>NW_022436960.1:18430177-18625909 GCF_009761245.1 Sapajus apella | reverse complement strand
GAATGCGACGAAGAGAATGAATCCAAGCTGGAAAATACTCTGCAGGATATTATCCAGGAAAACTTCCCCAACCTAGCAAGGCAGGCAAACATTCAAGTCCAGGAAATACAGAGAACACCACAAAGATATTCGTCAAGAAGAGCAACCCCAAGGCACATAATCGTCAGATTCACCAGGGTTGAAATGAAGGAGAAAATACTAAGGGCAGCCAGAGAGAAAGGTCGGGTTACCCACAAAGGGGAGCCCATCAGACTCACAGCAGATCTCTCAGCAGAAACCCTACAAGCCAGAAGAGAATGGGGGCCAATATTCAACATCCTTAAAGAAAGGAACTTTCAACCCAGAATCTCCTATCCAGCCAAACTAAGCTTCATAAGTGAAGGAAAAATAAAATCCTTTGGGAACATGCAAGTACTCAGCGATTTCGTCACCACCAGGCCAGCTCTACAAGAGCTCCTGAAAGAGGCTCTACACATATAAAGGAACAACAAGTACCAGCTCAACTAAAGGGCAAAACAGCCAGCTAGCACCAAAATGGCAGTATCAAATTCACACATAACAATATTAACCCTAAATGTAAATGGACTAAATGCCCCAATCAAAAGACACAGACTGACAAATTGGATAAAAAGACAAAACCCATCAGTGTGCTGTATCCAGGAAACCCATCTCACATGCAAGGATACACAAAGGCTCAAAATAAAGGGATGGAGGAAGATTTACCAAGCAAATGGAGAGCAAAAAAAAGCAGGAGTTGCAATTCTCATCTCTGATAAATTAGACTTTAAAGCAACAAAGATCATAAGAGACAAAGAGGGACATTACATAATGGTAAAAGGATCAATGCAACAAGAAGAGCTAACGATCCTAAATATATACGCACCCAATACAGGAGCACCCAGATACATAAGGCAAGTTCTTAATGACTTACAAAGGGACTTAGACTCCCACACAATAATAGTGGGAGACTTTAACACCCCATTGTCAACATTAGACAGATCAACCAGACAGAAAATTAACAAGGATATCCAGGACTTGAACTCAGACCTGGACCAAGCAAACCTAATAGACATTTACAGAACTCTCCACCCCAAATCCACAGAATATACATTCTTCTCAGCACCACATCACACCTACTCTAAAACTGACCACATAATTGGGAGTAAATCACTCCTCAGCAAATGCAAAAGAACGGAAATAGTAACAAACAGTCTCTCAGACCACAGTGCAATCAAGTTAGAACTCAGAATTCAAAAACTAACTCAGAACCGCACAGCTTCATGGAAACTGAACAACTTGCTCTTGAATGTTGACTGGATAAACAATGAAATGAAGGCAGAAATAAAGATGTTCTTCGAAACCAACGAGAATGAAGACACAACATACCAAAATCTCTGGGACACATTTAAAGCAGTATCTAGAGGAAAATATATAGCAATAAGTGCCCACATGAGAAGCAAGGAGAGATCAAAAATTGATACCCTATCATCAAAACTGAAAGAGCTAGAGGAGCAAGATCAAAAAAACTCAAAGTCTAGCAGAAGACAAGAAATAGCTAAGATCAGAGCAGAACTGAAGGAGATAGAGACACAAAAAACCCTTCAAAAAATCAATAAATCCAGGAGCTGGTTTTTTGAAAAGATCAACAAAATAGACAGACCACTAGCCAGATTAATAAAAAAGAGAGAATAACCAAATTGATGCAATAAAAAACGATAAAGGGGATATCACCACAGATTCCACAGAAATTCAAACCATCATCAGAGATTATTACAAACAACTCTATGCACACAAACTAATAAACCTGGAAGAAATGGATAAATTCCTGGACACTTGCCTCCTGCCAAGCCTAAACCAGGAAGAAGCCGAAACCCTGAACAGACCCATAACCAGGTCTGAAGTTGAGGCAGCAATTAAGAGCTTACCACCCAAAAAAAGCCCAGGTCCAGATGGGTTCACAGCTGAATTCTACCAGACATACAAAGAGGAGCTGGTACCATTTCTTCTGAAACTATTCCAAACAATACAAAAAGAGGGAATTCTTCCCAAATCATTTTATGAGACCAACATCATCATGATTCCAAAACCCGGCAGAGACTCAACAAGAAAAGAAAACTTCAGGCCAATATCCATGATGAACATAGATGCAAAAATCTTCAATAAAATACTGACAAGCCGATTGCAACAGCACATCAAAAAGCTTATCCACCATGATCAAGTAGGCTTCATCCCGGGGATGCAAGGCTGGTTCAACATACGCAAGTCTATAAACGTAATTCACCACATAAACAGAACCAAAGACAAAAACCACATGATTATCTCAATTGATGCAGAGAAGGCCTTTGACAAAATTCAACAGCCCTTTATGCTAAAAACACTCAGTAAGCTAGGTATCAATGGAACGTATCTCAAAATAATAAAAGCTATTTATGACAAACCAACAGCCAATATCATACTGAATGGGCAAAAACTGGAAGCATTTCCCTTGAAATGTGGCACCAGACAAGGATGCCCGCTCTCACCACTGCTATTCAATATAGTATTAGAAGTTCTAGCCAGAGCAATCAGGCAAGAAAAAGAAATAAAGGGCATTCAAATAGGAAAGGAGGAAGTCAAATTGTCTCTATTTGCAGACGACATGATTGTATATCTAGAAGACCCCATCGTCTCAGCCCCAAACCTCCTGAAACTGATAAGCAAGTTCAGCAAAGTCTCAGGATACAAAATCAATGTGCAAAAATCACATGCATTCCTATACACCAGTAACAGACTTAAAGAGAGCCAAATCAAGAACAAACTTCCATTCACAATTGCCACAAAGAGAATAAAATACCTAGGAATACAACTAACAAGGAATGTAAAGGACCTCTTCAAGGAGAACTACAAGCCACTGCTCAACGAAATAAGAGAGGACACAAACAGATGGAGAAACATCCCATGTTCATGGTTAGGAAGAATCAATATCGTGAAAATGGCCATACTGCCCAAAGTAATTTACAGATTCAATGCTATCCCCATCAAGCTACCAATGACCTTCTTTGCAGAACTGGAGAAAACCACCTTAAACTTCATATGGAACCAAAAGAGAGCCCGCATAGCGAAGTCAATTCTAAGCAAAAAGAACAAAGCGGGGGGCATCACACTACCAGACTTCAAACTATACTACAAGGCTACAGTAATCAAGAAAGCATGGTACTGGTACCAAAACAGAGATATAGACCAATGGAACAGAACAGAGGTCTCGGAGGCAACACAACATATCTACAACCATCTGATCTTTGACAAACCTGACAAAAACAAGCAATGGGGAAAGGATTCCCTGTTCAATAAATGGTGTTGGGAAAGCTGGCTAGCCATGTGCAGAAAGCAGAAACTGGACCCCTTCCTGACACCTTACACTAAAATTAACTCCAGATGGATTAAAGACTTAAACATAAGACCTAACACCATAAAAACCCTAGAAGAAAATCTAGGCAAAACCATTCAGGACGTAGGTGTAGGCAAGGACTTCATGACCAAAACGCCAAACGCATTGACAACAAAAGCCAAAATAGACAAATGGGACCTAATCAAACTCCACAGCTTCTGCACAGCAAAAGAAACAATCATTAGAGTGAATCGGCAACCAACAGATTGGGAAAAAATTTTTGCAGTTTACCCATCTGACAAAGGGCTGATATCCGTAATTTACAAAGAACTAAAGCAGATTTACAAGAAAAAAACTAACAAGCCCATTCAAAAGTGGGCAAAGGATATGAACAGACATTTCTCAAAAGAAGACATACGTGAGGCCAACAAACATATGAAAAAATGCTCATCATCACTGGTCATCAGAGAAATGCAAATCAAAACTACACTGAGATACCATCTCACGCCGGTTAGAATTGCGATCATTAAAAAATCTGGAGACAACAGATGCTGGAGAGGATGTGGAGAAATAGGAACACTTTTGCACTGTTGGTGGGAGTGTAAATTAGTTCAACCATTGTGGAAGACAGTGTGGCGATTCCTCAAGGACCTAGAAATAGAAATTCCATTTGACCCAGCAATCCCATTACTGGGTATATATCCAAAGGATTACAAATCGTTCTACTATAAGGACACGTGTACACGAATGTTCATTGCAGCACTGTTTACAATAGCAAAGACCTGGAACCAACCCAAATGCCCATCGATGATAGACTGGATAGGGAAAATGTGGCACATATACACCATGGAATATTATGCAGCCATCAGAAACGATGAGTTTGGGTCCTTTGTAGGGACATGGATGAACCTGGAAACCATCATTCTCAGCAAACTGACAGAAGAGCAGAAGATCAAACACCGCATGTTCTCACTCATAGGCGGGTGTTGAACAATGAGGACACATGGACACAGGGAGGGGAGCACTACACACTGGGGTCAGTTGGGGGGAAATAGGGGAGGGAGGGTGGGGGGTGGGAAGCTGGGGAGAGATAGCAAGGGGAGAAATGCCAGATGTAGGTGATGGGGAGGAAGGCAGCAAATCACACTGCCACGTGTGTTCCTATGCAACAATTTTGCATGTTCTTCACATGTACCCCAAAATGTAAAATGCAATAAAATAAATAAATGGGAAAAAATAAATAAATAAATAAATAAATAAATAAAAATAATAAAAAAATAAATTTCTTCCACTCACCCTGACCTTTACAAAATCTAACTTAGTCCCATTTCTTAGATCAAGAGAAATTATTCCAAGGTTGCCATTTAGCACACGTAGAGAATGGAAACATTAAGAGGCAAACATGTCTTTGTTTCCAAATTGATTTACATATCAAAGCCTTTCAGAGAAGGCTGAAATAAACAGTTCAGTTTCGGGAAACTTATTTAAATCAACTTGCACATTCTTTGGAGCAGTTAGCCACAACATTTTAAAGGGAATTTATAAGCATCTCGAGCTGGCATGAAATTCATTCACGTTAATGTAGCTAAACACGGCATCCATTTTTTTGTCATGACCTCACTAGAATCTTGGTGGCTAACATTGCACAACTTTCTCATTTTAAATCAATCATTCGTTCTAGCTATTTTTTTCCTTTGCCTTCAGACTTAAAAATAATTCAGACTTGAATTATTTCTGTGGACAGTGTGCCAGATACAAATGTTCTGCATATGATCCTTTTGAGTCCACATTTCTTAGAATAAGCCATTTACATTGAATAACATATTAAAGAGCAAAAAGTAAATGAGTAGTTTTTACAATAAAGTCTATAAGAAGGTTTGTGGGACAGCAAAAAAAAAAAAAAAAAAAGGAATCTTTTAACCAAAGAACTCTAGAAAGTTGTACCAGCACTACTACTATTTAGATGTCATTTAATATTTCTAGGATTTGATTTCCACCATCATATAATACATAAAATAGATCATCTCTATGTTTTCAAGAGGGTGAGTTCTACCCCATTATTATGGATATTTGTACCTTATAGTTCTACCATTAGAGAGTAAAGAACTTCAATTTGAAATTTCAGTCTTTGCTCTGCCACTCTACTCACACAGAAAGGTTTTCGATTTTTCCTAAGAAAAGCCCTGAATTTCTTGTTCCATGAAAATTGTAAAGTCTATTATTTAGTTTAAGCTTTTTGATGTAATTGGGTTAAAAAAAATTAGTTGCAGCCAAAACTTTTTTTTTATGAAATAGAAAATAGCAGGGTGATTTGCATGTAGCAAAGTGAAGTCTTGTTATGTCAGAGTTTTGCTTTAATTTTTAAATATATATGCATATATAAAATGTTTTCATTACTTTGATTCTAGAATAAGTATTTCTAAAAACCACTTTTGTGCCTCTATGCCTGGCTCTTAAAATAGAAATGGCAAATAAAGTAATTTAGGTAATTATTTTTTCTACAAATACATCCTGAGTGTCAGGAATATCATACTTTAATAGATTTAAGTATGGTGTGAACTTTGATACTCAAAGCTTATCAGTGTCCTAATTGTCCTAGGAAGCATCTATATTTCAGAGCAATAAGCCTCACAGCTTAGCATCGTTGACAGAAAGCTGACTTTGAACATAAAATATAACAGGAAGAAAATTACATTTATTTAATGCTTTTGAAGTCCCTGATATATATTTCAAATACTTTTACTAGATGAGAAATAAAAGAATACTACTCGTTATTTAACTAAAATTCAACCTAGGCAAGAATCATTTTGGTATAAAAATCAGTATTATCCTAAAAACTGGAGATAATATTGTGATAATATTTTAGCATAGCTTCAGTATCTATTAGAAATTATTGATGCTTTTTTGATTTTTCATAGTTTTTAATTTTATAAATGACTCATCTAAACTCCATTAAAAAATTTAATTTTTTAAATAAAAGGAATTAGGCCAGGTGCAGTGGCTCACACCTGTAATCCTAGTACTTTGGGAGGCCGAGGTGGGCAGATTCACCAGAGGTCAGGAGTTTGAGATCAGCCTGCCCAACATGGTGAAACACTGTCTTTACTAATAACACAAAAATTAGCCAGGCATGATGGAAGGCAGCTATAATCCCAGCTACTTGGAAGGCTTGTTGAATCCGAGGAGGTGGAGGTTGCAGTGAGCCAAAATCGCACCGCTGCACTCCAGCCTAGGTGATAGAGTGAGACTCAGCCTAAGTAAATAAATGGATGGAATTAATTGTCATAAAACTTGAAATTCATGGTTTTTTTTTCTCAGATGGAACACTAAACACAAGTGATTACTCCTCCCTTCTTCCAAAAATCATTGTCAAAATGAAAGTCGAAAAGTCCATCATTTACTGTTGCTAGAGTTTAATCTCCACCACCATACAATACCTAAAAAATATCATCTTAATACTTTGAAGACCATGAGTTCTACCCTGAGTATTATTGATATTTCTACCTTATTAATTATAAAAAAACACAACTTGAATTGTAATATAACCTTTTCTTCTATTTGATCCCAACTGAAACTGCAGGCTCCAAGTTACCTAATTGAGTTCCCAGGGTTTTCTTGAAGTTCTATTGGAATTTCCTTACATCCCATGTCACAGAAGCCCTGGGACATAAACCTAGATGTGCGAGAGAGCTGATGCAAGGTCTGCTCAAATCAGCCTTGTGAGAAACTGTTTGCAGCCTGTAGAAAAGAGGCTACCACAGCAGTTGCGCACAAAAGGAGGTAAGGCCAGCAAGATTGGAAAGTCTGTAGAAATCAATCAAGAACCAGAAGAGCTAAGTATACCACGTGTACAAGAGAAACTGGAACTTGGTGTGGAATTTTTCAGTTTTCCATGATGGAGCTTTCTAGAACTGGCAAAATTTATAGAATCAGAGCGTGAGGAAGGGTTAACACTCCAGTAGGACAATAGCATACAGATCAGTGCGTCTACCTCCTCCAACCACCTCTACATACCCCCAGTTAAGGTGCTGGTCTCTCTTCCTCAGGCTAAAGGTGGTCAAAGGCTTTCTAAACAAATGTAGTAGCCTCCTAGCTTGTCCCCACTCTCAAATAAACTAACCTTGTCATTTAGGACAAAAAAATGTTAAGGAAAATTGAGGTAACCTATATAAGGTAACTATTGTAAATACCTAGTCTACAGAAAATCAAGAATAAATACCTGTGTCATTTAAGGTACTCTAAGAAGCAGACACAAAGATAGGTATGAAGATGTAAGGATTATATTGGGTTAAATGCCTAAGAAGGATAAACTTGAAGGGAGCTAGAGAAGGCAAGAGAGCCTTCAGTTTGAAATGCAGGTCTGAAAACTTTTGGAAGGAAAGAGGGAAGAAAGCAAGCTTGAGAAGAAGAAGTATTAGATGGTAGTTCAGCTCTGAGACACTCAGCCAACACTTGAAGAGTTCCCCAAGCCAAGATTGCCTGTTAGAGAAGTTCTGTGTTGGGTGGGATTGGTCTGGGTTGTGCTTTTCTGCCATGCTTAAATGTATGTGAATAGCAGTGTGGGACTGGCCTATGTCTGAACACTGTAATGGATCCCAAAGGTACAGCAACCAAATGTAGTTAGCCAAATATATTCTCAGCAGCAGGTCTTCTTGAAGAAAGATCTCAGAGTTGTAACTCCAAGGCTACCACACAGATAGATATATGATAACAGCCAGCAACAATAAGAAGAAAGACTATGATGAGCAAAGAAAGAAACTCACCCTGGGATAAATATAGTTATTTCTGGAAAGATTAAGAAACTATAGAAGAATTAAAATTAGTATTTTCAAAGCTATTTGAGAAGTGCTGTAAAGGGATGATACTGCAATGGACTGTAGACTTTAAAAACTAATTTAAAATAAGATGGGTAAATAAAAGGTGCTGCTTCAAAGTTTTGATGAATTTCTAAATAAAAAAAGCTAAAATGTAAAAATATTACATTTTAAATACAAGTGTAATTTTAAAACTATATGCATAGTTATGGTCTGAAAGGTTTATTTGTCTTAAAGAATAAATTGTTGCTATTAGAATCAAATAATTTTTAACACAAAGGAATGTAAACAAAATACAAGCACTTGACCAAACATTTCAGAAAAAGTTACTCGTAGACTCTTTCTTCATCAAAACTATTTCTTGTATAAGGACAACTTTTATAATTATAAATCTACCCTTAAGTTTTCAGTGAAATAACATTGTAGAAAATACTAAAATGTTGCTGCTAAATAACAGAATTAATAAAAAAAATAGTATAGTGATACTAAAAGTGAGCCTGTCAACATTTTACAACAAGCTACTTACAATAAAAATAAGAAAATTAAATTTAAATCTTACCATGAAATTGAACTTTCAGTGTCATTCAAAATTTGTTAATGCATTACTCATGAGTGTAAAACATGCAATTTTGGGGATGAGCTTATTAAATACTTTTCTATTGACATTACAACCTTCAAAGAGTAGGTTGCTAAGAAAACATAAATTAGAAAGGTCTAGATTATAATCCAGGGTTTTGGATTCCATATACATTATAAATTAGCTTGAAAGCTGAGATTATGTCAAAGCTTTAAATGTCTGCTGAATGAGAAGATGGACATTACAGATTTTCTCATTTATTTGGTTTCTTATGACATATTCATGAGAAAAAACTACTTATTGCCTTGTAAAACATATACTCAGAACATCTTAGGCATTTACATGCATCATTAACATAGTATTAAATTAATAGGCAAAGAAACATAGATGTATACTCAGAATTAAACATACATGAGTTTTATATACTAAACAAATATATTAAATTTATCATATCTTGAATTGAAATCATTAAGAAAATTATACAAAACACCCCCAAAATCTGCCATTTCATAAGCACATACGTAAGGTTGGTCACTTCAAGAACCATCCAACTCTTAGGCTGCTATGACACCAAAGGCAGTATCTGGAGTCTGCCTACTGATTATGTTGTCATGTCCTTATTTCAGAGAATAAAGAATTAGTTCTATCCAGACTCACAATCCTATACTTCTCTATTCATCCCCCAATCTAAACCATTAGGGGCTCCATTTTCTCTTATACATACTCTTTCAGTACATGCTCTGAAACTTCCGGTTTGTAGTCAGCATATTCCTTAGTCCTTAGCACTTTCCTAGAACAATCTCTTAAAATCTCTTTATCCTATGGGTATCCTAACATTCTGCTTATAAAGACTTTTCTTTTTTCACTCTACCAGATCTTCAGGGTCATGAAGTAAGGTCTATATGTCCGTTTTGCTAATAGATCATTACTGCCTTTCTTCTTACAAAAAAAAAAAAAATTTCTTGATAATTAATCCTTAAAGATTTGATTTCCTCCTAGCCTCTCCTAATTGCTATCATTTGTTAATGTATTAATTGCTCCCCTTTATTCACTATAGGCTTTAGTTTCTTGTACCCATCTTTTTTTCTTGAAACCTCTTCGATTATTCTCAGGGACACAAATATCCTCACAAATAAAGCATCCAAAAGCCTACGTAACAGAATCTTGTTGTAATCTCCACCAAACCAGTCAATTTTAGGCAAACACTCCTATGGCTGTGCTCTAGATTTGATATATTAGACATTGGACAACTTTGCATTCTTTATTGCTCATAATTCCACTTTGCAACCATAATTTCTATACTTTGGATTAAATTGCTCATGTACCTCTATTGACAGAATTACTTGACTCTTCAGTACATCCTATCCATATCTTCTTTTCTCACTTCGTTCCCCACCCTTGGCTCCATTTACATTCTTTTCCAGCCGAGTTCACACTTTCCATCACTTTAATCATTCCCTTGGCCATTGCTTTCTTCATTGGCAAAATCCCAATTATGAATAAATCCTTCACTTATTTTCTCCACATCAGAACCAGAGGCTTTATATTTGACATAAATAATCACACCACCAACCAGGCTATTTTTACAACTTTTTTTTAACATAAACCTCAAATTTACATTAAGCCATGCCCAGGAACTGTCTCTAGTGGGCTAATTTTCTCATGCCCTGAGGTAACAATTGCACGTCTTCTGCTCAATTGTTAAGACTGTGGTAGATAATCTTGCTTTATATTCGTATGTCTTATTCATTGGATGGAAATTCCTTTCTCTTTCTGCTTTTCTTCTCCCTTCCTATTGCAATGCATGTGGTATTTCTCTTGCTGTAGAAGATCATTCCTCCCCTGTACATAGAAGCCTTGCACTCCAGTTTTTCACAAACTGCTGCTTTGGTTATTCTCTCACTTTCCTGCATCATTGCTTTTTTTGTTTTTTTTTTTTTTTCTCATTGGCTATTACTAGTGTCTTCAAAGACCTCTAAAACGCATCATCTTTTAAAATCCCACATTTACTTCCAATCATCCCTTAGATATCTTATCTTTTCTTGGATCTAATTTGTTGTCAAACTTTCAGAGAGCTGCCCAGATTTAATGACTCTAATTTGTCACTTCTTATTCTTTCCTCAGCACAATCCAAAGGAATTTCCACTCTCAAGTATTTAATTAAAATTATTCATGAATTCCATTACAATTTCACTTCAAAGGACTTATTATATTTTATTTATATTTATTATACGATGTGTAGTTATTTTTATTTAACTATTACTGGTTCCTATAAGTTCCATTAGGATATGAATTCTAATCTTTCTTGCTTACCATTATACTCCAGTGCCAAAGCATGTCTGTAAATAAGTATTTGTTTAGGCACATGAAATAGCTATATTGGAAAATGCCATTCAAATAATCAATTTTAACTTTAGATGATGCTTAACATACATTTATTTCAAATAGATAAGAAATTAAACCATTATGCTATTAAAAATCATATTCCATTGTTACAAATTGTGACCCACATGTGTTATTCTGTGGGTACTGGAATAATTCTAATCTACTTCATTTTTTACTTTAGTTCTGACTCTAAGATCAATACATTAAAGCATTCTAAATTACCTAAATTGTATTATAAATGTTTGTGATACCAATAAATTATTGCAGGTCTGTATATGCTTTGAAACAGGATATGTGAAAATGAATATTTTGCCCTTCTTGATTTTACACACCCTCAAGCTCCAAACCATTGTTTTCTGAATTTAAAGCTTGCATTTGATGTTCATTCTAACTTGAAGTTATCAGTAACATATAGCAACTCTGTCCAGCAGAAATAAAATGCAAGTCACATATATAATTTATTTTTAGACACATTAAAAAGGTAAAAAGAAACAGGTGAAATTAATTTTAGTGACGTTTTTTAACCCAATATATCAAAAGTATTACTTTAACTTGAAACTAATGGCAGAATTATTAATGAGATATTTTATATTCTATTTTTTATACCAAGTTTTAAAATCCAGGTGAATATTTTATGTTTATAATACTTTTTAATTTGAATGCTAGACTTTTATCTGAAATATTGACCTAAATTTAGATTTTATTTAGTTTACAGTTGAAAAACTAGAATCATCTATTCACTTTATTCCAAACATGCTTAAAAGTTTCCAGTAAAGTGAATTACCCGTTGTTTTAAAATGTACATTAATTAAAATTAAATTAAAATTTATATTCTTAGTCATTCTAAGCACATTTCAAATATTCAATATTCACATTTGACTAGTGGATACAATTCTGGAGACCACAGCTATGGAGAAATAAATGGGCAACATTTTATGGCCTTTCCCTGCAGAGGCTTTCATCCAAATTAATTACTGTGAGTTTTAAAATACGTATTAACTATGTAAGTCTATGTCTGTGTGTATAAACATATACAGATACAGATCTTTTAAATATCTAAAATATAGTAGCACTCAAGTGATGCCTTATTTTTATATTTTCAATAATTTTTATTTGAGCCTCATAAAATAATCCTAATTAGCAGATGTGATGATTAATTACAGGTGTCAGCTTCACTAGGTCACATAGTGCACAGATATTTGGTTAAATATTATTCTGGGTTTATCTGTGAGGGTGTTTCTAGATGAGATTTACATTTGAGTTTGTAAATTGAACAAAGCAGATTGCCTTCCCTTTTGTGGTTGGGCCTTATATAATCCACTGTGGGCCTGTACAGAACAAAAGTCTCAGTAAAGAAGAATTTGTTTGCTTTGCCTAACCATCTGTGAGCTGCGACATTGGTCTTCTGGATTCAGACTGGGATTCAAATTGAAACGTACTCCATTCACTCTCCTGGTTCTCAGTCCTTTGAACAAACTGGAGCTGCATGTGTTATCAGCTCTTCTGGGTCTCCAGCTTGCCAACTGCAAGGTTGTAGGACTTTTCAGCCTCCATGACTGTGTAAGCTATAATCCATTCATCATAAAGTTTCTCTATATATCTATATATAGATATAGATATATACAGATTTCTATATATATCTATATATATCTAGATATATATAGATATACACACACACAGAGAAATCTATTGGTTCCATTCCTCTAGAAGACTCAGACTAATACAGAGGAATGGCCAAGTATTATTTCATATTTTTCCAGTTTTACAAATTGACCAAATCTAAATAATAAAGTTGTCCTCACAATGTCCACCAACATTTCTTTGAAAAGTCACTTGATATGGTAACAAAAGCAGCCCCCATTTGAATATTCTCCGTCCTTACTCAGTATTATAAGCACATATACATAATTCCAGATCCCCAAGTGTTCTTAAAGGGTCTGCTTTGTTCTCCCATGTGCATGTGGTGGTAGTGGACATTAAAGAAAAGCATTTAAAAATTTTATTAAGGAAACTCACATATATGACTTAGGATATTTCATAGAGTCCTTTTTTATTAATTTCATTTTTCCTCTTGAAAAAATTTATTAGAGGAAAAATCACTGGAAAAGTTAGGCTTAAAAATACTTGGTCATTAATAAGAGACATATTAAGACATTTCTTGTGGGGAAAAATGCAGCCTAGGAAAAGGGAATAGTTTTTTATATACCTGAATGGGCAAAAATTATTTAATAGTCTCCAAAACTTCAGTAATTTATTGGCTTATAGGCTTAGAGCAATAAAATGTTATAAAATTGTGTATTATTATTCCTGGAATAGGAAATGGGAGGAGTATGGTCTATTCCTGTGGAAAATGCGTACAGAGAAAGACAGGATGGGGTTCTTTTAAGAAACAATGTAAGAAGTATACAGATGACTTACATTTGCTTCCAATTAATTTTTATTTAGCTTTTTCCAATATTTGGACTTTTTCTCAAACATTGATTATAAATCTCAGCTATTTATACACAAAATCTAAACATGTCAATAAATAATATCCATGTGTAAAAGCATTAGATGACCTAGGCAACACAAATACATTATGGGCTATTGGAGCTCCCATTCGTAATTCATTACATATGTGAAAAAAGGGAAGGAACTCAATTCTGTGCCTTGCTGGAAAGGAAACATTGTATAACATCAAGACTTGAGACTTGAAATAGAGTCGAATTTCTCAGGGTTAGGGAGCAGGGGGAATGTTTGGCAAACAAGATACTCAAAGAAACAGGTGAAAAGAATTCAGGAAAGACAAAAAAAAGTCAAAGATGTTGCTGTGACTTTTAAATCTCCTTGAAGGTTCTTTGAGCCTTGCAAGTGAAGGCGGGAATGTTTTGAAGGTACTTCGGTTGCTGGATTGTATTCCTTCAACTATTTCATGCTGAGTCCAAGCCATGTGGCAGTGGTAATTTATATATGCTGAGGTTACTGTAGGGCACTGTTATGATAGGTAGCTAGTCAGGTATGAGCAGGGTGGGAGAGGGTTCCCCCAACACATACCAGAAAGGTCAGGTTATTCTTACATGAGGGTCACATGGTTGTTAACTGTCTCTTCAAAATAATAATTTGGTCACAGCCGGTGCCAGGGAAACGCAGTCTTCTAGACAACACCTGAAACTGGTGATCAGCTGCTTCCCAGTAAGATCTCAGGAGATGGGTAAGTGGGGAGAAGTAACGCAATACCCCAGAAGTATGCCAATCTATAAAACCTCAAGTTTAAAGGTCAAGCCGTGCACTTGTTCTCCCAAGTCACCCACTTGACCTTCTCTGAATTGTACTTTATTTCATTTTATTCCTGTTCTAAGGCTTTGCAATACACAAACTCATGCTCTTGAGACATGCCTCAGTCTCTCACTCTACCTTACGCTCCTCAGTCGAATTCTTTTTTCTGAGTCAAGGATGCAGGTTGTTGCAGACCCATATAGATTTGCCTCTGCTAAGTGTACAGCTCATGATTTTCAACCTAAAGTATTTGGATCTAACTAAAAATCTTTACTATGAACCTGAGTTGAGTATGTGTTCACTCCTATGACCTGACTGTTGAAACCCCTCCTGTAATGGAGAAGAATCAGACAGGAGCTGTGGCAGTAGTTCTTAAAAAGCTACATCAGTGTCACAGAGACAATGTGCAGATGACACTAAAATAGAAATAGGAGATTTTTGTAGAGGAAAATGAGGCTTATGAGATAGTAAGTGGGTTTACCTCACTGGTAAAATCTGAAAACCCTGTAGTGAAAATGACACTCTCAGCAACCTCCTGGACACATGCCTTCTTAAATATTACACGCCCTTTCAACAGCAAGGAATAGTCAATGGCTGACTTGTTAGGGTTGGCTTGAAGAATCAAGACTGCAATAGCAAAGAGCAGACACCCTTCACTCCTGGGTCTGAAACTGATGGTCTATCAGGGTTTTTACCACCCATAGGAACTAGAAAAACCTAGTAGATCAAACACAGTTTGACCACCTAAGAACGGGTCAGCAAGTGAGTGATGTATAATTAATATTAGCACTCCAGGTGGGGACATTTTCAATGTTTACATAGAGCAAAAAAACATGGAGAATCGAATATCATTGTTACAACCAGCTCTTCAGGAACAACTGCTGTTGTGTTATAGACTAAGCATATAATTAACATGTTTCACTTTACAAACCCATTATTCACATAAAATTGTGTAATAAATTCTACTATTCAAAATAGATCAAAGCAAAGAGAAAGGTTGCCTGTTGAGTCTCTACTCTGGCTCATTCTCTTCCCCACACAGACATTAAGGCACCTCAAAAAACTGCTTTGGGAGCCAGCTAAGCACATTTTGAAAATCACAGGTCTAAACCATTCCCTTCTAATTTTCTAGATACCAGTCACTTGGTCCCAAATTATTAGGCAAAGGCCTAACCTCTCATTTAGTAAGCTGACTTTCCTTGTGAGAACAAACATTTTTCATTTAATTATTGTGTTTCTTCCAGTAATTAAATGTCTTCAATCATTAGAAAAGCAGTACCCAATTACTGAGTCCATACTATTTGCCTTCCAATCCTCAAAGTCCTGATCACATTATCTCACTGAATCTTCACAACCTATAAAATAGGTAACACTGTTATATTACACTAACTTTTCCAGTTTTCCAGATGAGACAAAAATGCTCAGAGAAATTACTGAAACTATGCAAACATATAGAACTTGTGATGTTCTAATTCGGTCAGGGTTTTCAATTCAGGTTTTTGAAGCTCTAGCGCCCACCTGTATAACCACTATCGGTTGCTGCCACCACCTTTGTTACAGTTCCATGCTGGGGATAGTCATTTCTAATTTCTGAATCAGGATTTGTTTCCCCCATATGCTACTATTTTCCACCCTTAATTTTATCTGAATATATTTATGTTTACTCTTGAAAATCCAAACTGTGAGTAACACACACCAAGTATATCCTCAGAATATATTAAAGGCCACTTGGGTCAAAACTGTAACTCAGTGCCTTGATGTCTGTTGATTTGCATGAGTGGCTGCTGCTTGTCTATCTTGATAAACTGCTTCCTATAAAGAATAGGTCTGTTAATGCACAAGGCACTCTGGATATTGCTTGGTCTGGGTAGTCATTACTTATTTGCAACACCCATGATCTTTCCCAGGTTTCATGGAGAAAAACACGTACCTTTACCAACTTTTTGCAGCCCCAGCAAAGTTCGCTAATCAGGTTCAGGCTTGGCTTGTTTTCTGGCAAGATGGAAGCAGAGTTTGTGAGTTCTCTGCATTCCTCAGACTCACTGGAGGGTGCACCTGGCCTTAGTTAATTGGGTGAAGGAGTTTTGCCTGTGAGGTGAAAGGAATTAGTGACAGGTTTCCTATTCTCTTGACCCCCTGAGGTGGGATAAAAAGCTTGACTGGCTACCCAGTTTTACAAGACCAATTGGGGACAGACATAATTAAGGTAAAGATGGTGTGGCATGAAGTTTTTCTCTTGCTTTTGGTTGATAAAGGTCAAGTAACGCAATTTCAGACAAATGTTGGGTTAGCTGGCTTTATTTTTAATATTAAGCTAGCAAGCAGTAGAGACAACCAGCCACATCATTTAGCACCACTGAGTTATAAATTTACCATTATGTGATTTAGTTGAATGATGTTGAATAGGTCTTATAAAGTTTATTGGAGTTCAAGAAAGGAAACCATCACACCTGGCTAGCTCTGACATAAGGGAAAGTGCCTTGTGGGAGTTGGTTAGACCTTCTAATATGATCAATGGCCTGATGTTACTCAGCAGAAAGAAATAAAAGACTTGACTTGGAAAGTGTGTTAATTCTTTTGGGCTATTTAGTATAATTTAATGCACCGTAAAGTGCCCCAGGGCATTGAAAGAGTTAAATTCCCTAGACAAAATGAAGAATTACTCCCTTTTTTTCCTGGGAAAATCTGGCACTCATGTACAGAAAGAACTTTATTAGCAAGGGTACTAAAATTGGTTTCACTGTAAGTGATTTTCCTAGGCCCAATTTCTGTGCCATCTGTCCTTTTTTTTCTCTTTCTTTTACCAGTAAAAGCAATAAAATGTACGTGTTCACTAAAAAGAAAAAAGTAGAGTTTTATGGCATTCAAGAGTAGTTAAAATTCTGCTTTTAGAGAATATAGCTTGATCTTTCAGAATACTGTTTTAATAACTAATTTCTAATATATCTATTGCAAATTGTCCATACATTATGTTAATGATCAACCAGACAGATTGGGTAAAAACCATGAACAAAACAAACCCCAAGTAATGTGAACAATAATTGCGACTGTGAATGCAAAGGGCACTTACACTTTTGACATAGAAAGGAGAATCACAACAGATGAAACATGGACGTGAAAAAGTGTTAACCTTGCCTTCATGGTTTACTTACAGAAAAAAAAAAAAAAAAGCACTCAAATTAATGGGAATTGAATTTTGCCAAGAAGGGCTCCAAACTTCCTGGCCTTGGGGTCTGATCACAATAGAAAATCACTGGTGATAAAAAATGAAAAGAATCAATCAGCCATGACCATTGACATTGCTTTTTGCTCATAAAACATCCCCCTTAATTCAGGCCAACACACCTCCTACATTTCCTTCTTATCTGTGCCTTTTCCTGAACTTCAGTTTCTTTTACGGAGGTTTTTTTCTTTCTATACTTGCTCATCTTTCAAATTTGTAGCACATATCCATTTAAACTGAATAGGAATGGCCAGCTGTTCTTTTAACACCCATTATAATATCCTCTAGATTTGTTACAAAATCATATTAAACACTACCATGAAGAAATATGCCCTAAATGAAGAAAGAAAGAAATGAATTGGGCCCATTTCTGTTTGATGTTAACATTTTGACCTTTAGATCTTGTTGGCTAGAATATGTTATTCTGGGACGCTAATGTTATTCTGAACCAAACCCTTTCAACACATGGATCCCAAATCATTTTTTAAATAAATAAGGAGCATTACGCATGTTATTCAACAGTGAAAAGTCAAGGGCAGGAAGCTTAATTTTCCTTCCTGATGATGTTCTTTGAATGGGAGATAAGTGAAGGATAGAGCTTAAAATAACATATTATTGATTTTCCTCTGCCATTAGATCACAGGTATTTCATTCGAGTTCACATTTCACGATTTACCAGAATGCAGTGGCACCTCATATCATATCTATAGGCCTTTACAGTTTTTAAAGCCTTTCTGCTTGATTACCTAATTTTACCTGCAGAATAGATCTGTGCAGTCAGTTCCTCTTAACCTCAGTCTTCTCTGTCTTAAAATGGGCATGAGTAGCCTCCCAAGCCTAAAAACCTGGTGAACTGCTGAGCAAACTCATGGGTCCAGAAATGGCCTTTCTGTTATGTTGCTCTGTTAGAACAGCCAAAAAAAAAATTATTTTTTATAAATAGCATAACATAACTATTAAAAAATATAGAAAGAAGAGAAATAAAAGGAATAATCACCCTCATATATCTTCAACAAGACACAACTACTGTTAATATTTTCTTTCTGTTCTTTCACCTGTGCATTTGTGGTATGTGACACAAAGCTATATTTTCATTTTTGTGTTCTGATTTTTTTCCATTTAACATTGTAATATAAATATAATATTATGCTAAGAAAATCTGTATGTAAATTTTGTTTCAACTGCAACTTAGTAATAACAAGCACATATATCAATGTCTATTTCACTGTTCTATATTTGGACTCATAAAACATTTTTGAGTTAGTACAATAAATGAATGCCTTTGTTCACATAGTGCTGTGTAAATTGAATGTTCATTGCTTATAATTTTCTAGGGGTAAATTTTGCCAGTTATGAAAATAAACTTTTTAAAGTCTGTTGATTGTCAAAATTGTAAGACAGAGTAATCTCGGACTCTTAATGCTTATCTTCAAATCTCAATTCTATCTCTTATTCTTGTAGACCTTTAACAAAATGTTTAATTAATTTATGCCTCAGTTTATTCATGTGTAAAGTACATTAATACAGATCATATATGCCATAATAGATCATATAGGCCATTATTATAAAAGTTAATACAAGAAAAAGACTTAAAATTATGCTGGCATATATCAAGTGTTCAATAAATATTACATGTTACGTACTCTGACAAGTGTGTATAAAGACATTTATTATACATTTCTCTTGATATCATAATGCTTGCTATTTTGAATTACGATGTTAACATGAATGTTGTATCTCAGTCCCAAAGTAAAACAATCAACCATGGAAATACTCAAAGATACACAACCTGTATAATCATCTCACCTTTATAAAGGGAGGGAATACAATTGATATTTAATATCAACTCTCTCATATATCAGATTTCTACATTTTTGTGGATTGGTTCATGGCTCTCTATTCTGTTTAATTGGTCATTTTGTTTTTCTCTTTGCTAGTATCACAATCAATTATAATAAGTGTATTATTATCTAATATTCAGTGCAATATTTCACCTCTGCCTTGTCCTTTGTTGAGAGTTTCTTGGCTCTTTTTAGACCTTTGTATTTAAATATTAAATTTAGAATTAGATGCCAAATTTAATTTTAAAATAAATAAAAGTATTGAGATTTTCCCTGAAATTGCATTTTATAAATAAAACAATTTGGGAACATTTAAAGTATTTTTGATAACAATATTCCATACATGAAGAATTTACTGAAAACTTAAATAGTAAGTTGTTCATCTGTATTGCTTAACAAGAGGAAGATTATTAAACTCTTATTAATTCTAATAATCATTTGTATTTCTACTTAACTATATCATGTATATATAGGAACCATGATAAAATTTTATTTTCAATCTTCATAACATTTATTTATGATTCTTGTTTTCTTGCATTAGCCAGGCATGGAAGAATAGTGGTTCTAAAACAAATCCTGTCATTATTCCTTATCTTAAAGAAGATGCTGCTCAAGATTTATTTTTACAATACCCAACACCACTAGACTGCAGACAACATTTTTGGATTAAGATTTGTTTCTATTCATACTTTTCTATGATATCTTAATATTAAGAAAACTTGAATTTTATCATATTTTACTGCCTATTGAGATGATCATATGATGTTCCCCTGTAATCAATTTGTCTAGTGAATTATGTTAATAAATTGCCTGCTCTTAATCTTTTATTTCCTGGACAAACTCAACTTGGTCAGAGTAGCTTATAATTTTTAAGTATCTCTTTATTAAGAACACTTATTTTACTTTTTGTCAGGATTACTTTATTGCTTGAGAGAAATTGGCTCCGAATTTTTCTTTCTCCTCTGTCTTTACTGAGTTTAAAAATTATGTTTTCTAACACCAATGAAATAAGCTTAGAAGCAAAAAATGTTTAGTATCTGTAGTAGTTCATTTTTACACTGCTATAAAGATACTACCTAAGACTGGGTAATTTATAAATAAAAGAGGTTTAGTTGATTCACAGTTTTGTATGACTGAGGAAACCTCAGGAAATTTACAATCATGGTGGAAGGAGGAGAAGCAAGTACCTTCTTCACAAGGTGGTAGGAGAGAGAAACTGCAAGGAAAACTGCTACTTTTAAAATCGTCAGGTCTCATGAGAACTACCTCACTATCATGAGAACAGTGTTGGGGAAACTACCCCCATAATACAATCACCACTGTCTCTCGATATGTGAGGATTACAGGTCCTTCCATTGACACATGGGGTTTACAATTCGAGATGAGATTTGGGTGGGACACAGACCAAAACCATATCAGTATCTTTCTGTGTTCTTATTGTGAAATACTTCCTGTGCAAGTTAAAGTATCTGTTTTGTAAATGTTTGGTTGATATTACCTCTAAAAAGCTATGATTTCCTCAAAATATGTATAGGGCCATTTTTCTGCCTTTTTACTTTGTATCAAATATGTTTCAAATTAATATAGGGTTTTTCAAACTTCTCAACTTTTCTTGAAACTATTTTAGTGAGTAATGTTTGGCAACTTAGATAAAATTCTTAAATGTTATCTCATTATTTAAGTGTTTTGCAAAAAGTTGTTCTCAATATTTTCTTATTAATTTTTTAAATAAACACATCTCCTATAATTTCTCATTTAAATGGTTATTTTGTTCTTGTCTTCTTTTTTTCTGAACAATTATCAGAAGTTTTTCAAGTTTATTAGTCCTTTGAAAGAACCAATTGTTGGCTCTGTTGGCTTTATTTTACATTTGTTTTATTTCAATAATTTCTCCTATTTTTCCGAGTTATCTTTTTGTCATAAATTTTAAGTTTATTTTGGTCAGAAGTTTAATCAATATCCTAGAAATACAAAAGACTATTAAGAACAGAAGATGTCACTTCTTATTATTTGCCAGAAATTAGTATTGAATCTAAAAGGTAATTTTGCATAGAAATATTAGGTAGTGGTACTAATTAATAAAATAAATTATTGATTTATGTATGATTTTATGTTACTGTCTGAATGCTACAAGCATAGCTGTAAGTGCAGGAGGAAATGAAGACATGATCCCTGATTTGAAGGCACTGATAGTCTTGGCTGCCTATTATTTTCTCTACCCAAAGGCCATATCCTACTTTAGGAAGAAATAATAAATGGTGTTAGACTCCAGGGAACCTTCTCCCACATCACTTTCCTGGCCCCCTGTATGAGCTATGTGTTTAACAAGGTCTCTGATCCTTTTTAAGCAAGCCATACCTAACTATGTAAAAGATGGTTACTAATCTATATTTCTGTTTATTTTTTACTATGTATGTTTTGAAATTAACACATAATTCAGGCATGCCTCATTTTATTGTGCTTCACTTTATTTTGCTTAACAGATGAGGCACTTTTTACATATTTTAAGTTTGTGGCAACCCTGAATTGACCAAGTCTCTTGGTGCCATTTCTTTAACAGAATGTGCTTACTTCATGATTCTGAGTCACATTTTGGTAATCCTTGAAATATTTCAAACTACGACATCTGTGACTGGTAATCTTTCATGTTACTCTTTGATAGAGTTTGGCCATGTCCCCACCCAGATCTCATCTCGAACAGTACTTCCCATAATCCCCATGTGTCATAGAAAGAATCCAGTGGGAGGTAACTCAATCATGGGGGTGGTTATCACCATGCTGTTCTTTTGATAGCATGTTCTCACAAGATTTTTTGATTTCATGAGGCTTTTCCCCACCTTTGCTCTGTACTTCTTGTTGCTGCTTCTTGAAGAAATATGTTTCCTTCTTCTTTTGCCATAATTGTAAGTTTCCTGAGGCCTCCCCAGTCCTGTGGAACTGTGAGTCAATTAAACCTCTTTGCTTTATAAGTTATCCAGTTTTGTGTATGTCCTTACAGCAGCATGAGAATGGACTAATACACTAAAATGGTACTGCACAGAGTGGGAGGCTGCTGTAAAGATCCCAAAAATGTGAAAGCAACTTTGGAGTTAGGTAATAGGCAGAGGTTAAAACTATTGGGAGGGCTCAGCAGAAGACAGAAAAATGTGGGAAAGTTTGGCTCTTCATAGAGACTTGGCTCAGAGACACGAAAATGTGGGAAAGTTCAGAGCTTTCTAAAGATTTGTTGAATGGCTTTGACCAAAATGCTGATAGTGGTGTGGACAATGAAGTTCAGGCTGAGGTGGTCTCAGATGGATATGAGGAACTTCTTGGGAACTGGAGTAAAGACCACTCTTGTCATATAAAGAGACTAGGGACTTTTGGCCCCTGCCCTAAAGATCTGTGGAACTTTGAACTTCAGAGAGATGATTTAGGGTATCTAGAAGAAGAAATTTATAAGTATCAAAATGTACAAGAGAAAGCAGACCATAAAGGTTTGAAAAATTTGCAGCCTGATCATTCAGTAGAAAAGATACATCTATTTTCTGAGAAGAAATTCAAGCCCACTGAAGAAATTTGCATGAGTAATGAGGAGCCAAATGCTCATCACCAAGACAATAGGGAAAATGTCTCCAGGGCATGTCAGAGACCTTTGCAGCAGCATCTCCCATCACAGGCCCAGAGGTCTAGGAGGGAAACATGGTTTCCGGGGCCAAGTGCAGGGCCCCCCTGATCTATGCAGCCTCAGAACATGGCTCCATGAGTCCCAGCCACTCCAGCTGCAGCTAAAAGGGGCCAAGGTACAGCTCAGGCCATTGCTTCAGAGGGTGCAAGCCCCAAGCTTTGGCAGCTTACACATGATGTTAAGCAACGGGTACAAAACAGTCAAAAATTAAGGTTTGGAAACCTTCACCTAGGTTTTAGAGGGTGTATGGAAATGCCTGAATGTCCAGGCAGAAGTTTACTGCAGGGTCAGAGCCCTCATGGAAGTGTATTCTAGGGCAGTGCAGAAGGAAAGTGTGGGATAGGAACCCCCACGCAGTGTCCCCACTGGCGTACAGCCTAGTGGAGCTGAGAGAAGAGGGCTGTGGTTCTCCAGACACTAACATGGTAAATCCACCTACAGCTTGCACTGCATGCCTTCCAAAACCTGTAGACACTCAACGTCAGCCTATGAGAGAAGCCAGGAGGTAGGCCTGTACCCTGCAAAGCCACAGGGGAAGAGCTGCCCAAGCCCATTGGAGCCCACCTTCTGTATCAGCATTCCCTGGATGTGAGACATGGAGTCAAAGAAAGTCATTTTGAAACTTTAAGGTTTAATAACTGCCCTGTTGGGTTTTTGCATGAGACCTATAGCTCCTTTGATTTGGACAATTTGTCCTATTTGGAATAGGTGTTATTTGCCCCATTTTGTTGTATCCAGAAAGTAACTAATTTGCTATTAATTTTACAGGCGCATAGGCAGAAAGAATTTGTCTTGTCTTAGATGACACTTTGGACTTGGACTTTTGAGTTAATGCTGCAATGAGTTAAGACTTTGGGGGACTGTTGGGAAGCATGATTGTGTTTTGAAATGTGAGCACATGAGATCTGGGGGGAGGCAGGGGCAGAATAATATGTTTTGGCTGTGTCCCCACCCAAATCTCATCTTGAACTATAGTTTTCCTAATCCCCAATGTCATGGGAGGTACCTGATGGGAGGTAATTGAATCATTGGGGTAGTTACCTCCATACTGTTCTCATGATAGGAGTGAGATCTCATCACATTTGATGGTTTTATAAGAGGCTTTATCCACCTTTCCTCTGCACTTCTCCTTGTTGCTGTTACGTGAAGAAGTATGTGTTTTCTTCCCCTTTCACCAAGATTGTAAGTTTCCTGAGGCCTCCCTACCCCTATGGAACTGTAAATCAACAAAACCTCTTTCCCTTATAAATTACATAGTCTCAAATGTGCCCTTATAGCAGTGTGAAAATGGACTAATACGCTATTATAATTGTTTTGGTATACCACAAACTATGCCAAACTATATACCAAAACTTAATAAATGTATGTGTTCTGACTGTCCTACCAACGAGCATTTCTCTTATCTCTCTTGCACTTCTTGGGTTTCTTTATAACAATATTCAAATTAGGCAATTTAATAATGTGACAATGTCTGGTAAGTGTTCAAGTGAAAAAGATAGTCACACATCTTTCACTTTAAATCACCAGCTAGAAAAGATTAAGCTTACTGAGGAAGGCAAGTTGAAAGCTAAAATAGGCCAAAAGCTAGGCTTCTTATACCATACAGTTGGCCAAGTTATAAATGCAAAGAAAATGTTCTTGATGAAATTAGAAGTGGCATGCTAGTAAATACACAAATGATAAGAAAACGAAACAGTCTTATTGCTGATATGAAGAAAGTTTTAGTGGTCTGAATAGAAGATCAAACCAGTCACAACATTCCTTAAGCCAAACCTAATCCAGGGCAAGTTCTAACTCTCTTCAGTTCTATGAAGTCAAGGAGATGTGAGAAAGCTGCAGAAGAAAAATATGAAGTTAGCAGAGGCTGGCTTATGAGTTTTAAGGAAAGAAGCATTCTTCATAACATAAAAGTGCAAGGTGAAGCAGCAAGTACTGATGTAGACACTATAAGTTACCCAGAAGACCTAGCTAAGACAATTGGTAAAGGTGGCTACATTAAAAAATGGATTGTAACATGGATAAAACAGCCCTCTATTAGAAGCAGATGCTATCTAGGACTTTCACAGATAAGTCACAACTGGCTTCAAAGCTACAAAGGACAGGATGACTCTCTTGTTAGAGGAGTTAATACAGCTGGTGACTTTAAGGTGAATCTAATGCTAATTTGCCATTGGCATTCTGAAAATACTAAGGCCTTTAAGAATTATGCTAACTCTACTCTACCTGTAACCTATAAATGAAACAATAAAGCCTGGATGACAGTATATCTTTTTTACAGCATGGCTTACTGAATATTTTAAACCCACTATTAAGACCTACTGCTCAGAAAGAGATTTATTTCAAAATATTTCTATTTGAAAATACCTGGTAACCTAAAACCTCTGCTGGAGTTCTAAAAAAAGGATTAATGTTATTTTCATACCTGGTAACACAGCGTTTATTCTGTAGCTCATAGGTCAAGAGTAATATTGACTTTCATGTCTTATCATAAAAGAAATACATTTTTCAAGGCTACAGCTGCCATAGATAGTAATTCCTCTGATGCATCTGGGTGAAGCATATTGCAAATCTTCTGGAAAGGATTCACCTTTCTAGATGCCACCATAATCAGAAAAGAAACTTGATATGATTTCAATTGTTGAAGTTTGTTTTGGGGCCCAGCATATGGTCTTTCCTAGGTACTGTTTCATGTGCTAGCAAGAAGAATCTGTATTCTGGCATTGTTGGATGAAGTATTCTGTGACTGTGAGGTCTACTTTGTCTATAGTACACTTTAAGTGTAAAGTTTCTTTGTTAATTGTATTGTCTAGATGATCTATCCAATGCTGAGGCTGACACGTTCAAGTCCCCATCTACTACTTTATTATAGTCTATTTCTCCTTTTTAATCAAATATTTGTTTTCTGTTGCTCTGGTGTTGGGTGCATATATATTTACCATTTTTTCCTGTATCTGAATTTATCCTTTTATCATTATGTAGTGACCGCCTTTGTCCCTCTCTTTACAGTTTTTTGACTTGAAGTCTATTTTATCTGGTATAAGTGTAGCTCCTCCTGCTTTTTTGTGGTTGTGGCTTTTATTTGTATGGAATATTTTTCATCTCTTCACTTTTCAGTCTGTGTGTATCTTTACAGGTGAAATTAGTTACTTGTAGGTAGCATATAGTTGGATACTGGTTTTTTATTCATTCAGCCAGCTTACATTTTTTTAAACGGGGGAATTTAATCTATTTACATTCAAGGCTATTATTGATAGGTAAGGACTTACCCCTGTCATTTTGCCAGTTATTTTCTTGTTGTTTTGCATATAGATTTTCCCTTTCCTCTGTTTATCTTTGTGGTTTGGTGGTTTTCTATAGTGATACATATTGATGTATTTGTCTTTCTCATTTGTGTATCTTCTCTATCAGTGAGTTTTATACTTTTTTGTGTTTTCATGATGATAGTTTTCTCATTTTTCTTTCAGATGTAAGACCTCATCAATCATTTCTTGTAAGGTTGGTCTAGTGCAATAGGCTTCCTCAGGTTTTGCTTGCCTTGGAAAGACTTTCTTGCCCTTTCATTTCTGAAGAGTAGCTTTGCTGGATATGGTATGCTTAATTGGCAGGGTTTTTCTTTTACCACTTTAATAATATCACTTATTCTTTTCTATTCTATAGATACTGGAAAATCTGCTTTAATCTACTGAGAATCCCCTTGTATGTGATTTGACACTTTTCTCTTACTGTTTTCAAAAATCCTTCTTTGCTTTTGACTTTTGATAGTCTGCCTATAATGTGCCTCAGAGAGGACCCTTTTGGACTGAAACTACTTGGAACTTTTGAGCTTTCTGGATCTGGATGTCCACGGTATTACTAAGACTTGAGACGTTTACAGGTATTATTTCAGTAAATATTTTTTTTTTGCCTTATTTCATCTCTTCTCCCTCTTAAATTCCCATAATGTGAAAATATATTCACTTAGTGACATTCCATAGTCCTATAAGTTTTCTTCATTCTTAAAAATCTTGCAACTTTTTTTGGGGGGGGGGTTGGAGGTGTTGGATTATTTCAAAAGACCTGTCTTCAAATTCAGAGATTATTTCTTCTGTTAGATCTAATCTGTTGTTTATATTATTGGTTGCCTTTTACATTTCATTTATTGAATTTTTTAGCGCCAAAACTTCTGTTTGGTATTTTTATATGATACGTATTGGGTTGTTGAATTTCTCACTAGGCCATGAATTGATTTTCTGATTCTGTTGAATTGCCTATCTGTATTCTTTTGTATTTCACTGAGTTTCCTTAAGGTTATTATTTTGAATTTCTGTCTGGGCAATTCCAAAATTTTTATTTCTTTGGGGTCAGTTACTGTAGAAGTATGACTCATTTGGTAATGTTATCTTATCTTGCTTCTTTATGTTTCCTGTATCCCTGCATTGATATCTATTCATCTGGTGAACCATCCACTTCTTCCAATTTTGTAGAGTGGTTTTCAAGGGGCAGAGTTTTCACCTGCAGATGTGTCTTAGGATGTCAATTGGGTTGTGTGTGTTGATTTTGTTCTGGGTGTGTGCAACAGTGTAGTCTCTGTGCCATTTCTTCAGTTATTGTCTATGTCAGCAATTCCTGCAAGTGCCTCAGTGGTTTATGCTACAGAGGTTTGTGTGACTAGTCCACCTACTTGAGCTCTGCTCCCCTGGAGAGGAAAAACACCAGGCTGAACCCTGTTCCAGGGAAGCACAGGGCTGATTCACTAGCAATCTTGCTCTGGTTGTGTTCTACAGTTGTGGAGTATATGGCTAGATTGCTCTCTGGGTAATAAGCAGATGGTTGGCCTGAGGCTTAGCTCAGTCATTAGGCTTGTTCACGCTCTAGGGAAGTGAGGGTCTGGTCAGCTGGTGCCTCAGCTTGGTTGGTGCTCCCATAGGAGCAAGGCCCTGGCTGGTCTTCACTCAGAAGCAGCATGGGACTTACTGACCACGAGAACTGCTACCGCAAAGATGCTATGGTGGGCTGGTTTGCACTCCAGGGAAGCACAGGACTCATCTATCTTCAGTTCAACTTGGGAATGGCTACCCTGTGAGCAAAGTAGTAGGTTAGTTTTCATCCAGGGAAGCAGGGAATTGCTTGTCTTCTGTCTCTGCTGAGACACTCATTTTCTGGGAGTCAGGGGCTGGGCTAGTCTCTACTCTAGAAGAATGGGGCAGGTCAAATAGTGGCTTGGCTCAGGTGTTGCTCCCCTATGGGTAGGGCTCTGGGGCCACAGCTGTTCTGCTGGACCTACATTTCAGGTGTCCAGCACTGAGGTTCTACAACACCTGGATAGATAAGATGGAGTACCTCTATCTGTTTTCATGGGTCAAAGAGTTCTAAGAGTTCAGATTGGAAATGGTACACTATTAAATATGGACATTGTGCAATGACAATAAAGTTTTATGTTTGGGCAGATGCAACGGCTACTTACCCCTGGAGCAGGAAGCACTCTCACAACCCAACTTCAAGGCCACATCTTATAGTATCAGCTTGGGTCATGGGAGGCACAATAAGAGCTCATTCTTGGGAGCATTGCAGCTATGTAAACTCCCTAACATCTCCACAGACTGTGTTCATGCCTGTGAGAATTGCAGATTCCCCAACAGCAAAAACTGCAGGTGTCATGGCAGTCATTGGGGCTGCTAAGGGCCTCCTGCTACTCTTTCCTTGCACAGGAAAATCCCTTCTGGTTCTAAGCTGATCTTGACTAGGAAGGTCAGGTGGCATCCTCAGGGTGCCTCTCTCCTTTGTCTGTTGCCATCTCTGTCATTTTCCACAGTGTCTCCACCAGGCCCCTGCTGCTCTTCACCTTAGATACCATAGTCAAAATATAGCTGTTTATTCAAAACAGTGAATAAACTGTTGTTTATTATATTTTGACTTCAGTGTCTGAGTTGAAAAGCAGCAGGGGTCTGGTGGAGACACTGTGGAACATGTCGGGGGCAAGCACCAGACATCTTTAGTCAGTCATTTTGCTGATGTCACCCTAGTTCACACTTGTGTGACGAAAATTTAGTCTTCTCGTAAATCCTTTACCTAAATACAAACAATATCTGCAGCCAAGCATTTTTTTTCATTGTTTTGTCTTGAATCTATATTCATCTTTAATAACATTACTTTTAACACCATCTGAATTTCTTTATTTTGGTAATTTTGATACATGGATAATTTGCATGTGATTCTACAAAGCCATATAAACAAAATTTCTTAAACATATTTGTGATTTCATTATTTTTCTCACGCTCCTTACTAAAATCAGTATAGCATGGCATTTATTTTTAAATGAATGTTGCCTACTACTTTTCTCAATACCTTATTCAGTGTATTTATTCCTCTACTTAATGTTTGGATAATTCTTATTAAAAATAACAGCTGCTCATATAAATGTACTCACTTATTTGAAATGTAACACGTATTTGGTGGCAAATGTCCATTTTAGATATGATTATAAACTTTTTAATTTTCACTAAAAAATTTCATTAAGTTTAGAGGAAACTCAGATAACCCCTTTGAATGATTACTTTTCATTTGTGTGTGTGTGTATATGTTTCTCATCATAAGTTTCTTTTGGAACAAGAAGTGGAAAACTGAATGGAAGAATTCACTGTGGAATGTTTTTTTCCAACAGTAAATGCTGAAATCTATATGATAAAATCCATCCTTGAAATGTTTCTTACCTCTTTCAAGTGACCCTAGAGGGTTTCTTCTGTGATAAATGTGGGAATATTTTTATAGGCTGATTTCTAATAACAGAAGAATGTGCCTTACTGTCTGTACTAACACAAGTACTTAGCATAACCCTATGAACTTCTAAGTACCTTTTGGTTGACCGACAAAGGCATTTCAAATCCTTGGACAAGTGAATTCTAATACTTTTAATCCAGATTCCTAACCTAAATTATGACGGAAATGGTTATGGTATTCAGGGACCCTAATTACTCTGTTAAAAGAAGTTAAAATGAACAACAAATGATAAACAGTTAAAAATTTTAAATTTAAAATTTGCTTCAAAAAGATAAATATAAATAAAGGTCTCCAGATACCATATAGGGAGCAACATAGGCAGCATTTGGGGACACAGGATTGTTTTTCTTGCTGTCAGTATCTTCTGTAAACATTGCCAAATTTCCATTATAGATCAAAGAGAGAACAGAAAGCCACAAGATAGTGACAACAAGAATTTGGAAAGTGTCCATGATTTTTCTCAAGTAACTTAAAATTTTTAATAGCAAAAATGCTGAAGTAGACTTTTTCTTTTTGACCTTAAAAATTATTCTGTTTTAATGTGAAAACTGATATTATTATGAAGCATTATTAGATTTGGGGTGTATATGTGAGGTGGGGGGAGATGTTCCCATCTGGCTACAGCTCACATCTTTCACTTTCTAACTCTTTAGGTTATGAGGGGTCCAAATACAGACAGCCAAAGAAAAAATTATAATAATAAAATATGTAATAGAAACCAGGAACTTGGAATTCTCTCGCAGCTTGAACTTTTTACCCTTCTAACACTATTTTTTCCCTGTTTCTTTCTCAAGATGTTTATCTATCTACTTTTTTTTTCAACTAAGTCTTTATTTATTTGGCTCTAGGAAGAATATGCATGAAAATGAGCCTGCATGGCAGGTACAAAATGTACTTGGAGACTTGCACTTGCATGGATAAACTTATTACACTCAACATATTTAATTTTATGCCTTCCAATTCTAAGATGCAAAAAAAAATAAATGAACATGATTTTATCCTATGCCAACATTTTGGCCTCTGAATGTATCTGTTATTTGAATTTAAGTATATGCAAAGGAATAGTCAATTTGAATGTCATTTTAAACTGATTTTTTTTTTCTAAAGGGCTTTTTTTTCCTGGACTATGTGGTTATGACTAAGGTCACATGACCTGTTAATCACTGCTAAATCCTATGAGGATTTTTAAAACTATGTATATGTGTGTTTATATCCTATTGAATAAATTAGAGAGGCTGTGCAAACTAAAACAGAAATTTATGCCACTAAAATTTAAATTTGAGACATTTGTCCTTCTTTTATTTATTTTATTTTTTTGAGTTTCCTTTTATTCTCTCCTTATTTACCGAATGGTTGCCTAATACTTTAATCTATCTCTCGTACTTGCCATCCTGGATAATCACTACTGATATAATCACTACCTTTTGTTGTTATGCTTGGCACATTGAACTTTAACCTTTCCATCATTAGACAAAAGGGCAAATTATATGCCTATGTAAACACTGAAATGTTTGTATGCATTTCTAGCACTCTAAATAACTAGTTCTCTGGAACATTTGACAAAGGTCTACATATTATTGTCTCTGTCTCAATTTACGTATTGGACTATTGCTTGATTAAATCTTAAATCTGATGAGGCTTAGTTCTTATATCTCCCCTTTTAATGACGATATCTCCATACTTTTTACGCAAGTTGCATTGTAGGAACTCCATAAAATTGACTCTTCTCCCTTAAATTTTATATTTCGTCCTTGTCTTTCCTCATGAGACTAACACAAATAGAATGAAGTTTGAGAAATAAATATAGACCAACGTTTAAATGTTTGTAGATTAAGGTTTGGATGTGTGCAAATTGAAGTTTCTAGACATTTCTTCTTTTAAGTAATCTTTATTTCTATTGGTCATCTGAGCCTTCAAATACTAATTTATACATGTGACTTTTCATTAGTTTTAAGGTAGTTTAAATTCACAACTTTCTTCAATATTTTTAAATATTATTATTTTATCCTTGCTGTTGCTGTATTATTTTTAATTAATGTATTTGTTTTATTAATTTACTTAATAGTAATGAGAAGTTAGGGTTTCAGCATACAGACTAAATTTTTAAGTACAATAAGTCTCTTAAAAAGGTTGTTTCTTATGAAGTTTTCAATAACTTTAATAATGAACACTTCCACACTTCTTTTCTGCATATTTCCTTGATGGCACGCTCATATTAACAATGGAAATAAAACATGGTTAAATATTTACAATGAAGAAAACTTTTTTTAGAAAATAACATGTGTTTTCAGAAATGTGGGATAATCTCAAGCATATGTTACAATGAATCAGTAACAATGCACCTTTCATACTGAATAACTTTCCTTTTTTTAGCATTTCGTTGGTATTGAATAATTAACCTTTAAATGGTCCTGTGTCAATTACAGTTTATACCGCAATCAAAAAGTTTACCTTTAAGGTATGAAATGCTTATCTGTAACTTTCCATAATCATAAAAGTAGCATATTTATTAAGTATATTTTAAATAAATTAAGCCACAATCATAAATTGAAAAAAATATGCAAATAAAGATCTGAAAATTATCCAAACTATGTTACATAAAGACTGTTTCTTAAATTTTACAAAATTTAAAGCATTAGGGAAAAGATGGTCATGTTGTTATTGTGCTTTTGTAAGCTGCAGTTGGTATTTAGTTTACTAATATCTAGCTAATTACTTCAAATCTGTAACTGTGTCAAATTTTTTAGAAATATTCAGATGCCAGTTATACCTTTATACTCAATCATCAATATAAACTCCAGTTGAGATATTACTGCTAGCTACTTTAAATAGGTTTATATTATTTGGATGATTAGTAATATAATTAAGTGTTATCTGATTTCCAGGGAAGTAATTTAAGTATACAGTGAATTAATGAAAGTAAAATATTAAACCTTCAAATCAGGAGTGTTGAAATGTTGAAACCATAAAGCAACGATCAATTTGAGGTTAAATATGATAATAAATAGAGAAAGAATCAATAGTAAGTAAAAAGCAGGTTGAAGTTAAATAACTGAGAACATCAGATTCTAAGGTAAATGTCAGAAGCTTTAATTTGCTGGCAAAGAAAACTATTACATTTTTATACCATTTTTCTTTTGCTATAAACAAAGAGTTTTTCTATATACATTGAGAATCCGATATAAAAATAATTGAAGATATGACATGTGTATCTTTCTTAGAAGATAGGAAAAATATTTAAAATACTTAATGCTTAAAAACGGATGAGTAATTGTTAAAAAAAAATAAAAAAATAAGATCAGAAGAGTCAGTGTAATTCCATTGAGAAACCAACAAGTTTATTAGCCAATGCTCAATTTTATATGGAAAAGCAAAGGCCTAAGAATGGCAAAAATTTATTAATGAACCTTATTAGTAAGCATTAGTTAATAAAAATGATTAAGAGGCTTTGACTTATTATGTGTCATATTACAAACCTTTTAAAAAATTTAAATTGTAAAAGGCATGGTATAGGCTCAGGGACATGGCATCAGGGATGTTAAATTGTAAATGGCATGGTATTGGTTTTATGTGATTAGAAAGTAGGATAGTGTTCTGTCCAAAAATACACAGTGTTTGCAAATTATATTATTTTTCTGCATAGAAAAATACCAAAAGTCTATAAACAACTTTCTAAAAGCAATAATAGAGTTTAGCAAGACAGACTAAAAAATCACAATCCAGAAACAATAAAATCCAATTGCATTTCTACATTTGAGCAAAAAATAGATTTAATTAAAATTGTATCTTGTAATTTTAAAAAGATGTAGTTAAAAACATTTGAATCATTTACCAAAGCACCACAATGTATTAGAAATAAATTTAATATAATGACTAAATATTATATACAAATTATAAAACTTTAGTTAAATGTATTAAAGAAGGCGTGAATTAACAGAAACATGGGTATGTCATTTTCATGAATACAAAATTCAACATGATAAAGATTCCAATCCTGGCCTATTGGTCTGTGAAGTCAGTGTAATTCCAATGTGAAACCAACAAGTTTAGTTAGCCAATGCTCAATTTTATATGGAAGAATAAAGGCCTAAGAATGGCAAAGACTTATTAGTGAAACTTATTAGTAAGGATTAGTTAATAAGGATTAACTATTAAGAGGCTTTGACTTATTAGGTGTCATATTACAAACCTTTTAAAAAAATTTAGATTGTAAAAGGTATGGTATTGGCTCAGGGATAAGTTGTTCAATACATAGAGTAGGGAGTCTAGATGTAGAATCAGCACAATATCAAAACTTGAGACATGAAAGGAGTGGCATTGTAGATAACTGAAAATAAATGCATTATTTAATATTAATTTATGGGCAAATTAAATTAGTATATTAAAATATGTAATCAGATTAATAACTGATATCATACACAAAAATTTTAGGCATAAGTATAAAAAGCCAGGTTTAAAATTTTAGAAGAATATACATGAATTAAAGCTAAAGGATGAACTGAACTTTGAGAAAATATTGATTAATTTCATTAATTAAAATTAGAAGTTTGACTTTATCATCAAAGACCAGTATTCAGAATAAAAGTCATATACATGGCAATAACAAAAATGACAAACAATTATTTAGAAAAGTGAGCCAATATAAGAACAAATATTTCAGAGAAAAATACTAAATATTAATTAGCACATAAAAAGCACTCATCAATTTATTAGATATAAACAATTAATGAGATCCCATTTTTAACCATCCAGGTTAGCAAAAATTAAAGTCTGACAACACTAAATGTGGTAGCAATAGAGTGCAATACAAACTCATAAACTACTGATGATATTAGTAAAAAATGAAATTTAGCTAGTAAACTTGAACACGTTATATATACAGGAATTATACTTTCCAATAGAGAAAAATCACCCCAAAATACCAGGACAAATGATATTTTTAATGGCGTTATTTTAGTTGGGAGAAAAAAATAAAAACTGGAGACAAACAAGCAGCCATCAAAATAATGTTGGTAATAAATTATAGTATTCATTAAATGGACTATTTTAAAGTGACATAAATAATAAATTAGTCTCTAGATAAAGGCATGTATAGAATTTTTAAAAAATAAGGTTGAATAGAAAAAAGTTATAAAAGATTAGCTACAATTTGATTCAAGTTTTATAACATTCAAAGCAAGCAGAATTAAATAATATGGTGGACTTAGTGTCTAATGGAGGAATTGAGGAGGGAATGCAAACAGAAACTACAGAATTCAATTTTTTTTTTAAATCTTCTTTTCAATTTTATCATTAATTTCACAATTTTTATTTTTAATTTTGGGGATCAAAATCCACACATATATCACATATAATGTTTTCTATATATAAATTATACTAATATAAACTTCAGACTTAGCATTGACTGTGTACCCACCCCACAGAAATATATGTATAGATGAGTATCAGTGTTAGTAAGCTGGATGCAAATGCTGGTCTGTCGCTTTCTAGCTGTGTGGACTAGAAGAGCACACATGACATTCTGAAAGATAAAAGTAATATTACCTCTCTCTAGCATTTTCAAAGGAACAAGCGCAAAATGTCTATATAATGCACTTAGCACAAAACTTAAAACACAGGAAATAGTTAACTTCATGTATCTATTATAATTACTATTTACCATGATGAATACATAATACGAAACAGTTTCAAATTAGTTTACAACTTTGGTGAGTGAAGATGTTTGAAGATCATTTTTACATTTGAGTTTTAAAGGCACGGTAGGTTTGAACTGGCAAGAAGAGAAAATTTTATCATGAAAAGGTAGGTATATTAGAAGATCAAAAATAAGAAAGAAAAGAAAAAAGGAGAGCAGAAAGAGAGAAGAGTAATGCATAGACAAATAGATATAAAATTTTAATTGGACTGAGAAGGATATAAAATAACATGAAAAGGTATTTGGGATAAGGTTGGGAAATTCAGTATATTCACTGGAGTAGACAAAGAGATTGGAGGTTGGGGCATAGTTCTCATTTTAATTAAAACGCCTCTGAAATTACATCACAGCTCTCATCTGTGAGTGCACTACACATGTGCTGTAAGATAATCATTATCTTCTGAACGGTTATCCCTCCCTCCCTTCCTTCTTTCTTTCCCTCCGTCCCTCCCTCCCTCCCTCTCTCCCTCTCTCCCTCCTTCCTTCATTCCTCCCTCCCTCTCTTCCTTCCCCTCCCTCTCCCTCTTTCCCTCCTTCCTTCCTCCCTCTCTTTCCTTCCCTTCTTTCTTTCCTTTATTTTCTACCTTTTTCTTCCTCTAGCCTTCTCTCTTAACATCTGTCTTTATCAATTGTTTTATACTTATTATTAAAAATTAGCCAAATGATAATTCAGAGATAATGACTGAAAGAGGCAAACAAATATTACAGTGAAGATAACTTGGATATTTCAAAATTTAGACATTATTAAAATATCTTTATCATATGTGCCTATAAATCATATTTTTATTTTGTACATTTTCTAGAAATTTAATTGGAGGGTAGTATTTCAATTTTATATTTTGTTTACCCAATGCTTAATGCTTTAAAATTGTTATAGCAAATTAACTTTTCTTAAAATGATCTATATATTGCTTTCCTTTAATACTCTTTTAAAAAGCAGTAAACAAGAACTTGAGAGCATATAGTTTACAGAGGAGGTGATTTCAGGAGGTAAGTATGAGGGAATGTAGAAAGTAAGACAGGGAAAGAGACAAGCCTGTACAATATGGTGGAGTTCAATTGTCCCTAGGGACTGCAAAGACGTGTTTCTTGCAGGGTCTCCTGAGCATTTCACCAGAGTCCCTTTAGCTTGCCTATCCAAAGGAGGGAGACTAGAGCATCATCTTCTGCTCCCCAATCCCCACTGGTGGCAGGTGTCCCCTGGAAAATGTCAATGGTACTTTCCTGTGCTTTTCCAGTGTACTTGTTCTTGAATCTAGTTGGTTTTTGTTGTTTTGAAAAAGACCCTGGGGCAGAAAGCCATAAGGTGGTATGTTTGAGGTATTGCCTTGCCTGAGTGAAGTATTTTTGAGCTCCAAGTGGAATCTCTCCTGCAGCCCTGCAGCTGTGGCTAAAATCAAAATTGTGCCCTAGGAATATAATGTGAAGCACCAAAGACATCTGCCAAACACTTGAATTGAAAAATCAATCTTTTGAAGCCATATAAGTCAGTAATTGACTTTATTATATAATAGATTTTTAAAATATTATTACAAATCTGTACTATTTTACTACCAAAATAGGCAGTAATTTGATGGATGCTATAAAGTCATCTAATGTATAGAATAGTCTCAAAAAGTTATGAATTAGAGAGTATAATGAAGATTATATTATTATTAGACTATATTATATATTATATTATTCATGTTTTACTAACATTCTCCACTTCAGCCTAAACCTTTTACTCTTTTTGGAAATATTTTTGAAATGAACAATATTGCTAAGTTAACTACCCTAACACCTTGCTAAACAAAATATTTATATGGGGCAAAAAAGAGGTTTTCACCCTTTTAAGTGTCTGCAAGTACAAAATAAGAAATAACTCTCATGAGATTTGTTCCAGCAGTATGAGATCATAAGTAAAGCAGCTAGTCACACGCTCACTTAAGTAATTACAAAATCCAAAACGTTCACATGCCACAGAGCGGCTTATTTTACTATCTTGCATAAGGTAATACCCAGGCTAGTGTTGGAGACCAGTGAAGCAAAGAAATAAAAAAGATACTATTTTGAATAATGCATTGCAGATATGTCCAATGACATAAGGCCATACTGATTCAAAAATGAAATAGAAGATTATGCTAGTAGGTAGAAGCCATGAAGATAAACTTTTTAGAAGAAGATTTTATTTTTTCTTCATGGAAATATCACGGTACTTAGGATAAATATCCAAGTGGAAATACGTATTTTTTAGACAATAGGACTGTAAAAACAGATCATTTAACTACACGTTATATATAACTACATATAAATGAATATACAAAGTCTAGTTACCAAGACCCCTATTAATGCACACACGTCTCAAGATTGCCAAGAGAAGACCTTGCCCCTGTCATTAATTTGTTGTGTGATCTACCTTTTTTAACTTAGCCCCCTAATTTTTTAAATGGAGAAAGCAGTACATCTTACATTATAGATTGTTGTAAGGATTATGTAAATTAATATTAGTAATATTAGCAAGTGTTGCTTATATTAGTAAATTAATATTAAGTTGACCCAAGGCATTTATTGTTTATAACACTTTCAATACCCTAATTATTATTAATACCCATTTACTCACAGAAGTGTCTTGACTGGGAAGATTAAATATATGGGTTGCACTAATATTTACTCTGAAAATTCTAAGATAAAAGTAATCTTATTTAATTCATTGAGAAAACCTTTTGCATCACAGTCTTGCTCATAAATTTCATTCTATATTAAATGAAATTAAAGAATGGTGATTTTAAAGAACTTCAGATACTATTTCAGCTGTATGCTAATAATTAGTATGAGAAGATTACTTTTCTTTGTTTTATACAAAACACTTTTACTGCACACACCCAAAAATGTTGTTAAAAGTTTATGAGCTAAAAAAAATTAAAAAGTGAGAAATTATTACCATAATTAATATTTTGCAGACTGTCAAAGAATAGTTATTGTTTCTCAAAAACAGCTAACTTTGGTGAAATTTTTAACACCTTGAATAAACATATTTTAATGCAAAAACTTCATAAAATATATAATTATGTGTTGATAGGGTTTAAGTATTTCAAGCAAAAATTTAATTCTGGAAATGTATAATTTAAAATGTTCACAGATATTGTTAATCTTTTCATTTGAATCACACAGAGTAATTGAATAATTGTTAAAACTAAAGATTTTATTATTATGAAATACAAAATGTAAAATGTTCAAATTCAAAATCCATTTGCATTACTATAACAAACTTTGGCATTTTATTTGTCAACAATGTAAAAGGAAAAGCTGATAGATTTAAAGAGTGATTTCGCATTTGGAATTCAATTTAGAGACTATTATAAAATCTCATCAATATTTACAGATATGCATTTCAATTATCACAAAAGATAATGTTTTCTTTTGCCATTTGCTACTATCTTTATATGTGAATAAAATTTCCTACTAAGGCATTCAAAACAACTAGAGATAGCAATTTTTAAAAATTTTGATTACATTTTCAGGTTAAAATCTAAAAATAAATCGTTTCAGAGACCAATTTAAGTTTCTTCTTTCACATTTTTAAAAGTTGTTATTTTTTTACCTGTATAAATTTATAGGACACAGGTGCAATTTTCTTATATGCATGGATTGCGTAGCGGTCAAGTCAGGGCTTTTAGGGTATCTATCACGTAAATAATGTACATGGTACCCGTTAAGTAATTTCCCATTATCCATTCCCCTCCCACCCCTCTTCCTTTTGAGTCTCCATTGCCTATTAGTCCTCTTTCCATGTCCACATGGACACAGTTTTTAGCTCCTACTTATGAATAAGGATCTGCAATATTTATCTTTCTGTCTGACCTGTTTCACTGAAGATAATGATTTCCAATTCCATCCATGATTTTGGAAAATACATTATTTCATTCTCTCTCTCTCTCTCTCCTCTCTCTCTGTGTGTGTGTGTGTGTGTGTGTGTGTGTGTGTGTGTGTGTGTGTGTGTATCATATTTCTTTTATACAATTAACCACTGGTGGACACTTAGGTTGATTCCACATCTTTGCTATTGTAAATAGTCCCATGATAAGCATCTTAGTGCAGGTATCTTTTTGATACATTGATTTCTTTTACTTTGGGTAGCTAACTAGTTGTAGGATTGCCAACTCAGGTTTCTTATTTAAACTTTTGAAAATATTCTATTGAAATAAAAATTTGAAAGGCAATATCCATGTTTATTCATTTTTCTTTTAATTATGTAAAATAAAAAGAATACATTTTTTCACTGAGCCCCATACAGATGCATCCAGATGGCCTCCATTTACCCCATCATGTTGTATAAGGCTCATTTACTACATGTACCATGCCATGAAAACTTTGGAAAGCAGTTCATTTGTTAATAAACAGTAATCAGAAAATCAGTTGCTAGAGGACAGTAAGACAAAAATATTTATCTGAGAAATTTGCAGCTTCGATTGAAGGACTGGGACATAGATTGCGTAGGAAACCATCACAGTAGTGACCACATACGGACAAATTCTTAAACTAAGGGGGTGCAAGTGGACATGAATGAGGGCATGGATAAAACCCGTCAAATCTGGAAGTAGACTGACTCTATGGGAGGCCATGAGTAGGAATCATTCAAGTTTTCCAAGTTAGATTGTAGATATTTAGTTATAATAATAGCTATAATCATGAACATAAACAATTCTGTCCTGGCTCTCTTCCTAAATGTCTTTTTTTTTTATGTTTACGTTTCATGTATTACATTAGTTTATACAAATTTATGCACCTAAATTGTGCTGGTGTTTTTTGGAACAGGAAAGTCTGGGTCATGATAGAATAGACTGTTACATGCACATATGCGGTACATCCAGTGTACTGCAATATATCGTCATCATTTAGCCCTTTTATCTACTCAACTTTAAGATGCAATAGTCTCAATGTGAGTACTCGAAGGATTGCCTTTAAGGTAATTTACCATTTTGAATTTCATTTGTAGTATGTAGTATCTATTAAGTATGATTGAAAGTACTTCTCCTCCTTCCAAAGAAACAAATTATAACTTTATGATATTTCATAAAATAAAATTGCAGGAATTACCAAGCTTACCTTGAGATTTTGTAAAATTTATCTCGAAGCTTTAAGTGTATACCTTGTGCCCTCAAATAGTAAGCTTACAAAGGACAGAAAACACATGTTTTGAAGATAGCTGAATCCACAGCATATAAATGTGAAAATTGTGAAGAGGATGCTGAAGGCCAGTATTTGACCTTGAGCTCCACCATTATTTTTATAACTACAGGATGGTTACCTTTACTCTCTGTATCTTTTTTCTACAAAGTGTAAGACAGAGATGTAGATTTAGATGCCACTTGTCTCAGAGAATTACTAAATTGACCAACTTTGGTAGTATATGTCAAAGCCCTATGCAAATGACCAAGAACTTATAAAGGAAATATACATATAAAAATGTATTAAATAATATATGCATTGTTCATATTTTTAATCAGATGAATTTGATATAAGATCTATAAAGTTAAGTAGTTTACTTTCACATTTTGGTCTCTTCGATGCATACTTACAAGAGAAAGAGTTAAATTCCTATATTTTTAACTTCATAAAAACAGATTTGTTTGGACAATCTACAGGAACTTGTCAAATAAAAGGGAGTAGGTGTTCATATAATAACATATAACACAAGGTTACCAAAACATAGTCACTTAATAGATCTTTCTCCTGCCTCAGTTTTAGCCAGATCTCAGGTCCAGGACTTCAACCTGTAATGAAGTCTGATAAGGAATATAGTTTATTGGTGACATGGATAGTAAAACTTTCAGCTTGTGAGGCATTTGTGAATGAGTAAAATAACATATTTCAGAGAACATGCCCAAGTCAAAGAGCAAAAACACCCTCTTTAACACAACCTTGGGCAACTGTAAAATACAATCTGCAATAACAGTTAAACATAACAGTTCTTTGGGGACTTATATAACAATATATAAAAGTAAATGGGTCACCAGCTTTCCAAATGTGGTTTGCCTTTGGAAAACCAAAGCAATACACTAGGAGGTGTGCAAGAGAAAAGCACAGACAGTCTATACATAGGCATTGTCACATTTTAAAAATACATATTTTGGTTTTTCCAGGTAAAGGCATTGCCTGGTATCTTCATCCATGGTCTCACTCTCTTGATTATTAAATAAGGTTTAACACAGGACTAAGTAGCCAGGGGCTTTACTAAGAAGCTCCCTTCTTCTTCAGTGAGTTGTACAATTTAGTGCTCTATGAGAACTGCAGGTTTCTGATTATTTCAAAAAATATATCCCCCCTTTTTAACTGAGAAAATAATTTACTATGCTGCTTTCATGCTTTTAGTGACTGAAGGTTTATATTCCATTAGAAACCAGCAACAAAAATAGTAAAAGTACATAATTATTCTCAGATGTTAATTGTGGATTATTAGTTAAGGGGGCATAAAATATATCAAATTAATTTCTATAATGTTACCTTTAACAGAAGTGTTATAATTTTCTTATTCCAACGATAACAGACAAGGATTCATAGCAAGGTCTTATCTCATATCTGAATGGAAAACCTCAAATCTACGTAGAGATGGCTTAGAGCTAAAGGGAAGAGCGGGTGAAAATTTATTTGGTGTTCACCCAGATAATAGTGTCAACATACCAGCTGGTCATTTCATTAAACCAATAATTATATCTGCACCACTGAATGTAGCACTTGGCAGTACATAGCCATTCTATTTTTTCATATATGTGTATATTCCTGGGGCTTCCAGCCTGTGGGAACAAATGGTTCACATTAAACCAATACTGAAATTAACATGTCTATTTAGCCTCCTGCAATAGCACCAGCTGATCTGAAAACCCAGAGAGCATGCCCTAGCTCTACCCTGAGAGATGTCTCCAGGTTTCTCACAGCAATTAGTTATGAATTGCCCCAAGTTCTCTCACTTTTTTGACAAGACCCTCCTGACTCTGCTGTCATTATAGAGCATTTTTGATGAGTCACCAGCAGGGCTTGTCACTGAGTCTTTTCTCCATTGGCACAAAACTCCAATGCATCTTCTTAGAGGACAGGACATCAGACATGTCCTCTTTCATTTAGCTGAAAATTGAAAGCTCTTTTTTATAGTAACTCAGCCCAAGAGCCACATAGACAGGGCCACCACCAAGCCATTCCACAAAGCCTGTGTCACAATTTAAACTCAATTGAGACTGCTTGCTGTTCTAGCATCTTCCGTATTTTCTTCCTTTTTTACCTTCACTCTGTTTGTTTAAAAGCTCGATTATTTTTTATTATACTTTACGTTCTGGGGTACATACGCAGAACGTGCAGGTTTGTTACATATTTATACATATGCCATGGTGGTTTGCTGCATCCATCACCCTGTTATCTACATTAGGTACTTCTCCTAATGCTTTTTTAAGAGTAGAGACATAGCATCTATTTATTTGTGCTATCCACCCCTACTAATTGAATGTTGGGAGTCCTGAGAAAAGTATTTCTTTAGCAAATGCTATGCCTCCAGCTTAATTTGTATCACTTAATATACATTTTGACTTTCCTATATAAGAGTCGTACATCCTATAAGCCTAGGGGTCAGAAAAGCTTCCTACATTCTATTGGGCAAGGAAGCTTAAACAATGGAAACAACTCATATTGCCAAAGTTTCTATGTTGTGGCAAGAGAAAGTTCTGAGACAATAAACAAGAAATTACATAGCACTTCACACTACTTGGAAACAGATCATTTTAGAAAAGTTTCTATAGTAAATTTGTTATCAAAAGATCTTTACTGGCCTTGGACCATTTCCATTAATGAGCGTGAAACATGCTCGATTAACAGTGACATGCAGATACAGTATTTTTCCCCAGAGAATTGTAACTCAACATTGGATGGAGAATGTGCATCCTAGTGACAATTTTCCTCATGAGGACAAAGTCTGATAAAAGGTATGTAAATATCATTTATACAAAACTTTATAATGTTACTGAATGCCAAAAGACATATCAAATTCCACAAAAAGAGAAAAAATAATAATTTGGTCTAATAGAATTGTATGTAGTTTAGTTTAGCTTTACTTTGTAAAAAAAAAAAAGAATGGTAAGAATTTGACATGAAAAACTGGATGAAGGTTTCTAGAAGAAGGCATTTTGCCTAGTATTTTACAGGAAGAATGACTTCCTGAGAGCTATAATAGTTCTAGGTCTGAGGAAACGCCTCTGGGGTTGTTAGAAAATAATCTTGTGCATACTGCAGCTTAAAAGGCCCACCAACCACTGCACTGGGCAAGGAACAGGGGAGTCAAACAATAAAAAAAGTTAGAAAAATAAGTTATTTTCATCATTTAACAAAAGAGTCTCATAAACCTTCAGGCATGATGTATTAAAAAATACCTGTTCTTACAATTCAAGTTTAACTGATTATGCAAAATGATGACAGCACATATTTGAAGAAAATTGATAAAATAGGATCATTTTGGTTGATCAATAGATGCATTTCCTCATGATAAGAAAATGAAAAGAAGGAGAAAACTTCGAGAAAATAGGGATACAAACTGGATTAAATTATACATTATGATGTAGGATAATCTTGATTAAATGCTGGTCTTGTATACTTTGTGATTTGCATTTATTGCACATTTTTAAGTAACTATTTGTTTACATACCTGTATATACTTTTAACCATCATGGCAGGATATTGGTTTCATTAATCTTTGGATTTCCCATTCCTAGCTGCTGTTGTTCTAAATAATTACAAATTCACCCAAGCAGGATCACACCAATTCCAAATGACCTCCTTTTGAGCAGAGATGTCTGCCTTTTTTACCCGCTGTAACCTTAGTCCTGTTCCTTGCATTAGGAACACAGTAGACAGTGTATGAATATTTATGAAATGAGTAAATGAATAAATGAATGAATCCTGGCCTTCATGGGAGGGGAGTCATAAATGTCTGTAATAAAGTAGTAAGAAATAAAACATGAAGGCTCATAACGTTAACTGAATGACTTGAGATGCATATATTATGGTGCTATACTGAATCAACATGGACTCTGCTCTTATTGAGAAATGGAATAGAAAATCAAAGGAAACTAGTCCTATTTGTGCCAACCATGCTGCTGATTTCTCTCATCTCATGGACAAATGAATGAATAAATGAATAACCGAAACCCTGCTAGGAGCATTTTTCTCTCTATATAGACCTGTTACATGAGGGCTACATTGTGGCTCGTGTGTCTTCAGTAATCTGAGTAAATTATTGAACCATTTTCTTATCTGCCAAGAGAAAGCATGATGAAAGCACGAAGTTTTGGAGGTTTAGAGGCAGATTCCTGCAAATGAAGGAAAAGATTGTAGGCATCAATTTCCTTTTCTCTAAAATCAAACAAAACCTCTCAGATTGCCTGAGTTAACAAATAAAAACCTGTAGATCTACCTCACTCAATTGAACATTCTCTTTGTTTTTTTTTGTTTTATGTTGAATATATCATTTAGCATATGGTGCATCAGTTAACTGGTGTACTGGTTAGAAATAGAGGAGTACATGAACCTAAATATCAACTGTCAGTTACATCATCATTTTATTTCCTTCCATTTTCCCTTCCCTGTCCAATCCATTGTTGCTTTCTTTTGTCTATGCTTCAAAGTGTGGCATATACTCTTAGCAATGAAGATAATTTAATTTATTGATCCATTGACTTCAGGCACTTGGACAAGCAGCTCCATTAGTAGCTACAACTGGGTACTCCTCTGGGCCCAGGATTCTAAAGAGGAGACACTTTAGGTCTGACATGCAAATTGCTCTGAGGGAGGCAAGAGTCTGCCGCATCCATTACTCCCATTATTGGCCTATTTGTCAGAGACTCAGAAAACAGAGCAGCTCCATTGCAAGTCAAAGGAGACAAAAGATCATCCCTAAGGCAAGAGGAAAAAGAAGACGAATTGAAAGAAATTGGTTTGTGATATCCTGCCAAATGACAAACCTATGCAGCAAAAGAAGAACCCAACAGGCCTCCAAAAGGTGGGAGGGAAGCAGAAGAGAAAAAGGAAAAAAATAAAAAGTGTGTTCATACCCATAAATAATGTATATACGGAAGTCTCTTTCATTTCATTGTGTTTACGTGTGTGCATGTGTGTGTTTTGATCGCTGCAGTATTGCTGTATAACTGATCTTACGAAAAGAAAGTTCAGCTGAAGCTTTTTGGTTCAATGACTCAAGAAATGGGTGACCTGCATTTAGTTTTGATCTTTGACAACAGCCACCAACAGAATATCAGAGAGAATGAATTAAGAAATCCTGCTGAGGCTGAAAAGCATGCACAAGCACACACACACCCACACTCACGCATGCACCCCATCATATACATCTGGAATAACCCAGCTGCTATTAAATCAAACCTCAAATCCTCCCCTCATTATAAAGAAGCTCATGTCTACAAACTAGTCTGCTTGCCCACTCCTTGTTTTATCTGGCACTGGTCCCCGAACAAAAATCAATCTCCAATTCCCTTTAATGTGTAGTACTAAATCCAGAAAGCAAAACAAAACATGAGAGTCTCACATTTATTATGGAACCTCTTTTATCTGGCTGGAGGGCAGCCTTCTAATCAAGGGAATGAATAAACAGTCATTTACTTACTTTCAGGGAACAGAGGAGACAGCTCAATCTTCTTGAAGGCCAGGAGAACCAAAGGGGCCCTTCAATTTGTAAATCAAAACATTAGCAGCTTGTTAATTTAGCCCGGCAATTATTAAGATGTAAAGGAGTTTGTATTACTGTGTTTATTGACGGAGGTTATAGGTAGAAGCAAAACTACTTACTTTCTTTGTGGAAGAAAAATATCTGGTAACTGATTCTAAAAGGCTTTTTTAATCGTAGACATTTAGTGAAGTTTTAATAAATATATACTTTCTTGTTTCTCAAAGAAAAAGAAAGGAAAATAAAAAGCCAGCAACCTAAACTACAAGAGCATTTAGAATATTGCCGCATCCTATGTTTAGAGGTATGATGTTATAGTAAGACTGATCAAAAGCATGGTATTGATTGAGGTTTTCACATCCTAGCTGTGAAGAATAATACATTGTACTTGACAGAGAGAACGGGTAGACAGACAGACAGACACACACACACACACACACACACACACACACACACACACACGCTCATGCATCCTGGGTAAATCTAGAGAAAGCAATTTCTCATGAGCACATTTACATTGATTACTTTCTTTTCTTTAACCACAGCAGTAGCTTTATTTGATGTGCTGCTCCACCTACAATTCAAATTCACCAATGCAAGAAGGACTCTCTATCCTGTACTGTAGAAGAAATGTACATCTTTGTATTTATTGTGGTAGAAACTGAGGACACCAAAGGTTTTGACGTGCCCAACCTGATACCCAGATTGTTTTCTTTAAAATGCCTTTCTGGAAGGGCTTTTTGAAATTTTTATGCTGTTATTTTACAAACCTCAATCAATAAAAGTTCCACATTAAATCTTACCATCTCTTTTTCACTTTTCACAAATTTATTTTACTCAATGGAACTGAGAGAGGGTGTGCTGAAGATGAAGATGTTTGCTTTACACATTATGTGGCAATTAAAATTCTAAAATTGTATGGTTTGGAAAGATGCTAGAAGAAAGTATAAGCAAATATTTTTATAAATTTATGATAAAGAAAGACTTTATAAACATAGTTTTAATTAAAGATAAAAGCTAAAATGGAGAGAGAAAAAAGATTGTAAGTTTGATGAACTGGGGAAGGAAGCGTTCCACAAACAAATGTAAAAGATAAATAAGCTTAGAAAATGTTTGCAACATGTAAATATTTGTAATATCATATTGCTCTTCTTAATACAACAAAGGCTCTTTCAAATTATTTTTAAAAAGGTGGACACTTCTGCTATTATGTGATCTGTAGGATTATTGTTCATTATTCTGATACACCATGGGGATCCTGCTAAAATCATGGGCCAAAATTATACCCCAGGGAGTAAACAAGGAAATACAGCCAAGATGAACACTATCAGAGATACAGCTGATCAGCATTCTGGGCATAATTGCTGAAGCACTTAATAAGAGACAAAATTTAAAAAATGAAAATAAAGTTATCAAATTATTATTTTACATTTTATAGAATCATATGAATATATGTACAACACAGTTGAACTTTATTTTCTCTTAACATTTGCAATCAATCAGTCACCTTAGTTAACATTGTAAGCTTTTTCTTTCCTCTCTGTAAACCCATTGTAAAGAGGGTCTATGTGGCATTTTAATTGAACGGTGTGTTGTTTTATTCTTCTAGTGGAAATGTTCCTTCTTAAATTGCTAGACCTGTAATACAGCAGTGGCTATAATTGCAGAGATAAGTAACAAATACTTTGTGTGTTGGTTATTAGGCATCTTAGTGTAGCTCCCTTCTCACTTCCACCCTATAGGGCCTATATTCTGGGTATAGCAGAGACGACTTCAATGCATATATTAATTCCTGACAGAAAATATCCCAATCCCAAGTACAGTATTATCTTAGAACTATGTTGTAACTAAATCCTCAGAACAACTCCAATCTATAAGGATACTGCTTCCGACATGTGTACATGATAATACCAGTGAATCTCCTTGGCCTTGGACCATCAACTAAAATGGGTTCCTAAATTGAGTTCTTTGCTCTGTAGTAATACTGTGTTGATACCAAGACAACAGTGTAACACATTCCACAACTCTTCAAATAATGGTGCTAGCAGAAGCAAGGAAAAAAGGAAAACAAGCCATGATGAGAAACATTACTCCTTCTTCCAGTATTTCACTGAAATCAATTTGTCTCTAGGTGACCAACTGGTGGCAAATTGGACATTGCAGAACTTTGCGGTCTCAGAAGCAGTTATGGTTGATGCCACTTTTAGCATCAAGCAGTGGAGGACTTGCTAAGTCAAGCATAGTGAAGTAGAAGTCCGTAACCCCAGCACTTTGGAAGGTGGAAACAGGCGGATCACTAGGTCAGGAGTTTGAGAGCAGCCTGACCAACATGGAGAAAACCATATTATTTTAGTCTCTACTAAAAATACAATAAAAACCCCACAAAATTATCCGGTCATGATAGCACGCACCTGTGGTTCCAGCTACTCAGGAGTCTGAGGCAGGAGAATTGCTTGAACCTGGGAGGTGGAGGTTGCAGAGTGCGCTGAGGTTGCACTACTATACTTCAACCTGGGCGGCAGAGCAAGACTCCGTCTAAAAAAAAAATATATATATATATAAGTCCATACTTTCGAATCCATGCATAACTTCCATTGTTATCACCAGAGATACTGGTTCATAAAGCCTTTGAGCAAGCAGTCAAATGGCTGGAGGAAATTGATTTACATTCGTAGAGGTTCATTTTGTGCATGGATTGTTGGATGGTACTGTCCACAGTGATGATTTGATTGTATGTGTGTTTATGGGTGCATGTGTGTGTTTCACATTTAAATAAAACACAATTATGAAATTCATATTCTAAGACCAATTCTCTCCCAGCCTTTGACAGCTTTCTTCCTCGTCCTAAATATCCAGAGAAATAATCAGTCATTGTTCATGGACTTATATCCTTAGTCAGTGTATATCTCCATTCTGCATGGTGTTCTGCGAACTGGGTAATGTTTTTCTTCTCATTGTCCTTTAAGAACAACCTTAAGGCAGGGCACAGTGGCTCACGCCTGTAATTCCAGCACTTTGGGGGGCTAAGGTGGGTGGATCACCTGAGGTTGGGAGTTCCAGACCAGCCTGACCAACATGAAGAGAACCCATCTCTACTAAAAATATAAAAAAATTAGCCAGGCTTGATGGTGCATGCCTGTAATCCCAGCTACTCGGGAGGTTGAGGCAGGAGAATCACTTGAACCTGGGAGGCGGAGGTTGTGGTGAGCCAAGATTGTGCCATCGCACTCCAACCTGGGCAACAAGAGCAAAACTCCATCTCAAAAAATAATAATAATAATAATAATAACCTTAGGGAGAATTGGAACACTTCAGATGCCACATGCCACACAATACTGTCGATAATCTATACACCGGACCCAACTTACTCTTGTCCTTAGTCAACTTGTCAGAAGAATTACGTTGTCCATGTAAGTGGGTGTTGAGGAGGCCGTAGTAATACTGCAGAGTTAAATGCACCAGAAGTGGAAGTCAGCTGCTCGTGTGATATCCTTGTTTGAAGGCTTATCAGTTTTCCACAGAAACGCTGTGGAATAGGGCATGGGTTTCCACCACCTGAGACCTTCAGTGCTGTCTTCTCTTAGCTTGGACAAATCTGTTTCAGTACCTTTCCCCCTGTGTTTATCTCTATTTTTACCACTAACAAACTTTGTATGATCTTTGTAAGAGGCTTATACATTAAAATAACACAGGTTGCAAAGGTAAGACTGTTTACCCAACGATACACCTCCCCTTAAGACAAGAAAGAAAAGTCAATTCTCTGCTTATATGGAATGAGAGCAAGAGAGAAAATACAGAGAGAAAGAAAAAAAAAACTACACTATGGCGTATAAAAAAATTTTATGTGTGTTTTTGATGCTCATAAGTATATCCATATCACATTTCAAAAAAGTTAGAACCACTGAGAGTCATATTTAACTATTTTTATGGTCTATTATTTATTTTGTAATGTTAGTGGGTTTTGGGATGCAGGGGAGCTCTCAGATTGCTCCTGGTGGGCTCCAGGCTCTTGGTCTCTCGATCCCTCTCAAGAATGGGAGAGAGAACTACCGCCGGTGCACAAGTAAATATCGGACCCCAAAAAAGTTTTTGTAGAAAAGTGATTTATTTAGGTAAAGAAAGAAAAAATGGAGAAGAAGAGAGAAAGCTTTCACGAAGAGTATGAAAAGGGATCCCAGAGGGGAAATCCACCGGGATGAGGGAGGCAGGGACTTTTAACCTGGGAGGAACTCCCACCTTCTCCAAGCCCCCTGGCCAATGAAAAGAGTTCCCTTAAACTTCCGCTGGAGTGATTGACTTTTGACCTTTTCCCGTGCCCACGAAAATTAAACAGAGACTGTTAAATCTCCCGGATGGAGAGCCATGGGAGTGGCGCATGGCGCTGGGAAGTTCTTATCCTTAAAACTATGCCCCCTTGTGGACCCAGAAAGAGAACACATTCACTCAGTGTGCTCTGGAATGTTATTGTCATTAATATACAGCCATGCATTGCTTCTCATCCAGGGTCATGTTACAGGTGTGCAGTATTTTGTCTTTTCATTATGAGTTAGCTGTTGCAAAACTGTGGACTATGGAACACGCACACCTGTCGAGTCATGTCTTGCTATTTTCAGTCCACTTTGACTCTCTTTTCCCAGATACCTGCTCCTCTTTTTCCTCTCCTCAGTACCACCAGGTGTCCCAGCCCCTTTTGTTTAATGAAGAAAAAAGTCCAGAGTAGATTCACACTAAAATGTTACGTGATTTAATATTTATTTCTTTTCCATGCTTGCCCAGAAAGGATAAGGCATAGCTTAACGTCAGAAATGTTTACTGAGTGGTAGATTTCAGGCAGTGACACTCGAGAATGTCATTCTATAGTCGCGATTTTGCAGCCCTCCACAACGGGACACAATTGTGTATTTCCGAAGGCACTATCTGTTAGAGGGATGTGTTGAAAAACCAAGTTCCCGGCAAAGGTGAAAGTTGTGCCTATTAAGCAACAATTCCCAGCAAACCTTTCTCCAGGCTGATAAGTAGGTTTGGCTCTTTGAAAGCCTTCTCGTAGTCCATTAAGCAGCATGAGCACCCTCTGAGGAATAATGTTCACTGATGATCACATTGTTGATATAATTAAGGTCCCTATACATAAAGACTTTAAATACCTATTGTTGTATTTTGTCATTTCCTGAAATTTTTCTTTTTTGATATTTTTCTAAGCATAAAGTTCATGAAAAGGTGAATGTTAATTGCAACATTTGAGAAAAGTCCCTTAGCTCATTATGTGTGATGGATAAGTGAAAAATAAGTTTAAGCTATAGCCATAAATGTTTCTTGTGACTTTTCAGTTAACTTTGATAACTTCCAGGAAAAGAAAAGAGAAGGTAACTTTGAACTTAGTGTGTTCTGTAGGAAATCGTGCTCTTACACATTCAAACATTTTGCATTTTCCTAATTTGCATAGCTATTAAATCATAGCTTCAATTTAGCAATTGTTTTTTAGCATTTTTTTACTAACATAGCTGACAATCTGGAGAAGTTCACACCACATAGAAGTCAGTAGGGACTTTTAATGCATAAAGTACCTAAGGGCTCAATTTGTGATTAATTTTTTTTAAAAAACTTTTTTTTCAAATGTATTAAAAGGAACACACAGAACCTTTATTTTCATATTATCTTCCTTTATTTTAAAATCCATATACAATATAAAAAGTCTAGTGCAACATCAATTTAATTTGTATAACTTGTATGCCAAAGAAATTTTGAGTCAAAAAAGATAATTTTCTCCAAAGACAGAAAAACACACGCTTAACTACAATTGCATTTTAAATAATGTAGTTCCGTTCATCTTCCTCAATAGGTTATTTGCCTTTTAAGAGATTAAGATATTTAATTATGTTCATATTAACCTTATATAGTAAACATGCATGTGATTAATGATTTTCAAAATAAAAAATTGAATTGGTGGCCTTTCAACCTAATACAAACATTTTAAATAAATAATTTCTTATATTTTCTAAGGCACCTTTGGCCAATATGTAGAATTCAACAAATACCTATGTAATTCAGAATCAGTAATAAGTTTTGTTTTAAATAACTTGGGAAATAATTTACATGTTATACTCAGCTTTCTGTAATTGATTAGATTCCACTCTAGTTTGGGAGTAAGTTAATAGTAAAGATGAGCTAAGTACTAGTTTGTCCTGAGGCAGAAACTGATTGAATAGGCATTTTATTTTAACCTTTCAACGACTGCTTAGGCATTGTGTAGCTAGCTTCACAAGAGCTCCACTGTTCCAGCTTCTGCAGCAGCTTTGGCTACTCCAAGAGAAAAACAAATATAGTAACACAATCAAGGATAATGCATTACGCATTTCAGTCTATTGTTTCAGCTTTTGTTGGCCCTCTCCTTGCCAAAATCAACATAAAGGAACTTTAAGTCGTCAATGAAGTGCTGACAAAGAACAAATGCTGCCCCGAAGTACCAACATATATCACTGTTTGTATATGTAAAGGCAAGCTTCTCAATCTCTTTTTCATGTTGATTTTATATCTGAGGCCGACTATTTTCTTCCTTGTCTTAAATATCTAGGGAAATAATTAGCCATTGTTTAGCTGACACTTCCACCCCAGAGGCAGGCACAGAGCAGGTGCTCTAAGAATATTTACAAATGCTGTCTTTACATTTGATAATATGTCATTGATATGCATTCTCATATGTGTAAGTATTGAACTTCATCTTTGCTTGTTATGCCCAGTGTACAGAAACAGTTCGTTATGCGTAAGCCACACTTCTCCTTACCTAATATTGTTTCAGTCTTCAAAAGCCAGCTTTGATCCACTGACCCACTTTTCCATAGCCACACATGGAACATACCTTGCCTTGGCTCTTCAGGAAGCTTTAGGTTTTGCTCAAAACCAGCTCTGAGAGAACTGTCATTGTGATTTCCTGGGTAAGATTAATTCTAGGGCCAGCTGCTCTCTTGGCCAAGTTTATTACTAATAATAAATCACTATCCAGCCACCCATTTTCTCTGTCTTTCTTTTTTAGTAGTCTCAGGCAATGTTCCTTAACCCTCACTGTCATGATGCTCAAAATGTAATAGGTCTTACTCCTGCCTCATCCATTCTGAGAACTCCCATTAATTTCACTGTACAGGTTCATGCCCATATAGAATTAACCTAAAGATTTTGAAGTGTTAACCCAAGCTGGAAAATTAATGGAATTTGAGCAGACTTTCATGAAGGGGTTAAAACAATTGTCAACCAAGAAAAGACAAAAGACCAGACTGCAAAGCAGTAAGCAAAGGCATTACTGGGATCTTAGCAACTGCCATTTGGAAAACACAAATTCAGCCAAATTGTGTTCAGAAAGAGAAATGGAAGTGTGGATTTTATTTTATTTATTTATTTTTTGATGGAGTTTTGCTCTTAGCATTCAGGCTGGAGTGCAGTGGTGCAATCTTGGCTCACTGAAGCCTCCACCTCCTGGGTTCAAACAGTTCTCCTGCCTCAGCCTCCTGAGTAGCTTGGGTTACAAGGACCTGCCACCACGCCCAGATAAGTTTTTGAATTTTTAGTACAGACAGGGTTTCACCATGTTGGCCAGGATGGTCTCGAACTTCTGACATCAGATGATCTGCCTGCCTCAGCCTCCCAAAGTGCTGGCATTACAGGCATGAGCCACCCATCCCATGAGTAGGAATTTTTAAAAAGAAGCTAAGGATGACTACATAAGTTGCTTTGAAAGACTTATCACTCATTGGTGAAGGTGGCTGGAATAGTACATAAGTCCATAATTCATTATTTGTCGCTATTCAGGAGTCAAAGCGCTGGCGAAATTCACCTGTTTTCCAGGATGTTGTGGTTGTAGCAGTTTTTCCCAGTTCAAGGCTTCAAGACAAGAAGACAAGTTCCTGTTGTTCTTTTCTTTTTTTTGTTGTTTTTTTCGTAGAATTTCAGGCCATGTAGGTAGTCCTTTTAGGATGGCTTCCTGACTTCCTGATTCAATTTTAGAGCTCTGAAACGGTGATGTCATTTTGTAGATCACATTTCAACCAACAAACAAACGAATAAAATAACTGGTCATTTCTTGGTATGACCTGCTTCATGTATATGTAAGTTTTAGAGCCAAATAATTTCATTTTGAAACTGCCCTCTCATGAAAATTTCTAGTTTATGTAGACGTGGATGTGCAGGACATCCTGTATTATCTGAGTTTTGTGAAGTACTATTATATCAACAGACTTTAGATTGTGAAGCAAATGCTTGGCCTCTTTAGAGCTTCCATGGGTTAGAAATGTTAGTTATCTATGCAACACTTACTTGTCTTGTTTTCTTGTCAGCTGGTGTTTAAGCCATCGCTTCTCACCAGCTCTTGAAGTATTCTTAGAGAAGAAAGTTTTGTCAACCTGAAATTACAAATGGAGAGAAGCAGAGATACAACCACGTGGTTTAGAATAAAACCTTTATTTTTAAAATCCTGTATTTGGGATTACCAAGTTACTTTCCCCTTTTTTGCAACAATCGATTAAAAACCAAATACTTTGGCTTAGGGCTACACTAATTCGCATTCCTGTCTATCCACGTGCAACTCTGCTTATTCTTTATAAGTGCAATCTGATCTTGTTTAAGTTAAACCAGCAATATATTCAGGGAAGATATCTACTTATCTTCTCCTTCTCTTTTCTCCTAACCATGGATGATACACTGATTCACTTGGCCGTGCAATTCCACATTTCCAGTGGTGGTGAACAGATGATCCGCTGGTGCAAATGAAACTCAGGAAAGCCTGCTGAAGGCTTCTGGGAGGATTACTCTTCTTTATAGGAAATAAAGAAAAGAAAAGTGAAGAGAGGAATTGGGACAGAGAGAAAGAAAGTTGTGAGGAGAGATGACTATTTCTACTTTCTTGTTCTTCCTGTTTCCTCCTACATTTTTCTTTCTTGGCTAGTGGGCTCCACACCATCTAACTGCTGAATTAGCCAATCCAAGGAAACTCCTGCTTTTGCACATCTTATTATGTGGTTTTTTTTGTTTATGCTGCTACTGAAACCAAAAATATTATAGGTGATATGCGGACATAATACTTAAAGACCAATCAAACATTGAGATCTTCAGCATCTACACAGACAATTTGTCTATGACAAACGTTCAAAAGTTTATGAAGCAAAATGCACAGGGATAGGGTGCTGAGAAGTTAACTAACTTTCCTTACAACATATGAAGGCTGGCCTTATAGAAATCTACCACACAAAAGAACTATTCAGGCTAAGTTTGTCTAAAATATAGAACAATTTACCTTCTGGGCGATGCCACAGTATATGACTTATGTTCTCACGATGGAACACATCAAACGTTTTTATAAAGAACAATACCTGTGTCTGTCTTTCTTGCTAGCCTGTGAGCTACTTGATATTTTCATACTCAGAAATTGTTGAATGAACCTGAAAAGTGAAATACATATATACAAACAATACAAAATTTATATACATATATACAACTTTTCACAGGCTTTTCCCTCCCCGGTTTTAATTACTCATAAGAGAGAGAAGATAATACCTAGAATTAACTATGTATACACACACATGTACATATGTAAATGTAAATATTCAATATTATTGCTTAAGCCCCACTTTATCTTCTTTTGGAATTTAGTAAGCAAGACTTGGAAATCTTCGTTTTGATGAATCCATAGGCATTTCTGTTGATCACTGAATTTTGAGAACTGTTTGATTTAGTAATAGAAAATAAAGAAGCAAGAATAAATTGAATGCAAAGCTCTAGACTGTTTCTACTAATATCTTAATAGAGAAATAGAAGAATTCTCAATAAACAAATGTCATTCTTTCTAGTGAATCTGATGAATTCTAATGAAAACAACTACAACAAATTCAGCCGCTTCAAAAGACATTCCAACAAGCCTCTGGACTCTTCTGATTTTCTTTATTATCTCGTTCACTTTCACATCATTTTCACTCAGCATGCATTCAATTCAGTCTCATTTTAATGGATTTCCAGTTGGGAAAGTGTAATGTTCAGAGCTATCAGAAGCAGGTCGTTTCAGGGATACAGCTGTGGGAAGGTTTCACTTATCATTTCCTAATCATTGAAATATCAATGAGAATGACTTAAAGTCCAAGTGACAGTTATACTTTCTGTGTCTCTTCAGGGCAAAGTGAACTGAAACTCCATTAGAGAAGAAAATAAGGGCCATTCTCAGCCAGGGAGTTCATTACCATGATATTTTTCTGTGATGCTTCTAAATTGTCTTTGTGGCTGGACTTGAATTCATAAGCTCTTTATACACTCTAGTTCACTTTAGTTATTTCAGGTCATTTCTAGCAAAAGGGTCTTAGTGAAGGCCCACAAAATATATTTAAATAAATGAAAAGTTTGGGTTACACTGTTTTATTCAAATATATACCTCCTGGGGAACTTCAATGAAGATAAACTAGAGAACACAGCCTTTACATGGAAGAGAATATAGTCCTTGAGACCAGATTCCTGGCTCCATGAAACAAGTCATTTACATTTTTCAGATCCTCAATGTTCTCTTCGGAAGAAAAGGGTCATGCTAACTTTTTAGAAGATCATTTTAAAAACAAAGAGAAAAATGCCTACAAAGTAGTGTTTGGTAGGTGATAAATATGTACTTCATAAAAGTCAGCTAAATATTAATATTTATACTGTTTTAAAATGATTTGGTGGAAGTTACAGGTGGATATATGACTGTATTTTTATAGGTCCTGTAACTAAATTTATCAAAGGACCAATTATTTATTGGTAACTCTTTAAACACTCTGAATAATCTGATAATAATTTTTGGGGTTAAAGCTAGTTAATATGTTTACTCTTGTTATTAAAATTGTGATTATACTTAGAAAATATATTCCTTTTTGAGCTATGGGTTTTGAAATGATACAACAATAGATCTCCTGACTTCACAGTTTATAAACTGATAACAAAAAGCCATATATATAAATAGTAAATCAATAAACTAATAGGGAAGTAAAGTTACATACATCTAAACATAATAAAAGACTTAATGGCATAGCTCCTGTAATTGAGGGAATCACTAAACAGAAAGTACAGAAAGTATTTTTTTTTTGAGACAAGGTTTTGCCCTTGTTGCCTAGGCTGGAGTGCAATGGTGCAATCTCGGTTCACTGCAACCTCCACCTCCCAGGTTCAGGTGATGCTCCTTTCTCAGCCTCTCAAGTAGCTGGGATTACATGCACCCACAACCTTGCCCAGATAATTTTTGTATTTTTAGTAGATCCTGGGTTTCACTATGTTGGCCAGGCTGATCTTGAACTCTTGACCTCTAATAATCCACCTGCCTCAGCCTCCTAAAGTGTTGGGATTACAGGCATGGGCCATTGCACCCAGCTCAGAAAGTATATATTACTGTACTTTCTAACTGGCGAATTAGCCAATTAATTCATTATTTATTGAACAATTAATTATTTATTGAATTCCTAGCAAAAGGTAATCAGGTAAGGGATATGAGAATCTTCAAAAAAGAGAAGAATTTTCGGAGCCATATTTGCATTAGTATTACATTCTAGACAGAGACGAGTGTGGGGAATTATTTAGAGTCACATAATTATTTAACATATTTATTAAAACCCTATATAATAGTCTAGAACAAGACTAGCAGGGTTGATTTAGGCTTGATCATAGGAGAAGAGGAAAACATTGATAATGTCTGTGGGCTTTATTATTAAGGTAATCAGGGGTTAATAGAAATTTATAGACGGTTATAAAATAATTTAAGATACCTTTTGAATTAAAGACCCACTAAATTTACATGCCAATGTGCAGAAAAGGAGAGATACACAGATTAAATACATGGAACTGTATAAAAATTAAAGGAAATTTGAAAAAATGTTTTAATATATATAGTAGATATTGGAATAAAAAAGCTTTTAAGAAACAATAAAAACAATACTTTTTTTAAAAAAATGCTCTGAAAGACAAATGGCCAGAGGTCATAAATGAAAGACTTATCAAATAACTCATAAAATGTAAAATTAATCTCATGAAAAATTTAAAACTACATAATAAACATAATAGCATTCTATTTACCTATTAAACTAATAGAGATATTTATTTTAATAATAATATCATATATTAATGAAGGCTCAAGGGAAAAGGCAGTGTCACACACATGTGGTAGGTGAGATAAATTTGTCCTTGATGAAATAAATTGATTAATGTCATCAAATTACTTGATATTTTCCTCTTAGTCCAAGCAGTATCAAATGTAAGAATTCTTTCCAAGTAACTTATTGCGATCATTTCCAAGGTATCTTATTCTTAAAGATGTTCATTATACTGTCATTTAACAATGAAAACTTGGAATTATTAGAAATATATTTAAGGCAGGCCCATTAAGTTCAACCTTAGGGAAAGCAGCATTTCACAGAAACTGTAATAATATAAATAGTTACTCCTAGAATTTTGCAAGTGGTGGTTCTGATCTTAGAGACTATATGAATTATATAATATGTATATATATATATATATATGTACAGACACACATATATAGGCACACACACATAATGAAAATTCCTACTGATTAAAATATTCTTAACAATATGAAAATGTATGAATGATCTATGAAATGAAAAAAAGCAGTTTACAAGGTAATAGATATTTAATTTAAAATAAAATAAAAACAAATATACATCAAACCCACTTCCAGTATAAAAATCTAAAAATAGATACTTATAACTTATTAAAATATGGGTGCTAGATTTGTTTTACTTATGGCTGTCTTCATTGTTAAAAGCATATTCTATTCATGTAAAATTCTTAAATTATAAAAACCAAAACAAGTGGTCATAGAGAGGAACATAAAATAATCAAAATATGTAGCTTTCCTGTTACCTACACTACAGACAATGAACTTGGAATTATTACAATATCAATTGAAATGAAAACAAGATATGTGTTGGAAAGATTATTCTAAAACATCCGCTTATAAATGTATAGGAAAATCTAGGGTTGGACATCTGCAGATATATAATTCCTTGCTACAGAATGTTATGAATTTTTCCTAGAACATGCTGGGAGTTCACTGGAATCCAAAATAGAACACATCAATCTATAATGGTTTTCTCTCTTTTTTTTTTTTTAAATTCTGTACACTGACATGTTGTCGGGTCAGCCTGGGTGAATATTTTAAGTCTATTTACATTTTTAGAAGAGATGAAACTAGAATTCTACATTCTTGGGTTGCCCGAAAGGTTAATATTCCAAGTTCACCACCTCAGCTTACAGACAACAGAGGCTCTTGTTCAATCCAATCAGTGTGCAAATTCTATTACCTTTGATGTAGTGGTGTCACAGAGGTAGAGACACTCACTGAATAAAATTTCCCCAAGGGAATCTCAATTAGTCTTCTCAGAAAGCCCTAATAAAAGTCAAAGAAGAATTCTCTAATTGTAAATTTAAATCCTCCTGACAAGCCTTTCAAATATAAGAGGTTATGTTTCCTTATGCTTTAGAATCATCACCATCTCTTTCAGTCTTCAAGTTACCCGTCTCAAAACGTACAAGTGTCTCTTGGAGTTAGTTTTATTTGAATGAACATTTTTATAAGGTGATTACTTAAGAATCTCATTTTTCTCCAGGTGCCATTGCTTACCCCCCACCAAAACACACACACAGTGTTCATTTTCTTTGCTTGAGCATCTGTAATTCATTGGAAAAACAATACTGCAAAGCATACTTCCTTGTTATTTTAGAGAATAGGATATTGCAGTAAAACTCTATATTTGGTGTTTCTTTTATACACTAAGTACTTTTTTGAGGCTAGTAAAACCCGAGCTGGAATACAAATATACTTTGTAATGTAGGAAATAACCTTGATACAATGGTAGTGTCCAAGTACGCTGTCAAACAAACTGTCCTAGAGTCACAAGACAGAAACACTCAACAGACAAAAATAAAATGCTGTAGTGTATGATTTATTTAACCTATTTGAAATGTATGCTAAGAGAATGCAGGTGAAACAGATGAGGTAAGCAAGCATATGTAAGACACAATGAAAACAGAGCAAAAGTATCCACAACCTGGGATGATATACAATGCTAAGATCTCCTGTCTCTCTGATAGTGTGGAAGATGTTTAGGGCCAAAGACGCATACTTTTTCTTTTCTTTTTTTTTCAGCCAGAGTCTTGCTCTGTCTCCCAGGCTGGAGTGCAGTGGTGCAATCTCACCTCACTGCAGCCTCACCTGCTCAGCCTCCCAAATAGCTGGGACTACAGGTGTTCACCTCACATCAGGCTAATTTTTGTTATTTTTAGTAGAGACAGGGTTTCACCATATTGGCCAGGCTGGTCTTGAACTCCTGACCTCAGGTGATCTGCTTGCCTTGGCCTCCAAAGTGCTGGGATTACAGGCGTGAGCCACCACGCTCAGCCGACACATACTTTTTCCATCTGAGAGTTGCAAAGGCAGTCAAGTCAGTCTGGCCAGAGCTGTAGCTCACCAATTAGCTGGCTGAGCAGCACTGAATTTTGTATGCTTTTTAGGGAAGGGACACTTGGCATCTGATTAGAAATTATCAATGGGGGGGCCAGGTTTGGTGGCTCACACCTATAATCCCAGCATTTTGGGAGGCCTAGGTGGGTGGATCACGATGTCAGGATTTTGAGACTAGCCAGGCCAACATGGTGAACCCCCGTCTCTACTAAAAACAGAAAAATTAGTTGGGCACAGTAGCCTGATCTGTAGTCCCAGCTACTCATGAGACTGGGGCAGAAAAATTGCTTGAACCTGGGAGGCAGACTTTGCAGTAAGCAGAGATCACACCCACTGCTCTCCAGCCTGGGCAACAAAGCAAGACTTCATCTCAAAAAGAAAAAAAAAAATCACAAATGGGAAGCTTAATTAAAACCTCCTGATCATTGTGTGCCTCAAGAGCCTTATTTCTGGCCGGGCGCGGTGGCTCGCGCCTGTAATCCCAGCACTTTGGGAGGCCGAGGCGGGTGGATCACGAGGTCAAGAGATCGAGACCATCCTGGTCAACATGGTGAAACCCCGTCTCTACTAAAACTACAAAAAAATTAGCTGGGCATGGTGGCGCGTGCCTGTAATCCCAGCTACTCAGGAGGCTGAGGCAGGAGAATTGCCTGAACCCAGGAGGCAGAGGTTGCGGTGAGCCGAGATCGCGCCATTGCACTCCAGCCTGGGTAACAAGAGTGAAACTCTGTCTCAAAAAAAAAAAAAAAGAGAAAAAAAAGAGCCTTATTTCTATTTAGTGCATCATAAATATTCAGGGCCTTGGGTATCTCATGTATATTTAATGCCTGATGACAGTAGGCACCTCTGATATTTAATGTTGATGTATATTAGGTGTCTCTTTGTCCTTTCCTCTATGTTCACAAATATGTTCCATGCAATTACTACTTCTCTGCTCTAAATCAGCTAATTCTTATTTGTCTTTCTGCCCTCTATAGCAAGCTTGAATATTCTCAAGCAAACAAAACATAGGCACATTACAGATTAAAAATAATATTTATATTTGCGCTATGCCAAAATATAATAGAAGGCTTCTTTTTCTCAAAAGTATCTTAAAATCTAATAAGGCTATTTTGAAGTCTATATAGTATAGTACTTTCTTAATTGCTTCCTGCTGAACAACAAAACCTTTTTTGAAAAAAAAAAAAAAAAAAAAAAAAAAAAAATTGCCAGAAAAAACATAAAATAGCATTAGTTTGGTATATTTATAAAGTTTATCTGAAAAATGTGTGTTTGTATGTGTATACACATGACATGTATAAACAGAGGTGTGGGTAATTCAGAACAGCTTAGCATTTAATGACAATTCTCATTCTTGGGGGAGTGACTTCTTTGAGATGTCAATTGAACTCTATTTTTCTTTTTTTACAGGCTTTACAAAGAAATATTAGGTTGGTGCAAAAATAATTGCGGCTTATTCTGAAGATCACAGATAGACCACTACAGGGTGAACGGGGAGGGGGGTGTAATATCAGTATATTCTACTGAGAATTCATATATTTGAACAAAAATTATTAGTAGCGACATCATACACAGTTTTCAAAATGGTGTATCTCCAACAAATTGAATAGAATTAAAGAGTGTGCTTGGAACAGTGATAATAAAATTTTAAAAATAGTTATAGTTTTAGATGAAAATAGTGCCCATTGTCCAAGATTCACATTAAAAAGTTAAAAAACTTGTTTTATGATCTGAAACTATGGAAATAATTCCAAATTACGTCATATAAGGTGTGATCTTATACATATTTCTTAAGGCTAGAATATGTATTATACGTGAACATTTGGCTACTTCATCTGTATTCCTAACATTTATATTCCAGTAACGAAAATGGGAGATACCTTCACATTCAAGCTTACCTTAAATATCTACTCTCACAGCTATTATAAGAGTAACACAGCTGGGCGCAGAGGCTCACGCATGCAATCCCAGAACTTTGGGATGCCAAGGCGGGTGGATCGTTTGAGGTCAGGAGTTTGAGACCAGCCTGGCCAACATGGTGAAACTCCATCTCTACTAAAGAAATATAAAAATTAGTCGTGTGTGGTAATGGCGCCTGTAATCCCAGCTACTCAGCAGGCTGAGGCAGGAGAATTGTTTGAACCCAGGAGACGGAGGTTGCAGTGAACTGACACAGTGCCACTGCACTCAAGTCTGGGTGACAGAGTGACACTCCGCCTAAAAAGCAAACAGACAAACAAAAGGAGAAATACATAATCATTATAGACCTTGAGAATAATATAAAAAACTGAAAATAGTTTCTGAAAACGCTATCACCTGTTAGTAAATTTCAATATTTTGTGATATTTTGCAGATATTTTTCTAAACATATTTACATTTATAAAACTGGTATCAAATGTCTGTATATGTATATATGTATTTAAATAATAAATTTTCTCCATTTAACTCAATTGGTAATTAAATTCATCTTGTGTAAAGATAAGGCCTTCCATCTTACCACAAAAAATCATGAAAAAGTAGTTTGACTTTTGCTTCAATATTGCAAAAAATATATTGCAAAACTTTCCCCAATACTTTATTTGCACTCCTCAAAGTACTTTTGCCTTCATGGGTTTATTGCTGTCAATATGATTTGATTAAACATTTTTTGGGATAACATTTTGTCATATATATTTTTATATTCTAGGCAAGAAAGTATTAAAATTTTCGAAATGTATGAAACATTTATTTCAAAATTTTTATGAATGGCAATATCTGTATTTCAAAAATATTATGGTAAATGCCCTCAGGAAATTTCAGTAAATAAATTTGCTGCTGAGAATATGTGTTCTGTGTCTAAAAAATTTAAATATATGTATTTTTAAATGTCAGACTATAGATTGCACTCTCAAGTGTTTATAATATCAATCCTAAAATTAAAAGACAACTCTACTAATCAGTTTAATTTTAATGCACACAAACCACAGTTCAAATAATAATAATGCTGCTCTGAACATTCCTTTTTATTAGGAATTAGATCGATGTGCAAACACCATTGTTTTGTCCCACAGTGTTAGCCTCAGGATATACATAAACATTTGTTCCCAAAATATATGCAAAGTGCTGAAAACTACCACTGTGCTCCAAATACATACCAGTATACACCTCATCTGGGGAGGTATAAACATCAATAAGCATTTAGCCTCTCAAAAATAAATACCTGTAACTGTTATTTTTAAACCCACAGTAGCATGAGACTTGGGAATAAAGGAGAAGGAATGTGTGAAAAATCACTGCCTTCCCTTTTCCATCCCAGGAGTCTAAAAGCATCAGCATATCCAGGTCAAGGATTACTGTCTCTAGCTTTTGGCCATGAAGGAATTCTGAACATTATTAAACCATCATACATTCTGGCGCAGCTGCCATTGCCAGCTCCAACCAGGCCCAGAGATGCAAAAAGCTAAAACTTAGGTCTCTGATGTTTCTAACAGAGAGGGCAGAGGGAGATGTAAAACAAGCTTTCCTGCCATGTGACTAGCCCGTGTGGCAGCCACTGATACTGTTTATCAAGGATGATTCTCAAGGGTGGTCAGAAAAAGGAGCCACATTTCGGATATTTAATAAGCCTCTTGCATCTGTTGAAATAAGTTAGTAACTGTTCAAGGACTTTCTCAACGTTCAAGGAAAAACAGAATTTTTCTTGTAAATGTGAAAGGTATGAATCACCTATGGCAGATGCTTTGCAAGGCACTCCTCTGATAACTGCTACTGTAATGCCAAAGTGATTGTTCCACTAATTCCACAACACAGTAAGTGGTTTGAAACTTGCAGTTTTTCTAAGGAAGTTAAAAGTGGAATTGGCTCATTTGGTTTGATCAAAAGAATCAGAGCATAATGTTTATTTCTATCGTACAGTGACAAGCGTCCGTCTCTCCAGTTCTCTCTCACCCCAATCAAGGTGTTGGGTATTCCTCTGCGACCAGAAAGTAAGTGTAAAAACTCATACCAATAATTGCATGAAGGCATGGGCTGCTCTCCTTTACCTCTATGTCCCACCAAATACAAATGTTTAAAACAGTTACTAGTGAAATTGGAGTAGGCAGTAAAATAGGGTTAAAACCATAAATTGATGTTAGATTCCTACAGTTCTCAAATTGACCACTGCTCAATCATGAAACACTGATCTACTTTTTGTCTGTGGATGCTTTCTTATTAATCATACAATATGTGGTCTTTTATGCCTTTCACTTAGCATACTGGTATCCACATTGTAGCTTGTGTCAATGTGTCATTTCTTTTTATGGCCAAATAATGTCCCACTGTATGAATGTATACCACATTTTATTTACCTGTCAGTTGGTGGGTGTTTGTTCCTGTCTTTTCGGCTACTGTGAATAATGCTGTTATGAACATTCACGTACAAGCTTTTGGGGTGACTAGGTTTTAATTTTCCTTGGGTGTATACTTAGAAGTGGAATTTCCAGATGGTATGGTAACTCTATGTATAACTCTATGAGGAATTGTCACACTGTTTTCTAAAGTGGCTGCACCATTTTGAGCTCCCACCAGCAATGGGAGCCATCCACTTCCTCCACGTTCTCACTGACACTCGTTATTGTCTTTTTTATTGTCATCATAGTGGCTATGAAGATAGTCTTGTTTTTAAATATTCTCTGTGTAGTATTCTGGTTTGTTCCCTAGAAATCATCATTAATGTAGAAGTAGCCCAAATTATGTATATGTGTTTTATTTTTTAAAACAAACTTGACCCCCAAAAAGTAACAAAGCACATACATTTCAATTAGTATCTATTTTCTAGGACATTGTTGTCTTTTCCTTCTCAAATGAAATTATTTTGATATTAAGCACAGAGTTCCTTCCATTTTTCTAGGCTCGTTCTCTCTCTCTCTCCCTCTCACTTTTTAATGGTATCACATACTGTGCAGGAAGATCATTATATTAAGAGAGGAAAAAAGAATGATCAGCATAGAAGAGAAAATTAACGCTGTTTGTATAATTTTTAATATAGGAATATTGTAAAATTTGAGATTTAAACCAACTAATATTTTTTTGTACATGACTGGGCAGTTTGCTGTTGTTGCCTGTAAGCTGATATTTTGCCTTGGAAACTCAGATAGTAAAAATATTTGTCAAAGCTTCAAAAAACAAAACAAAACAAAACCCAAAAAACAAACAAACAAAAAAACAAATTCAATAATTCAGGCACCAAAGTAGATAATTCAATATAAGAAATTTGACACAAATGGTAGAATCTGATCTTTCCTCAAATAAATGGCTCATCAAATAAATTGGTAAACAATTTAGATGAATCCAAATAATCCTCAACAGTAAAATGATGTGAAAATAGCCACAATGACTCTGTTGAGGTTTAGACAAAAGATGAGTGAAAATATTAGCTAATAGTAGCATGGAAAATGAGAAACTGTAATTAGAAATAACCTGTAACAATCCCTATATTATTTGTAAAAGTGAGACTAGTATTTAATTTTAGATATTAATACTTTCAGTAATTGCAAAATAAATCTTTTGACATTGTAAATAACTATCACAAGATTTGACAAAAAGTATTCTCTTAGCAAAGATAAATCTGAATGAAAATTAAGTAGTTATCTATCTACGAAGATATAGGTTATCACAAAACATCTTAGAAATGAATCATATTTATCTTCTATAATTTTAAATATAATTAATGTTGATTCAACTTAGAACTCTTTTATGGTTGAAAAATAATAAAAATAACTAAAATATACAGAATTTTATAACATTTATAAAAATAGTACAAATATATAATTTCGTACCCATATCAATTTTAAAAGGAAGGAAGGGCTATTCATGTTATTTGGGTATTAGGAATTTAAATTTTAGAGAATTTTCTAAATTAAAGTTATTAATGCATAGTTTATTTTGAACTCAATTTTTTTGATTCCTTAAAACACATACACATACAAACACTGACGCGTCACTTTTAAAAACTAATCAAGATTAAAAACAAACTTTTAAAGCTCCACTTGATAAATACTAAATATTGCAATGAATTGAAAGAAGAAAACTACAGGTCTATACATTTAGGTCAGGGATTTTAACATTACCCAGAGGATGACAGAATAGTTTTAACATTAGAAATATAGCTGCCGTCCCAAATACTGTGTTAGAGATGAAAAGCAGATTAGCAAATATCTTCAATGCCAGAGTAAACTCTTGATTTTTTAATATTTGGGCAAGATACCTAGTCTTTCAGGGAGTGTATGTAACTGATACATAGGCACTATCCAAGTATAAACAATGATATTGCAAAATGTATTTCTAGAAATAGACAGAAAAGGACAATGAATCTGAAGGTTGACTTTAAGAAACTTACAACCAATGCTGTGATAATACTTGGCAAATCCTCTAAAGAAAAAGCAATTTGTTGCCTTTTGTAAAATATGGTGAAATGTTTTAATTAGTGATTCAAAGAAAAGCATATGGAAAGTCAGAGGGAGTGAGGGAAGGAAAGTGGCAAGAAAAGACTGAGGAAAAAAAAAAAAACTTGTAGGAATAGCAGGTGACTTCTGACTTTTGTTGCTGTTTTTTTTTTTTTTCACTCCCAACTAAAGCACAGAGTACTAATCAGAGTATTTAGGATTACTCTATCAATGTCCCACAGGAAGGGAGGCAAGAACTCTTCTGTATGGCCACTTTACCTAGGTGTGCTCTGTGCATACTTGGTCACCTTTGTTCGTTTACATGACTCTGTCTCCAAACCCAATAGAATGGCTAGAGAGCCACAGGAGTTGGTTTAAGGAGACAACCTGATTTACTTCACATTCCACTCTTGCTGGTAATCAAAAGCAGTGATACCCTGTAAAAGTTCAAGGGAAAAGAAAAACGCCAAGCTACTAATACCTCTAAAAGGACACGCTCCAGTTGGGATTTATTCCCAGGAAAGCAGCTGACATTTGTGATTCTCACTTTAAGCTATATTTACTTATTAAATGTATTGAATTTTCCATAGAGGACTCAAGAAACCTCACATAAGAAGCAGAAAATCAGCTCTTTAGAGTGATTTTTAGGGCCTGATTAAAAGCAACTGGATAGGAAACACACAAAATTGGGCTCCCAAATGAGAAAGTTATGCCCTTCTGAGGCATGGCTAAAATGAACATGAAAAGAAATTATCTTTACTGAGACCTAAATCATCTCTTTTGTACCACTTTATCTTACCACCTTCTCAGTTGGAAGAAAATATGCCAAAGGTTGCTCCAGCCTGCATTCTCACAAAAAAGGGGGGATAAAGCCCCTTCTACAACCACCCTAGCCCAAGGAATCCATCAATCTTTTTCTGAATTCTTTTTCCTTTGACATCACATTTGGGTCACTCTCTAGACCTTTCCTTGCCACCCATCCTATTTAAGTGTTCTAAGGCCCCTACAATCCTTTGTATGTGGGTATTTTGTTACATTGACTTTCAGGTTTTTTAAATGGTTTATATATATTACCATGGGTTATAAATGAAACGACATGTGAAAAGTTTCTCAACTATTGTTTCCATCACTTTGTGCCAAAGCTAAGATCGTGGTTCTACTATTCACTTAACAAACATGTTACAATTAAAGACAAAACAGTCTTATGCTGGAGGAAAGCTGGATAAGGTTTTTTATGTGAAAATACAAACTATAGTTCTCGTGCCCCAAAAAGGGACATGATCTTGTGGGAAGAAGACTCCCAAATGGACAAAAAGAAACCAATACTGTAATATAAGACAGGCTATGATGAGTATATTTTAGGTCAAAGTGGATGTAAGTGTATAAGCATTCATAATAAGGAGAAATATTTATTTGCTTGGGTCATCAGGAAAACATGTTTAAGAAGTTTGTATAGGCAAGAAGGTTCAATAAGTCAAGAGATTTCCTATATTATTTGAACTAAGTAAATGTATATATTTGAACCAAAATAAAACAAATATTTTTTGGACCAGACCCTGTGCACCCTATACATATTCTGATTAAATATTGTTATCAACAGTATGAAGTAGCATTAACTAATTTTATACATGAAGTCTAAGCAAAAGTGATACATAACATATAAAGTATAAATCTCTCGTAACTGATAGAATTGCCAGTTGAATTTAGCTCAGTATTATTCATTATCTTCTTACCAAGCCACAATGTATTCACTTTTCTTCATCTAGGTCTTTTGAACTGAGTAACATGGTATGCCTAGGAAAAGTCCTCAGTGTATAAATAAAATAACATAAAAGGCAATGGGCTAAAATATAGTTATTTTCTACATTTACTCTAATATTAAGAGACTTTATTGAGCAGGACAGTCATAACTCTCCGAAGTAGGAAGTCTTAACACAGTTTTCAAGGGCAGTCTGCATAGTTGCTCTAGGATGGCAAAGAATTCTGACAGCAACTCTTTAGCCATACATGTTTCTAAACTGTGTATTTCCTGTTTTCACAGAATGAGCCTGACATTACCAATTTTTATACATTTGTCACCAGTTACTTAAGGTTGATTTTCCTTGAGAGCAAAGAATTCTTATATTGCTTAAGAAAGAGAACCAACCTATCATAACCAAAGAGAATTCCTTATAGCTTTGCTGTTTTCACAAAGAAAGCAGCAAGAGCAAAGCTCTTTCCCCATCAGTTCCATGGAGAAATGAATTAGAAAAAATGGAAGGTATCACATAAAATGTTCAAGGGAATGTTCACATCTTTTTCTGTGTTATTGTTTTATTGATGATTAAGGATGTCAAATTTAAACTAATGAAGTCCAGATTTTTATGTCTCTATTATTATTTGTGAAGTATGAGTATAAAAGAGCAGTTTTTCTTTTGCTTCCCAGCAATGTATTGGCTCTAGAATGAATGGATTTCTGCCCAGACACAAGTGGGTCATTCAGCTGGTCAACAAGGATGCTTCTTGTGAGAGCAGATTTTTTATGGGGACAGCTGTCTAGCAGGAAGTATAGTGCCATGTAGTCTTTTTTAATTTAGGAAAAGGCTGTCAAATACTCCTAGTACTAACCCACTTAGTTTTACAGTCAGTACTTTTACATAGAAGGGTATTAATAATAATAAATCTGGATCTGGAATCAAGGTTACTATCAGTTGGTTACAGACGAGGCCAAAGTATAAATATATTCTTCAAAATAAATGACATTTATGTATTCCAATGACATGACTTCTAGTTATTCCGCAGAAACAGACAACCTTGAATATAACCTCATTTCTTAGAACCTTGGAATCCCAAACTGCAAAGTGCTGATACAACCTTTTACAATAATTCTATGGAAGAAATGTTCTCTGCTGTTAAAGGGAAATGGAGCAATAGAACAATTTTTATTAAGCTTGTCTGTGAAACTTCATAAGAATCAGTTTTCCCTAAGCTACTATAGGAATATTGAGCTCTATTACCACTTTCTTTGAGGTGTAAGCACTGACCTTAAAAAAGTATGAAGCATTTTAATGTAACCAGTCACAATGAGCCATGACCATTAGCGAAAATAGACCCATCTCTTGTTTGCCTTGGTGTCTATTTCCCTGTTAGAGGAAATTTACATGATGACTGTCATAATATGAATATTAACTTCTCACATTATATTAACTGTATCAATGTCAACAGCAAATATTAGCACACAATTGAATTGGATTTATGCCTCCCAGTGGTGAAAAAAATCACTTACCTTGAAGGGGATCAGTTTGTAAACTTTGAGAAATCTGTTTCTTAACTTGGCATTTGTTGCCGCTGAAGAATTGTCCCTCTAGCATTTATGCAGCTACTCAGCTGATTGATGCCTGAGCTTGCTCGTACCCGATGAGACCACACAATCATGTCTACACCATGCAATACATTAGATAATTGGTTTTACTTTGACTCAGGTCTTGATCCTTGGCTACTTTAAAAATTCTGTTAATCATGAAGATGAGCTTTCAACAATGTTTGACACTTGTGATGATATATACCCTAATTGCTACATCTTGTCATTCTCACATTCTAAAGATAGTCATGAAAACCATGTTGGTCGATGTTGTTAATCAAACTTTGACCATTTACATTCCCCCTCTCTCTGCTATCCTCACCTCCACATGATTGAGCCTATGAATAATTGCAACATTTTTTTTCTCTCTAATTCTATGCAATGACAAGCCATAATACTGAACATTTCCCAGAGAATTGGAAGAAAACTGTGGCTGTTGGCTACAGAAAGAGTTTTATGCCTATGACCAATGATTAAAAAGAAATGACAACAGTGCCTTGAAGGGACACAGCTTTGGTGGATCAACTTGAGTATATTGTTCACAGCACGACTACCCAATCCTATTTGCGTGAGATTGTCCCAGTTTTAGCACTGAAAGTCACATGTCCTGGGAGACTTCTCAGTCCTAGGCTAGCAGGGATGGCTGGTAAACTTCGTTCTGAATCTGACCTATTCAATACATTTCAAAGGTATTTTATTGGCTTCAAATGTGCATATAATGGAAAGCCATCACATTCTGCCAGGATTCCATTCTGCTGGTTCCGTGAAATGTTGCCACTGTTTTTGTGAAATGTTACCACCGGTTTTGTGAAATGTTACCACTGGTTTTGTGAAATGTTACCACTGGTTTTGTGAAATGTTACCACTGGTTTTGTGAAATGTTACCACTGGTTTCAGTGACAGTCTTTCCCATTCAGGGGGTTCTGGCTTGTATATTCCAGACCAGGGCTAATTGGATAAGGTGTTTTACTGACAAAGGTTTCTAGTAAACAGAGATATAACTCTCTGGTAAATGAAAACAATAGATTGTTTGCTGAAGAGTAAAATCATGTGAATATAATGATAATAAATACTAGTCCCAAAGGACTTCTGTTGTTACCAGCAATTATAACACGATACTCACTATTATACTGCCAGCAAAAATAACCTAATTTATATGCCAGTATAAATTACTAATTCCGATTACATGATTGGATAATTGGAATTTGCTGATTTGATGAAAGTCGTGAGCCTGTATAATTTGATCTTCTTGATTTCATGACATACCTTCTATCAATCAGTTTTTAAAAGATATTTGTTAGTTTATTTCTGATCATCTCCTTTTAGGGCTTTAAATGAACCATGAAATGTGAGATATTCACTCTCACTGAGTTTCTATTACTTTCATCATAAGGCAGCAAGCTCTCTTATGCTTGGCCTGGTGGACTTACCACATCATTTATTCTGGTCTTAAGAGTATCTTGTTTTTTAATTTTCTTGCTTCTCTTTTCTTTTTTCTTTTTTTTTTTTTCTTTTTTTTGCTTTTAACCTTAGACAAACACATTGCTTTGGGTTTTTTAGTGTAAAATTTTCTGATTGTTATCAATGTTTTAATAGCTTTTAATTTTAGTTTGGTAAATCATTTTTTTTCTGTTTTAACTTATCTTTATATTAATGGATGAAGTTATAACTTCAAAATAGGAGGTGCTCAGGAAATGCTTCTGGAAGAGTTAGTCACTACTTTATAGACATAAATTATTAAACATATCCATCTGGCATAAAAAAACAGATTACAGACAAATTTGGTATTTTTGAGAGGTAGCAGAAAGTAATACAATAAAGGGAAATATATTTGCCCTCCCAGATTGTATGATTACAAGCTATAGGACTTTACTTTTTCTCATCTCTTGAGAATTTTCACATTCTTCTTTTCATCGAAATATTAAAGTAAGGCACATAGTATTTTAATATTTTTTAAAATAAATCCATGGCCATTGAGGATCCAGAGGCAAGGATTACTATGTATTTAGAGAAGTTGCAAATCATAGCATGATAGATATTAACACAGATTCTGGTGTCAGATTGTGGCCCGGTTCCGGACACGGTGGAGGCTCAGCTCCCCCGCTAGGATGTGTTTTTCCAGGCTCTTGGTCCTTCAATGTCCCAAGAATGGGAGAGAGGACCCTGCCAGGCATGGTGCACTCGTAAATAAATATCGGACCCCAAAGACTTTTGCAGAAAGTGATTTATTTAGTCAGAGAGAGAAGAAAAGGAGAAAGAAATGGATAGAGAGAAAAGCAGCTCCCACAAGGTTGTGAAAGGGGATCCAGATACGGAGTCCTCTCTGATGAGGAGATGGGGATTTTTAACCTGGGAGGAATTCCCACCCCATTTAAGCTTCCCATCCTATGAAAGGAGTTCCTTTAAACTTCTGCTGGAGTGATTGACCTTTGATATTTTCCCATGAGTGAAGGTTTAAACGGATACCTCTAAGATCCAGGATGGAGAGGTGGGTGGAAGTTCTTGCCTTTGAAACTACGCCCCTTTATGGACCCAGGAAGAGAATACATTCCCTCAAGATGGCCTGGGTTTAAAACACAGCTCTGCCTCTTAACAGCTCTATAATCTTTGGCAAAATGTTTGACCTCATTGTACCTTAATTTACTCATTTGTGAAACTAAAGTACTAGTAATATCTACCTCAAAGGGGTGTTGTGAGTATCAAATAAGTTATATATAGAGTGCTTAGAATGGTGCTGCACATAATAACTATATGCGTTAATTCTTATATTTATTATATTGACATAGGCCCCACATCTCTAGTTTTGTGAGAATATAACAGGACGATGTTTGCAAAAAGTACCCTTACTTTTCTGTCTCTTTAAATCTTTTATTATAGTTTATGAAAATATAGTAAATGAAACTCTTTATAAGAAAAAATTTAGGCAGGGTACAGTGGCTCACCCCTGTAATCCCAGCACTTCGAGAAACTGAGATGGGCAGATCATAAAGTCAGGAGTTTGAGACCAGCCTGATCAACATGGTGAAACCTCGTCTCTACTAAAAATACACAAATTAGCCGGGCATGTTAGTGTGTGCCTGTAGTCCCAGTTACTCAGGAGGCTGAGGCAAAAGAATTGCATGAACCCAGGAGGTGGAGGTTGCAATTGGCTGAGATTGCACCATTGAACTCCAGCCTAGGTGACAGGGCAAGAAGGCACCATCTCAAAAAAAAAAAAGAAAAACTTTAAAATGTAAAAGGTAACATGTTAAAGGTTAATTATTTAGAAATTATTTTCCAGTGATCAGATTTTAAAACACTCACTTAACTTATTGCCTAAGATCCAAACACTGCTCTCAAATATGACAAGAAAGAGAGAATTACAACCAGCCACTATTTGTTAGTTAATGAAAAGTGGTGAACACCAACTCAAGGAATGACAAATGCTAAATAAAAGGTAGCTGTCAAATAGACATAATATTTTTAAAGTATCCTCCTATTCTCAAGACTGAGACCTTATATGTCACTGTTTTTCTGTTTTTGCTTGCCTGACATTATATCCAAACATACAAATAAAGTCTTAAAGTTTAAATTTAATTTCTGTTAATTAATTATTTTAAATACATAAAACAAAAGTAATACCCACTTTATAAAACTGATGCAAAGGTTAAAAAGGATAACTAACACAGAGCACCTGAAACAGAGTCTAGCAGAAACCCTGACATAGACAACTCTCCCCATCTGCTGCCCACTAAATGTTTCATATCTTCGGTTTGCTGATTAAGAAATTGACCAGCTACTCAGGAGGCTGAGGCAGGAGAATTGCCTGAACCCAGGAGGCGGAGGTTGCGGTGAGCCGAGATTGCGCCATTGCACTCCAGCCTGGGTAACAACAGCGAAACTCCGACTCAAAAAAAAAAAAAAAAAGAAATTGACTCCAGTATTTTAGAGTCTACTGAACTCTCCAAGAGCTTCTTAAAATTGTCCCATCTTCCTCCCTTACAGCATGGCAGTTTGGTTGTAGATCAAATTTAACATTTTTTATTTTGTTTTGTTTGAGATGGAGTCTCCCTCTGTTGCCCAGAGTGGAATGCAGTGGTGCCATTTCAGCTCACTGCAGCCTCTGCTTCCTGGGTTCAAGCAATTCTCTTGCCTCAGCCTCCCGAGTAGCTGGGATTACAGGCACCCTTCACCATGCCCAGCTATGTTTTATATTTTTAGTAGAGACAAGGTTTTACTTTGTTGGCCAGGCTGGTCTTGAACTTCTGACCTCAAGTGATCCACCCACGTTGGCCTCCCAAAGTACTGGAGTTTCAGGCATGAGCCACTGCACCCCACAGAACTTAACGTTGAATCTCTCCCAATGTTGCCAGAGAAAAGGCTACCCTGAACATGCCTCAAAAATTTGCTTCCACTTTCTGTTGATACCACTCCCTACAATTTATTTTTCTTCTCTTCTAAATACTCAAAATAAGAGTTAGTTGTATCTGTTAGAACAATAATTTGTATAGTTTTGGGAAGTGAATTCAAACATACAAAGTTTGAATACAGTGGTAAGAATTGTACACAAGGAGATCCAGTATTTAGACAGGGATTACTATACTAAAATTTTCAGTAATATTTTGGTCTGGAAGTCCTTATTTTATGTTGAATACTAACACACATACTATGTGTATCATCTATACACCCTATTAATGTCATCTATACCATAAATTAATATAAAATGAAGCTTTTATTCTTACAAGGTTTAAACTTCTGCTCACAGAAGAAAAAATAGAGCAATGACTATCTAGAAACATATCTTACAAAAGACAAACACAAAGGAAATATTTGTATATCGTTGATAGATATATTAGAAATGGAAAAAAGGAATTCTTCATAAAAGAAGGCAAACTAATTCCCTGCATTTCCTGGTACAGTCCATCTTTACTGCTAAGCCATTTCTATCAATTAAGAGGATTTTAGTGAATTTAAAGAGTTTGAGTTTAATTATGAAAATACCCTTATGCACACATTCAAACTTCAAGTTAACTGAAATATTCCGTAATCATAAAACAACCTCTGAATCAAGACACTTGAGCTTTGTTGAAAGTTCATGCTGTTTTCATTGCTTGAACAAATTCTTTTTTTTTTTTTTTTTTGAGCTGGAGTCTTGCTCTGTGGCCCAGGCGGCTGGAGTACGGTGGTGAGGCCTCAGCTCACTGCAACCTCTTGCCTCTCAGGTTCAAGCGGTTCTCCTGTCTCAGCCTCCTGAGTAGCTAGCTGGGTCTACAGGAGCCTGCCATCACGCCTGGCTACTTTTTTGTATTTTTAATAGAAACAGGGTTTCGCCATATTGGTGAGGCTGGTCTTGAACTCCTGACCTCCTGATCCACCCACGTTGGCCTCCCAAAATGCTGGGATTACAGGTGTGAGCCACCACGCCTGGCCCTAAGCAATTGAATCGATTGCTCCATAGCTGCATTTCTGCTGGACAACCTGGTTTCCTTCAAGTCCAGCTCAACAGATACACTCAACAAATTTAGAGAAACCTCTTTTCATAGACAACATCACAAATTTAGTTTGGTCTAATGATAGTTCTGTATGTGTTAAGAACGTGGTTGAAAGTTACTTCAACTCTCTTCTGGTAAAGTGTGCTCCATTTCAATGTATAAACAGGGTGTATCATGGTCTTTTACCATGTGCTTACCGTCATATTCAATCTGAGTTCAAAAGTAAACCAAAAGACAGAGGAAGAAGAATAGGAGGAAGAGAAAAATTACACACCAAAAGAACTTTTCCCTGCTACTGTAGAAGTTGATAAACTTTGAGGTCATGTATGCGCCATTTTCCATTAAATAGCAACTCTGCTTCCTCCCATTTATGCTAGCCCCACTCATGTTTCCTTTGCAAAGAATTCAGGCATTGGAAAGTCTTGAAATCATTTCTTGGGAGTTATTTGAGACTACAAGTTTTGGTTTTTTGTTTGTTTTTTGAGATGAGATCTTGCGCTATCACCCAGGCTGGAGTGCAATGGTATGCTCTCGGCTCACTACAACCTCCGCCCTCTAGGTTCAAGTGATTCTCCTGCCTCAGCCACTCAAGTAGCTGTGATTACAGGTGCGTGCCAACACGTCCGACTAATTTTTGTATTTTTAGTAGAGACAGGGTTTCGTCATGTTGGCCACACTGATTTCTAACTCCTGACCTCTGGTGATCCACCCACCTCAGCCTTCCAAAGTCCTAGGATTACAGGCATGAGCCAACACACCCGGCTGAGATTACAAATCCTATACCTGAAAGTAAATATCCTCTTCCACAAATTGAGAAGGTTCACTTTTCCAATTTCTTCTTTATGTGTTATTTAAAATTAGTGGAAAGGGATGAAGAAATAAAGGTGCTTTAGTTTTCTGTCAAAGATTTTATCTATACTCTTCATGGGAAACATAAAAGAAATTGGATAGAACTTGCAGTCATATTTTTGCATCATTGAATTCCTTGTTCTACCTTGAGTCAGAGAAAGTACTTTAAAAATTCTTGAAATCAGTACATATGAATAATCTTAATCTCCATTGAAGACAGAGAATAAACTAGAGGAGAAAAGAATCAAATTAAAATTGAGTATACTAGTATACTCAATTTAATACTATTTAATGAGCGTAATACTATTTTACTACTATTACTAACAAAGTACTCAGAACACACCCCTCACCCCTCTTTGATATGCTATGGGTCTCAACATTGCAGTAGAAAACTTCCCCTTGTGTTTAATGTCATGTCACCTGTTTGTGCACCTGTAAAGCTCATGAAGTGACTGGGGTCAGTACAGTTTCATCACTGTGATGTTCCTTTGTTAGTTGGAAGTGGTTTGCACTCTATTCCCAGCTGCAATCTCAATCTTATTTACTTCCAAATGGCTAAGAGGGAAATATGGAAAACCGCACAGAGATAACATTATTTTATCAAAGGGCAGTGAGTTCCTAGCAATATATTTTGACAAAGCCTATTTTTTTTCACCACTTAAGAAGAAAAAGAGATTGCAGGGGTGGAGGTAGAGTATAAGAAAAATGCCCCTTTACAGTGTGTGAAGAGAAGGAACAAGTGATTCCCTTGTTAGTCAACCGCACATTGGCAAATGAATTCAGTGATGTAAATTGACACTGGCCAACAAAATGAGCTGTGTTAGACTCTCCGCACTGAGAATGTATACACTTTATGATTCTTTAGGATGAGGAAAGAGGGGGAAATTGGGACAGTGGAGGGTCCTTAGACTTTTGCTACTCAAAGCATAGTTCATGGACCAGCAGCAGCTGCAATTGATGGGACCTTATTAGAAATGCAGATAGCCAACCACCTCCCAGGAGCTCCTAAATTTGAATGTGCATCTTTGCAGGATTCCCCCAACATTTGTAAAGTTAAAGAATTACTATCTTAGAAGACTGGGAGGGCTAAGCATTGTGACAATAGAGCAGATGGTTAACAAGAGCAGAAATCCTTGAGCGAAAAAGAGTTCTGGAAATTACGTGAAATGGTGTCAAGTCAGTCGCAAGAAACACGCCAGACACTCCAAATCATCTCCCAGGAGCTGGTCTTTGAGTGAATGAGAAGGGAAGGCAGACAGGTTTCAAAAGTTTTGTTGGAAAACTAAGTAAAGCACAGAAAAAGTTAACTTACCACCAAGCAGATGTCAAAAAGAGGCAACGAAATATCAACGCTGGTAACGACAGAGAATTTCTTATAGTAGAAACGTAAGCAGACCTGACGAGTTTGTAGATAAAATTTGGGTAACCGTGTAACCAAGTTGTTCAGCAAATTACGTTTGAGTCTCCGTATTGTGTGTGAGCATTATGGAGGTTGTACTTGTTAAGCAAGACCCAATCTCCCCTCTTGCGGCATTTACAAGGTCAGGGAAATAATCACAACCAAATCACAACATTTAACACAAATAAAAGGCCTGAGATCACTCTCTAGACTTTATTTCTAGGCACATGTAAAGAGGGCATACAAATACCTTAGGAACAGATGGTCTTCAGATAACAAGCAACACTTGTTTTATATATCCGTAAACATTTAGTTTGACCTCAGTGTTATGGATCTCGTCGACAGATTTCTTAAATCTCTAGTTAAGAATCAAAATCACCTGTTCTGCTTTGGGAATTACCAAGAATGGCCCCAGCAGCCATGTTTCTAATCTGGTCTTCCACACTTTATTAGATCAAGGGCGAAATCCTTGCCCAAATTTTCTCTCTTAGAGATTTGACGTGGGAATAAAAGTTTCCATTGGAGACTTTTATCTTTATGATCAGTTCCTCTCAACATCATCTGAAATTGTTTAAATTAATTCCTCAGATTACTTTTCACTAGCTTTATTTATTTATTTATTTATTTATTTATTTATTTATTTGAGAGGGAGTCTTGCTTCTTTGCCCAGGCTGGAGTGCAATGATGCAATCTCAGCTTACTGCAACCTACACCTTCCAGGTTCAAACCATTCTTCTGCCTCAGCCTCCCCAGTAGCTGGGATTACAGACATGTGCCACCACGCCTGGCTAATTTTTTTTTAGTAGAGATGAGGTTTCACCGTGTTTGCTAGGCTGGTCTCGAACTCTTGACCTGTAGTGATCCACCCGCCTCACCCTTCCAAAGTGCAGGAATTACAGGTGCCAGCCACTCCACCCACCCTCACTAAGCTTTATTTTAATTTGCACAGAAAATAATCTTATCCCAGATACCCAGTGGCTATGCTGAGAAGATCTTAACATGAAGACAGCTAGACCATTAGTAAGTAGTAAAGTCATAGAGTCACTGATTTAAAAACAAAGTACTCCTATCCAGTAATGGTCACCAGCTTTCACCTTTAAAAATGTTTCTTTTTGAATTGATATATCAGGTTGTTAAATCTTACAACCAGTGTTCACACTTGCTGGTGGCCTTTTGGTTACGCCACAACTCATTTACAATTACTCCAGAACAGTGAAGCCAAGTATCTTTAATGCTATTCTTGGATTGTGCATGTCTAGTGTTTCAGAAACTTCAGTGTCATTACTAGTGGCATTTGGTACAAAGTCTGGATTCTCAGATCTTATTCCTGTTATTGTGAATTGAAATCTGAAGTGGACCTAGGAAAGAATATTTTAGCATGTCCCTAGGATGATTCTGATTCAAATAATCTGGGGTTACTACTAGAAATATTTGAGGCTGTGGATCTTCATTCAGAATTGCTCATAACAATCATTTGAGAATCAAAACACACATGCTGACTACCATTTCAGACCTACTGAATCAGAGTTTCAGCCAACATGCCTTTCACAGGAACTCCAGGTAGATGTTGAAGCACACTTCTAGTTAAAAATCACAGATTTTATGTACTAAAGGGTGATTGATTTAGCTATCCTGTGAAGGTAGCCTCTTTCTATTTGGATCTACCCTACAACTTCAACAGTATTTTCTTTGAATGATCACATTTGGTGTTTAAAATTGTTGAAGTCTCAGCTACTCAGACCATAGCTACTTTGACCTATTTTAAAATCAACTTTTAAATATTGCACTTCTTTTATCCTCTGATCAGAAGTGCATTTTTCTAATTTGGAAGCTTGCCTACCACTGTAATTTAAATGGTAAATAACTGGAGATGGAATTGACTTTAGATATATTCTTCATTTATTTTCTTCCCATTGCAGTATATCAAAGTTCTAAGGAAAGCCAAAAATCCAGACTTAGTGAACTCAAAGAAAATTGTACTCTGTCCTGTCCTACTCCCTACCATTTTTTTTTTTTTACTTTCTTATTTCCAAAGATAAAAAAAATTTTCCTTGTTAGATTCCAAGATTAGAGTAAGAAATCAAAATCCACAAACTGTTATGTTAAAGGATTCAGCCTTTTGAAGGTTTTCCTGTGGAACATCAATGAGTTTTAGAGATTATACAAAATGCCCAAATTTCTTCAAATCTGTGAAGAACATTGCCATTTGTTTGCAGAAATGGATATATACTGTCAGGTTCCCTAGTACCACACTAAACTATTGGCTTTTGAATGAAGTGAGTCCTCATTTATTTACACCTAAACTTTGAAGGAGCTTAAGCAACAGAGCTAAAAGTAATAATACATAAGAATATGAATGTGCTTACAAGAATGTATACATGTTTGTGCTATATGTATATTTGGGTAGATAAATTTGTTTTTTTTTTTTTTGACATCATTTATCATGATCCAAAGAAACAAAAACATGAACTAACTAAAAATACTTTATCCATATTGAGAAAAATTAAACATTTTAGTATATTATTTTCACAAAAATAATACAGGGCTATTAATAATATTATATTATGTTATGTCTGCAGTAATTGACCTAGAAGAAGGATCAATCTGAAAGAGTAAGTGTAAAAAGCAAGTTTCAGAGTGATGTATGTACCAACATTCCTAAACAAAATAACAATATATACACCTTTGTATCAGCCTGCATATGTTTATACAAGTATAGATATGAGCAAGGACATGCTATTGAAATGGTACTCCAAGGAAAAAGTTTGAAAGGAAGTGGTATTATCTTTACACATTTTTACATGGTTTGAGTGTTTCATGAACACATAATTTTGTAATTTAAGAAAATGAATACAAAAATTAAAAGTATAGATCAAGAAAGCAAAATGGAAAGTGAAGATGAATAATATTTCTTATACAAGTAAACAATAATGGCTAACAAGAATGAAACCAAGCGTTACTAATAATTAAAAGTACAAATATAGACAACAAAATTCTATTTATTACCTCTTAAATTGTGCACATTAAGGAAAAGAATGATCAACGCTGATTAAGCCACTTTGAAAATAGCACTTCTACACAATGCTGGTATATATTATGGAACAAACTTTCTGGAAGTGAGCATGGAAACATGTATCAATAATATAAAGATGTTAATATCTTTGACCCAGTAATTCCTGTTTCAGGAACTTGTATTAAGTAAACAATGTGAAATGAGGGCAGACATGTATATAAAATGATCTTTACTGTAGTTCCCACAGAAAGGGTCATAAATGATCACACAGTCCATCACATGAACAAAATACATAAATGGTTTTCTATGATATTTCTCTGTATCTTCCCATCTTCCTCATACCCAGCAGCTTCTACAGTTCTTCCCCTTTTCTTATCCACACAGTGTCTGGAACACGTTGCAGGTTCTTTTTACTTCCATCGTTGACCAAGTGGAGGGGCGGGAGCAACACCTGCCTAGAACGCCCCAAAACAGCGAGACCCTTCCAGTCTGATAACATTTCTGCAGAAATCAAACCCAGCAAAACAATAATGTTTAATGAAACCACCAGCCCCCCAACTAAGGAAATAACATAAGATGCAAACAAGCAAACAGTGTTTAAGAGCTGTATTCATAGTGGTTTTACTTTTTTCTCTAATTTCCTATATTTTATAATGTTTTCAAATGATATGTGTTTTTACAATTAAAATCAAACTGTTATTTGCTCAATTGTTTGGTATTTACAAGCCTTTTCAGAAGCCCACTTCTTTCTTTCACTTGTGAAAGGTACCTATTGTAAGATTAATTATTTGTAATTTGTAAAATCAGACAACAATGAAGCCCTTTCAGACAAACTCAGATACCTGAAGTGAGGCCTCTGAAATATTTAGCAAAATAAGAATGTTATGACTTAAGTATATGGCCAGATGTTTCTCCACACTGCTATACGACAATGACTTCTCAGCTGGATGTGGTGGCTTAAGGCTGTAACCCCAGAACTTTGGGAGGACGGGGTGGGTGGATCATGAGGTCAGGAGTTCTAGACCAGCCTTGCCAGCATGGTGAAACCCCATCTCTGCTAAAAATACAAAAATTAGCCAGCTATGGTGGTGTGCACCTGTAATTCCAGCTACTCAAGAGGCTATGGTAGGAGAATCACTTGAACCTGGGAAGCGGAGGTTGCAGTGAGCTGAGATCGCGCCACTACGCTCCAGCCTGGGTGACAGAGCAAGACTCCGTCTCAAAAAAAAAAAAAAAAAAAATAGGCAATGACTGCTCATCCTTTTTGGATCAAGTATCCCTGAAGAATATGATTAATAGTATGACCTTCTTTTCTGAAAAATATGTATTTTCTTGCTGTAATAGTTCCCTACAGCTGCCATAACAAAGTACCACAGACTGTGTTACTTAAAAGAGCAGAAATGCATTGTCTCATAGTGTGGAGGTTTGGAGTCCAAAATAAATGTATCAGCAAGGTCATGCTCCCTCTGCAACCTGTAGGTGAATCCTCCCTTCCTCTTCTAGCTTCTGGTGGTTGCTGGCAATCTTTTGTTATCCTTGTCTTGTAGATGGATCCCTTCAATCCTCCATCTTCACCTAGGATTCACCCTGGTTTTTCACATCATCTTCCTTCTGTGTACGTCTGTGTCTCGTCCAAATTTCTCCTTGGCATAAAGACACCAGTCATATTGGATTAGAGCCCACCCTGGTATCCTCATTTTGGATTTATTACCTCTATGAAGAATCTATTTCCAAAGTGACTACACATTCTGAAGTACAAGAAGGCAGGACTTCAGCATATCTCTTTGAGGGGAGAGAGTGAAACAAAATTCAACACACAACTCCACCCATCTCCATTGTGAAATGGAGATTTTATACTCTGATACCATTTATCATCTTATCTAAGCACCCCAGCTTTAAGAACCTGGATGTGAAGATTGCTGGAACTCTATTATCCCTGAGCATCCCTCACTAAATCACATAATAAGTTTCCAAGCACAAATCAGATCAACTCAAAAAGCAGGAAAACCTTTCCACTAAGTATATTAGGAAGCTATAAGAAGAGTCATTTTCTTAACAATTTGCCTTCACCTTAATGTCAGAAGTGTGTTACAAATGAGACATTTGGAAGATTTTGCTGGTAGATACTGGCTTCTTTCCTAATGTAAATCTAGGTCACAGTATTTCTCAACAGGCCTGCAATTATAAACAGACACAATACTCATGTCCCGATAGAATGCAAAGGCTTCTGATGTTTACCTGCCTAGAGCAATAACAACTAGTTGAAACCTAACAATAAAAATATTTTATTTATATTTTGCTGTTTATGTTACTATCAAAATTGAATTAGAAGTATGTAATGTTATAGCACTAAGTATGTTAATATCACATAAAATCTGCTTTGTTTAGATTCTATGTTTAGAAGTGTGTCATTAGCAATCTATTTCAGTAGTTAATATGAAATCTGAAATCAAGGAGACATTGATTTTCTAGTTGCTAACTGTTTGATGAGAGGCACATTACTTATCTTTCCTCATCTTCAACTTTCTGAATTATAAAACAATAACATCTACCTAGTGTGATAGATATATTTGGAATAAGAGTGTCTTCAAATCCTAGCTCCAAATCTTATTAGCTGCATGTCCCAGATATTTAACCAATGAGTGCATCAGTTTATCCATCTATGAAAAACAAAGAAACAAAAAAAAAATTAGGATGACAATACTATTTTATATTGTGCATGTTTATCATGCAAATTAAATAAAGTACATTACATAGAAAGAAACTTCTTTGTTAGGTATTGTATTAGAGTTCTCCAGATAAATAGGAAACAGAACCGATAAAAGATTGGAAAAGATTGGTTCTGTTTCATATATATATGTGTATGTGTGTCTATATATCCTAGTATAAGGTTAGGATAAAGGTAGTGTGTGTGTGTGTGTGTGTGTGTGTGTGTGTGTGTGTATATACATATATATACACATATACACACACATATATGAATACATATACACAAGATATACGTATTCACATATATAATATGTGTATTTATATATACATATATCTACATACATCAAGGAGATTTATTGTAAAGAATCGACTCATGTGATCATAGAAGTTGAAGAGCTTTCGTGCAATACGGGCAGGAAAGCTGAAGACCCAGGAGAGGCAATAGTGCAGATGAAGTCTGAAGGTAGTTTGCCAGAGAATCCTCTCTTGTTCCAGGAAGCTGGTCTTTTTGTTCTATTCAGGCCTTTAACTAATTGGCCCACATATATTATGGAGGGCAATCTGCTTACTCAAACTTCACTAATTTTAATCTTAATCTCATTCAAAAATATCCTCCAAATTGAGACGTAAAATTAACCATCACACATACTAAATAAATATTGGATATTCTTTTAAGTCATTGTGCCATTAGTGCCCTGGTCAGGGGAGGAGAGTGTTAGACAGTTAACTAGAATTTTATTTTAAAAGCCATTTAGAAGACATTGTTGACTGTGGAATGGGCATGTAATTGATTAATTGCTATTACAAGTGATAGTACTAGCCAGTAAAAATTTTCCAATAAATTCAATAACACAGATCCCTTCCCTGCATTTTTTCAGTTCTGCGGTTTGCATAAAATAGGCACTAACAGAGCCAATCAAAAACGTGTTGAATTCTCAAGGTGCCACAGTCTTTTAATTAGTTTCTGTTTGCACAGCCCTTTCTGTGAACATCTTTTAAACATTTCCTTTTATTCACATCTGTGTGGTAAAGTGAGCTCACATCTTCCTTCATACCTCTAATTAATATGTATATGTGAGAGGATCAGTTTTGGAATAGCTAGAACGGCCAACAGTTGAAAGGCTATATATGGTAGTATTTTGAGGCTGTGAAGACCATGCGACAAAAATACAGTAGCCTTTTTCAGTTAAGGTTAGGATAAAGAGTATCCTAGAATAAGGTTAGGATGAAGGAGGTGTATGTCCGACACCATTTCCATCAGCCTATGTAGTATTATTCGGAAATTGTTCCTAGCGAAGAACACTATTGAGAGTGTGTGTGTGCATGTGTTGTGGACACATTAATGTTAACTTTTCCTTCCAGGATATATTGTAATTAATAATAACTACATATTGAGCTTCTAATATGTGGTACACTTTTCATGAAACAACATGTGTAAACCAAAGCAAAGTGTGTTAAAAATATGTGTTCTCTTAATTTTAATCCTTGGGAAATACATGAGGTTCTATGATGCCTGTTTATGAACGAGGAAATTTTAGGGTCATATGTCTGTCAATTTTTAAGGCCCACGTTTATTCCACTAGATCAGGGTTCAACCAAATTCAGGCCAAATTTTGCTTGCTACCTATTTCCATAAATAATGTTTCACTGGAACACAATTATGTTTGCACATTGACATATGGTCTCTGACTGTTTTCACACCCAATGGCAGAGTTCCATAGTTGCAACATAGATCACATGACTGGAAAAGCCTAAAATATTTGCTATTTTGCTCTAATCCTCACACAGAGAAATGTTTCCTGGCTCCAGGTCTACCTTATACTATCTGCTTCAGGTTAGGCTGTTTTCAACAAATAAGAATATGTCTAGACTTTTCCTTTAATACGATTATTATGGCCAAAAAACTAAGACATAGGCTCTTATTCCTGTTATAATGGCTCAAATAAGTGACTAATAAGGTTTAGAAATCTGCACTTTGGATTCTTTATTGCAAACAAAATAAAACAACTTTGACAAAATTAAGTCAAAGGCTATTTTCAGTTATGTAATTGCTCCCAAATCAAAAGAAAGATTGGAAAACAAAGCTTCCCAGGGACAAAAGATGGTGGGCTATGCTAAAGTACTGCCAACAGGAATCCTCTGTTTGAGCCCAGATTTTTGTGCTGTCATCCCTGAACACTTCGTGGCAGCATCCAGGGCTGAACATTGCCATTCCTTTTTATACTCCACACAAACATTCTCCAACCAAAGCTATATCTTCTGCAACATCTCAAGGTCTGAAGCCCAGGAAGAGCATCTAAATATTTGTGCTTGGATAACATGACTCTCTGGTTGCCAGGGGTGCAGAGGAGTATGTATTTCCAACACCATCATTTTCATCAGTCTATGTAGTAGGGGCAGAAAGTGTCATAGGATTTCTACTTAGTCAGAGAGTTACTCAAAGCCTGAGCTGAGATGTGATAAATGTGCATTATACCATCCATTCTATGCCTTACATTGATTGTTCTAGTCATCTATTAACTACAATCCAAATACCTCCATCATTTACTTTCTAGCTTGTGAACATAAATAATGTAATATTCATATTACGTCCAACATTTGTTGGTTGTGGACTACCAAAATAATCATGCACAAACACGTACACTTTCAGATTCCTTTCTCTTTGTGGTAACTGGAGATGCTCCCAGGGAAATTATAGTGCATTCATGAACAAGTATGTTCCTTTCTCCTACAAGTGATTACAAAATTGCCTGAGTTGACCTCTGTGCTGATGTTTCATAATCCCTTGGGGTCACTATTTTGTTACTAGGTTGTTCCAGGACATTCTTCCTTCACTCTGTTTCTTCCTATTAAACTAACTTTAAATTCTCTCTCCACACACCCTTGGCCATCTGTGGTTGCCATCTGTCACCTTGGGGCCATGCTCTAGTGGCTCCACCCAAGCTACCACCTGCACTGCTAAAGACTCCCTGCTTTGGAGCCTGCTCCAACAGCTCCAGCTGGTTTTTGCTGTTGTGCATATTTTCCTAACTTTCCTCTCTTTGCTGCTATTGGTGGCCAATGGTCATACTCTCTCTTTGAACCTCCCTATAAACAGGAAAAAATTCCCTTCTCTTTATACAAAGCTTTTAAATGGCAAACACTTAGATATCAAGGTTTAAGAACTCTTGGCTTTGCATTTTCTTATTGATTTTCCTCTAGAGTGTGCGTGCTATGTTCTGTGGCTAGATTAAGTCTGATTCAAGTAAAGATGAGTGCACAGTGCCCAGATCCATTATCCTACTCTGAACTTCAATCTCTGTAGACAGTTCTAGCTTGTGTTGAGTTCTTCTCCTAAGAGAGAATTCTCTTCAGAGGACCCTATAATTTTCTCCTGAAATTTCCCCCATCAATTAATCTTCAGACCTAGGATGTGTCTGAAGATATACGAAACCCAATCATTTATACTACTCAAATTCCATTACTAGGAGACTCCATTGCCTCCCTGTATGTATTAGGTTAATTTAAATATACATCATGCATGGTGATAACTCTGAATCACATATCCAATCCCTGTTATCTCATTGCAAAAATATTTTTAAAATCTCATATTTATGTTGTCCTTCATTGCAGCTTCAATTCTTTCTATTGAAACTTTCTAAATATAAATGGCACAAACATAAAGAAAAGTTTTTTTAATTTTTTACCACTTCTACTTTCTTCCACTTACTCAGAAGTGAAAAATTATAAATTAGTATATAATAAGTCATCATTGTAAACATTTTACATGTATTACCATTTTAACTATCCCCACAACACCTTACTTTATGAGCTAGGTACTATTTCCGTCACCCCATCATCACCATTTTGCAGATAGAGCAGCTAAGGTATGCAGAATGTACAGCACTCTTCAAAGTCACAGAAATTACACATGGGAGTCAGAAATTAAACCTACACATCCTAACTCCAGAGTCCATGTTTTGAAAAATAATAGGTACTTCTTAAAGGATAGAAATAAAGATAAAAACTGCTCTTCCGTTTTTAGTTTAGTTCAATGTTACATCTTTTTTTAATATTAATGATGAAGATGCAAGTCTTTTGATATAATTAACTTTATTTTCTTCTCTACTTAATTAGTGAGTGACATGTCGTAGTTGTTTGAAAAGTACTCTGGTTTGTATTAGTATTTTTGTTTACTTGCATTTTGATATGTTATTTGTCTTTTCTTTATGTATAGATAAATTCTAAAATGAACTTTGGTTCAACCAAATCTCATTGTGTACCTTGTTAACTATTGAAATCCCAGTGCCCAACACAGGGCCTGGGCATTATTTTTTGTGCTCAATAAATATTTATTTAGTAAATATATTCATCTATTCATTAATATCAGGCATTAAGTTATATGCTGAGATTAAAAGATAAATGAGATGTTCTATGTAGAATATAAAAGTTAATTTCAAGACAATGTAGTAAATGTTAAAACGGGTAACTCAGAATGCTAGGGAAAATACACAGAAGTCTGAATGCAAATCTGTACTTCTATATCATTTAAAGAAGTATAATCATAGAACTTTAATTTCTGTTTGGGCACAAAACTTCCTTTCTCTTTGCTGTTCCAAGATGACCCTACTAATGGTACCACTATAATGTCTGAGAGTAACTACAGGGAGATGGATTTCCCCTGATATGCTATACAAAGTAAAACGTAAGTGGCCAGTGTGTTGTCTGTTTCCTATCTACAGTCTTGGGTTCTTTGAATCTTCTAAGCAATGACTAATTATCCTTTAATAGCCAAAGAAAAACTCTATTACTAAAATAATGTTCTGCATGTATTTGAGCTTGGTTCACACTTAAGCTTTGTAATCTCTCCCTGCCACCCGTACTTTGCTGCCAGGCTTAATGTTGGCAATTTTGTTCATTCAGCCCACGCTGGGTTCAATTAAAGGCAGAGCCTCATTCTTCTCTCTGCCAAGATACATTCTGCTAGTGTATTTATTAATTCATTTCTAATGAATGTGTCTTTACTAAGTACCTACATTGTTTTGTGATAAATAAAGAAGAAACAAAATCTTGGTTCCCATTTTCAAATAATTGAAATATTACTACAAAAATAAAATTTCCACCTAGGGAAAAATTGTAGAAAAATAAAAGATAGTAACTAATCAAGAAGTAAACTGTGTGAAACATTTAATGGACATTATAAGGAAACCTTTTTACCATATCATAATCAAACTGCTAAAGAGTAAAGAAAAATTTAAAAAAAACCTTGAAAACAACCAGAGGAAAAAATGCATTAGCTATAGGAGAGCAATGCTATGAATGCCACAAATTTCTTATCAGAAACCATGAGTCAGAAGGAAATTGCATGACGATTATAAACTACTGAAATAAAAAAGTGTCAACATAGAATTCACTATTCTGTAAAAATATCCTTCAGACATAAAGGTGAATTGAAGATTCTCTCAGTAAAGGAAATCAAATCTGCTCTAAAAAAATTGCTAAAGGAAATTATTCAAACAGAAGGATAGTGATTCCAGAATAATAACTGAAGCCTCAGAAATGAAGGCAGAACAGTAGAAATGGTAACTAGGTAGATCTAGTAGACTATTTTACTTGAGTTCCTTAAGATATATTTGACAGTTGAAGAAAGCAAAAGTTAAAACATTTCTTCATGGAGTTTTTAATGTACGTAGATATAATATGTAAGATGACTGTAACATAAAGGGGAAGGGTTAAAAGGATCCAAACTGTGGTAAGGTTTTACATTCCCACTAGAAATGGTAAAATATTGATTCTAAGTTGAATGTGAAAACTTAGAAATTTTTATATTATGGTCCCTAGAGCAGCCAGGAAAATAACTATTAAAAGTGATGCAGTAAAAAATGCACTAGAAAATCTACATGGAGGACAAAAAATGTTTACATAACCCCCAAAAAGACATGAGAATTAACAATTAGACTACAAGTGGAAAACGAATAATAAAATGGTAGACTTCAATTTAAACATTGCAAAAATCACATTAAATATCTAAACATACCAACTAAAAGACAGAGTATTAGAATGGATAAAAAGGCCTCCGTTATATGCTCTCTACAAGAAACTCACTTCTAATGTAACTACATAATTAGAATAAAGATGAAAGTACAGAAAATGGTATACCATGCAAACCTGAATGAAAGCTCACACCGCCGAATTAATATTAGACAAAGTAAAATTCAAAGGAAGAAGTATTACTAGTGTCAGAAGGGGTTTTGCAAAATGATAAAAGAATCACTTCACAAAAAGACATAAGAATTAATTTATATTAAACATATCTGTACCTAGCAACAGAGGTTCAAATACATGAAGTAGATCTGAGGAATCTACTTCACAAAACTATTTGTTTCTCATCAAGCTAAATAGGCATTCACTTCATCATCTAGCAATCTCACTCCTGCTTATTTACCCTGGAGAAATAAAAACTCATGCTCACATGGAAACCTGTATAGGAATGTTTATGTCAGCTCCGTTCATAGTCACCCAAAACTGGAAACAGCCCAAATGTTCTCTACCAAATGAATGACTAAAGAAATTGTGGTACATCCATTAAGTGAAATACCACTCAACAATAAAGGGAATGAACCGCTGATACCCCCCAATAACTTGGAAAAATCTTAAATGTATTGTGCTCAAATGGTTGTATATTGTAACACTTCTCTTGTATGTCATTCTTGAAAAGGTCAAAATACAGTAGTGAAGAACTTAACCATTGACATAAGAGTTGTAGACCAGGGGAAGGCATGACCTAAAGTGATAGTGTAAGGAAAGTATAGGAAAGCGATGAAACTACTTTAAATACTAACTGCAACAGTGGTTATATGAATCCATACATGTACCAAATCTCACGGAACTTTACACCAAAAAAATGAGTCTATTTCACTGTATGATAAACTATAAAGAAAATAAAATGCTAAGCACAGCATTAATATTTTTCCAAACTGTTCTTAGGCCCATAAATTATCCTACCCCACCCCACACGAATTACATGGCCACTATTTCCAGTATGCGCTATCTCTGTTTCTTATCTATTGATATGGGAATGAGGCATCATCTCTGCCTAGATTCTTTTACTCTCCATCAATCTCTTTTCTCCACCTGTCAAATGTTGAAGTCAGAATAGGAGCTGTCTTTTGGGAGAAATGGAATATTTATATACAGGAAGTCTTGAGGCCCCTGGAGTGCTGGTAAGGTTTACTATTCTGATTATGGTAGTATTTACACAGTTGGGTACATTTTCTATAAATTCATCAAGTAACCTGTGCTGTTTTCTGTATGCATAAGAAAGGCATCAAATGAAAGTTTTAAAATACCTCTTATGCAGATTGTGAAAGTTACCTGAAATTTTAAACTCCTTAAAGCCTTACTCAACCCACTGAAGAGTTAGTAACTCTTATTTCAGCACACTCCTAGCAATGGGATTCTGTCTCAATTCTAAAACTTGTCATATATTAGTACATTTATACATGTGTACGTGTGTGTGTGTGTGTATGTATGTGTGTGTCCCTCTTATGAGCTTAACTATATATAGAAGATTTGATCTTTCAATTCCTAGTGCTGTCCTAGCATAAGGCTGGCACCAGTAAACATACACTAAATAAATATTGAAAAAGACTATGTGGTATTTCTATGTTTAGTACTGCTCTACCTAGGCAATGGTTTGTTTCTCCTGGCATCTCACCTCTGGCCATCCTTTCTTACTTTGAAAATATTAGACCCTTCATTTTCCCTTTGTTTTTCTATTTGACTGCCAGTAAAACTGATTTTTTAATATTAATATCATAAAACTAGGCCTAATCACATGAGATATGCACAGAAATGTATCCTAGCAGAGGTAACCTTTAAGATTCTTGATATGAGAGCTGCTGGTAGAGCAAACACAATGTTTCAGTGTATCACAATGTTTTTTTTAGACAGAGTCTTGCTCTGTCACCAGGCTGGCTTGCAGTGGCATGATTTTGGCTTACTGCAACTTCTGCCTCCCGTATTGAAGCAATTCCTCTGCCTCGGCCTCCTGAGTAGGTGGGACTATAGACGCGCACCATCATGCCCAGCTAATTTTTTGTATTTTAGTAGAGATGGGGTTTCACCATGTTTGGCAGGATGATCTCGATCTCCTGATGTTGGGATCTGCTGGCCTCGGCCTCCCAAAGTGCTAGGATTACAGGTGTGGGCCACCATGCCCAGTCCATTGTATCACCATTTTATAGGCCAGGTCACTGGAATATCATTAAGTTGTTTTGATCTTCAGTAGCTTGTTGAAATGGACTTTCTTTAGGTGTCCACTATGAGCAAAACAATGTATTCTTGCTAATTTTACCTAAGAAGTGAAGTCATGAATTCTTCAAAATCTAGCCCAGTTCTTTGATGGGATTACTGTAGTTGACGCTACTCCAGTATTTTGTGAAAATATCCTGGCATGGATTAATTTCACCAACACCCTCTCCTCCCATTGATTTATAGCCACAATTAATCTCTGCAATGGCCACAGTATTCATGTAGTGATTTTAGAACAAATGATTATATTTGTCATAGTAATTGTAGTTAATATGGCAGTGTACATTTTTCTAGTTGTTTGATGCCTAAAAATCATTTTTTGGAACAACCTCAGTTGCAGAGAGAAGAAATGTGCCTGAAGAAAGCTGTGTGCTAGTCTGACTACGAGAGGAAAAGCAGATTAGATTCATATCGACTCTATTTCTTTCCATTAAAACTAATGCCCCTTGACCCTTAATTATTTTATTCGTCTGAAAACTGATGTTAAGAGATTAACTTATTCATGTGCATATTGACTCCAATCCTAACTGAACCATAAGGTTAAAATGTGTTAAGATTTCAGAGAATATGAGTTGAGATATTTCAACAAACTCGTGCAGTAACACACTATAAATTTACCATAGAAGCTGTACTCAGTTTTCTTCTAAGCCCACAAGTTATATAAAATACTAAGCTACAACGGAATTCCATGTGGAAAGCAAGGACATGTTGTAAGACTGAGTCACCTGCATTTTTGTATTAAAAAGAAGGAAATAAAAGCTTGCTACTAAGCTGGTTAATATGTATAGTGGGTTTTTTTTTAAATGAATGCTTAAAAAATAATAATAATTAGAATAATAATGCTAAGCTTTTAGAAAATGCTTTTATCTTCAAAGCATTTCACAAAAGAGTATGTAGTTAATCTCTGCACCCTAAAAGCAACTTGCCAAAATATTTTGTTTTATAAGAGATGCATTTCAGAAGAGTTTCACTCATCTTTACATTTTCTTGGCCATCACTCTGTATGTTTAAAAAAAAAAAAAGGGCTGTAGAAAGTAAAATCCACCAAAGCCTTTCTTTTTAATGCAAATAAGCTTCTTCCTATTCTTTGTTGAGGAAAGAAATGTTCAGTTGAAATTGACTATAAACCCAATTCTTTTGAATCTGTGTAATTAGGGTCATTTTGTGTATGGCTAAGTGAGGCTCGCTAGTCTGTTATCTCAGCTCTGGTCCAAACAAATGCAAACAGGCTTAAACGGCAAAGGGCTAGGTAAATATATTTTTAGATACTGCCATACAGGAATTAAATTGACTTAAACTTAAAATTCTTAAAATGTACTAATTTAGTGGAAAGCAAGCTGAACCTTATTATTTTGATAGAGCTGAACCCCACTTTCCAACTGCTTCTGGAAAAGCATTTTCAGGTAAATCCAGAGCTGACCTTACAGGAGAACTCACAAACGTAAATGGAAGAATCAGGAGCTGCCTGCAGCCAGCTCCTGGGAAAAAGGTGAAATCTCCGGCACCTCTGCTAACTGTGTCATTACGCTGCATTTAATGAGACTCAGAATTAACACCTGTCCTCCAAACTCAACAGCCAACCCAGAACTGCAGCTCAGCACTCCCATTCTTTTGTTCTTTTCTTTCTTTTTATTTTTAAAAAGACATGAGCAATGAATGTTAGTTGCTTGAAAAATTCAATTTAGAGAGGTAAATAGGAAAAACAAAACTAAACAAAAACATCAAAATGCCTCCCCCATCCCCATGAGAGAACACTGCTATTCCCTTCCAGACGTTTCCAATAAAAACATATCTTATTTAACAAAAACAGGTGCTCGGGATACTTGTGTAATTTCACCATTTTTGAAAAAGTTATTATACACCTTGATAGCTTTTTATGACAATATAAAAATAAACAGCATCATGTAATTGTTATAGAGCATTTTATTTCTTAACATCATTCAATAAATGTAATGAATCCAAAATTTATCAGATCACGAAATTCACCTAGAGGAGTGTTTAAAAATATACAATCATAAGCCCTATCCTGGATTTACTATATGGTGATCTCCAGCAATGTGTCTTAAGAATCTTTATTTTGAACAAGCTCCCCAGGTTATTTAGAAAACACTGATTTAAATCTTGTATTGTACATTTTGTTTAATCCCAACTATTTTTTGCTATAATAAATAACTTCAACTCATTATATTTGTTCATTGTGTTCCAGCCTGATTATTTTCTTAGTTTATTCAAAGTGGAATTACTTGCTCAATGAATGTGTGCATTTTAAATCTTTTAGCATATTGCCAAACTATTCTCAGTCAAGGCTCTAATAATTTATATCTTTACAACTGCGCATGATACAATACTGGCTGTCAGGATCAAAGGTGATTGGATGCAAGACGTTTGTGTGTGCTCCTTGTTGGTGGCATGGTGCTTCCAGAACAAGTGACAAGCAGGACCTTTCACCTCCTAATCCGTTCTGTGTTAAACACTACAACTAGCAGTAAACATTTGCAGATAAATTCTAAGGCAATTTCAACCTATTTTGTAAAAAGTATTGAGCAGTAAGTTACAAAATAATTCCTTGCTCACCTATTCCAGTCTTCCAAATGCTGTATGGTGTTTTAAACCATCACTATTCTCTTCTACTCTTCCAAATACTAACAATATTTAAAACCATCACTATTGTAAAAGGTGTTTGAATCAGGGTGACTCCATCTTGAATAAGGGCTTGGTAAAATGAGGTTGAGACCTACTGAGCTGCATTCCCAGGAGGTTAGGCATTCTTAGTCACAGTATGAGACAGGAGGTCGGCACAAGATACAGATCACAAAGACCTTGCTGATAAAACAGCTTGCAGTAAAGAAATCAGCCAAAACCCATCCTAACCAAGATGGCGATGAAAGTGGCTTCTGGTCATCCTCACTGCTTATCATGTGCTAATTACAATGCATTCGTATGCTAAAAGACACTCCCACCAGTGCCATGACAGTTTACAAATGTTGCAACAACATCAGAAAGTTACTCTATATGGTCTAAAAAGAGGAGGAACTCTCAGTTTAGGGAATTGTCCACTTCTTTCCCAGAAATCTCATGAATAATCCACTCCTTCTTTAACATATAATCAAGAAATAACTGGAAGTATACTCGGTTGAGAAGCGTATGCTGCTGCTCTGCCTATGGGGTAGCCATGCTTTCACTCCTTCACTTTCCTAATAAACTTGCCTTCACTTTACTCTATGGACTTGCCCCAAATTCTTTCTTGCATGAGGTCTAAGAACCCTCTCTTGAGGTCTGAATGGGAACATCGTTCTGGTAACACTATGAAATTTGGAAAGGAGAAATTTGACAACTGCTCTAGTTTTTTTTTTTTTTTTTAATTTGGTTATTTATTAAGCCACAATTGAAAAAAAAAAAAAAAGATTTCCAAGCTCATCTGAATTAGTGAAGGGAGTTTTCTGGAAACGCACATTTTTCTAAACCATCTTAAGTATTCCTTCTGCACAGATTGGAAAATCTCTGTCTGGCCACATGCTCTACTCTGTAGATGAGAAAAACATCTCAGGGACATTTCATAACTTGGCTGACAAATGATGGTTCATTTGACTGTTTGGTGAGTGACAAAGCTGTGATTAGAAATCGTGTCTACGTCTGTGGACGTAGGGTGCTTTCTGGTATTTCACTTTAGCTATGATTAGGTCTATGAATTTACCCCCAAAATATGCATTTTTATTAGTGTTGCAAATAAAAGTTACTATTTTACAAACTCAATTATACTTAGACATAGAAAATGTCATAAAATAGATAATATGACTTTAATAACCAATAAAATAGCACTTATCCTAATGTTTTGGGTTTTATAATAATGTATAGGTTCTCTGTTAATAGAAAATAAAGACAAATATTTCATAACTTTATCTAAAAATAAAATGTTTCACACAGCTGCCCGCTTTCTCTCCAACGAACTCCTATTTAATATTTGTTTTCAATTGTTCCAAATATATCAGTAAGGAGGCCTCATTTCTGTGCTAATGGTCTTCAAATATTTTCTTTCATAGCTAGTCAACGCTTCCTCTAGCTGGAACATATGGAATGACCCTGGAAGAACCCAAAAACAAGCAGGAAGCGGGGGAACTGAGGAGGTTTAAAGAGCATCAGATACTTAAAACTTCAACTTCCAAGCCTGAAATCTTTAAGGGTTTCTCTTTCCGGATTACCAAGTAAATTTATTCTCAGCGGCTATTCACTTTTTCTTATTCCTCCTTATCTTCAAGACTTTAAAATATATATGATTCTAGACTGAGTTATATTACTGAGTTAGGCAGGTTCCTAAACAAATATGTATAATTATTTTTCCAAGAAAAGCTGTAAAATTGCATTTAATTTGCATAAGCAATTTGACCTGTTCACTTGGGATTACTCAGGTGAAACCCTCTTTTCTATGATATACATCTTATTAATGTTTCAGCATTTTAGGGGCATTTCCATTTTGAGCCAATATTTCCATTACTTTTATCTTTCTTGAAAGATTGCTATTCAGAATTGGAATTTCTCATGGTTGACATCACACTGACATATTACTGGCTCCTTCTGAGTGATATGAATTGTAATAAATAGCATTTTTAAAAAATTTTTACCTGTACAAAATATTTCCCTAAAGTTTATTACACGAATTTTACCAATTTAACTTATTGAAGATACAAAATGTTTTTCTTTATCAAAGTTTAAATTTTTAAAAACATTACTTTCATTAAAATTGTGTGTTTGTGTGTGTGTGTGTGTGTGTGTGTGTGTGTTTTGTGTGTACACAGACAACGACAAGAGAAAATTCTTGGAGAAGCTGGCCCTTTACATATACATGTTAAATAATTTCTAATTCCTACATATGAAATGTGCCTCAAATAAATACATATTTGCATATGTATGTTTGTAAGGTAGACAGAGATAAATAGATTTCATGAAACTAGTTCTTGAAATTAAAATAAAATATTTTGAACACCCAAATGGACTCAGGTATATCCAGTTATATATTGTTCGCACATCTTAAATTCAGCATGTTAAAAATTGAGTTCTAATTGAGGCATCAAAACCATATTTACCTTTTGTATTCTTACTTTTCTGTTAAAAAGCATCACTGTTGTTAATCACAGTATTCTCAATACTGGAGAGCCATCAAGTCCTGAAGATTTTAACTCCCAAAAAACCCTCATTTGTAGGTGTTCACCTTATTGTATTACAAGAAATATGAATTTTGCTAATAGGTGTCATTTAAAATTTTAAAAGGCCAACACGGTGGCTCATGCCTGTGATCCCAGCACTTTGGGAGGCAGAGGCAGGAGGATTGTTTGAGGTCAGGTGTTTAAGACCAGCCTGGGCCACAAAGTGAGACCTTGTCTCTGCAAAACATTAAAAAATTAACCAGGCATGGTGGCATGTGCTTGTAGCTCCAGCTACTCAGGAAGCAGAGGAGGGAGAATTGCTTGAGCCCAGGAGTTTGAAACCAGCCTAGAGATTCTATCTCTATGAAAAAAAAAACAAAAAAACAAAAAAAACAAAAAAAACCCCCCCCAAAAAAAAAAAAAAAAAACCAGGCATGGTACACATACCTGTCGTCCCAGCTACGCAGGAGGCTGAGGCAAGAGAATCACTTGAGCCCAAGAGGTGAAGTCTGCAGTAAGCTGTAGCCACACCACTGCACTCTATCCTGGGAGATAAAGCAAAACCCTATCTCAAGAAAAATTAGAAAAAAAAAAATTTTAATGAAGGAGGAGGAGAAGGAAAAGGAGAAGAAGATGGGGAAGGGGAAGTGGGAGCAGAAGGGAAGAGGGGAGGAAAAAAGAAGGGAAGAAGGAGGAGATGGGAGGAAACAGTCTGTGGTAATTTGAAGAATACTGTTTTAATCAAATTAAACACATTTCTTAATTTCAAGCTTTGATGCAGAAGTCGTCATTTTTAAATTCAAATGATCAATCGAAGAACCATTTTAATGCAAAGTTTCTGTAAACCCTGTGTAGTCCATTCCTCTATAAAGCCTATCCTCACTACCACTGAGATTCTCATCACCCTTTACTTGGCTTGTGCTGCGACCTCTTTACCCCTAAGCTGTTCCCAGCCCATATCTCCCAGGCCTCGTTCTCATTCCACTCTTTCAATACTGTCGGGTTAAATTTTATGCAATTGAATCTGCACTTAAAATGTCTCCATAGCATCGAAGATGAAGTCCAGATTCCTTAACGTGAAAAGCAAGGACCTTCATGGCCTCTGCATCTTTGCATCTATTCTGGATCCTCTCCCTCTCCTCGCCCCTGCTCGAAGCTCCCAGTCCCTCAGCCTCACCTAACTCTTCTCAGCACCAGAAATACCCTGTGCTCTTTTCTTCTTCTCGCATCTTTCCCCGTGCTGCTCCATGGCTTCTCCATCCTCTGCCCGGCTAGCTGATGCTCATTCCCTGTAAACTGCCATCCTCATCTTATCTGGAAGGTAAATCCTCTGAATGCATCCCTGTCCTCCCACATCTGAGGTAGGTGTTTCTTCTCCATGTCACCATCATGCCACACCCTGTTCCGCCCCACAGCATTGATCACTGAGTGACGTCAATTATTGATATACTTATCTTTTCCCCACCAAGGGGTTTGTCATTCACTTTTATGTCTGCAAAGTGTCTAATACCAGTCATGGTCAAAAACGATTAATTAGTAAATTAGCTAACGCTATCAATATCTGCATCCAAGAATTCTAGTGTCATAGTTCCAGTGTCACTAGATGTAATTGTTTTTCAAGATTTCCTTTGCAATTCAACAATTAATATGTCCAGTCATGGTTTCCCTTCGGCATTCTAGCCTGGGCTTGGCCTGGCTCATTTGGTTCTGTTGTGTGATGTCTTTTCCCGCAAGAACTACTCTGCTTTCACCTTGCAGCAAAGGGTCCACAAGGAGCCTACACAGAGCTCAGTAAGCTTCCCTGTAAATTTCAGGTAGGTATTTAAGGGACCTTTCCAGTTACGTATTGGCTGATAAATCTGTCAGATGACCAGTTGCTGCAATCAACGGCAAAAGCAAAGAGAGATAAAATTAAAATATGGATTACTTATTTTGGTGCAGATCATTGGGTTGTGCCCCAGTATCCATTCTTTTCATTTGGTGATTTAGTACAACTTCTGATTTATGACTAGGTACATAGCTGCCAAGAAACTAGGTCATTTTCTTGCTTCTTTTGCAGTTAAATGTAGTCACCTAAGTTCTAGTCAAACAGTTATAATAAAAGTGTCATGTGGAGACCTTTTTAATGAGGAAATTGATGTACCTCTTATTCTTTATTTCATCATACTTCCTGATGGCTTGAAATTAGATGAAATGGCTGGAGCTCCAGCAGCTGTTTTGTATAATGAGGTTAAGATGGAAATGGAAGCTACACACAACAAAGCAACAAGAATAAAGAAGTTTGAGCTTCTTATTTCATTGACAACATGACAGTGCTGATTTCATCAATGTGAAAGAAAAGTAAATTTCTATTTTGTTTAGGTACTGTTCTTTGGAGATGTCTTATTATCTATATCCAGACCTAATTCTAAACAATGCACTTAGGAATTCACAAAATATTTTGGAAAAGAAAAAATTACAACTGACATAAGAAAATAGAGCCTTGGGGAAGAGTAAGAAAGCCTTGTAGATTTTGATATGACAACTAATTTTAAAAGTTCTATATTGGAGGAAAGTAGAGAGAACAGGTATTTGCTAATCATCCACTGTACCTATAAACTATTCTTTCTGTTTGAAAAGCAAATGCAACTTCTATTCCCCAAATGCTTAACAAATAGTAATACTAAAATCAAATATTTGTATTGCTATGTAACATGTTTATTGAATCTAGACTATCATGTTTTGTAATTTTTCTCTAGAATTTGTCTTATATTTCAGAATCACAGAAGCTTCAAAATGAAAAAAATCTTAATTTTCTACAGAATAAAAAATTTGGTTTAGATAGTACCTAAATGATGAAGTAACAAACACTGGCTAAAAAAAATCAGATCGGTTGATTCCAAGTTATTGTTATATTTTCTCTTATCATTATATAATATACTAGAGTAGGAAATAGATATAGAAGCAGATGACCAACCGGAAATAACTCTTCATCACATTTATACGGTTTTAATGATATCTAGTTTATTTATGTGATCTGATGTGTTTTCCTAGATTCTTAGCTGCTTATGAAGTATCTGCTTCTTCATATCATTATAGCATTTATTCCAGGCTTCATAGGTTTGATGTTAATAACAAGTGGCAAGTTACTTGAAAAGTTCACAATGCTAAGACTTCTGAATCCCAGACATGTGAAGTCTGAGAAAACAATACCTTTAGTAATTAAAATTTCTCCTAATTAATCAGCCTTTTATCACTCTTGTCCCTGCAGTGTATATTCAACCAAGCAGCCATAGCGATGCTATTCAAACTCAATCTCATCACTTCACTCCTCTTCCAAAAATTCTCAAATGGCTCCCAATATCAGTCAAAGTTAAATCCAAAGTCTGCACTAGGCTTATAAGATCCTACATGATCAGTGCCCCTCCACACACCACACTCAGTCTTATGGCTCCAGTTTGCTGGGTTCCTCTTCATTTCCTGAATCCAAGAGGCTGACTCCATGAGCCTTCCATCCATCTGATAGCTCTCCTTCATATACCTCAGTGAAACACTCCTTTACCGCCTTTATGGTTTTGCTTTAATTCCAAATTCTCAATGAGACAACCATTCTATTTAAAATCCAGTCCTTCATGTCCCAGATTTCTCATTATCCTTCTCTGTTTTCCTCATTATATTTAAAATGACAAAAAAAGTACAAATAAATTCTTACTGTTATTGTGTTTCCCTCCCTCCTAGAAAGTAATTTCCATGAGAACAAAGATGTGTATCTATCTGGTTCCCTGTGAGCCAATTCTTAGAACCATAAGTGCTCAAAATACATTTGTTGCTTATATAAATTCATCCCAAGTCTTAAGCCTCACTGAGTAGAACCTGATCTTACTGAGAAATATGTTACAAAAGAAGTTTGAACACATGTTGTATCTAAACCCCTGGGACAAAGATTTCTAATTTTAGCAGACATCTCTTTGTCCTCTAAAATATCTAAAAAATTCAAGAATGAGAGCAATTTGTAATTAAATGAAAAGAGATGCAGCAGATGCAGCAGAACTCATTGCTGTCGTTCCTCTCCCCTTTCTAGAAGTTGTGTTGAATCTACATTCTAAACATCTCTTGAATATATTTCTCTCAATTCTGAGATCAATGCCTTTGGACAAGCTATCCTCTGACTATGTTATATCATACTGCCACAGGGCCTCACAGCATCTTACTCCTCCTTGAAAATGTTTATCCTATCTTATTGGAATTACTGGTCAGTTTCATCCAACCTTTTGAGGGCTCTCTCTGCATCTGTCTTGCTCACCATGCTATCCCTGTTGGTGAGCACAGCTTCTCACACAGAGTGATGAATAATTATTGATTGAATGAAGGAAAATCTTACCTAAACTTTTGCAATAACCTTCTGTCTGCTTCCTTTGATTTCAATGTCTCCCCTGTTCCTTCTACCTAAGGAAATTGTGCAGCAGCAGCACTTTTCTAAAAAACAAAATGTGTTCATTTCTGTTCCTTGCTACAGCCATTTATTACCTACAAGAAGAATCCAAATCCCTTAAATGTCTCTGTACTATGATTCCAGACTCCCTTTATGGCTTTCTCTCTAGTGATTCATTCCACATTTCTTATGTTTTGGTCACAGCCCAAACACCATTTCTTAAATATTGTCTATATCTTCATACCAAAATGTTTTTACACATACTGTTTTCTCTGTTTTGAAGGCAGTCTAATTATCTTCTAACTACTTTGGTTTAGCAGAGATTTTGGGATTGACCAATACCATTAGAACAATTAAAAAAACACTCTTGGCCAGGTGAGGTGGCTCACGCCTGTAATCCCACCATTTTGGGAGTCCGAAACGGGCAGATCACAAGGTCAAAAGATTGACACAAGCCTGGCCAATATGGTGGAACCCCGTCTCTACTAAAAATACAAAAAATTAGGCGGGTGTGGTGGGTAGGAAATTGCTTGAACCTCGGAGGCGCCTGGGTGACAGAGGGAGACTCCATTGCAAACAAACAAACAAACAAAAAACTTACTCTTTCTCCTTCTCCCTGCCCATGATGTCATCTATGACAATTCTTCTAATACACCTGGGAGCTTTTGTTTACAACTGGTGAAGGTGGGCTGAATAAAGCAAAGCCAGGAAGGAAAATTACCCACCCTACTGCCAGGTCGTGGTTTTGAACTCCTATGGAAAAGAAGGGAGGTTAGAATCATATTTGCTGGAATGACTCCTGAGAAAATGTGTAAGGCGCTGGTGATATAATTTGGTTATTTGTCCCCATCCAAATATCGTGTTGAAACGTGATCCTCAATGTTGGAGGCGGGCCTTGTGGGAGGTATTTGGATTATGGAGATGGATCCTTCATGAATGACTCGGGCCATCTCCTTGGTGATAAGTGAGCCTTGCTGTGCATTCACACAATATCCAGTTGTGTGTGGCACTTCCCCTCCTTTCTTGTTCCTATTCTTGCCATATGATGTGCCTGCTCTCCCTTTGCTCCCGCCATGATTGGAGACTTCCGGAGGCCTCCCCAGAAACAGATGCCACAATGCTTCCTGCACAACCTACAGAATCATGAGCCAATTAAATCTCTTTTCTTACAAATTACCCTGTTTCAGGTGTTACAGGAAAGGGGTCCCGATCCAGAGAGGGTTCTTGGATCTCAGGCAAGAAAGAATTCAGGGAGAGTCCGCAGAGTAAAGTGAAAGCAAGTTTATTAAGAAAGAAAAAAAAATGACTACTTCATAGACAGAGCAGCATCAAGCGCTGCTGGTTGCTAATTTTTATGGTTATTTATTGATGATATGCTAAACAAGGGGTGGATTATTCATGACTCCCCTTTCCAGACTATATAGGGTAACTTCCTAATGTTACCATGGCATTTGTAAACCGTGGGAGGGTAGCAGTGAGGACAACCAGAGGTCGCTCTCGTGGCCATCTTGGTTTTGGTGGGTTTTAGCCGGCTTCTCTACTGCAACCTGTTTTATCAGCAAGGTCTTTATGACCCGTATGTTGTGCTGACCTCCTGTCTCACTCTGTGACTTAGAATGCCTTAGTCATCTGGGAATGCAGCCCAGTAGGTTTCAGCCTCATTTTACCCCACTCCTATTCAAGATGGAGCTGCTCTGGTTTACATGCCTCTTACATTTCCCCTCCTGCCTTTTATAAGAGAGCCTTAATCCTAAGGTTGCAGAGAGACAAAGGTCCATCCTCTACAATTTCTTCAAGCTGAATGGGGGTGATGATATTCCTGTTTACTATTAGGGCCTGTCACATTCTGGGTAGAGAGGAGCCCAGTCAAGAGGCATTGGTATAGTGAGCCCCATTCATAATTCTTGAGTTCCAATGAAAGGTGATGTCAGGAAGATAACAAATATTTAGTTCAAGAAAACATTGAGTGAACTTGTCTTGCACTCCTACACAAGGAGCACAACAGCAATATATTTCACAAAAGTAAAGTAAAGTTTTCCCCAGTAAACTAAATTAAAAAATTTTCCATGAAATGGAGTAACTGCTGGAACCAAGCTGATACAAGGTCACTAGCTAATTCCAAAGTGCCAGAATTAGATTATTGATCCAGATTTGTATACTACTCAGCCCTCTTGATTCTTCTAAGTAGCAGCCAGAGACCACTAGTTGGTTCACAGAAATAAGCAGGGTTGGTCTTAATTGCAGAAACAAACTTAAAAACAATTGTCATGGCACTGGTAGGAGTGTAGCAGTGAGCATGACCAGAGGTCACGCTCATGGCCATCTTGGTATTAGTGGGTTTTAGCCGGCTTCTTTTTTTTTGAGACAGAGTTTCGCTCTTGTTACCCAGGCTGGAGTGCAATGGCGTGATCTCGGCTCACCGCAACCTCCGCCTCCTGGGTTCAGGCAATTCTCCTGCCTCAGCCTCCTGAGTAGCTGGGATTACAGGCACGAGCCACCATGCCCAGCTAATTTTTTGTAGTTTTTTAGTAGAGACAGGGTTTCACCATGTTGACCAGGATGGCCTCGATCTGTTGACCTCGTGATCCACCCGCCTCGGCCTCCCAAAGTGCTGAGATTACAGGCGTGAGCCACCGCGCCCGGCCCTTAGCCGGCTTCTTTACTGCAACCTGTTTTATAAGCAAGGTCTTTATGACCTGTGTTTTATGCTGACCTCCTATCTCATCCTGTGACTTAGAATGCCTTAGCCATCGAGGAATGCAGCCCAGTATGTTTCAGCTTCATTTTACTCAGCTCCTAGTTAAGATGGAGTTGCTCTGGTTCACATGTCTCTGACATGGGTATTAGTTTGTAGCAGTACAAGAATGGTCAAATGCACAAAATTGGTACTGAGGAGTGAGTGGGGCATTGTAATAATGTACCTAAAAGTTTGGAGGCAGCTTTGGAACTAAGTAACAGGCAGAGGTTGGAAGAGTTTGGGGAGCTCAGAAGAAGACAGAAAGATTAGGGAAAGTTAAGGACTTTTTTGAGACTGTTAAATGACTGTGCCCAAAATGCTGACAGAAATATGGAGGATGAGGTCCAGGATGATGAGGTCTCAGATGGAAATGAGGAACTTATTGTGAACTAAAGCAAAGGTCACATGTGTTATGCCGGAGCAAAGAGCTTGGCTGCTTTCTGTTTATGCCCTAGAGCTAGGGAAGTTTGAACTTTAGTGTGATGATTTAGGGTATCTAACAGAAGAAATTTCTAAGCAGCAGTCTTCAACAGTGGTGTGGCTGCCTTAACAGCCTATAGCCAGATGTAGAACAAAGAAATGACTTAAAGTTGGAAGTTATATATAACCAGGAAGCAGAATAAAACTGAAACATTTTCAACCAGACCATGTAGCAAAAAAAGAAAAAGCCTTTTAGGGAAAGGAGTTTAAGCTGGCTGTGGAGCAATCACTTGCTAGGGATATTTGTGTAACTAAAAAGGACGGAGTGCTGATATCCAAGATAATGGGAAAAAGACAAAGGCATTTCAGAGTTCTCCCAGGCAGGACCTCCCATCACAGACTCAAAAGCCTTGAGGGAAAGGATGGCTTCTTGAGCCAGGACCAGAACCCCACTGGCCTATTCAGCCTTGGAACACTGCTTCCTACATCATGGTTCTCCACCTTAGCACGGGTTTAAAGGGGCCCAGGTATAGTGTAAGCTGCCACTTTGGAGAATTCAAGCCATAAGCCTTGGCAGCTTCCAAGTGGTATTAAGCCTGCAGGTGCACAGGGTGTAAGAGTTACGGAGACTTGTCCTGCACCTAGATTTCAGAGGGTGTATGGGAAGCCTAGGTGTCCAGGAGGGAGCCTGTTGTGGAAGCAGAGCCCTCACGGAGAGCAGAGGCAGGGTGGAGGGGAATTGTGCAGAGGCAGGGTGGAGGGGATCAGAGGCCCCACACAGAGTCCCCACTAAGGCCCTTCCTGGTAGATCTGTGAGAAGGGGGCACCATCCTCCAGACCCGAGAATGGTAGGTTCAGAGGCAGCTTGAACCACCAGCAGGAAAAGCCACAGGCACTGGGCTCCAACTGAGAAGGGCGGCTGTGGGGGTTGTACTCTACAAAGCCACAGGGTTGGAGCTGCCCAAGGCCTTGGGAGCCCACCCTTCACACCAGAGTGCCCAGGACATTGGACTTGAAGTCGAAGGACATTGTTTTGGAGCTCTAAGATTTAAGGACTGTCCTGCTGTATTTCAAACTTTTGTGGGACCTGTAGCCTCTTTCTGATAGCCAATTTCTCCCTTTTAGAGCAGAAATGTTTACCCATTGCCTGAACTCCCATTGTAGCTTGGAAGTAAATAATTTGCTTTAGATTTTACAGGTTTACAGGTGAAAGAGAGTTTCTTTGTCTAAGATGAGACTTTAGGTTAAAGCTGAAATGATTTAAGACTTTGGAGAAATGTTGGAAAGACATGATTGTATTTTACAATGTGAGAATGACATGAGATTTGGGGAGGGGGACAAGGTGGAATAAGAATACAGTTTGGGTTCCTGTACCCACTCAAATCCCCTGCTGAAATGTAACTTTCAGTGTTGGAGGTAGGGCCTGGTAGGAGGTGTTTGGATCATGGGGGCAGGTCCCTCATGACTGGCTTGGGCCATCCCCTTGGTGATAAGTGAGCTCTTGTTCTGAGCCTGCATGAGATCTGGTCATTTGAAATTGTGTGGGACCTTCCTCCTACACTCTCTTCTGCTCCCATTCTCACCATGGGATGTGCCTCCTCTCCCCTTTGCCTTCTGCTGAGATTGGAAGCTTTCTGGGCCCTCCACAGAAGTAGATGCTGCTATGCTTATTATTATTATTATTATTATTATTATTATTATTTTTGAAAGAGAGAGTCTCCCTCTGACACTCAAGCTAGAGGGGTGCAGTGGCGCAATCTTGGCTCACAGCAACCTCCATTTCTAGAGCTCAAGCAATCCTCCCATCTCAGCCTCTCACAAAGCTGGGACCATAGGTGTGTACCAGCACACCTGACTAATTTTCGTATTTTTGTAGCGATGACAGGGTTTCACTATGTTGCCCAGGCTGGTCTTGAGCTCCTGAGCTCAAGTGAATCGTCTACCTTGGCCTCCCAAAATGCTGGGAATACAGGCATGAGCCACCACGCTTGCTGTGCTTCTTATACAGCCTGCACAACCATGAGCCAATTAAATCTCTTTTATTACAAATTACCCAATCTCAGGTATTTCATTACAGCAGTGCAAGAACAGCCTAACACCACTGGTGTATACACAGCTTCGATCTTACGTTCCAGAGAGAATAGATAGCTCTTCGTCCTCACCCACGTCACCCAAGCTTGCTCTCCACATGTGCACTTATGTTCTCCATTGTGAGGTTCAGCAGTAAATATTCACATAGTGACATTCCAGATGGAGACTAGGATAAGGATTAGAAAAGCCAGCTAAAGCAGGACAAATGGTTCAGTATGACTGTAGCTAACAGGGGATGTGTGAGACCTATTTCTCAGGACATCAAAAATGACCTTACAACACAAAAGAATTGAGTATCTGATCTCATCTGGATATTCTGACAGAGAAAAAGGTGACAAGTACTATGTTACTTTGGTATAAATACAAAATGGGGGCATATTTTGTAATTACAGTCTTGTCAGACAAGGGCATTTAGAAAATAAAGACACTGATTTAAGTGTTATAGAAAATCTTCCCTGTCACAACCATAATCTGTCTTTGCAAAATGCCAAAATGCCTTTTATATGATACTGTTTTTAGTCCTAGACTCTAGGTACATTGGCTTCCTTGTTGTTCTCAGACAAGGAACCCTTGTTATCTCAAGGCTCTCGCATGTGCTGTCATTTGTGCCTTAAACTTTCTTTCCCTCAAACAGCTGTGTCGCTGTGTGCAGTGGCTCAGGCCTGTAATCCCAGCACTTTGGGAGGCTGAGACGGACAGATCACTCAAGGTTGGGAGTTCGAGACCAGCCTGACCAACATGGAGAAACCTCGTCTCTACTAAAACTACAAAATTAGCTAGGTGTGGTGGAGCATGCCTGTAATCCCAACTACTCAGGAGGCTGAGGCTGGAGAATCGCTTGAACCTGGGAGGCAGAGGTTGCAGTGAGCCGAGATCGCGCCATTGCACTCCAGCCTGCGCAACAAAAGCAAAACTCCGTCTCCAGAAAACAAACAAACAAACAAAAAAACCAGAAAGAGTTGTGTCATTGGCTCCCTGACTTCCTTCAAGTATTTATTTAAAAGACATCTAAACTGGACACAGTGGTTCATGCCTGTAATCCCAGTACTTTGAAAGGTGGATGTGAGCAGATTGCTGGACCCCAGAAGTTCAAGACCAGCCTGTGCAACATGGTGAAACCCTACCTCTACAAAGTTTAAAAAAGTAGTTGGGCATGGTGGTGCAGGCCTGTAGTCCCAGCTATTTGGGAAGCTGAGGTTGGAGGATGGCTTTAGCCTCGGCTACTGAGGCTGAAATGAGCTATGATTGTGCCACTGAACTCCAGCCTGTCAACAGGTATCTCAGAAAAAGAAAAAATAAAAAAATTATTAAGAAAAAATGTATCTAAGTGAGGCCTTCTCTTATCACGTGTCTAAAATTTTCATACTCTATTGTATTTCCATACATTTTTTTTCTCACTAGAATTGAAGCTCCATCGACAGCAGAGATTACTTGTTTCTGTTTTGTCTCAATGCCACATGGCCAGTGGTTAGAGCAGTGTCTGGCACATAGGACGTACTCTACAAATGTCTCTCAAACCTAGGAGGAATCTGTATATGTCCATTTCCTCAACTAAGCAATGGGTCGTTTTTAGAGGAAAATGGGGAAGTGATGGCTCATTTACTGCTCGTACCTCCACCTACCACAGCCATTGCACTCAGCACACCATGATGAATGTCTGCTGTTTGTGCTACTTTTGTCAATGAAATCCTTATCAGGATCTTGAAACTTTATTCATTGTGTGGACTGTTTTTCTATTCTGACACTTTGTACAATTATAAGTATTTTCTTTGATATTTCATTAAGCTTTCAAAGCACTGAATGTGAGGACAAAATTGTTGTTCTAATTTCACAGCCGTAGAGATTAAGGCACATGAGAAATAAGACCCATATTTAAGTCAGTGACGTGGTCCCGATCAGAATTCAAAATGAACTTGTTGCAGGATCCCCTGAGTCATTCATTTTCCAATAATTTATCCTTGTATAAATATGCTAGAGGAGAAATAAATCCTTTTGTTTTCATTAGGTAATCTATTTGTTGACATCTGTCTTTTCAGAGACAGAAGGAATGTGTATGTGTGCTTTTTCCCTTCAAGCTAAAGAAAAGAAAAAAATTACTATTGCCAGAAATCTTTGAAAGTTAAGTATATTTAAGAGGGCAGTCAATATCTAGGTATCATTTCCCTAATTCAAATCACCATGAGTCATATAAAAAGAAAATAAAATACATTTAGAGACAAATTTAGTTCAAAATTTTGGGGGCATACTTCAAAAGCTCCCTACAAAGAGAAATATAGAAATTAGAAATATAACTCCTTGAAAGAACCTAAAAATTTAGCACCCATTTCAGAATATCTTGTTGTGTGGGCATCTACTCAGAAATCTTTCTTAAGTAAATATTTGGGAATAAGCATTCAAATTTCTGTATGAACATAAAGTATTTATTTATAAGGCAGGAGTCTTTCTCCTATATGCTGTGGTTGCAGAATGGTGGATGGGAGAAACAGAAGAACTGAAGTCAAAGAGAGCAGATGGGAGACTATTGCAAAGGTTTCGGTAAGGATTTCATTCACTCCATCCATTTTTATTCATCACCCACTCTGTGTGAGGAACCGTGCTTGCCAAAAGGACTATTTCAGTGGTCAAGACAGATCTAGGCTGGGTGGTTGGAGGGCTTGGTGAAGCTGACCAGGGATTCCAAAACTAATTGACAGATATGGCTCAAGGAAGAGGAAGGTACTATGAGGCTGTATGGTGGTGTGATCTGGTGTCATCTGATATGCTTCGACCAAAGGTGATGGTGTGAGACTTGAGAGCAACAAATAAATCTGAGAAATGTTTAGAATGTAAAACCAAAACAACTACTAGAGAGGGGAAAAGAGGCTAGGTCTTACAGGAGTGTGAGAGAGGAATGTAGAGAAGACTGCTTCTCCTGAACATTGTAAGGAATATCCTAGACAATCTCACCACAGGTAACTTACATTCCTCCTCCCTCTTATTTATTTTTCAACAATGAGCAATATGGTCTATAGAGAAACCCACATCTACGTCACTTCACTCATCTTCCTCTTCCTGGATGACATCTCCATTTTCTTCTCCTGGCTATATCTTACCAGACTTCTAAGATTCATCTGAGCTATTAGAACCTTCTAGACATCTCTCCAAGTCAGATAAGGGATAGAGGATGTGGAGAGAGAGGTGTTGGAGCTGAAATGTGATATTTTCTAGCCTCAGTTTCTTTCTTTGTGCTGTTGTGATTTTTCATGTTCCTTGCCTTTCCTACCGAATCAACTTCTTATATTTGTGAAAAATATAAGAAGAAAAATTCATAGGTGAATCAACGAAACCATTCATATATTCCTAGAGTTTCTGCTATACTAAAATCACTAAGCTCTGTGCTGTGGGTATTTCAAGCATTACCAAGACACGGTCCTTAATGTCAATTAAGAGAAACTGATGAATTTGGCATCTTAAATGTTTATTAAGTCACTTTATAGCAAGTAATTCTACTTGAGTAAAGAGGGTAAAATGTAAAAGTTTGCAAATAAAAAAGTTAATGTACAATTAAAAGCTCAATATGACAAGTTACACTTACATAATTTAAAACCAAAACCCAAAGGATCTGTATTTTTTTCCTAAAAATCTACTTTCCAACATACTTAACTTTATTGATTGAAATAAAATATTTAGGAGATTTTTATTTTATTTTATTTTACATTTTTATTTTATTTTATTTTACATTTTATAAAAAATATCAAAAATTAGGAATGAAATAAAATATTTCATTCCTAATTTTTGATATTTTTTATGAAATGTAAGTGAACACTTCAAAGTCTCAAAACAATAAAATGGTTATTTATACACATGCACACAACTATACACAAAAAAGCCCAAACCAAACCAAGCATTTTGTAACTTAACTCTTTATTTGGTACTTTTAATTGTGATTCATATAAGATTTATATAGGCTAGTAATGTTACCAAAATCTGGGCTAAAACCATGTATGGATTAACAAGTTTCAATATAAGTGAAAAGTAATTATGAAATTAAGTGGGTGATACCAGGCCAATTGTACTGAAAAGGTATGCTAGTATTCATAGAGTTTTGCCTCACAATATTCTTGTGTAGATTAGAAATAAACTAGCTAATGAAAAGTACTTTTATATTCTGTTCATAGTGGTTACTTTGGTCATTTCTAGATGATTCTCCTTGAACAATAAAAATAAAAAGGATTAATTTTGCTAGTGTTTACCACTGATTGTTTATTCTACTTCCTAAAACAAACCTTCTTTGGCTTACGCATAATCACAAAATGTCTTTTATGCTTTTATTATAACCAATTCCCTACCCCATTTAGCAAAATCTAAATTTGGCCTAAAATATCAAAACTTCCCAAGTAACATGAAAAGCATATTTGAAACAGAGCTTTTATTTATTTACAAAAAATGTGGGGAAGGGGAAGTGGAGGAGTAAGCTATTTATACATATAATAGTGCGGAAAATCGGGGCGAATGAAATAACTCAAATTTGATGTGCACTTGGAGAAACACTCTTCTGGAATTTTCTGCTTTTGATTGAACACTGATCCTCTTGATCACTGGCAAGGACATTTAGATCTGCGAACATACTCCACATTTTCTCTTTCTTTTGGTCTGTAGCAAAGTCCCTGCCTTTCACCCAGAATATTCTCCTATGGCCTGTTTTCTTCAATTATCCTCTCTTTTGTCCTGTGTCGGGCTTATTCTTATTTGTCTTTTAAATGTTCTATGCATCATTACTTTGCCCATAAGGTCTTCACTGGTTGCCAGGTTTTGGATAGCTTTAAATTCTCCATCAAGACACTTGCTCAACTGATTGACTTGGCCCTTTTCATGCTGGTATCCACTGCTAGTTTCTAAGGTTGTGAAACCAGGCTCCTTCGTGGTAGTAGTCACCACTGCATCCCTACCATTTATTAAGATGAGCCCCTGCATCTAGTAAGTGCTCAAAAAATAGTTGATGAAAACAAAGAAATTAATACCTGATTTTCATCTCATTTGAAATGCCAACTACTTTTCATAATAAACACACTTGTGCTTTCAATGGACTTTTAACAACTTCCTTTCATGAGAATATATTCTGCCTGCTTCTATCTTCAAGCTTAGCTAGATTTACCTATAAGCAGAATTGAGAATAAAGTAGAATTTTTCTTTTTATACTATTCTTTTTTTATCCTAGTGTTGCCTTTTTTTTTTTTTTTTTACTACTTTCCAGAACCACTTACTTAACCTACTCTACTTTTCCTTACTCCCACGTTTTTCCCTAACAGTGCTGTCTTGTGGTCAGGTGCAGTGGCTCATGCCTGTAATCCCAGAACTTTGGAAGGTCATGGCAGTTGGATCACTTGAGATCAAGAGGTCAAGACCAGCCTAGGCAACATGGTGAAACCTTATCTCTATTTTAAAAAAATAGAAAAATTAGCCAGGTGTGGTGGTGTGGTGCATCTATAGTCCCAGTTACTCAGGAGGCTGAGATGGGAGGATCACTTGAACCCAGGAGACAGAGGTTGCAGTGAGCTGAGATCACAACACTTCACTCCAGCCTGTGCAGTAGAGGAAGACTGTATCTCAACAACAAAAATCAAAAAACTCTTGTGTTTCCTGTATTTCTCAAAGTCTGAGTAGAACATTGATTATCACCTGTGACCGGTGGAGTAGCTACCAGGAGTTGAAAAAAAGGGAAATTTTTTTAAAGAAAAACAGACAAACCAATTATTTCGAATGATGACTTCCCCATTTTTCAATTCTGGACCTTTGACAGTTTATTTAGCCTCTGTAAACTTACTCTATACACATAAAATAGGTATAATTAAACGACTTCAATGAGATTGCTGTGAAGATTAAATAGGTATATATGTGAGTTATCTATACCAATTCTTCTATTACAGTAGATGATTGCTAGATACAATTATTTTTGTTTTTATTAACTTTATCACAAGCTAGAAAAGATTATTACATTAATATCACCTGTAAATTTGTTTTAAAAAGAACAACAATATATTTCCAAAATTAAGGGCTGAATAGATTAATTTCATCAAATAGGGCTTTTGAGAGCCTTAAAATGAGCTCACATTTATTGACACATACTTTATTCCTTCCTTTTTGGCAATATTATATGTGCTTCTTTCAGTAGCACACTTTCAATGTTGTATTCATTGCTTATCTAATTTCTGCCTTCTAGTTTCCTTCTATTGCCACATAAAAGAGACAGTTGAAAGAATAATTTTTTACTTGATGTTAAAGAGGCTGAAGAATAAAATGATATTTTAGGACATCAAACTTGCTGTGAGCACAATATACCAAAGAAGCATTAAATAGGCAGAATCTAATAGTACATTTGAAGGATTCAGACAAGAAAATGCATACCATTCTTCTTGCCTTACAAATGTAGATGAGTATGCTGACATCATTGGAAGAAGCCTCTAAATCTCCTATTGTTTTAACTATGATATGAAATGTAATTTACTTTTTGCAGAGAAATGGTAAATTTAAATGTATTTAATCCTGCAAACATTTATAAAAGCAAAATCTTTCCCATATTACTCATTTCCCAGAAAATTAACAATATTACTTGAAGAACACCTCAGATTTATAATTTTTGAAGTTTTATGTGTTTAATTACTTTTTGAATATGAAATACATAGTCATCATACATAGATATGGATAGAACAAATATACAATAAAAAAGGAAACAAAGATGGTTACACTGGATTTAGAAAAATGGACATCTGAACCGTAGCATATACTGACATATTTTACATATAATTATACAGAAACGTCAAAAGGAAAGGGAAAAAAACGTATGTCCTACAAAGCAAATAACAACCAAAAGAAGTTAAATAACTGTACTATTCAATATCAAAGAATGTAGAATTTAAGGCAAGATAATTGCTAGGAAAAATAGTTTTCATAATGATTAAGGTGTCAATCAACCTATGTGCATGCACCTAATAACAGAACTTTGATAAATGTAATGTATGAGTTGATAAAATAGAAAGAAAATAGTAAGAATGAAGATATAAATCATCTAACATATTTTACCTAAAACTACTATGTCCTAAATCAATAGATTATATATTATTTCAAATATCCCTAAAACTTCACTAATACTGATCACATGCTGAGCCATAAAACAGTTCTCAAAGAAACTCCAAAAAATTAAAAACAGCCAGGTGTGGTGGCTTACGCCTGTAACCCTAGCACTTTGGGAGGCCCAGGCTTGGAAGATCACTTGAGCCCAGGAGTTCAAGATCAACCTGAGCAACATAGGGAGACCCTCATTTCTACAAAATACAAAACATTAGCCAGGCATGATGGATCATGCCTGTAGTCCCAGCTACCCAGGAGGCTGAGGTGGGAGGATCACCTGAGCCCAGGAGTTCAAGGCCGCAGTGTACTGTGATCATGCCACTGCACTCCAACTTGGGTGACAGAGTGAGACCCTGTCTCAAAAAATAAACAAATAAATAAATACATAAATAAAATTTAGAACATCTCTGACCACAAAGAAATTAAACCAGAACTCAATAAAACAAGATAAATAGAAAGCATTCACATCACAGCACAAGTCTACATAACACCTGGGACAAAAGGAAAGTAGCAAACATTAAACTGGATAGCAGTGAACATGCAACTAATCCCATGTTTGTCAAGAAATGTGTAACCTAAAAGGCCTTTTTTTTTTTTGAGACAAGCTGTCACTCTGTCCCCCAATTTTGGAGCGGTGGGGTGATTTTGGCTCACTGCAACCTCTGCCTCCCAGGATCAAGTGATTCTCCCACCTCAGCCTCCCAAGTAGCTGGGACTACAGGAGTGCACCACAATGCCTGGCTAATTTGTTGTATTTTTTGGTAGAGAAGGGGTTTCATCATGTTGGCCAGGCTGCTTTTGAACTCCTAACCTGAAGTGATTTGACCACCTCAGCCTCCCAAAGTGTTGGGATTATAGGCATGACCCACTGTGCCCGGCCTAGCAGGTATTTTTACATAGAAGAAAAGTGATATATCCATAATCTAAGAATCCACCTCAAAAAATGAAAATAGTAGCAAATTAAACCCAAAGAAAGATTCAGGGTGTATTAGTTTCCTAGCATTGCCATAACAAATCACTACAAACTGCATAGCTTAAAACAACAGGATGTTGTTTTAAGAAGAAGCCCAGAATCAAAGTGCTGGCAGAATTTGTCCCTTTCTCAGGGCTCAGAGGGAGAATCTTCTTCATGCTCTCTTTCCTATTGCTTCTGGCGATTGGTGGCCATCCTTGGCCATATCTCATTTTGCAGTCACATTAATTGTAATCTCCCTCTATCATCACATGACCGTCCTCCCTGTGTGACCATCTGTGGGCCTTTCCTCCTCGTATTAGTACACCTGCCATTTTGGATTAAGAGCACACTCTACGCCAGCATGTGTCATCTTAAGTCTAATTACATCCGCAAAGGGCCTATAACCAAATAAGATCCTATTCACAAGTACCAGATATTTAAATATCTCTTCTTGGAAAACACAAATCAACAGAAAACAGGGAAAAAGGCACAATAGAAAAGTATCAAAGTCAAAGTTTGGTTTTAAAAAGAAAAGAAATAAAATAGAAAAAACGAAACAGGCCCAGAAACCTCTGGCAAGGCTGATAAAGAAACACAAACACACACAAACACACACACACACCACACACACACACACACACACACACATACACACACACACACATTTTAAGGTTGGAAACACTCTTTACTTCCTAAGCAAATTTTAATTTCCCTTCATACTCTGGTTTAATTTGTATATATTGAATTTATGTTGACCTGTGTTAATTTGTGTACAATTATATATAATAAATATGAAAAATAAAAAAGATGACTATGATGTAATTTAACAACGCTTGTTAAAAAAATACAAGATGAATGATTCAAGCCTCAGATCTATGGTTTGTGAACTGTGTGAACACAAGACAATCAGCGATACTCTAGGAATTTGTTTTTTCTCATCTGTGGACTCTGAAGAGAGAGACATAATTACAATTTTATTGTGTTGGTTTTAATGGCAAATGTAAATGAAAGCATTTTACAAATTCAAGAGGTAGCAAATATAAGTTTAATGTGATAACAGAAAACATACTATAAATTTACAATTTAGGTTGGGTGTGGTGGCTCATGCCTGCAATTCCAGAACTTTGGGAGGTGGAAGTAGCAGGAGCATCACTTGAGCCTAGGAGTTTGAGACCAGCCTGGGCAACATGGCGAAACCCTGTTTCCATAAAAAAAACCAAAAAAGTTAACTAGGCCTTTAGTCCTGGCTACTTGGGAGTCTGAGGTGGGAAGATTGATTCAGCCTGAGAGGTCAAGGCTGCGGTGAGCTGAGCTATGATCAGGCCACTGCACTCAAGCCTGGGTGGAAAAAAGAGAAAGAAAAAAAATTTATAATTTACCTCAATTATTTAAATATTATATAAATGACTATATACATGGTTCTAAGTTATTTGAAATTATGGCTTCCCCAGTTCTCCATCTTGGAGGTTTTTATTTTACTACCAACAAGTTGGTAGTAAAATTACTCCCTCATTTTTAACCTTGATATCTGGAAATTCTGTCAAAATGCATATTATCACATTTTAATTTTGTATCTGAATAATGTTATTTCTGTTAATTTGGTACTTGGTTTTCTGATTTCCTTGGTTCACTTAGGATAATGGCCTTCAGCTGCATACTTGTTGCAAAAGATGTACTTTCATTCTTTTTTGTACCTGCATAGTATTTTATAGTATATGTAACACATTTTCTTTATCCAATCCATCACTGAGGGGCACTGGGGTTAATTCCATGCTTCTTCTATTATTATATAAATAGTACTTCTCTGCATATTTTTTAAATTCATGTATTATTTCTGTTTAAAAAACATCTTTATATGTACACTTTTAAACCAACATCCAACATCATATTGGTTAAAAACAAAAAAAAGATTTGTATGATGTCTGCTACTTTTATTTTTTCTATCTTTATTTTATTTCATTTTTGGCTTTAAAACTAAATCATAACATGTTGGTGCTATAATATTTGATTTATAAAGGTTTTGACAGTGACATATTAATGGTGAATTATGCATTATGAAATAGCAATAAGCTCTCTTTGTTTGTTTAATGATTTCTACCTTGATTTCTACTTTGTACAGACTTATTATTCCTACCATGACCATCTTTACCTTGCTTGCTTTTGCCTAACATGACTTTGACCATTCTTTTTATTTTATTATTATATTTAAAATTTTTGTGGGTACAAACTAGATGAATACATTTACGGGGTACATGAGATATTTTTAAACAGGAATACAATGCATAATAATCATATCAAGGTAAATGGGGTACTCATCACTTCACGCATTTTTCCTTTCTTTGTGTTATGAAAAGTTTGTGTTGCAAATTCTTACTTTAAAATATACAATAAATTATTGTTGACTGTATTCATTCTGTTGTGCTACCAAATAATGTATCTTTTCCATTCTGTCTAACTACATATTTTTTACCCTTTAACCATTCCCACTCATATCAAATTACTCCCCAAGCCTCTATTGACTATTAGGTATTTGACTATCTTCATGAATTCAATTGTTTTAATGCCTTAGCTCCCATAAATAAGAACAAGTGAAGTTTGCCTTTCTGTGCCTGTCTTATTACACTTAACATAATGTCTTCCAGTTCCATCCATGTTTTAGCAAATGACAGGATCTTATACTTTTTGTGGTTGAATATTACTCCATTGTGTATATGTACCACATTTTCTTTGTTCATTTGTCTGCTGATGGACATGGTGATTGATTCAAAATCTTGACTATTGTGAAGAGTGCTACAATAAAGATGGAAGTGCAGATATCTCTTTGATCTATTGATTTCCTCTCTTTGGGATATATACCCTAGCAGTTGGATTGCTGAATCATATGGTAGCTCTGTTTTTAGTTTTTAAAGAAACCTCCAAACTGTTCTCCACAGTAATTGTACTAATTTACATTCCCACCAACAGTGTAAAAAAGCCCCTTTGCCCACATCTTCACCAGCATTCCTTATTGTCTGTCTTTTGGATACAAGCCATTTTAATTTGAGTAAGATGACATCTCATTTTAGTTCTGAAATGCATTTCCCTGATGATCAATGATGTTGAGCACTTTTTATATACCTCTTTGCCATTTGTATGTCTTCTTTTAGGAAATGTCTGTTCACATCTTTTGTCCATTTTTAATTAGATAATTCAATTTATTTCCTATTGAGTTGTTTAAATTTATCTTTTTTTGAAAAGCTTTTCATTTTGTTGATCTTTTCTGTTGCTCTTTTTTGTTTAAATTTCATCTATCTCTGACTTGCTCTTTATTGTTTCTTTTCTTCTACTAATTTTGGGTTTGGCTTGCTCTTGCTTTTCTAGTTCTTTAAGATGCATTATTAGGTTGTAGTTTTGAAGTTTTTCTACCTTTTTGATGTAGGTGCTTATTTCTATAAACTGTCCTCTTAGTACTGCTTTTGCTGTATCTAGCAGGTTTTGGCATGTTGGGTTGCAATTTTTGTATGTTTCAAAATAATTTTTAATTTTTTTTCTTAATTTCTTCCTTGACTCTCTGGACATTCAGGAACACATTGTTGAATTTCCACGTGTTTGTACAGTTTCCAATGTTCCTCTCATTATTGATTTCGAGTTTTATTTCATTGTGTTCAAAGAAGATACTTGATATGATTTCAATTCTTTATAATTTTTAAGACTTATTTTGTGACCTAACATATGGTCTGTCCTTGGGAATGATCCATGTGCTGAGGAGAAGAATGTGTATTATGCAACCACTGGATGAAATGTTATATAAATATCTATTAGGTCCGTTTAGTCTATAGTATGGATTAAGTTAGATGTTTGTTTGTTGATTTTCTGTTTGCATGATTTAGTCAATGCTGAAATTGAAGGTTCCAGCTATTATTGTATTGGAGTCTCTCTCTTGTTTTTTCTAATATATTTGCATTATATATCTGGATGCACCAGAGTTCAGTGCTATGTGCATACATATTCACTAGGATTATATCCTCTTGCTGAATTGACTGCTTTATCATTGTATAATGACCTTCTTTATCTCTTTTAATGGTTTTTGTCTTGAAGCCTACTTTGATATAAGTAAAACTACTCCTGTTATTTTCTGGTTTCCATTTGCATGAAATACCTTTTTCCATTATTTTATTTTCAGTCTATTTGTATCTTTATAGGGAACTGTGTTTCCTGTAGTAACAGAGCATGCGGTCTTATTTTTTGTCCAATCAGCCACTTTGTCTTTTGATTGGAGAGTTTAGTTCATTTACATTCAATGTTATTATTGATGAGGATTCACTCCCACTGTATTACTTGTTTTCTGGTTGTTTTTGGTTTTTTCTTATTTCTTTCCTTCTTGTCTTCCTTTTAGTGAAGATGATTTTCTCAGGTGGTATTATTTTATTTCTTGAATTTTATATTTTGTGTATCTGTTGTAGGTTTTTTCATTTAATGTTACCATGAGACTTGCAAATAATGTCAATAATGCATTATTTTTAACTGACAACAACTGATTGCAGAAGCAAACAAGGAAAAAGTAAGAAAAATTCTACACTTTAACTTCATTCCTCCATTTTTTAACTTTTTGTTGTTTCCATTTATATCTTATTACACTGTCTATTTCTTAAAAAGATTTTATAGTTATTATTTTTGACAAGTTCATCTTTTTACTTAAAATGTTAGTGGTTACACACCATAAATACAGTGTTATAATATTCTGTGATCCTCCGTTTACTATTATCAATAAGTTTGTACTTTCATATGATTTCTTATTGCTTATTAATGCCATATGCCATTTCTTGCAGACTGAATAACTCATTGTAACATTTCTTGTAGGATAGGTGTGATGTTGAAGTATCTCAGCCTTTGTTTATTCGGTAAAGATTTTATTTTACCTTCATGTTTAAAACATATTTTCTCTGGATGTACTAGTCTAGGATAAAAGTTGTTTTCCTAAAGTACTTTGAATATGTCATGCTACTCTCTCTTTGCCTTTAAGGTTACCATTGAGAAGGTTTCCACTCAGCTGCCATATTTCATAACAAAACATTTTATAACATAGCATAATTTGTATGTTATTTATATTCCCTTGCTACTTTTAGAATCCTTTTTTTTTATCCTTGATTTTTGGGAGTTTGATAATCAAATGCCCTAAGGTGGTTGTCTTTGGGTTAAAGCTGCTTGGTGTTCTATAACCTTCTTGCACATGAATATTGATATCTTTCTCTAGGTCTGGGAAGGTCTCTATTATTACCCCTTTGAATAAACTTTCTACCCCAATCTTTTTCTATTTTCTCTTTAAGATAACTGTTAATTTGTCTTTTCGAGGCTATTTTCCATAACTTGTTGGTGTACCTCATTCTTCTCTATCCTTTTTACTTTTGTCTCCTCTGACTGTGAATTTTTAGTAGCCTGTCTCCAAACTCAGTAATACTTTCTTCTGCTCGATCAGTTCTGCTAAGAGACTCTGTTGCATTTTTCAGTATGTTAATTGCATTTTCAGCTCTAGAATTTTTTCCTGGTTCTTTGTAGTTATTTTAATTCCTTTGTTAAATTTATGTGATAGGATTCTTAACTCCTTTTCTGTGTTATATTGGATTTAGTTGAGCTTCCTCAATACAGTTATTTTGAATATTCTGAAAGTTCAAATATCTCTGGGATCTCTGAGATTGGTCACTGGTACATGACTTAGGTCATTTGTTTGAGGACATGTTTTCCGGGATGGTCTTGATGTCTGTGGATGTGTGTCAGTGTCTGGGCCTTGAAGGCTTAGGTATTTCCTGTAGTCTTTTCAGTCTCAGCTTGTTTGTACCCATCATTCTTACAAAGGCTTTCCAGATATTTGAAGGGACTTGGGTGTAGTTACTTAAGTCTCTGGTGACTGCAGCTGTATCTACTTTAGGGGGCACCTTAGGAGCAGTAATGATGCTTTGTGGCTATTGCAGATTTGTAAGAGAACTGCCTTAGTGGTGTTGGGTAAAATCTGGGAGAATTCCCTTGATTACCAGGCTGAGATTCTTGTTCTCTTTCCTTACTTTAACCCAGAGAAATAGAATCTCTCTCTCTCTCTCTCTCTCTCTCTCTCTCCTCAAGCTGGGAGAAAAGTGACACAAGTACCACTGTGGCAGCCACCACTGGGACAGCCCTGGATCAGACCCAAAGTCAGCACAGCTGTGCATATTGCTCAAGGCTCACAGTGACCACTGCCTGGCTACCACCTATCTTTACTAAGTCCCAAAGCGTCTACCATCAGCAGGTGGCAACTCTCACCAGGCTTGTATCTTTCCCCTCAGGGTGGTGAGGTCTGGAGATACTATCTAAGATGAGAGCCTTAGTAATCAATCTGGTACCTATTCTGCTGCGGCTGAGCTAGTAACCAAGCTGCAAGACAAAGTCCTTCCCGCTCTTCCCTCCACTTTGCTTTACCAGAGGAGTCTGTCCCTATTGCCACTACTGTCCCAGTCCTGCAACAAGTACTGCCTGGCTATCGCTGATAATCACTGAAGCCCAAGGGCTCTTTGGTCAGCTTATGGTGCGTGTCGATAATTTCCTTTCATGGCAGTGAGCTCCAATCCGCCTAGGATAGGTCTAGAAATGGCATCCAAGAGCCAAGGCCTAGAATTAAGTACTCTAGGAGCCTGCTTGGTGCTCTGCCCTCTGTGGCTGAACTAATACCTAAGCTGCAAGACAAAGTCCCCTTCATTTTCCCTTTCCTTTTCTCAAGCAGAAGTGTTCTTCCCCCTTAGCCACCATAGCTGTGGATGTGTTGGATTGTACCTGAATCCAGCATGGCTCTGAGTTTCACTCAAGGTACGTGGTGAGTGTTGCCTAGCTACCATTGTGCTACTACTAGACCTTCAGGCAGAAGGACTCTGCTTCAGCCAGCAGGTGATGGATCCTGCCAGGTCTGGGTTCTTTCCTTCAAGGCAGTGGGATCCTTTCTGGCCCATGGTGTGTTTAGAAATGTCTGTGAGCTAGAGCCTGGCTTGGGGGCCTTAGGGCTCTGCTGGGTGCCCTATTTTGCTATGGCTGAGCTGGCATCCAAGTTGCAAGATAAAATTCTCTTTACCCTTCTCTCTCCTTTCCACAAGCATAGGGAAAGATTCTCTCCTGGATCTTTAAGCTATAGTGCATTCCCTTGGCTACCTTGGCCGGTGTCTCACTAGGTTGCGTGTACCCCAAGTCCACTGGCTGTAAGCCCAGTAGAGCAACAGGCTTTGACCAGGAATTGCACTCCTTGTGGCCTAGACTGCCTTTCGAGTTTATCTAGGACCCCAGAGCACTTTTAGCCTACAGTGGCAGGGCTTGGTGGAGCTCAGGTTCCAACCACTGGAATGGAGGATTTGCCTCTGGCTAATAGTGGTCTAAATGCTCCCTCTGTGGGCACTGGCTGAGATCTGCCCTGCATTGCTTTCCTCTGTGACAGGGCAACAGTGAGTTCCAGTGCAAAGTTCCACAATCACTGAGCTGTCCCTCCTTCAAGCACACAGTCTGTCTCTTCATGCCACATGATCACTGCACAGGAATAAGGAAGAAGGGTGTCAACAATTCAAGAATGTCTTTTCTACCCTCTTCAGTGCCTCTTTCATAACGTAAAAATAAGATATTGGGATTACTCCCCTGAGTTCTGGTTCTTACAAAGGTGCTTTTTCTTTGGTGTAGATAGCTGTTCAGTCTGATGGTTGTGCAGGGAAGGACAATTGCTGGAGGCTTCCATTCGGCAATCCTATTCTATCTCCTCCCCTACATTCCATCCCTTTTATTTTTTGTGATATTGTGTTAGGCATTTTTTTTGTTAGAAGCATATAATTGACTTTGGTTTTCAATTGAAAAAGTAGTTTTATGTTAATAGGGATGCCAGTCCTTATCCTTTTTTTTTTTTTTTTGTCATAGCGAATGCTTGCTATTATATTATCTCGCTTGATGAATTGTGTCATTTGTATCTTTGCTTTATTTGTTTCTACAGTCTGAGATATGTAATATGTTCTCTTTGTTGTTAATATCTTAGTTGACACAGAAAGAATCCAAACTCAGATCAATCTTATAAATAAAAAAAGAAAATAAATCTTGAAAGCAAATTACTAACCCTAATTTTTCCTTCCATCTCCCTGTGTATTACCCATTCATCAATATAAGTTCACAGATGTAGAATAAGGGGAATTTCATGTGTTTCTCAGGCTTTGCAATATCTGCTGAAACTTTTATTGTATTGTGTTATTTTTATTTATTTTATATTTTTATTTTTGACACAGAGTCTCAGTCTGTTGCCCAGGCTGGAGTGTAGTGGCACAATCTCGGCTGACTGCAACCTCCGCCTCCTGGGTTCAAGCGATTCTCCTGCCTCAGCCTCCTGAGTAGCTGGGTCTACAGCGGTGCACCATCACGCCTGGCTAACTTTTGTATTTATAGTAAAGACAATGTTTTACCATGTTGGCCAAGCTGATCTCGAACTCCTGACCTCAGGTGATTCACACACCTCAGCCTCCCAAAAGGCTGGTATTAAGGGTATGAGTCACCACACCCACCCTGTTTTTATTATATATTGCTTGCATGCTTTTCCCCTGGGCAGACTGGAGCAAATTTGACATGTACCAGATACTGCTACCTAAGAAATGCAGGATTGAATTTTTCCCGATTATTTGTTGTAAGCTATCCTCCAAGAAAGACCCAACCTGCTAACAGAAGGGTTTCTGAAAGAAGGCAGTGTTGACTGGCAAATTGCTCCCAACTTATTTGAATAAAAGGAATAGATCCCCTTATGTTTTGCACTGGGAGAGAACTGATGACAAACTGAGAGAAACTTGTACACCTCATCTGCATGATTCCGGTCTTCTAAAATGTTTCCTGTCAGCATTAAAGTGCCATAGCTTCATGAAAACCAGCCCCTTTAATTTTGTTACAGAAATATTAACAATATGATTTATTTCTGAAAAGAAAGACTCTCAGAAAAATTACTGTGTCAAACAAAAATTTATCAGGAAAGAATCTCACAACTTATTGAAAGGGAAATAAGGGAATTAAATTAAGCTAAATAATGGGAACAAGGATGACCTACCTAGGCAGAACTAATGTGAAAAAAAGAAAAATATCCATAAGAATTCTGGTATTATTTTGAGAAACATTGTTATAAATATTAGAATGCATATTGCTGCATATGCTAGAAATACAAATCAAATTGGCTTCAAAAAAATTCTAATTCTTACCTCCCAACCATTTTATTCACAAGCATGGTTAAATTCGGAGGTTTAATTTGTGTCAACAGGAATCAGTGTCTTTTCATCTCTAACTTCAAATGGTAACATAATTCCTAGGTAACATCACTATATGTTATCAGATCAAACTGACAATATGTTGATCACACATCCTACCGACTTGAAGTACAAAACACAGAGAGCTTCTCTTTAACAGACAGAAAGAAAAGGTGAAAGATTGAGTTTTACTGAATTAATATGGGTCCTCTGTCTTTTTCAAGATGTAGGAATACGAGATCTGTGAGAGAGTGAAAAGATATTAGAGGAAATAAATCCCATTTGCTCTCACAAGTAAAAGAGGTTAGCAAAAATAATAGATGTTCATAATTTTTAATATATACGTTCTCTGTCATAAAAATAATTTTAAAAATTGGCTTCTTTCTGGCAGGGTGGCCCATGCCTGTAATCCCAGAACTTTGGGAGGCTGAGGTGGCAGATCACCTGAGGTTAGGAGTTAGAGACCAGCCCGACCAAGATGGAGAAACCCCGTCTCTGCTAAAAATAAAATTACCTGGACGTGGTGGCATATGCCTGTAATCCCAGCTATTCAGGAGGCTGAGACAAGAGAATTGCTTGAACCCGGGAGGTGGAGGTTGCAGTGAGCTAAGATCATGCCATTGTACTCCAGCCTGGACAACAAGAGCAAAACTTCATCTCAAAAAAAAAAAAAAAGGCTTATTTCAAAATATCACATATCCCCAAAACATGTCCAACTATTATGTGTTTACAATAATTTAAAATTTAAAAAAATAATAAAAATAGAATGGAAATATTTAACTTGCATGCAGTATAATATTTCCCTTTAACTTGTTTTTATCTTTATTATTAAAACCAATTATTTGAAACACTGCATATTATTTTGTTGATAATACTATTCTATTAATATACTAATTGTATAACATATCTTGTTGTTAAAGAATTATCATGGATATAACCAATGCGATTTATACTGCTATATTTTTTAATACTTAGTCATTAACTGACTTAAATGCCTAAAAATAATCTTTTTATGTCACAATTTTAATATTTAAGTGTTGTTATGCATACTCCTCACTTAGGGACCTAGAGAATTCAACACGTTTAAAGGGATCTCAGACATATTTTCTGAAATCTTTATCATCAAGCAAAGATTAGTGCTGCAGTTATGCAGAATGTAAACTAAGCTCATAATAATATTTATATGCTAAGTTTATATATATATATGTTTTAATGTATCTTGCCTCCCAACTCCCTACCTGATGGTAGGGAGAATCCGAACCATCAGGCCCCTCTGTCTTCTTTACTCCTTAGGTAATTAGACCAAGATGAATGTTTGCCACCACCTGGCCAGTGACCAAGCATATTTTCTCTCCAGCACTCCAAGAAAAAAAGAATATAGGCAGCTAGTTATTGGTGTTAGCTGCCACAAAAGGTGACATAAGAGCAGAATCTCATGTCAGAATCATGCCAAAGCGTGGTGACAGCCCCTCCAAAGTTGTTGAAAAACAAAAACTATAACTATGAAATAGAAAACCTTCTGGTACAGAAAAGGAAGAAAACAGCTGATATGCATCCGGGAGAATTAAGTACGCCATTTTCTTATTTCTAGACATATATCCAATTTGGAAGTGTGTTACTTCCTTACGTTTCCATGAGATCTTTCTGTTGAATCTTTTCATTCAAAAAGGCATAAAAGATTGTTACTCTTTTCCTGTAAACAAGGGGTCATTTTCCCCATTTACACATTATAGACCTTTCCCATTGTCTTCTGTAATTCACCACTGCAGAGACAAGACTGTAGTCAGCCTGGCTACATTATATACATTATTACAATTTTTATCTAGCTGAATTCTCAGGCAGATTTTTCATTGGCTTGTTAAATCATACATGTTTTCCAAAATTAGTTCTAGTTGAGTGTCTCTTTTCACTGTGATAGTCTGAAATTATAGTGAAGTCTGTAAATTAGCTTCTCTATTATTTAATTTTTATAAATTACCCTTAGCCACATGTTGTATTATTACTTCTATGTCATATGCTCTAATTTCTCATTAGCATATATAAATACTATCCTGGAAATACATTTTCTTTGTGCCATCCACACCTATTTTAAGTTACTTTTATCTGCACCCTAGGCAATTACCTCATGGTCAGATTCTATATAGTGGTTTTAGGATTTTTAGAGTCAGTTTTGCTCTTTAAAACTTTCCATGAAATTTTAAATTTTGATATCATAATGTTAGGTTTATTAACATCATATCGGAACTAAAACTTTTTTTTTTAGACTGACTATTGCTCTGTCACCCAGGCTGGAGTGCTGTGGGGCGATCTTGGTTCACTGCAACCTCCACCTCCCAGGTTCAAGTGATTCTCCTGCCTCAGTCTCCCAAGTAGCTGGGACTACAGGCGAGTGCCACCATGCCAGGCTAATTTTTTGTATTTTTTTTTTTTTGTAGTAGAGACAAGGTTTCACGATGTTAGCCAGGATGGTCTTCATCTCCTGGCCTTGTGATCTACCTGCCTCGGCCTCCCAAAGGGCTGGGATTACAGGTGTGAGCCACCGCAAAGCATTTTTGAAAATTTGAATACTTAGCTCTGGAGAGTAACTTGGAGCACACAGCTATTAAAAAGTTAGAGAGAAAGCTGATAAGAAAGAGATGTCTATACACTGCTAATGATGAATGAGAGGCATCTATAATTTATCTCAATTCTTTAAGATGGCTCTGTTCAGTTTTTATCATACTTTTTAAACACAGTGTCTCTATGTTTGACTTACCAAACTCAGAAGACCATAATACATACCGCAAAGCCACTTTTCAGTTACAATCAATTTATCTCCAGAATGTAACCTGAAATTTTAGTGGTGTTTTCAACAGATCACACCATATTCCAGATGACCATGACATTATACAAAACAAGACATCTGGATTTATTTGCTCAATTTGCGATTCACCCATTCATTCAGGTAACCCATGCATCAACATTCTGTAATACATGATACTCAACTGCTTCTCAAGCATACAAATATGTAGAAAGAGTCAAACAAATAATAAAATCCAGCACTTGATTGCAACTCTCAATGAATTCATAGTTTCCTTGTTGGAGCTGATGAAACTAGCTAAATCATCTTATAAAAGGTAAATTGCCAATAGGAATAGAGAATGATTGGAGAATAGAGTGAGGAAGATACAATAACAATGTGATGTCAACAGAGATAATGAGTGAGTTGTCTCTGTGACTGGTCACTTCCATTACTAGATTCTTTAACTGTTCAGAGAGCAGTACATATGGTCATTATGTTTAAATGTATGCATCATCTCCAAGGTGTGATGTAACTAAGTTTTTAAAATTCTTCACGAAAAAAAATTTCTAGAGAGTTAACATCCTCCTGGTCTGTGACACAAAGAAAGATTCTGTATAAAATCCATGTCATAATACTTAATGAAGGAGGAAGGAATGCATTTCTTCTATTAACTAAACATAAGCCAAATCTCCTTACTGAAACATACATCCTCCATTTTTCAGCTCCAAGTGACAATGTCCGACAAACATTTTCAATTTGTGTTTCTTCTTAGCTAATTTAAATCCAGAGGGAGACACTTGTGCATAAATGAGTGAATAATGTAAACTGTGTTTATCTTAATTTGCTGGTACCTGTTTGAATAATCTTCTCTTTTTCATCTCAATTTAATGAACATGGATAAAAGCTAAATGTATGTAAACATGTTAAAGAGTGAAGGGAACTGTAAAACCTAGAAGGGGAAGAAATTCCACAGCTCTATAAGGAAATTGCGGAGACAAAAATCAAAGGAAAAAGAACATGCATAAATGAAAAGCAAATTAAACACCAATCTAAGCACAGGCACATATTTATATATAAAGTATTTGAAAAGTAACTGTACCTTTTTCCTTTTACATATTTAAAATATTATGTGTGTTCTGTGCATTTGGCAGTTTTTTTAGGTTTCATAAAAAGAAATTAATATAGTTTTACAACAAATACTATAAATCAAAGTGGATACAATGATAAAAAGAAGCATAAATTCAAATTCTGGCTCTTCTATATGTAAACTGGATGACCTAGGAGAAACTCAATAAACTAATGTTTGAAATAAACATTTCTCATATTATCTTACAATAAGAGCTCATTGACTATTTTCTGCTAAGTGTTTGTCTATGTGCCCGAGAGTGATAATAATCAATATTGGTTTTCATCAAATACACTCATGCATACACACACACACACACACACACACACACACACACACTCTCTCTCACTCACTCATATGTGCACCCACACACATTCAGTCCAGCCCAGACCCCCCTTTTTATATGAGACAAAGTTTATTTTCGAACTGACTTTCAATGCTATGAGAAGCCACTACCATATGGAGAACTAACTCATTTGGGAGCTGCAATCTGATACTTACCCTTCTGCTTTGGGGCCTTATTAAAATTTTGATTCTCTAAATCATATGCAAGGCATATATTCAAATTTTGTAGAATCTTTGAGGTAAAGCTGACACTTTCAATGCGAAGAAGATAATCAAATCCCATCAGGGAGTCTTTTGATTCTTATTTCAAAACAAAGGAGCATTTTCTTTCTATTTCAGAGGTAAAGATTGGAAGAACCACCCTCAAATCATAATTGGAGGTAGAAGAATAATAGAGACAAAGTAGATAGGTTGGTAGATAGGTTGATAGGTAGGTAGATAGATAGGTAGATAAGTAGGTAGACAGATGGGCAGATAGGTAGGTAGATTAATAGATAGGTAGATAGGTAAATAGGTAGATAGGAAGGTAGATTAGAGAAGTAGATAGATAGACAGACAGATAGATAGATAGATAGATAGATAGATAGATAGATAGATAGATAGACTGGTAGGTTGGTAGGCAGATAGGGGGGTATATAGGTAGGAAGATAGGTAGGTAGATTAGATAAGTAGATATGTAGGTAGGTGGGCAGGTAGATAGGCAGATAGGTAGGTAGATAGGTAGGCAGTTAGGTAGATAAGTAGGTAGATAGGTAGGTAAATAGGTGGATAGGTAGGTAGATAGGCAGGTAGGTTGTAGGTTGATAGGTAGATTAGATAGGTAGATATATAGGTAGATAGGTAGATTAGATAGGTAAATAGGTAGGTAGGTAGGTAGATAGGCAAATAGGTAGGTAGAAAGGTAGGTAGACTAGCTAGGTAGATAGGTAGTTAGATAGATAGGTAGATAGGTAGGTAAGGTAGGTAGATAGGTTGTCAGGTAAGTAGGTAGGTAGGTAGGTAGATAGGCAAATAAGTAGGCAGATAGGTAGATTAGATAGGTAGATAGATAGGTAGGTAAGATAAGATAGGTAGATAGGTAGGCAAATTCTGAAGTTAAGTTTCTTATATAGAAATTTCCAGATCTACAGGGTAAGTAACGTCTTTTCTAAATCTCATTTTATTTCAGACTTTGTTGTTGAAAATTTTATGTACATAGGAATGAATATATGCTATGTATGCATATGTACATATATTTCTGCTTTAACCCAACAGTTTATAAAACAAAAGTTCACAAACTCAGACTTCAGTAATGACAGAATATCATCATTCTAACAAGTCTCATTTCCTTCTGCAGACACTGATACATAAATTCAGGGTATAACAATCTCCCCAAATCCTGTCATCTTCTCATATTCCCCTAAATTTTTGAAAAACATATTTGTTTTTCTGGAATATGACTCTTTCTCTAGGAAGTAAAAAATTATGAATAACTAAAGTCTAAATAAGTAAAATACAAATTCATTAGTACTTTACTGTTTAAAAGCCATTATAAAGTAAAAATTCAGAATATCATGAGCATACAAAACATGTTAAATTTTGCTTAGCTGTCTCCCAAAGGAAAAGCAGATTTAACACGGTAACTCTGATGAAAAAGGATAGTCGATGGAAAAGAAGAAAAAGAAAAACTAAAATAATTATTTGGAGAAAGAAGCAAATTATCAAAAGAGATAATAATGACTTACTGGAGTGTATATGATAATGTGACTACTATATTTAGCTTCTTTATATAGTTTATTTGAGATGTGAAATACGTAGATAGATATATTTTCACATATAAATCTTGTGTAGTGAGAAGAAAGGAAACAAGAGAGTTTTTGATATTTTGATAAAACAATTTCTGTCCTTCTGTGTAATTTTGTGCACATTCCTAAGGTAACGTCATAATGAACTATTTGTTTATTGATGTGTCTTTTATTTTGATTGTCACTGTCCTAAGAGTAGGTAGCAGAATTTCTTATTTCTTATGAAAGTACATATTATCTCCATGCTTGGCATATATTAAATATATATTAAATAAATTATTAAATCAGTGAATACCAATATATCATATAGAAAATATTTCTTAATCCTAAATCCCTCTCAGTAGCAGCTCATTTATATATGCGTGTTTTAAGAAAGAGACATCCTCACCTGTAATCCCAGCACTTTGGGAGGCCGAGGTGGGCGGATCACAAGGTCAGGAGATTGAGATCATCCTGCCCAACATGGTGAAACCCTGTTTCTACTAAAAAATACAAAAATTAGCTGGGTGTGGTGGTGCGCACCTGTAGTCCCAGTTACTTGGGAGGCTGAGGCAGGAGAATTGCTTGAACCCAGGAGGCGGAGGTTGCAGTGAGCCAAGATCGCGCCACTGCACTCCAGCCTGGCACCTGGTAACAGAGCGAGACCCTGTTACAAAAAAAAAAAAAAAAAAAAAGAAAAGAAAAGAAAAGAAAAGAAAAAGACATCCTATTAGGAGAAAATTTTTATTCTGGCCTCTTTGAGGACAGCCTGGCAGTGAGAGCCTCTCTGAATTGCATGTTCACATTTATGACTTCTTAAGGAGGAAGTTATTGTATTCCTCTATCCAGACTTTGCATAGCTAGTAGGTATTAAGTAAATCCCAGATTGAGCATGATATTAATTCTTTTTACAAAGAGCAAGAATTTAATTTTATTGGACAGAGATCTTGGCATACATATCACATCATATAGAGCAATAAACAATATCTGAAATGTCTTTCTCTTCTGATTAGCTTCCAAAAGACAGAAAGCATCTTTGCTTCTATTGCTATCATTCATTTATCATTGTCTTATTTTTACATGTAAAAATTAGAAATCTATGAACCAAAGATTGCATTTATTTTGAATTTAAACAGAAGGGGGCATCTGGTATGTGACACCACAGAGTGCTGGACACCAACACCTACCTAGGAGTACTGAGAAGGGTAGAAGATTTTGTCAGTGAGTTGATACAAATGCATTTTCTGATTTCTTGTATTTACCGAATGTTGCCGCTATGGTTTCTTCATTCTCTCCATGACTCATGGTGGAATTCGATCCCAGTGTTGGACATGGAGTCAAATAGGAACAGTTCGTTTCATAGAAGAGGATTTCTCAAGAATAGATTAATGTTATCCATTAAGGGTGACTGAATTCTTGCTCTGTTATGTTCTCATGAAAGCTGGTAGTTGAAAACAGCCTGATACAAACCCCGTTACCACTTCCTCTTCTGCCATGTGATCTCTGAACATGGTGGCCCCTCTTTAGCTTCTGCCATGAGTAGAGACAACCTGAAGCCTTCACCAGATGCCAATGCTGATGTCATGCTTCTGGTACAGCCTGCAGATCCGTGAACGAAATAAACCTCTATTCTGTATAAATTACCCAATCTCAGGTATTTGTTTATGGCAACACCAAATAGACTATGGCAGCTCTTTATCCCTGTTTTTACAACCATACTGTCCCCACACTAACTGACTGCCACCCTATCTTTCCAATTGATTAACAATGACCTAAATGAGAACAAGGTCATTAGGCTGCTTGGGGTGGATGCCAGAAATCCACAGCTGAATTCTAAAAATGCAAATCTCTAGGCTAACAGAGATACTCATAGACCCATCTTTTTATGGAAGTTGTGTCAAAAGAATTAATCTGAAGAAAGCAGGAGAGTTCTACTGAAACACTCACAGGGTTATGTTTCTTTTCTCTGGCAGAACTTTTGGCACTTTGCCGTTGTTTATTTTACGCATTGATCTCATAAAATGTCCTGGCTTTTTCTAAGCCATTTAGAAAATATTGTTTATTTTGGCTGGGTGTGGTGGCTCACGCCTGTGATCCCAGCACTTTGGGAGGCCAAGGTGGGTGGATCACGAGGTCAGGAGATCAAGACCACCCTGACCAACATAGTGAAACCCCATCTCTACCAAAAATACAAAAATTAGCTGGGCATGGTGGCACATGCCTGTAGTCCCAGCTACTAGGGAGGCTGAGGCAGGAGAATGGCTTGAACCCAGGAGGCGGAGCTTGCAGTGAGATGAGATTGCGCCACTTCACTCCAGCCTGGGCGATAGAGTGAGACTCTGTCTCCAAAAAAAAAAAAAAAAAAGGAAAAAGGAAAATATTGCTTATTTAAATCTTCAAATCTGTCATGTCAGGGAGTGTTTTCATGATGTGTGAATATGAAGAAAAGTGTGACGTGGGTGCGTGTGTGGATGTATGTGTGCCCTTGTGCGTGTGAGTGTGTCAGGAATGGAGAAGGAAAGTTTGGTCAATAAAAAGCACATTTTATTAAGAGTGAACAGCCTGTCCTGTGGTTGTAGATAAGGATATTTTATGATTCTTCAGCTTTGGGCCTCTTCTAGTCACAGACCCTCCAACACTACAATGAACGAATTGGAACAGAGCAAATCTATTATGGATTTTAATTCTGAAATTCTATAATCCTAACATGTAGACAAACAGTAAATCCTATTTTAAACTATTTGGCTCACTAAGAATTTTTCATGGCTGACCTTCTAGTAAGTTGACCCTTAAATAACTTAGGGTTGAACTGCATGTGTCCACATTTATACAGATTTTCTTCTGCCTCTGCCACCCCTAAAGCAGCAAGACCAGATTCTCTTCTTCCTCCTCCTCCTTAGCCTACTCAACATGAAGATAATGAAAATGAAGGCATTTCTGATGATCCACTTCCACTTAATGACTAGGAAATATATTTTCTATTCCCGATTATATTTTAATAACATTTTCCTTGATCTATCTTACTGCATTGTAAGAATCTACTTTATAATATATAACATATAAAATAGGGTTATTCAACTGTTTATGTTATTGGTAAGGCTTCCAGTTAAGAGTAGGCTGTTAGTAGCTAAGATTTTTGGGAGGGTCAAAAGTTATAGAAGAATTTCAACTCTTAGGAGTTGCTACCTCTAACTCCTGCATTGTTCAAGGGCCAACTGTATTTTCCTGTAACATATGAATCATAAGTCTCTAACATGATACAGATTGTGGGACTTGAGTAAACTATGCTTGTTAGAAATATATTACTTGTTCTTTACCAGTTTCTCTGTCCTACCTTACAGTCATTTGTAAGCAATACTAATGTATTATTTGTATATCAGTGAGAATACAAACTATGCCTTTTTAATATTCATGCCTTTACAAACCTCCCTCTATTCCCATGTTTGCACTTAGCTGAGTAGAAAGAGTGAACTGTGCATGGATGAAATTTCATCAACTGGTAGAATTTAAGCAGTGGTACAGTCAGGATAGGGATTTTTGAAATCAGAGAGATCTTGGCTTAAAATTTGGTCTGCCACTCATTGGTTGTGGAGCTTGAGAAGATTACCCATAGTATTATTATTAGGATTCTATTAATAATCTAAGTATATAATTTATTTACCTAGATTTAGATTACCAGCATGGCCTGTGTAGAGAGCAGAACAAGGCTAAAATTTATTGAACTAAATTGGAAGCAAAAAACCAACAAATAAAAAGCAACCCCTGCTTGCATTTGTCAGCAATGTGTAAATTTTACTGGGCAAATTGGAAAGGTCTATGCTAAATTAAGGCAACTGGAGCTTCCAATGGAGAAGAACTAGAAAGAAAAACACCATTGGTATAAATTCTGCTATAGATTCAGTGAAAAGAAATGGCTCAATTCTTTTTCATTAAAAAAAAATCTACAAAGGTTGCATTGATGTCTAAGGCAAATACATGGATCTTTTTGCAAATTGATGGTCTTTGTGAAAATTTTTACAAATGTTCTTCATTTTATCACTGTAGAAACCACAAGAGAAATTCCAAGGAAGGAAGCAAGGACAGGGTAGACATGCAAACGCTCTTAGATCTCACAGTAATACATCAAGTGCTATTTTAATACATCAGACCTATAGCCACATGAGAAGAAGAATTGTAAATGCAAAATAGCCATGTGAAAGAAGAATAAATAAAAGCTAGCAGGACTTTCAAGACAATACAGGATAAAATATCCTGTCCTGTTTATAGATTGCATACAGATACTAGGATTTTATATGGAACCATATTAGGCTAAACAGAATTTTAAAAGCTGAAATAAAAGCAATGTTGTCTTATTAAGGGCTTACCCCTCTTTTACTGAAAGATGTATGAAATAATACTTAACATCTGGATTTCTCCCTTATTTAGACTTTCTGTTGTAAAATCTTCCTTTCAGAGTATAGGAAAGAGGAAAGGTCATGTAAGCAACTTTAAACCCTAGGGTTGTGTGATCTCTAATACATTTCAGTCTATTCGAGAATCTACCAGTTTTATGGGGTGGGGTATTGATCCAAGTATTTGTACTTCAGTTTCTTCATGATGTAATAGAGACATAATTTAAAGCCAGAGAAAATCAAATAGGACCTCAGAGCCTCTATAATCTGCTCTAACAGGTCTAGCATCCTCAGGGTGCATAGACTTCTTAGACTTCAGGTTGGAGATAAGGCAACCTTCTCTAGGAAATTGTAGGTCAAGTACATTTCTGGTAGCATAGTACTCATTCTATATCTGTTTAATTTTCTGAAGGCTCATAAAAATTGTAAGTTGTGGGAGGACTCATATCTAATACATTATGCCTTGATATACTTTGGCTTCATTTTAGAAAATTGCATATAACAAAAGAAACCATCTGATAGCCATTCTCATTCTCCTTGGTAAATGATTTTGACCATCCACTGCAGTCTATCTGCTCAGACTTACAAAGCTGTATTATTGTAAGTTGAAAAATATGTTGCACATTATAGTAATTCTTATATTCACTATGTTTTTCCCAGTGCTCAAAGTAATGCCTATCACACAACAAGCACTTAGTAAATATTTTTTTTAATTCAGATATTCTTGATTTTTATTGTCTTTCTTAATGTGGACTCTGAAAATCATGCCCAGTGGGTTTAAGTCCCAGACCAGATATTGCCTTAGACAAGTGACATAACTTCTCTAAGATTCTATTTCCTCACCAGTAAAATGGTGACAGTAAGTGTTGTCTTTCAAGACTTGCTGCATATAAATAAGTTAAAGGACATAAGACAGTTCCACAGTACCTGAGAAACAACCAAGTCACAATAAGTGTTAACTCTTATTACTGTATGTTTTTAATTTTATATCTCCCATCACATATGTGTTATAGTTAATATCAGAGACAGATCAACATTTGCTTTTCTTGAAATAAGAGAAACATAAAAAGAAAAGATAAATATCACTTTTGAACATTAAAAATTCACAGAACTCTAGTTTTCCAATGAAAAGTGGTATTTCTGAAAATACAGGAAATTAGGAGGAGCTGGGACAGTTAAATTTTTGAATTGAGACAAGCCAATAGTCCTACAGAAATAACACTTACTCCAGTTCTTCTCTAGCAAATAGTAATAAAAGGAGAATTTGCAAATTTAAAAGTTGTACACTTAACTCCAAGATAACAAAGAGCCTACCAACATTCCCTCCAAGAAACAGTGATAATTATCCAAGATGTTATTTTACTAAGGAGCCTAAAAATAACCTTGAAATATTTCTAACACATTCCTGAGAAACAGCAAAAAAGATAAAACCTATTTGCTATCTAGGTCTGGTCTTATTTCTCCATATAGAGAATCTAGGGAATTTGTTGCCTGTCATAATTAAGGAGAAAATATATTTAACAAGCTGAAATATATAGGACCATTTCTGAAGTGAACCAATGTTTGTGAAAATAATTCCAGACCTTTAATCTGATCTCAAGTTTTCTTTTCTCTCATCATTTCTGGTTATTTTTATGAGCATCAGCTGACCAGTTTAAAAATTCAAGTCTCTGCCGCCTTAAGGTCTTGATTTGAACATGTTTGTCTAATGACTTTCTTCATTCTGTTTTTCATACTTAGATGATCAATCACAGTGACAAGCAAGGATTGTGTCATTACCCTGGAGTATTCTGAACGATCACTTAGGCAAGAGCATAAATAGCATTGTGTACTACAATATGTGCGTTTTCTTTTTAAAAACATTGTAATCATCTGATTGTTCATATACTATGATTGTGTATTTTAAGAAAATCATTTACTTCCTGTTACTTGCATTTTCCCATTGATTTTGAAAGCTGGTAATGGAAATGATGAACTTGCTTTCTCTAAATTAAAATTAGAGTGATGACACTTGTATGTGCGACTATTTTAGAAGAATGGGTAATTTTTGTTAGCTTACTTCTAAATTGACAAAGTGAAGACAAAGAACATTCTAGCTCAGCATTCATTCATTCAGTTGTCAGTCATGTTTTCAAACTTTTCAAACCCATATTATTCCCCAATATTTATATTTACAGACTTGTGACTATGTCACTGCATGGAATGTGTGCTTTCTCTCTTTTTTTACTTTTCATATTGACTTGTAGAGGGATAGTCTAATCAGAATGGCATTGCTGCTTTGTTTATAGCACTTTGAACTTACATCTAAGATGTAAAAGAGTCTAAAATGTATCTTAATTTTCCACTTATCCTCAAAGTAATATCATTTTAACATAAATAGCTTAACATAATTGGTTTTTGTATTAAGACCCTGGGGTGTTAAGTATGAAAAACCTCAAATCCAGGCTTCTATAGATATTTATTTGATGCTGTGTCATATGTATCTATATTTTAAGAATCTACCTCATGTTTCTTTCCCTTGCATTTTTATGTAAATAAATTCTGAGTGTAATGTGTTTATGACTATTAAATGCCATGTGCTGGTCCCCTGTGCTATAATAAAGTACATCCGTGCCTTCTGAATTTCTCTGGCAACTGTCTCTGCATTCGCTGTCTTCCAATCAGCATCTGCAAATGTAACCATTTAAATCTGATCCCCCTGTCTGAATCAGTTATTCAGATAAAAGGCAGCCAACATCTAAGCCCTGCTCCATGTGGGACCCTCTTAATACTTCCCCCCAGAATGGACATGGTTTCTCTTACCAGGAGTGTCTGTTTTTTGTTTCTTCCACTCATTCTTTATCTACTCCCATGTCTCCTCCTGGATTCTTGCAGGGTCTATCTTAAGCAGGAACCAATTATGCAGAATTTAATCAAAGGCTTTCTGAAATTCAAATAGTCATAACATATGTACTGTCATTCCCAACACTGCTGGTACCACTTCAGATTGGAAACGATGTAAAATAAGCAGATATGTTTTCTAAAACTAAATTTATCATTTCAGTTTTATTCTCTGGTCAAAAAAATGCTATTTAAATTCATATGTTTTCAATCTTTATATATATATAAATACATACGTATATATATATATATATATATACACATATATATATATATATACACATATATATATGCTTTATAATGCTTAAGAGAATTCAGCAGATTTCTAGAAAATTTATTTGAATGATTTATTTTCTTTGAATCACCATTGAACCAACAGACTATTCCATTTTGTCTACTTTCTGTCAAAGTGAAATCATCATAGCCGTATACAAATAAATTTTTTTAAAATGTTAATGTTCTGACACTGGTTTATATGGTTACAGAAATTACCAGAATTTACTTGTGGCTACCCTTAGAAAAAAACCCAGACATTTGAGTTAATATACATTCTTTGAAGCTACATTTTATTCAACTCATTCTACTGTACCTCATTATTCTAGTGTACATGAAAGTATAGACAGTATTCATTTCATTCTTAAATGAGTCAGTAAGACTTTATTTGTTCTCAGTACAATGGCTAGATTTTCTTAGCTTGAGTTTGATTCAGGGACAAGAGTGGCACGTAAGCTTGTTCTGTTATTACGTATTTAACAGATTTCTCAACTAACGACAAGGAGCTGTTAGTGAGTACATTTTATGTGCATTATGAAATTTATATACAATATCATATTTATTTCTATCCTCACAGTCTTTTCAAGTTAATGTCAACAGCTTCATTTTTTTTTCAGATGCAAAAATTGAAATTTAGAAAGTCTTAGTAACCTGCATAGTATTTCACATAGCCAAAGTATGAAAGCTTGGATTCAAATACCGGAACCATCTGAATCTAAATGATATTCTTAACCACTCAATCTGTGCTGCTCCAGAAAACAGATACACATACAAGAGTCAAAAAGAAAGGTAGCCTCACAAGAAAATCTCAGTCATGAACCCCAAATTCAGAAACCCTGCTCTAAATTAAAGAGAAAGTTAAAGGAGACCTTGAGATTTCTTCTGGGTTGGCCACCATATTTTACAGGGAAAGGAAAGGACAGGAAATAGTAAACTGAGATAGAAACTTGATCTTAGGATTTACCATGCTTTTTAGCTAGAGAAGATGTTGGCAACCTTTCTTAAGCCATATAGTACATATTTTAACGTTTGTGGATCATGACATAGTCTTTGTTGGAACTACTCAATTGTGCTGTTTTAGGTGAAAGCAGTCATAAACAAGAGAAAAGGAATGGGTGTGGCCAGATTTAACCCGCAGTGGCTCCCACTAGCTCATTATTAGATTTTTGGAAGGAAAGAGAACATAAATGTGATGTTCAGGTAAAGAATTCACATGGAGATGTAGAACTATTAGTGGAAATATTAGAAATTATACTGTGAAATGGTGTTTGACAGTAGGGTTTTTAAATGGTCAATATGCAGCCAGTAGAGAAACAACAAAAAAAGTTGAAATAAGATGTGGGACCTGAAAACAGCAAGTTAAGATGACAATTGTTTTTTAATGCAAAAATGTGATATAAAATACATAGACATTTTGAGTAATTCACTTTGAATGAGGCACTTTGAGAAAAAATGCATATATTTAGTCTTTTCCACTTTTAAATGTAGGCCAAGTATAAAGTAATTGGAGAAAGGAAGGTAGGAGAAATGGGATAATGATTGCAAAAAAATTTACACATGAAAGAATGTTAATGTGATAAAACTATTATTCAAATTGCAGTCTCTTGATGCTTCACCAAACCAAAGAATGTTAATGTGATAAAACTATTATTCAAATTGCAGTGTCTTGATGCTTCACCAAACCTTATCCTGACTTTCTCCGTTTCTATGGCCTCCTCCTCTTTTTCAGCCAATCAGATCTCTGTATCAAATAAGTGCTGGTCAAATGAATATGAACATGTTATATGCTTCTCGTTAGACCTAATTAGTTTCCATCAAAGTTAAGAATCCTGCCCAAGCATTTTCGGTATTATTTGGACCCATAAAGCAGAAAGGGGGCCATATCCCTAATGTCTTTCTGGTTTGCCATTAATATAAACAAAATATTCAGAACTATTATTTTTAGTGGAGGTTTAGATGTTTGAGAACATACAGATGTTTCCATTTCACCTAGAGAAAACAATAGATCTGCTATATAATACTAAAGATAGAACTTAATTGAGCCCATCAGATGATGATGAAGAAACAGTGCAACATTTCAGATGATTAAACTGCATGCTTTGTATTCAGCCTTTTTCCCTCAGCACCCTGTGGATTTCTTCCACAGCCTTTCCCGTCTTTGAAGTCAGTGGGAGCTCTGAGCCTAGAAAAGTCACCCGGAGTACAGAAGTGCACAAGGACAAGTCTATTTGACTTTGTGTCCTCACAAGGATCATGGAGTGGTTAAATGAGTAAGCAGGAGGAAAAAGAAATCCTAACCTCAGTCAAATGCAAAACAAGCATTTTTCTTTCTTATTCTTTTTGTTTTGAAGTTCGATGTTGTTTCTTTACTTTTTTTTTTTCCACAATACCTTTGCCCTTCCTGTTTCCAACAGTGATTAGAAGTACTTAAAACTCTTTGGAAAGTATGTTCTGTTGATATTTCTAACAGGGACTGGAGCAAAAACTATGACTTATGAACCTCTGCCCCTTTGATGTGCTATCACTAAAGCTCTGAGTACAAAGTGTGAATGTCTCAAGCTTACAGTAGTTCTCGAGGGATTGCCAAGACCAAGCAGTCATTGATGGGATTTCAAAAGACGAATAACGAAGCAAACTCTCTTAGTGTGCAATAGCACTAATAATTAGTAGAGGTCATTACCCATGCTTTTCTTAAGACAGAAATATTTCATGTCTTCCTTTAATCATGTATGATTTTCAACAAGTATCATTTATTATAACATTTTGAATCCTTAAACAAGAAAGATATTTTATAAATCCTTACCCTATGGCCCATCATTACATTTTAATAAGCTGTTAGTATTTATTAAACATACAATTACTGCCATATTAAAATAAAAATTAATGCCAATTAGAGATATTTAATTTAATGTACTACTACTTGGCTAGTTAATATCAACCTCTCCCATGTGTTCCAATAGATGAGTAAGAAATTTAATTATTGCATATTAAAATTTTCTGGACAGTTTACTTTTATTGTACTATAGGATTTACTTGCTCTTTTAATCTTCGACTTTCCTAAACCTACATCAATTCGCTTGGCAATTTTTCAATGACATAGCACAGCACAGGACATTTTCCTTGGTTATTCAGTCAAGGAAAACACCTGGTGCATAGTGAACCGATAGGTGGATTTTGATGGAGTCCAACTAAATTTATTTTAATTCAATAGATGTTACTTGAACATTGTTTACATGTAAGAAACGATCCCAAACATTTCAGGGATAGAGAAAGAGACCTGAAAAGAACCAATCAACTTTTCTGGTTTGCTCAGACCTCATGGGTACATGGGCATAGAACTGTTAGTGCTAAAATAGAAAATTCCAGCCAAACTTGGATGGATTTTTTTCCCTGAAAGCCTCTGAGGACACTTACCTCAAGGAGAAAAAGACAATATAGGAATAAAGAATATATGTCATAATATTAACTTTTACTGAATGGCCCAGAAATACAAATAGGTATACATTACTTCTGGGTAAGCAGTCAAGGTAGATCCTGCTACAGCCATTTTTGTTAATATTGATAATAATAATCATGATTTTGACTTTTTTTTAATGCAAAACCATATAAAGTATGATAATTATGGTACTCTTCTAAGAATTCTGAAATGCTGTGTAGCTGAAAAAGTTGCACTGAGTTTTCCTTATCTGTATTTTCTTGGCGCAGAAAATTATAAACATTAAGAGAACTTGAGTTACATCTTTCCTGCCTAGTGCTGTATGTTGTTTAGAGAATTTCCTTATTTAATTCTTCTGGTGATTCTGCAGGTTATACATGAATTAATCCATCTAACAACAATGCCACAAGAGAGGTCCAATTTTTATTTTCATTTTACATATAGGGATGCTGAGGCTTAGGAAAATTATGTAATTTGTCCAAGATCAAACGTGCAAATCATAGCCAGGATTTTAATTGGACCAGTCTAGCTTTAAAGCCCAAGTTCTTACCCATAATATTGCTGCCTTCATGAAGCAGTGCTTGACTTTAGCATTACCATAATTATTACCGATTTAATTAGAACTTCACCATCAATAGGATTATCTCACCCCATGTCTAGAACTAGCACAGCAAATTAGTTACAGGTTTGAGCTAGCTTTTCAAACTTTAGGCTTACTATCTTTCTGTTATCCCACAGTATCTATTTTTTTTTAAGTTTACTCTTTCTTATACCAAGCATAATATGAAGCCCCATAACAGCATATTATTTATCCATTCACCGGCTTATAGACAAAGTAGTTTTGGGGAATAAAAGGACTTTTGAAAAATATCACTTTTTGGCATTGATAATGTAGCAAGGGGGAGGAAGTATTTGTTTTGATTCATTTTGTTTTAGATTTATAATTTTCTGAAAGCTGTGGTATATAGACATAAGCTTCATCTAAGCAAAGAAAAATAAAGTGTTGTCATGCCAGTTGAAGCAGGTGAGCAAGATTTAGGCCTCCAATTGCTTGATGTCCCTGTTTCTATTACCTGGAAGGTAGAATGACATAGAGTTCTGACCAGCATGGCTTAGGAACCATCCTATAAATTCTAGAGACATAATATCTACAGTACTATCTCAGTGAAATAATGGAGAAAGAGCTCACAGATCAGACAGGATTTAATTTAGCGATTAAAGCATAGCAGTCTTTCATTAATTCCTTATAGGACAGTCATCTCATTGTGTGTGGATGGCCAGCAATCAAAGCCATTGAACAGAATCAGAACATGTGCATTAAGTAATCATGACAGAGATAAAAGGGTATGAGATTATAGACAACTGGCATGTGACATCATTCCTTATGGATTTCATGTGTCTCTGTGCATGATAATTTTTCAAGCATCTTAATCTTTAAAGAACTAGGAGCTGGAATTATGAGGGGAGTCAGAGTGAATACAATTGCTTGGAAGAAGTTTCCATGGCTTAATGGACAACTTCACACCCTGCATAACAAACGCCACTGTCTGTCTTTCACAATTTTCATGCCACCTCTAAAAACAAAGTGACTGAGATATTTCACACCGTAATTAACAAGTGGATGGTAATTCCAGGCTTAATTTCATTTGATTGAAAAGTTATGGTCTTCATTACTGAAAGTAAGTATGGGCCATATAGTTAACAGTAGATTGGCATTCAGTCCCACTTGAGGAGTGAAGTGGGAGAGAGGACTAGTGTCTGGCTGCTTATATTACAATCATTACTCCTCAAGTCTGCCAGGAGAGTAGCAGTTCTAGGATACTGTGAATAGTTGAATAATTGTCTACCATTCTTAGAAAGGCAAATAAGGAAGATATTTGGGGCTGATTTTATTAAGCAGTCATGTACCCCACATGGCCTGATAGTATAATTTGACAACCAAATTGGAAAGTCATTTTGTTTGCTAAATAGTGTGACCCCCTCTGTAGGCAAACAAATCCTACACACTCTTAGCTACCACAGAAGCAAAAGTATTCATTTGTGAGAACTACATCAAGGCAACCATTGGGGGTTTTCTTGAAAATGAAACATTTGCGGCCAGTTGACATTGCAGAAGGTTGGGTTGAGCAAACTGTATCAAGAGAGAAGTGTTTGCTGACAGTTTGACAAAAAGGACATGTTGCTTTTGCTTTACCAGAGGAGAGGTTAGGCGGTACAGCACCACTCCCAGTGAAACCTTGGGGTGTTGCATAGCTATCCATTCACAGCTTTCACAGTGATGAATGAGGTCTTAGCAGATGCCTAGCAGAGAGGGTTAGAGAGGAATAGATTCCTCATAAGTCTGCCCTTTTCCCCTCAGATTGGGCAAGGCAGATGATTAGAGAAAGTAGAGTCTGGGTAGTTTAATAAAACCCATCTGCTTTAGCTTTTAATAGAAAAGTCTTTCAGAAGCTCTTGAAAATCAAAAGCAATTTAATTGTAAAAAATCATGTAAATATATATATATGTTATATACATGCCATATATATGACACATACACACTCACACATAGCAAAATATTTGTATTTTCCAAGAATAAAGCTTTCATTGTTGTTTTGCCTGCAATCCCAGTTGAATGGATATATAGGCTTTTATCTGTATCCAGCATGGACTTCTGACTACATATTTATGACATCAATGGATGGTTGTGTTAATTGAACACAGGGGAAACTAAAACAATGCAGATCCAAATCACTTTAACCTGTTAAGTTTGTTAAACAGTAGGAGGAATTTTACAACAAAAGAAAATTTACGGAAAATACCTGATGTACTGAATGTCTCCTAATGAATGCGTCTTTCCCACAATGCCTCCATTACCAGCTCTTATACAAGATCTCACTGTGGCAGCTAAAATCTAAACAAGGAAAGGGAGAAGTTATTATTTCAACCTATTCACTTCATAAATTGTGCATGATATTAGAAGACTATTTTATTCTGTAGCTACTTGCTTGGAGACTTTTACTCCATCAGCTATATTTTATGTTTGAATGATGGTTACATCAAAATTAAGTTAAAAATATTTCCATATGTGTTGAGCACTTTATATATTAAAAAAAAGGTAAATATGTATATATCATCCATAGATCTAAGTATATATCTGCTCAGGAAAGAATAAAACATGCAGAGAAACACTGGTAAAGCAAAGTGAAAACATTAATTTTGTTAAATACTTTCATACTGAAACTTGAGAGTGCTCAATACTTTATGACATTCCTTCAATAGTTAACGACAATGCACCTTGCTTCCAGACAACCAAAACTTATGAAGAGAGTGAGGAAAGGCTGGTATATTTTAAATAAATTGAAATTTGGGAGACTAGCTTCTAAATCAATTTTCATTTTAATAAATTTATTTTTATTGAATATATTCTTTATGTAATAAAAGCATTTTATGCCAAATATCTAGTTCCATAAAAATCAGGGCAAACATTTTCAAATATTTATAAAGAATAACTATTAGCTTAGCCCAGAAGTTATTTAATTTATAGCAAAATAATTATTTTAAACTATTTAAATGGCATGCTTTTTCTTCTTCATAAAGAAACACCGCCTAGCTTCAGGTTTAGAATATCAACTATCATTTACTTTAATGAATTTGATATAGCTTGTTGTTGTTTTTTAAAAAAAGAAAAACATATACTGAAAACTCCCATGATTATAAAACTTTAGGAGCCTTAGTTTATAATCATAGCTCTCAAACTTTAGAATGCACCTGAATCACCTGAAAGGCTTTATGAAGCAGACTGCTGGGTTCCGTCCCCACAGTTTCTGATATGCCTTTCTGAGAAGTTTCCATGTGATGCCGATAATGCAGTCTGGGGATACTTATGAGAACCACAGGTTTATACTATCAGTTTAGTCCTCCAGTGCAAATCCGTGGCCGCTGGTGAAAACAAAAATGTGAAATGAGGAGGCAAGTCAATCATAAAGAAAGGAGAATGTGCTTTTTTCTCTTTAAAAAATGGTGGTTATGCTTTGTTTTCTTCTTCAGACTTGTCCAGAAACCAAAGAAGAACCAGAAAATTGAAAGAGGAAACATGAATAGGCGATTGAACTCTATTATAGCAGTTTGAACTTTGCTGCAAGAGAATATTCTAAATCTTCCTCAGCCTTCTGAAGTCTTGAGGCATCCTTTTATTCCTTTACTGTAGCTTACCAAGGTGCTACTTTATGGTATTTTATACTGTTATTTTATCCTTTTTAATTGTGTGTATTTTTTGTACCATGATTCCATAACAGAATAAGCTTTATTATCACAATAAGCATTATTGTAGTGACACAACTTTTTGCAAAAGCCCTTTCTTTCTTCATGCAAACATTATTTGTCTAGAGTTATTGAGATATCCCGAGCTCTCTAAACTGTTTATATTACAAATTTATATAGACCTTAAGGGTTGTGACTTTTCCTGTTTAATCATATCTGGGATCTCCAGTTATTGCCCACAGTTGCTTTGACTCTGTGGGCTTAGCCATTCTTGCTGCTTTATGACCTAAAACAGCAACCAGAGGCATCATGCGTGGCTAAGAAGAATGTGCTTTCATACCTGGTCCACAAACCAATTTAAATGTGTTTCTCTAAGTGAGAGCAAGAACTGACTGTTTTTGTGTGTTTACTCTCTAACTGCACCTGAACTCAGGCTCCATCCCAACAATAGAGTAATTTTCTGGAACCCTGCACTCCTAACCCAGTTCTCACAACGTGTTAACAATCATGAGGAAAGTAAACACAAGAAAATAGGAATCCTTATCAATGTCATGCCATCATTTTCATATAATCCTTTCATTAAAAAAATTATCATCTTTTCCATGTTCTTGTTGGCAGCAAGTTGATTTACAAATGCTAGCTATTGGCTAATATGTAGCTTTGGAAATGTCCCTAAACTTCTTAGGAACTTAGTTTCCTTCAATGGATTAATCTGAATACACTCCCAAATGTTTTCACTTTCAACGGAGGAGCTCTCAAATGGGAAGAGTCTGTGGTGCCAAGTAAAAGCGGTTGTTAAAATCACAGTCTGAGTTTAACAACTCATTTGGTTTGAGGTCAAAGTCTTTGTTCTTGTTTAGCACTGAGTATAAGCTCACTAGATGCAAATCGCAATATGGAAGCAACGTATAAAAAGAACAAGTCCCAGCCAATAAAAAAGTTCGCTTACTTTTACTTTACACAATATCTCACTGGCTGCCTTTAAAATATTTCCTAAGCCGGTTTGAGGACATCATGGAAGAAGCTAAGCTCATCCTGGCCTTTGCACATTTTGCTTCTGACAAGAAAACAAAATGATGTTTTTGTTTTTGCATCAGAAAATTTATTTTCAGCAAGTCCTTAAACTTCCTCCAAAATATACATTTTTAAAAAAATGCTGGCAAATGGTCGTTTCAAAATACGTGTTGTATTGTGGATGCTCTCTTCTGTTTTCCCCTCACTGTCTCTTGTTTTGGTCTTTTGATGTGAGTAGAGGCTCAGCAGCCACAGTCACTTAATGGAAGTGAATGGCATTTTCAGAGACCCAAAATTTTCATCATTGAATCTATTTAGAGAGGCTGCACAGAGCCATTCTTCCTCTAATCTCCTACTGATTTTCAATGCAAATACTGCCAGCATTGCTCATGGCCACAGGATTTAGTTATGCACTTGACTGAAAACCATGTCAATGCAAATTCAGAGGATAACCGGCATGCAAATTCCTAAGGCTTCAGCAAGTTACAATTCAGCCACAGTATTAGCAAAACAAGATAGCAATTATGCAAGGAATCAGCTGAAAGGTTATTTTTAATTTAAAGTTTTTGCATCTTTACAGCTGGGAAAAATGAAACCCTGCCTATTCTTTCTTATAAAACCCACCCGGTAGAAACCATAAGACATATGGTACATTATGACAGCCATGTTCTAGTATGAGGCACACACACATATGTACACTCACACAAACTGCTGCTAGAAGGCTAGAGGGACTTCTGATGAGGATAAATTGTTTTATTTTCTTCCACTGTTTATTACTGATTTCAGAGACCAATATATAATTAGCATCCATTAAAATCTGCATATTTGAAAGTATCAGTCCTGAGCAATTTGCCCTCATTTCTAAACTCTTATCTCTGGTCTCACCATTCCTCCTTCTTCTTGCTTCTGGGTGCTGTTGCTGAGGTATCTTTTGCTATGATGGGTAAAGGAAGTGACTTTGCCTTTCATCACGGTCCAGGGATCTATGCTGTGCTCAGAGAATTCCAACCTGAATTTATGACTGATGGAGCTATTTAATTTATTTAGAGTCTAGAAAAATTAAAGCCATCCTGTAATGTACTGTCTCTAAAAAGGTAACAACCATCTGTTCATGACACCTTGCATTTCTCCTGAGTCAGGGGCAGGTGATGCAAGTTTCTTTTGCAATATTTTCGTGAGTCAAGAAGAGCAGGCACAATTCTGGAAAACAGGGGAATTGTGTGATCACTTTTAAGAATTACTGTGGTTGACAATAACAAACAGCACAATTGAGATCTCAGGGCAAGCCTGAGTCTCAGGGTCTGGGTTGGAATCCAGGGTTTCCTCCTAACCTGTTGGGTGAACTGGATAAGTCACTTAGCTCCCCAGCTTTCCAATGTTTTCCCATAAATGTCAACACCTTCCTTCTCAAAGCATGGCCTGTGGTCCAGCAGCATTGACATCACTCAGGAGTTTGTTGGAGAGCTGTGGAATCTTACCCCAGCCCACCCCCAAACCACTGAATCAAAACCTGCCTCTTAACAGTCATCGGGCTATTTGAATGACTGTTAAAATTTGACAGTCACTGATATGTAATACAATAGGTTTCCTGTAAGTGGTAATTTTATTCATTTATTGAGTGTCTACTATTTCCAGGATGCCCACTGGACATAACAGAAAATGGAAACTAACATGTACCGTTGTTCTCATGGTAGGAGAAACAGACTTGAATTTCACAAATAAAAGTCTAATTGAAGATTGACAAGAGTGCCCTGAAGATCTTGAATGAGGCCTTATGATCATGAGAAAATTGACCTGGACAGGGGTGTGAATGAAGTTGTGTTATTAAAGTGTGTCCAGAGCTGTATTCAGGAAGACACTTGTCATTTCTTCTTGTCCAGAGCATTTCAGTTTTAACAATTTAAGTGTTAACCAGTCTTATACTTCTGAATATATGTTAGTTTCTTTTAGGATTATACATTATTTTTCTCTTATTTGACATTGAATCCTGGACTTCTAAACAACTGTGTGTCTTGCATTAACTCAGCAGACATAAATCCCTCACTTTCCTCCTTGGTAGGGGTTCTCTCCAAACGGGTATTTAGCCTGGTAGGGGACAGGTAGCTCGTTACTAGTTCAGACAACAACTGGAGCATCCACTGCTACTTATGGTATTTTGAAAGGTCAAGCTCCCTCTCTGGACACGTTATATTATAGTAATTACTTTCCCTTGGTCTCTCCTCCTGTAAGTACTGTTCTTAGGCTCTACTGAGTCCTGACCTGCCCACCCAAGCCTCCTGGTTCCTGAGTTACCATATTAAGAGTAATGGAACAGCCACACTACATAGTAACAAATCAAGACAGAGAGTGACTAGACTCTTTCCAGAATCAAAAATACGAAAGATGTCCCGAACCCAATTCTATCCACCAGCTACTGATACTTGGGTGAGGAAGTAATCAGTATTAGAACAAGGACAAGCGCTTACGAATTCTAATTGCCATGGCATAGAATATGTGTCCTAGAAATATTTTATTATTATTAACCCATATTTATAAAAATCCTTTTTCACTGATGCTTATTCATCTTGTTCAGCAGAGTTACTTTGAAATGTAAATCTGACCCTATTACTCTCCCCTGCTTAAAATATGTTGATGATTCCCCATAAAGCCACGTTCACAAAGTTCAGTTTCCTACACATCCCAATTTTCTACACGTTCATTCATTTCCTATGGCCTTTTCACCTGGTATTCTATTCCCCTACCATCTCAAAGACAGTGATTTTCAAATGTGCCTTATTCTCAGGCATCTGAGTTTTTTGTCATTCTCATTATTTGATTGGAAATCTCTTTATTATTCCATTCTCTGGAAAAGTCTCCTTCCTCATTCTGCAGTTACTCATATTTCCTTGATGAGGGCTGTCCTGACTCCCTGTATAGAACTAGGCAATTCAAAATTCCCTAAATGACTTCTATTATCTATTTTGCTGCATCGTACTTTTATTACACAGATATTTCTGGGATTTTGTGCCCATTTTCATATGATATTGTGATTTCAAAAGCAGAGACCCTTATTTTTGAATCGTGTATCCCCAGAGTCTAATACAGTATCTGAAGCATAGCATACCCTCGGGGAAAACGTGTTTAGAACAAAGTCAGGCAGAAAAAATTGTGTACGTTTTCATAAATGAATGAATGCATGCACAGAGGTTATAGGCTATTTCCATCCATAATTGAAAGCAGAACAAAATTAAAAGCCATATCCTTGCACATTACTTGTTTTGTAATCAATGCTGAAATATTTGTAAAATCAACAAAGACAATATGCAGAGGGACACACAAGGCCAGCTCTACCTCTTCTTTCCTGAGTACTGAAATTGTACCATTTGCTTATAATAACCCCTCAAGTGTACATAGAAAAGGTTCAAGCATTTCAAATCAAATGTCATGTCAGGAAATCTATTTTTTATTAGTAGGATAATTTTTGTGTTTCTCAAAGCAATTTGTAAATATTACCTAATCAAATCTACTAGGGCAGACAGGCTGAAAATATTACACTTACGCTCCAGATGACAGAGGCCAAGAGAATAGTGTATGTGAGCATGTGTGTGCGCAAATGTGTGTGTGTGTATGTGTGTGTGTGTGTTAGGCAAAAATCAGCCTCACTATGCTAGAGTCTCCCCAGTGTGTCTGTCTCAGCTCATTGCTTGTCAATAAAGATCACCACAGACAAGATGATTGGACTATAATGTGGACCAATTATTTAAATTACGCTCCTACTAGCTTTTCACACACTGTGTTCATTCTGCGCAATGCTAGAGACTGGTCAACAGAGAAATTTCTCTCTGTCTTCCACTAAATCTTTGTGTCAATCTCTCTCTTTTCAGTGATGGTTTTCTACAGTACTTCCTGCCTCCACAATGGGGAAAAACTAAAAAGTATAAATCATGTACTGTGTTCTCAGAGAATTCACCATTTGATAAGCTGCCAAAACTTGTTTTGTTTCAGTCATTGCTCCCTGATGCATGACAATACATAGTCTAAACTGCACAGGGGAAATACAAGTGTCAAGACGGTCTATTCTATTTGAGGAGGCACCTTCTCTATGTTCTTAAATTCTTCAATAGCAGGACTGCATCTTAGTTTATCTAATTTTTTTTTTAATTAATGAGAGTTTCTTATGTTGCCCAGGTTGGCCTCGAACGCATAGCCTCACCTCCTCAAGCACCAGGTCAACTGGCCTGAGCCACTGCCGCTCCCTCTAATTTCTTATTACCCTTCAGTGAACTTTAATATGCCGTTGGTCTCATTTTCCCTCACAGTTCTCATTTCTGTGTTAACTCATGTTCTTTCTTCTACTTAAACTACCTGCACTTTCTACCTTCTCCGTATACTCAAGATCCACCCATGTTTAATATCCATATTTACCTCCCCCTAAAATAAATCTGTTTCCTGATAATTCTGTTCTATTCCTGAAGGTAAAGTAAATATTACAAAAATTAGCATATAATTACATATTGATTATATTGTAATTGTACTCTCTTTGTTCCAGGTATGCCAACTTGTTTCCCCAAGGATTACCTAAGTTTTGACTTTTACAAATATCATATCTTAAATTAATTTATATCCTCTGAAGACTGAACAATAATAGGGATTCAACAAAAATCCCTTGCTTCAGAGTTGTGGTTAAAGTATTCACTCATTTATTATTCTTCTGCTTACACCAAACACTCACTGCTCCTTATCTCTCTTCATGCGTTTCTCTACGCCTGGAGTTCCATTTTCCCACTCTTAAACTTGGAAATTCTTAGTACTCCTTTAAAGCTCAGGGCACAGAAGTATTTTTTCTTGGTAATATCCAGAATTGATTTGTTTTCCTTTCATGCTTCTATGATACTTTACATAGTATTCTATTTTAACTGTAATTACATTTCCTTATTTTGAGGTTTATAAAATTGTCAAATTCAATACCATCTATGGTAGACTAAGAAATAGTCCCCAATATCCATCTCCTAAGCCAAGTGGGTAAGGGAGTAGGTCATTGCAGATTTGATTAAAGATCTTGAGTTGAGAGTATTATCCAGGTGAGCTCTAAATGCAATCACATGTATTATTATGTAAGGGAGGCAGAGGGAGATTTGATACAGACACAGAGAAAAAGGTGACATGTAGATAGATCAGAGATTCAAAAATGCTGTCTCCTTTGAAGATTGGAGTGATGAAGCTATAAGCCATAGAATGATGGCAGCCACCAGAACCTGAAAGAGGAAGAAATTCTTTTCGAAGTCTCTAGAGAGAGCATAGCCTGATACCTTGATTTCAGCCATTGATATAACCTCAGACTTCTGGTCTCCAGAACTAGGAGAGAATAAATTTCTGTTGTTGAAATCCCCATAATTTGTCATATTGTATTACAGTGGCCATGTCTCAATTTATTTAATATTCATTTATTTGAGACAGGGTCTTACTGTGTTGTCCAGGCTGGAGTTTAGTGTGCAGTCACAGCTCACAGCAGTCTGGAACTCCTCAGTTCAAGTGATCCTCCTGCCTCAGCCTCCTGAGTAACTAGGACTACAGATGTGCACCACCACGCTTGGCTCAATCTATTTTGTATTGTTTGCTCTATCTCCTGCTGTTAGCATTATACCTTCCATATAGCAATACATTTCAGAAATGCTTTCTGACCCCCTACTATGTGCAAGGTGATATGCTAGCTGCTTGGCAATTTCACTGTAATAAGCATTTTAAAGGCTACATTTGGTATTATAATTTTTTTATTACATATATATATATATATATATGAACTTAAGCTTTTCCTGAAAGTTCACATTTGAATATCCAACTGTCTATTTGACTTCTCTACTTGCATTTTAAAACAGTGCCTCCAACTTAAATGATTGAAACCTCACTCCTGATACATTCTCTGCAGTTGTATTCTCTGGAGACCACACTTCTGCTTCTCTGTAAGTTACTCTATTAACCAAATGTACAAGCCAAAAATCTTCCTTTCTTCTCCCTCCGCATCCAACAGACCTCAACAAATCCTCTTGTTCCTGTCTCAGAATCACATCTTATATTCATTTACTTCTCTCCATCATCACTGCTATTAATTATTTTCACACTCTTAAGTACTATAACGGTCTCAATAAATTTCCTTGATCTCACTCTTATCTCTACTCTCTATAAAGTTTTCTGCATTTATTTGCTAGAGTATTCTTTTAGAACCACAAACTAGAGCCAGGAATGATAGCATGCACCTGTAGTTACATTTGCTCAGGAGGCCAAAGTGGGAAGACTGCTTTAGCCCAGGAGCTTGAGGCTACAGTGAGCTACAATCGTGCCGCTGAACTCAACATAGAGTTGGACAACATAGAGACTTTGTCTCTTAAAGAAAAATAATAAAAACAATTTTTGAAAAGGAAACCAGTAGATTTTCTACCTAAAAATATGCCAGTGTCTTACTACTGCAAATTTGGGGTCAAATAAAACCCCAAATTCTTATTTCGTCTCATGGGGCCTGTATCTCAGATGTCATTCCCTACCATTTTTCTGTTGTGTTGATTAAATGATCCAATATTGTGGCTTTATTTTAGATTTTAGTTAGTCAAACTCACTTTTAACTTAAAGCCTTCACAATGGGCTTCGAAGTCTCTGAATAAAATGTTGCTTCCTCACATCAGTTTGGTAACTTATTGTCATTTAAATTCGTATCATAAATTACTCAGTGCCTTCCTACTATAGCCAATTAGAATTATTTGTGCAATGATCTGCACATTTGTCTGTGTCTTTTTTATTGCATCTCACTAATATATAAGTTTCATGAGAGCATAAAGACACTATCTGTCTTATTTATCTCTATCTCCAGGGTCTAAGTCAGTGTTTGGTACATAAAGGTTTCTCAGTAAACAGCTGTTGAAAGAAAGGAATGCAAAAATAAATCAGCTAGTCAATCAACAGCACCCAATCAATGAATTATCTTCAAATTCTAATATCCAAAGTGTACCCAGGTCACCAGCCTGCATTATAACAGGGACACACAAAAATATATTAATATGGCATTTCTTTTCCCCAGTTCACAACAGAACTGTGAAAACAATAGCACAAAAGAGGAGGACCTCTGTATTTCAGGAAGTACTGTCTGCTCATTTCTGCACTTCTGCAAGTGTTATTTAAATTGGTATCTACCTGTATCATTTCTATGTGTCTGGTTTATTTGCCAATACTTGAGGATTTCTTACATTGCTGATTACAGGCCCTCTGCCAATAGTACTACCTGTAGACGCTCTCAAATGTCATCTGTCTTGGCCACTCTGTGTTTCATCTGTTTGTTTTTTCTGTCTCTATCTCCCAGAGACCCCAGGAGACATGCAGGCTCAGCAGAGGGTGACAACGTGACCATGCTTCCCTGTGCTTATCCTTTCGAAGACATTACTCTAACATTAGCCAAACAATTGTCTGCCCCTTTTCACTCTCTCTTCTGCTGCAAAAAGTCCCTACTCTTTTCTACAGCTTGTACTGTAGGTCCTCGTCTACCTTTCTGAGGCTGTCTTGACTTCCTACTCTGACTACTCATAAAGAGATCAAAGCTAGTACCAACCTAATGTTTGCTTTCACTTCTTTCCTCTCCTTTCTCTTTCTACTGAAGTTGCTTTGGGTGGAGATTTGAGAATTTGTAGATTGGGCTTAATGCTTATTTAATTATTTTATTAGAAGTTTTTTATTTTTTACAAAAAATTATTGTCTCTATGGTTCTTTATTCTCATTTTTCTACTTACCACACCCAAATTATTTAAACATAAATAAATTGTGTAGAATAAGACAAATAGTAGATACTCAAAAAATAGAAGATATTATCTTCATCATCATCATCATCATTATTAAATGCAATCAAAAAAGCAAAACCTAATTTTTATTCTAAATTTCAGAAGTCTTTTGTTGAATGCTGTGAAAATATAGTGAGTTATCAACGTTTAAAAATCCTTTTTACTTTTTCTTCAAGTTTGAAGCATATAATGCCCCACAGCAAGCTGAAAATAGAATATTCTGTCAGTCAAAAAATTATTCCTGTACATGATGTCAAACATCCGATTTAATTCAATAATTTGATCAATATACCTTTTGAAGTTATGCATACATAGTTTCATGTGCCGTTTAAGCTTGTAGTTTTTGATTACAGAAGAAGAGTAAGAAATAAAAGCAATACCAGCATATGATAGCAATTTTCCTTTGATCATGTCAAAAGTAAGATGTGCATGAAAGATGTGTTCAGGAGTAGTTGATACAGTAAATCCTCTTTCTTTAATTTGTGAATATAGTCTGTATTTTATGTCCTCAATATTGTAACACTGAAATACATTCACTTCCTCAACAAAGTTTTGACAAAGAGCATTCCAAAGTAGCATGCAGCATCAATAGTTACACTGATTACTTTTGATGAATACAGAAGTTTTCATGACACATACTTGGATAAATTATATGATTCAGTTCCGTGCCTTGAAATCTCCAAATTCCAAATAGGAGGAGAATCACCTTTTAAGTTTCTAAAGATTAGTCTTAGATAAACCATATTAAATAATTATGGATAATGCACATTATTTGACAAAATATCCTGAATTGTAAATTGCAATAGAAGGAATTGCCATAAAAATTGACTTCAAAGAATATTATTAGACAAATTCCCAAGGAATTTCTTACCTATTCACTTTAGGAATCAACAATCAGCCATTAAGTTAGTATTTTAAGGCTAAAGCTACTCCTTTTATGTTCATTCATGTGTGTGGGGGGGAATCTTACTATTCTTTGAAGTCAATTTTTATGGCGATTCCTTCTATTGTGATTTGCAATTCAGTATATTTTGGGGTTCCTGATAGTTGCTGTTGCTAATTACTTATTTATCTCCCTTAGATTTATTTTGTCTTAATTGTCAAATAGTTGTGCATTATCCATCATTATTTAATATGGTTTATCTAAGACTAGTCTTTAGAAACTTGAAAGGTGATTCTCCTCCTATTTGGAATTTGGAGGTTTCAAGGTGTGGAACTGAATCATATAATTTATCCAAATATGTTATTCCTCATCCTTAAAAAAAAATGTTTGGTTTTAAAATATAACACAGCTGTCAAAATTGCCAGTTCTTTCTTTCTTTGGTGTATAGGATTATGGAAGACACTGAAGGACATTGGGGACCTATGGGCAGACAGAACATAATAAGTCATAGTTTTGGTTCTGAGTGACTGGCAGCATTATGCCCCAAAGGATTAGTGGAAAGTCCTCATGCTATCCTAGAAAAGAAAGTACCTGCAACCCAGCTGGCAAAGTGTAAAAACTAAGATTTTCCACCACAAATGGATATAAAAAGGGGAGTAGCTTTGGCCTTTAAATACTAACTTAAATAAAATCCTCTATCCTTTTCTTCCTTTTCCAATCTCATTCAGTTTCCTTCTCATATTTTCTCTTTTCCTCTCTACTCAATGATTGTTATTTTTAGTAGTAGTAACAGAAACCCTATTACAACTCACATGAATGGTTATGAGGAGTAGGCTGTTAGCTCATAATAAAACACACATAACAGCAATAAAACAAAGCAAAACTACAAGGAGCCAAAAGAAGCATAAAACTGCTGTTACTTTTTACACAGGAAAAGGAGGCTGAGTGTCTGACTTTGGAAATAACCTAGGCTGGTGTCTCCTTCCAAGAGCATAGAGAAGGTGATTACATTTCATCCTAGGAAATATTGCCACAAGCACAAAAGGTAACTCAATATAACACAAAGGCAAGCAAGCAAACTAAAACAAGTGAATTTCTCAAAAAATCAAACAAAAAATTGAGTTTTTACATTGTGGGGTACCTTTCCAGTCAACCAGTAGGCCTGAGTATATTTTAAAAAAATCATTCATATAAAGCGTTAAGTCAAATTTGAAGTTTCTACAGCAAAGATATTCATGAGGCTACCGGTGTCCTCATCCAAATACATTTTGATTCTCTAAATCCCATTGACAATTGCAAGCCTTCCCTCCTGTTTGTTTGATTATTGTTATACAAATAGTTTTTATTTATTTATTTTCAATTTCTGGGCACCGACGACAATTTAAATGTGTTTGTTTCACAATTTCTCGTAGAAAAGTACACACAAAGATTGACTTGATAGTCCTAGAATGCATTCATTTCATTATCAAAGGCTAGAGCTAAATCTAAAAGCTATATAGGCAACATAATAAAATATAATCATAAGATCTACAAATATCAAGTCCTACTTTACACTGCCATGACAATGTTTTCTCATTTCTATTTACATAATCTTCAAAAACACAGCCTTTAGATTTTAAAATGTCTGCTTTAGAATTTTATTTGTAATAAAACTTCTAGTGAGATGAACTGATAAGTGATAGATAGCTAAAAGAAACGGATTCTGGGGAAATGTCTTAGAAGTAAAGCATAATGTTCTTTGCATGAGAGTAAAGAACTTCCCTCTGAAATAATAGCAATGGACTAGATGATTTCTGGATTTTCTTGTAGCTCTGGGGACCTACAATGACTGTTAGGTGTGCTGTCCTTTTTATTATTATTATTATTTGGAGGCTAGGAGAACCATTTTTTAATGTGGTGTGCTCTATTTTCACCACTCAATGAAAAGAATACCCTATCTGCATTACCACACCTTAATGAGTTTCTGTGAAAATATAGCATGCAGAAGTATGCTGTGGACTACAAACACTGCAAATGCAAGATCGTAGTTTTACTGTCCAAGACACAAACTGCCATAAGGAAGTGGAAGGTAGGGGGTGAAATATGTGGCCTCAAGTGCCTAACTCAGTTTAAATCTTTATTTTCTCAAAACCATTGAGTCTCAGTATCTAATTTGAAAAAGAGAGATGCAGGTACCAACCTTATGAGATTATTGGCAGAATGGAAGAAACAATGTATACACATCTCACATACAAGGCCTTAAATATGGTAAGTACTCAATAAATGCTCGTGATTATTTTTTGTACACTCCTGGCATGCATCTGGGCAGTGATCATAAAATTAATAATGAAGAGAAAACAAAACAGAAAAATACCAAAGTATATCTATTTCTAAGTGTGGCCTTTTCCTAGGGACTGTACTAGCTAACAAAAAAGGAGGCAGAATTAAGTAAAACTTGAAGCTCCTTGAATTCAGGGAATTTAAAATTTCCAGAAGAGAAGATAAATGAGAATAACTTTGAGTCTCAATGTCAGAAACAAGTGATTTTCCATCCACCTTTTCCAGCTTTCTGAGTTTTAAAATATCAATGCCTTTTCCCATAGCGTTCTGGAGCTGGCTTGTAATGGAGCTGGCACACACCAGGTTGCCAACTGTTAAATTTTCAGTATTATGAGCTGATTGACAGACGTTTTGGTAGCTTGTAATCTGTCAGGGTGGGAGTACTCACTGCGATCAAGGAAACAACCAACACTACAAATTCTAAGTATTTTTTAGTCCTAGAGTTCTTATTAAACATTTGCCAGCATAATAATGCTATTGGCCCTTCAAAAGAACCCATTGACCATGAAAGGATAGCCCAAATATTGCTCTGAAAAAAGGGAAATTATTTGTTTTCAACTAATGTGAAATAAATGCTTATGGTGGTCCAGGCACTGTACTAGATTCTAAATTAGCTCTTGATCAGACTAAACTACTTATGCAGGATTTTTCTCAGCCACTTTACTTGGCTCAAAACAGGGGACGCCAAGCCTACTCAGCATTTGTCTGTCTCGTGCTCTGGCCCATGGCTTCCATGGTCATCACACCTGTGTGCTTAGCCCCTGGTGGGAGGGAACAAGTGAGCAAGTGAGTGCAGGCTCCAGCCAGCCGCTCCAAGCACTGACAGAGGAGTAGGTTCTGGTGGGGCTCACAGCCAGACCAGACATGTCCCAAGGAGAATGTGGCAGCACCCAGACAAGGATGCCTGTGATCCCAAAGCCCCACAGAGGGTGTTACACTGTGCTAATTAGCTCTTTTAGTTCACCATCCACGGCTGGATCAATGGTGGCATGCTAACAGCTCAATCAGCTCCTTACTCCACTCTGGCCCAGTTAGAACAGAGGGCAAGGTTACAGCCTTTCTAGGTACCCACATTCGGTGGGTCCCGAGCTCCTGTCCCAAGCCCAAGAAAAATAAGGTCACCTTGACAATTGAAGGGTGATGAAGGTGGAGAATAGTATTGAGTGATGAAACAGTTCTCAGCAAAGGGGGGATGGGAATGTCAGGTTGTCTCTCGCCCAATGTCAGTCTATCTCCCTACAGTATGGCTGAGTCTAGGGTTTTTACAGGTACAGGATAGGGGAGTGCATGCTGATTGATTTGCGCATATGAAAGAAAGGTTAAAACAAAGGCACCAGTCAAAGGTGGGTGTGGTGGCGTAAAGACAATTAGGGAAATGTAGGCATATTAGTCCATTCTCACACTGCTGATAAAGGTACTTGAGACTGGGTGATTTATAACGAAAAAGAGGTTTAATGAACTCACAGTTCCATGTGACTGGGGAGGCCTCACAATCATGGCAGAAAGTAAAAGGCACATCTTACATGGCAGCAGGCAAGAAAGAATGAGAGACAAGCAAAAGGTAAAACCCCTCATAAACCTATCAGATCTCATGAGACTTATTCACTTACCACAAGAACTGTATGGGGAAACTGCCCTCATGATTATATTTTCTCCCCCAGGTGTCTCTCGCATCATGGGGAAATTATGGGAGCTACAATTCAAGATAATATTTGGGTGGGGACAGAGTGCAACCATATCAGTATGCATATGTAAAATAGGTGAAGGTGGGGAATGAATCAAAGAAAGCACACCAAACCGGAAGACAGATCCTCAATCCAATTTGTGGATTTAACTTGTAGCTTGGCCTTTGGGCTTTAAACTGCCTTTGGCTTGAAGATGAGGTTTTACTGGGGACCTGCCGCCATCTGTCTAGGCATGTCTCTGCCTCCTGCTGCTATCAAATCCCCCTCTAAAGATACATCTAATTGTCATTAGGATAGGAATGATATCCAAGCTTAATTGCTTCCTGCTGACAGGGAGCACTGTTTTGGGGAAAATGGCAGTCAGATTTCCCTCTAAGACCTACCTAAGGGTCCCCCGTGAAACAGAGTCCTCTTCTGAGGCTCCACTTGCATGACGGTTTGAAGCTTGATGACCTCTAGGTTAGAAAAAAAAAAAACAAATTTTACAAAGTAAAGTATAAATGGACCAAATGTGTGGAATTATGTGGACATATATGTTATGTGGACAAAAAGGAATTAAAAGGGAAATAATCTAGTGCTGAACATAACAGAAATAAGAAGTAAAATATACTAATCATTTTGAAAACAGTATTGTGGGCACAGCTGTTTCACCCTGGTGAAAGAAATTGAATCCTGTATGGGAGCAATTAAACTTTAGGAGAGAGAACTGTTTAGGGGAATAGATATTCCTATTGGTACACAGGATTAAGCAGTCCTTGGCAAAGATGCTTCATGGTGAGAAACAGGATGAAGGTAAGAACAGCAAGCCGAGGCAAGACTATAAAGAGGCTATCTGTGGAAGATTAATTATTAACACTTATCTTTTGTGATTTGTAGCTCGAGTTCCCCAATTTCTTCACATTGGTACTTTGGATGCTCTTCTGGGTTGATGGTGGTAACCATATCAGCTTCCCAGGCCTTTACTCAAGTAGAATGAATTTAATAACCAATTCTAGTAACCTTTACTGCTGTCGAAGTAGGAAGAAGTACGGTGTAAGGGCCCCCTCAATCCGGGCCTAGAGAGGGAGAAAGAAAAGGGAGTGCTTTTATCAGTACTAGATCCTCTGGGTTGAATAGAGGTGGCCCTAGTTCATGGGATTGGGCCTCTGACAGTTGTTTTAGTTCCTGTTGGAAGCAGACCAAATAAGTTATATGTTTGATTAAGTCCGAGGTCCCTTGGTTTAGCAAGAAATCATCGGCGAGAAAGGGTTGTCCTTACATCATTTCAGAGGGACTTAAACTCTGCTTTGAAGGAGTGTTTCTAAAATGTAGTAGGGCTGTGGGAAGAAGAGTAATTCAGGGGAAGTGAGTTTCTTGAGACAGTTTTCTCAGGTGCTTTTTGTTATAATCATTTGTCTTATCTACCCTTCCCGAGGATTGTGGTCTCTAGGCACAATGAAAATGGTATTGCATGCCTAGTGCCTTTGAAACCCCTTGGTGGCGGCCACTTTGAACAAGGGGCCATCATTCCTTTGTAGGTACAAGACAGTCCAAAGTGATGAATTAACTCATTGATTAGTACTTTTATCACCTCAGGGGTTTTCTCTGTCTGACATGGAATGCTTCTACCCAGTTAGTGAAGGTAGCTGCATATACCAGTAGATACTGGATGTCCCCTGTCTTTGGAAAATGGGTGAAATCTGTTTGCCAGTCTTCCCCCAGGTAGCCTCCGATTCATTGGATTCTAGCGGGGAGAAGCCATTGATTGAGGTGATTACTCTTAATGCAAGTCTTTCAAGCATTATCAACCTGTTTGATCACCTGTAGCAGATTTTTACCTAAGAATAACATCTGGGCAAATTGATAGGTTTTATCCTTACTTAGGTGGAAGGCATGGTAAAAGATTTCAAGAACTTTCCATTGTCTGGCAGCTGGTAGATGAAGCTAGCCATCCTCCAACTGTTACCATCCTGAGGACTGAAAGACGTATTCTCAAGAGGAGGCCTATTCTATTTCTGCAGGAGACTATTGAGGTTTTATTTATCTTATGGAGCCCTCCCAGAGTTGAGCGGTTTCAAGTGGGTCAGAAATCTGGGGTCTTCTCACTGCTGACTTAGCTGCTTGGTCTGCCAACCTATTTCCTTGAGCCATTTCATCCATTCCTTTTGGTAGCCTTTATAATGTAGTACTGCCACTTCCCATGGGAGAAAAACTGAGTATAACAGTCTATTAATATCCTGATGGTATTTAATGGGAGACCAATTAGCTGTGAAGAAGCTCCTCTCTTTCCAGATAGTGGCATGGGCATGGAGGACCAGGAAAGCATACTTTGAATAAGTATAAATGTTAACTGCTTTACCTTTTTAATTCAAGGGCCCTCACAAGGACAATTAGCTCAGTTAGTTGAGGCTTTGTGCCCAAGGGGAGAGATGCATTCTCAATCACATCATTTAGGGTAACTATTGCGTACCCTGCTTTATAGATCCCTTGTTCTACACAGAAATGTCCATCTGTAAAGAGAATCTAGTCTAGGTTCTCTTAGGGTGTTTCCTTGAGGTCGTTTATGGCTGCATAGGTTTACACTATTATCTGTTTGTAATCATGTTCAAGCTCCCCAGCTTCCTCTGGGAGGAAGGTGGCTGGATTTGAAGAAGAACAGGACCTTAACTGGACTGAAGATCCCTTTAACAGCAGAGCTTGATATTTGAGGAAGTGGTTGCTCATTAAGTAGAGGCTCCCCTTATAATACAGCAGTCCCGCCACATTATGTGGGGTATAAATGGTTATTTCCCACAATTAATTTAGTAGCTTCTGGTACTAGCAAGGCTACCGCCACAACTTCCTGGAGGCAGGCCAGCCATCCTTTAGCTACTAAATCAAGTTCCTTGCTTAGGTGCCTACAGGTTGCAGGGCTGGACCTTGGGCCTGGGTTAGAACTCCCAGGGTCATTCCCTTCCTTTCTGACACATAGAGATTAAACATTTTCCCTGTAAGAAGACTAAGGGCTGGTGACTCAAGCAAGGCTTGTTTTACTCGGTCCAATGTGTTTTAACCCTCTGGTTCTCAAATAAGGAAGTGAGTTTTAGCTGCCTGAGTCTTTTTTATTAGGTGATATAAGGGATGAGCTATTTTACTGTACCCAGGTAACCGTAGTCTGTAGAACCCTGTGATGCTCAAGAATCTCCTTAGTTGCTTGAAGGCTTCAGGGAGGGGAAAGGAGAAGATTGGTTTAATCCTTTATTTGTCCAAAGTCCTGGTCCTGTCTGACAAGACTAGATCTAGATATTTCACTGAAGTCTGACAGAGCTGAGCCTTAGATTTTGAGACCTTATATATTCTGTTAGCCAGAAAATTAAGAAGAGCCTTACTGTCCTCCTGAGATAGTTCCTCAATTGTGGCACAGAGGAGAATGTCATCTACATATGGTAAAACTTTAACTCAAGAATAAAGAAACTCAGAGAGGTCTTTGGACAATGTCTGCCCACACAGGTGGGGGCTACTTTGGAATCTCTGAGATAACACCTTCCAGGTTAGCTGGGTAGTCTGTTTGCATGGATCCTCAAATGCAAAAAAATATTAGAAGTCAGGGTGCAACAGTATGCAGAAAAAGGCATTCTTTAGGTCCAGGACTATGAACCATTTAGTTTCCTCAGGAATTTGACTTAGCAGGTATATTAGTCTGTTTTTATACTGCTGATAAAGACATACCCAAGACTGGTCAATTTACAAAAGAAAAAGGTTTAATTGGACTTACAGTTCCACATGGCTGTGGAAGCCTCACAATCATGGTGGAAGGCAAGGAAGAGCAAGTCACGTCTTACGTGGATGGCAGCAGGCAAAGTGAGAGCTTGTGTAGGCAAACTCCTGTTTTGCAAAAGCATCAGGTCTCATGAGGCTGTTCACTATCATAAGAACAGTGCAAGAAAGACTTGCTGCTATAATTCAATCACTTCCCACCAGGTTCCTCCCATGACACATGGAAATTGTGGGAGTTAAATTCAAGATGAGATTTGGATGGGGACCCAGCCAAACCATATCAGCAGGGTACACAGATTGGAAACCACCAGGTGAATTGAAACCACAGCTGCATTAACAAGGCAGAAATCCTGGACCAGTCTCTATTCCCCATCAGGTTCTCATACCCCCACTACTGGGGCATTAAAAGGGCTGTTACAGGGTTTGAGGGGGCCTTGAATACTCAAGTTATCAAGTCCTTTCCTAACTTCTAGTCCTTTCTAGTCCTTTTCTAACTTCTTGTTTCAGGGGAGATTGTCTCTGGTTATGAAAAGAAGTTAGTCCTTTCCTGACTTCTGGTTTCAAGGGATATTGTCTCTGGTTATGTCTCTGGTTAAGGTGGATCCAGACTGGCTTGGCAGTTGTGGTTCAGCCAATTTTCCCTTGAGTTTTCCAAACTACTGGGTTAATGTTTGTCTCCACTAGGGGGAGACAAAGAATTCATCCTGGAGCCATCAGGATGGTGGTTCCCATATGGACCAGAGTATCCCTGCCCAGCAGAGAATTTGGGCTTTCAGGCATGATTATAAAGCCGTGGGTAAACAAGAGGTCTCCCCAGCTATAACTAAGAAATTAGGAAAAATATCAGGTTAAAGGCCTTCCTGAGACACCACTCATGGTCATGATAAGAGAGGATGGGGAGAGGAGAACTGAAAGTCCTGCTTCAGTGTCCAGAAAGTGGTTCACTTTCCTACCTCTGATATTCAGACTCGCTTAGAACTCCTGTATGGTAATGGTGGTCTGGACCACTGAAGCGGGGAAGAGGGGCCTGGGACCCATCAGTCCTGCTGGACCATTTGGGAGATGGGATTTGTGACCTACATCTCCACAGATAGTCCACCCTCCGGTGGTCCCCATTGCAGATTAGACAGGGCAGAGGTGGCGTCCTCATGCTGTCTGGACAGTCCTTTGTAAAATGCCCTGACTTGCCACATTCATAGCAGTTAACAGGTACATCCTGGAGATTCTGGGGTTTGTAGGCCTGAAAGGTAAGCATAATGTCTCTACCTTTTTCTAGTGTACTTCTTTCTCTCCTGGGCCTCCTCCCTATATCTGTTGTAAAATACCAAAGTGGCCACTTTCAGGAAGCTCTCTAAAGTACTATGATATAGTTTTGCAGAGTTCGCACTCAAATTTCATTTTGAATTGTAGTTTCCATAATCCCCACATGTCATGGGAGAGACCAGGTGGAGATAATTGAATGATGGGGGTGGTTTACACCATTCTGTTCTTGTGACAGTGAGAACTATCTCACAAAATCTGATGGTTTTATAAGGGGCTTCTCCCTTTGCTAGGCACTCATTCTTTCCCCTGCTGTCCTGTGAAGAGGTGCCTTCTGCCATGATTGTAAGTTTCCTGAGGCCTCCCCAGCCATGTAAAACTGTGAGTCAATTAAACCTGTTTCCTTTATAAATTACCCAGTCACAGGTATTTCTTCATAGCAGCATGAGAACAGATTAATACAGTAGTAAATTGGTAACTCAAAGAGTGGGGTGTTGCTGTAAAGATACTAAAAATGTGAAAGCGACTTTGGAACTAAATAACAGGTGGACACTGGAATAGTTTGTAGGGCTCAGAAAAAGACAGAAATATGTGGAAAAGTTTGAAACTCCCTAAAGATTTATTGAATGGTTTGAACAATGAGGCTCAGGCTGAGGTGGTCTCAGATAGAGACATTGTTGGGAACAGGAGTAAAGGTGACTCTTGCTATGCAAGGAGACTGCAACATTTTGCCCCTGCCCTAGAGATTTGTGAAACTTTGAACTTGAGAGAGATGACTTAGGATATCTGGTGGAAGAAATTTCTAAATCTCAAAGCATTCAAGAGGAAGCATAGCATAAAAGTTTGGAAAATATGTAGGCTGACTGTGAGACAGAAAATAAAAACCCATTTTCTAGGGAGAAATTCAAGCCTGCTACAGAAATTCACGTAAGTAACAATGAGCCAAACGTTAATCACCAAGACAATAAGGAAACGTCTCCATGGCATTACAGAGACCTTTTCAGCAGCACCTCCTATCACAGGTCTTGAGGTCTAGGAGGGAAAAATGGTTTTATGGGCCTAGCTAAGGGCCCCCTGCCTAGTGCAGCCTCAAAACCTGGTGCCCTGCATCCCAGCTGCTTCAGCTCCAGCTATGGCTAAAAGGGGTCAACAGTCAACTCAGGCTGTTGCTTCACAAGCTGCAAACCCCAAGCCTTGGCGCTTACATGTGGTGTTGGGCCTTCCGGTGCACAAAAGTCAAGAACTGAGGTTTGAGAACCTCTGCCTAGATTTCAGAGGATTTATGGAAATGCCTGGATGCACAGAGAGAAGTTTGCTGCAGGGGCAGAGCCCTCATATAAAACCTCTGCTGGGCAGTGCAGAAGGAAACTGTGGGGTTAGAGCCCCCACACAATGCTCCCACTGGAGCACTGCTTAGTGGAGCTGTGAGATGAGAGCCACCATCCTCCAGACCCCAGAATGATAGATCCACTGACAGCTTGCACTGTAGACCTGAAACAGTCACAGATACTTAGTGCCAGCTTGTGAAAGCAGCCAGGAGGAGGCTGTACCCCACAAAGTCACAGGGCCAGAAATTCCCAAGACCATGGAGGCTCATCTCTTGCATCAGCATGCCCTGGATGTGAGATATGGGGGCAAAGAAGATCATTTTGATACTTGAAGTTTTATTGACTGCCCTATTGTATTTCAGACTTGCATGGCACCTGTAGCCTCTTTGTTTTGGCTAATTTCTCCCATTTTAAATGGGTATATTTACCCAATCCTGTGTCTTCATTGTATCTAAGAAGTAGCTACTTTACTTTTGATTTTACAGGGTCACAGGGAGAGGGGACTTGCCTTTTCTTAGATGAGTCTTTGGATTTGAACTTTGAGTTAATGCTGGAATGAGGTAAGACTTTGGGGGACTGCTGGAAGGGCATGATTGTGTTTTGAATTGAAAGAACATGAGATCTGGGAGGGACCAGGGGCAGAATAATATGGTTTGGCTATGGTCCCACTCAAATCTCATCTTGAATCCATAATCCCCAGATGTCATGGGAGGGACCAGGTGGAGATAATTAAATCATGAGGCAGTTTCCCCCGTCCCATACTTGTGACAGTGACTGAGTATTCATGAGATCTGATGGTTTTATAAGGGGCTTCTCTCTTCCCTGGGCACTCATTCTCTCTCATGCCACCCTGTGAAGAGGTGCCTTCCACTATGATTTTAAGTTTTCTGAAGCCTCCCTGGCCATGCAGAGCTGTGAGTCAATGAAAACTCTTTACTTTATAAATTACCCAGTCTTAATTATTTCTTCATAGCAGAGTTAGAACAGACTAATACATACTACCTTGTCTCATGACCTGTTTCTGCATCTTCCTCCTGATATCAAGTGCTGCCTGTGTAATAAATTTGTCCTTTAGGATTTGTTGTCCCTCAACTGAATCAGGAGATTGAGAAGTATGCTTTACCAAGGCCCCTCTTAGTCTTTCCAGGAAGGCAGTGGGATTTTCATTAAATCCCAGGACTATCATGCACAGTTTGGAGTAGTTGAGATGTTTAGTTCTAGTCCTTTGTAAGTTCTCCATTATGCACAGCTGAATGTGTTTCCTATTCCATTCCATTTCATCATTAGGATCCCATTTAGGGTCCTCTAATGGTACTGCTGCTCTTCCAATTGGATAAGACTCATCTTCCCTGAACCTATATGAGATACAAAGCTCATCCCCAAATCTCTCTGCCACTTGCAGGGTAGCCTGATTCTCAGTGTCAGAGTTTGATTCAAAGGTAACATAACTTCTTTCCAGGAAAGTTCAAATACTTGAGTTAAATTCTGAAAAGCCTCTCTATACCTGTCAGGGTCATCTGAAAATTTGCCAAGGTCCCCGTAATTTGGCTTAAGTCCAGTAAACGAAGGGGGCCCACACCTTACTGGGGCCACATTCACGAGACATCTGTTTTAGGGGCAGGAGTGAGACTGGGACCTGTCTAAAATGAGGACGTTTAGAAAAGGGAATGTGAGAGAGAGAAACTGGATAGGAAGGATGGGGTGGACCTGGAGTAGCAGGGGCAAAGGGAGTTGGCTTTCCTGCTGGAGGTGGCTCTGGGGTTTCTCTAGTTCCCTGGCATTGCCCCTTGCAGCCTCTCCTGAGATGGCCAATATGAGGGCTGGATTAATCCCACAATGTCAGCAAAGGTCTGAGTTATTCTGCAAGGCAAAGAACGCCGGAACATATGTGACCTACCATCTGCTCTCCAATTTACAGCAAAAGTCCAGCTGCAGGATAGTGTCAAATGGCTTCCTGAGGCCAAGCCAGTCATTTCTGCAAATTATAATTTGGCCAAACTCATGAGCAAAGAGCTATGAAGTATTATTTTTTCTCCAGAGTCTGAGGGTCAAAGCAGTCCCAATGATTCAGGATACACTCCAGAGGAATCTAGACTGAAGATAGTTGGTTACCCATCTGAAAGTGAGGAAAAGATGCATCTCTTAGTTCCTTTTCTCTCTTTCAGTGAAAACACAGGATGTATGAGGGACAGAAAGAAAGGGAATCCCCTTTTCATCTTCCATGCTTTTTATCCCCAAGTTCCAGCAACCTACTCAGGTACTGCCCATGGATTCCAGTGTGACCTTCACCCATGGACCAGTGGGGCCTAGATGGTAGGAATCATTCATACTCCCCTACCTGCTCCCTATTACCTCTGCTGTCAGTAACCTTTGAAGTCTGTAGACCTCATCTATGCCATGAATATAAGTATGGCCTCCTTCCATGAAGGGAGTGCCTAATAAGCAGGAATTAGTCCTGCCCACCTATGTTGTGCCCCTTGACTTCCATTTTTGCCTGCCTTTGGATACCTCAGATCTAGTTTTCCTTGAAAACTAGAAGCTTGAAATTGAGTTTCTGGTACATGGTACCTCAGGGTTGTGCATGGGTTCATTTAAATTAAGTCTCAGAGAGCCCTCGCCAAATTTACAGCCAGAAGCCTATGGGGCTGCTCCTCCATTGCTTCCCTACTATAAACAGGGTGCTAAAGTGAAGTTGTGGAGCCAGGCCCTTCTCAAACAAAGGAGGCAAAAGAAGTTCCATGAATTGGAGACCTAGACTAGTGAGATGCTTCCTAAAAGAAAAAACAAAAAACAAAAAACACTTCTCACATTGAAAAGCCCCCAGTATGTGCAGGGTTATGTGAAATCCTGACATGGTGGAAAAAAGAAAAAAAAAACTGCTTTAATGTAGGGAGGGAATGGTGCCTGGAGGAAAAAGGCTCTTGCTCTATGCAAATTGTTTTTTCAACAGAGGGAAAAAAAGCATCTTAACTACTGCATACTCCCTGCTTCTCAGAATAGATGAAAACCACATTGTTCTAAATTACATTTTTGATGACTGGGCCAAGTGCTCATCCTGCCCAGTATATCTTTGTAGTCTGCAACAACACTCTTAACATTATAAGAGATAGGAGCCACTAATCCATGAAAGAAGGAGGAAAAATGCCATAGAAAAGTCCAGGGGTCTTGGCTGAAACCCTAGTGGGTGGTCGGGGACTGGAGCCAGTCAAGGGGCCTTCAGGCAAGGCTGAGGTGTGGCCTTGGTCAGATGACTTCAGTTGCCCTGGAACCTTATTCCAACCCATGCAACAGCTAGACCTCCGCGAAGAGAAATAAAGCCAGGATTTCCTACACCCAAGAGTCACAGGGGATGCGGGGTGGCAGGGTTCCCCCTCAGCACCCTGTTCTCTGTATCTGCTCCATTTACTCTTAACTAGCTAATCAGAGGTTCGGCTCTTTGTCTGCCTTCAGAGAAACATCTAAGGACAAGAAGCCTTGGAAAGAAGAGTGAAGAGTCATAGATTCATGTTCACTCACCCTTCTGATGAATCCCAGACAAGCCCACAGACTACTAGATGAAACCTATGGAAAAAGAAGGGACTCAGACAAGAGCAAGCTAGTAAAAAAGCAGAAGAGAGAGAAACCCAAATGAACGGTACATTTCCAAAGTGTTACTCTGCTGAACTGGCATGAGATACCAGCAGTTCACCCCTGAGATACATTATCACCAACTTTCAAACTCTCTTGAAATCCATAGCATGTAAAAGACTGGTACTGTACTTTAAATGCTGCCTTCTCAACTTTGTCATTAAAAATGACAATGTTTTCAGTAGATTTAATAAATCACTACTAAATGTCTTTTAGTTTCTTCATATGTAGTTACTCTGAACTGAATGATTCATTTTAGCTAGACGAATAGGCACATTGTGAAAATCTCCTTATAGGAACAAAGAGACAAGGTGTTGGCAGTATTCTTTGTCTCACGATATGAAAGATTTCAAAGACTTCTTTTAAAATGTTTAAAAGCAAGTAGTTGAGACACATGCTACCTCCCTAAAGTTACATCAGTTAATTTATTTAAACCGCTTCAATTTGTACTTTGAGTCACAGATACTGTAGGACAAGCAGTGATCACAATATAGGACATTTCTATAGCCAAAAACAATGGCATACTTTAGGCCTGAGTCAACTGATATGGTCAAAAAATGACATTATTAGAAAACCAGAATGTGATCTCAGGTTTTGCCATTTCTGGCCAGACACCTTTAAGATACGTAAGTTTCTTGGCTACAGTTTTCTGTTTTATTAATACATACAATCAATATTTATAAAAGAAGAAAGCTAGACAAAATCAGTTTTTGTGTTAAGTGAGCTAGTTGTCACTGGACTGAGATGAACAGCACAATGCTTGGTGCATGACCAAGCATTGAATCGCACTAAAAAATCTGGATCATCAAATGATCAAGGTGTCTCTTAATGCTTTGATGACCACTCACAAAATATCTCAGCTGGGTATTGGAAATTCCCCAAAAGAGAAAGCACATTTCAGGTTCAGAGCTCTCTTAGGAAGAATATATAAATATAATTAAGTAATACTGTCTTTTTTATTTGTTGTTGTAATTATTTTAATGATTTTTATTTTATTTTATTTTTGAGACAGTGTCTCACTAAAATTTCCAGGGCTGAAGTGCAGTGGCACGATGTTGGCTCACTGCAACCTCCACTTCCTGGATTCAAGTGATTCTCCTGCCTCAGTCTCCCGAGTAGCTGGGAATACAGGTGTCTGCCACCATGCCTGTCCAATTTTTTTATTTTTAGTAATGACGGGGTTTTACCATGTTGGCCAGGCTCAGGCTGGTCTCAAACTCCTGACCTCAAGTGATCTGCCCACCCTGGCCTTCCAAAGTGCTGGGACCACAGGCATGAGCCACCATTCCCAGCCAGTTATCATTAGTTTTAGATAATCCGTTATCATTTAGTAACATTTCTGAGGGTATATTTTGTGTTATTTTATTTCCTGCTGCCTGAGAACAATAGCATTGTAGTGTTGTTTTTTTTTTTTCCTCTTCTTTTATAGATCATTTCCATGTCCCTTAAAATCGAAATGAGCAACACAAAGCCTAAGTTAATTAATTAATTAATTAATTATTGTGGAAAAAATGTGAAATAAAAATTACCATTTTAACCATTTTAAGTTAATTTTTAATCCTTTTCACTTAGCATAATATCTTCATGTTTCATCCATATAATAGCATGTGTCAGAACTTCCTTTTCTGTAAGACTGAATAACATTTTATGACATGTATATACCACATTTTATTTATCTATTCAACCATCTATGGATACTTGTGTTGCTCCTGCCTTTTGGTTAGTGTGAATAATGGTGCTATAAATGTGGGTATTCAAATAACATTTTGAGTGTTCTTACTTTCAAAGTTTTGACATATGCTTAGAAGTGGATATGCTGGATTATATGCTAATTCTATGTTTACTTTTTAAGGAAGTACAGTACTGTTTTCCCTAGTGGATGTATCATCTTACATTTCTATCAGTAATGAGTACTGGTTGCAATTTCTCCACCAACATGTGATTTTCTGTTTTTGTTTGCTAATAGCCACCCTAATTGGTGTGAAGTGGTATCTCATTGTGATTTTGATTTGCATTTCCCTAATGATTAATGATGCTGAGGATCCTTTTATGTACTTATTGGTCATTTGTACATCTTTAGAAAAACGTCTTTGCAAGTCTTTTGCATATGTCTTAAATTAGGTTTTTTGTTGTTGTTGGTGGTGTTGTTGAGTTTATTTATTCATCTCCCCAACCTCTCAAGAATAAACAGGACCTACATTTTAATGACAGAGAAGCAAAAATGAAAGTACTGAAACCTAAGTGGCCTCACGGTAAGTTATGGTTCAAGAGCCAAGGTGACTACCAAGGTCGGAACAACTAGCTTGTTAGGGGAGTAAAAGATGCTACATTAAAGGGAATCATCATTCTGCATCTTACTAAGAATAGTTTGTCTATGAATGGCAAAACAAGGTTGTTTCACAAATATTAAGAAGTAAATGGCTACATGAGTTCAATAAATTATACTAATGTCATTGCTATGAAAATAGAAACAGTAATTTGTCACACTACCCTCATTTAAATGAATTTAAATAAACTTCTTTTTTATTTCTTCAATCTGTCACACACAAGCCATATGCAATTGAAAATACCATCCAGAATAACGTAAAGAATGTTTCTCTTCATTTCAAATGAGAAAGAACAATATACAGATAGAGGTCTCCTATCTCTATCCTCAAGATACTGATAAATTCTCTAAAAAATAATGAAAGCTGGTATACTATCCCATCAGAATTTTTTTTCTTAATTTGGTTCCCAAATGCTATCATTCTGTAGAAATTAAACAGGTGTCACTTGAGAAATAATTCTGCAATTTAATAAAGTATGGTGGTTAAACACAGTTAAAAATAATACATTGCTATAAACTCAGAATTATTAAAATAATGTGCATTGCAAATCTTTGTAAAAGGAACATAGTATAATACAATTTTGAAACATCTTTCTGTTTGGAATTGTGTCTTTAGCTAATTTGGCTACCCTTTCACTGCTTCATTCTTTGCCTGGTATCTAGTGAGTCCTTAGTCAATGGTCAGTGTTATCTGAACAGATGAGTGAGATCTAAGCAGGAGGAAAGGCATATACAGTACTCAGATAAGCAAACACATCTTAAGAGAATTACTTATTGTGCACCAGAAAAAGGTACATTTTCTTGTTGCTAAGAAAAACAAAACTAACAACAACAACAACAACAACAAAACCCAGAAACATCTTCACCAGAACTTGTTTTAGTTGAGAGTAGAAGCTGCAGATTGTTAGGTTTTCTATTGCCAACATCATTGCTTCAATTATTTTCTAATCTTTAATATCACTTGCATCATGAACTGAAGGCAGGGAACTTTTCATTTTAGTGGCAATTGTTTTATTTCACTGAAATATGATAAATGATTACTCTTATCTTAAGACAAAAATGCAAACGTTATTAATGAGTAATGAAATGAACTACACAGCTCTTTAAATTGTCCAGGCATCAAATTTGATTCTGTGACCTTCTAATGTAGGATATTTCAAGAAGTAGGCTAAATTCACTCTGAAACAATGTTTATTTCTGTTTGTTGTACATTTAATGGCCTTTCAAGTTGTCTAAAGTCATCCTGTTCCCATGATCTGGAAAATATCTGCATAAAGCATCCTGGAGGCCTTTTATGACATATGAAAAGGCTTGAACTCCAAGAAGAGCATTGAATGCCCCTTCAAGAGTTTTTAACTGCTGCAGACATCACAATGGTCCTGTCAATCTGGACGAATTTCCACTTCACTTACACATTGGGCACTTGCTTATATCATCATGCAACTCCCATCTTCATATGTCTTTAAAGTTTGTTTCCTGTCTGGAAAACCCCATTTCCATCACTCTCTTTCCTCCTTATTTTTCAGGTCTCTATAAGGTCTATCTTTCACCAGAGCATCTATATCAATCCACCCTTAATAGGTAAGGAGTCCCTTCTATAAATTTATAGGAGTCCCTCCTATAAATTTTTTTACTTTGTTCTTCCTCCATTAAAGCACTTATGACATTGCATTTCAAACTGCCTGTGCAGTCATCTGTTTCCCCCATTAGAGTTGAAGAGGACTAACATGACTTTTCTCCCCTTACCTCTCTATCTGTAGGGTCTAAGATAAAGCTGCTAGACAGCAATTGCTCAAAAATATCTGTCGAATGGATGCATGTAGGTATTTATTCTGTTAATAAAACATTCCATAGATATATATGCCCTGGTTCAAAAGTAGTGAACATGCTGGGCAAAGTCTCTGGACTTGTAGAACTCATGTTGTGAGAAGGACGAAAAGCAAGTTCACAAATAAATATGTAATATTGTGACAGCTGTTTGTAAATGCTAATAATAACAATTCTTTTTTCTGTAAAAAGGCAAACAATGGTTGAGATGTGGATAGGCTATTACAAAATCAAAAAAGCAGGCAAATTTTAAATCAAGAGAAGCCATGTATTTGTTCATAAAAAAATGGAGTATATTGAAGAGTAAATAGGGAACAGTGCAAAGATTTTTTTTTTTTGTTAAAGATACTGTGATTACCAAGTTTTATCTGAAAATACATTCACCAATAGTAGTGTTTTATTTATATTTCTTAGAGGCAATTCATGGTCATGAAGGAAAGATAAGAAGTAAACAATAAATTGAATATATAGACATATATGTAGATAAACATAGATATACAATGTGGGTATGGATAGAGACAGTCAAGTAAATATTGAAATTGTATAATGCTTTTCAATAACAACTCAAAGATAACCACGACCTTACCATAGAGAGATAAGCAAACATTGTATGTAGACATCTTCTTAATTAGGCTTAAGCAGAGTTGGGAAGAACATGACAGCAAACCAGTGGAAAGGTCTCATGCTTGAACCTTATTGCAACAATAAACAAAACCATAAATCAGTAAATAAATTAAAACTGTGATTTTTATTTATTTGGATTTATGACTTTTTCATTCCCAAATCTTGACACATTCCTTGCTATAGAAACACCATGAAGCATCTGGTTGTAGTAGCAAGGGCTAAGTGCACAGTGTGGAGTAGACATGAAATAATGGTCTGATTGTTGGCTTGGCTTGTTTTAGTGTGTGTTCTACGTGTGCACATCTTTCCTTTCCTCTTGTTACTTAAGGAGCACCTGAAACTCAGTGTTTTTTACAATTTAAAAAAAAGATCAAAACATTATTTAAAAATTATGTCATCTATAAAGTATTCAAGGGGCTAGAAGATTATCTTTTTATTCAAGCTACAGAAACTGACTACAAATACTACTTGCACATACGACATATCAATTTAATCCAAATAACACCTACTATTAAGAATATAATTTTTTCATAAAACGTAGATATGAGAGACACAATCTTCATAATAAGATCATCATGTATGTGAAAATGAAACAGGCCCACCTTATTATTATTACTCAATAATGATAAACTCACTTTTTATGAATCTTCCACCTGATGCACAGCTATAATCACTAATGCCAGAGCATCTTCTCATTTAATAATTGAGGCAGTTGTCATATTTACAAAGATGCCAGGTAAATTCTTGCAACCTTGCTTAGCTTTGACAAGTATTCATTTGCTTTAAGATTGCCAGCAACACATTAGATACGATTAGATGAAAAATAATTTCCATTTGAATGATGTGATCTTTGTGTTCTTTCTTTATTAAAAACACACAATACACTTGAAATGTACAATTGTATGCAAATGATCATTCATAGCATACAAAGTACTGTTTACGTAAAAAAAAATTAGTCTCTATTTTTACATCTAAATGTGCTGAAATGTACTGGGATTGAACACATCTGTTGGAAGAGTTAGATGGGAACCTTGCAGCATGCTTCTCTTGTCTGAACCAGCTCACTGGCACTTAAAACAGAACTAAATAATCTTGCTTGATTTTCTTTTGTCCCAGGAGGAGGATAACTTCTGATTACCTCTTTGGGGAACAAGCACATTTGTTCTGCCTGCAACTAGGAAGTGAAGGCTACGGACCACTCAGAAATTGTAATTCAGGTTCATGCTGCAAATAGTGAAGAATATGTGAAACACAGAGGTCTAAAGGCTTAGTCACTACATCTGAGAGATGTCCATTCACAAATAAGAGCTAGAAATAGGATGGAGATAATGTGTCTTCATACTTGTGTAAATGAACTTTGCAAGTAGGTGCAGAAATTGAAATAATTAGGTAAAAGGAAATTATAGATTGCCATGGTAGGGGATGAAAATGAATGGGAACCTTAGGGGGCTAATAAGAATAAGATGTCCCACTGTGAGAATTACACACATTTGCGCATCCTCATCTACATCACACTTAGATCAATGAAATAGCTAGAACCTTTGAGTTCTAACTCACAAATTCATTGAGGAATATTGTTGAGTTTTGTATGTCTGAACGGGCAGGAGGGAATAATTAGAGTATAAGAAAGCTGCATTGCACTTTAGCCTGGGCAACAGAGCAAGACTCCATCTCAAAAAAAAAAAAAAAGATAGAATGCTGCATCTCAGACATACAGCAGCCAAAATCTCAAATCTATGTCAAGCTCTCTCCTAGACTTGCTTCTATGTAAAAACCACTTGTCTCAAAGAGAAGTTATAAAACAGTGTTTAGGGGCTCAAAATTCAAAGACACTGGAACTTAAATGAACTGGTAAAATCTCAAGCTAGTCTTCCTAAGACCTCTCCAAATGTAATGTGCATACTTCCTACCTATTTTTGAAATATATTTGTCTGATGACAGATTTCTATCATCTGACAAATATATTAATTTAATACATTTATTTAATACATTTATTACATTTATACATTAATACATTATATATTAATACATTTAATACATTTGTTTAATACATTTATGACATTAATTTAATATTTTTATGTTATTATGTCTATACCCCTTATACACGGTTGCCTTTATTGGTATGTGTGCTTGTTTTATTTAAGTATACCACCTTAAGTAAAAACCTGTGTCCATGAATGGCTTTAGGTTAACATATTTTTAAGAGACTCATATTTTAAACATTAATTGATTTGTTATTTAAAGGAGTATTACAGTAAAGTTTTTATAGGATTAGTTACCTCTAATTGATCTTGTGTGTAAGTTAACATTGCTACACACTAGGTATGTTTAAGACAGATTTCTAATACAGTTGTTGGTTACTCATAGATAATCACAGTCTTTGTGATTATCTTTGTATAGAGTCAAGCACAAGCCTTGCCCTTCAAAGACTGGTCTGTATAACAGCAGCACTGGCATTCTCCGGAAGCATGTTATAAATGCAGACTCTTGATCTGAATCTAATAAATCAGAATTTGTGTTTTAATAAGATACTCTGATAATCATTGCTTGTTGAAGTTCAAGAAGCACTTATCTAAACAATTTTGTTTGTAACTTGTTTTATAGATACTGTAAAAAAAAAAAAAAAAAAAAAAAAACCTTAGTCAAATTAAACTTAACGGTTTAATTGAGCAAAGAATGATTCATGAATCTGGCAGCCCCTGAACCAGAATAGATTCAAAGAGGCTCTAGCACAGCTGTCTGGTGGAAGAAGGTTTATGGACAGAAAAAGGGAAGCAAGGCACAAAAATAGCTGGATTGGCTATTTCTCAGCATTTGCTTATATGAACATAGTTTAAACAGTTGACCACCCTTGATTGGCTGAAACTTGGTGGCTGCCAGAAAGCTAGGCTGCAATCTGTTTGCACATACAGTTAGGTTACAGTTCACTGTGTCAAGAGAAACCTTTAAGCTAAACTTAAAATATGTAAAGAGGGCCAGGTGCAGTGGCTCACGCATGTAATCCCAGCACTTTGGGAGGCCAAGGTGGGTGGATCACAAGGTCAAGAGTTAGATACCAGCTTGACCAACATGGTGAAACTCTGTCTCTACTAAAAATACACAAAAAATTAGCCAGCTGCGGTGGTGTGCACCTGTAATTCCAGCTATGCAGGAGGCTGAGAAAGGAGAATTGCTTGAACCCGGGAGGTGGAGGTTGCAGTGAGCTGACATTGCACCACTGCACTCCAGCCTGGGCAAAAGAGCAAAACTTAAAAAAAAAATGTAAAGAGGCAGCTTTAGGCTGAACTTAAATTGACAATTCATATGGTGCTAGCATGGCAGTGGTTCTGATGGTGATGGGGATGTCAGTGACTGCGTTGCCCTCACGGTAACGTGGTAATGGTGCTGGTTAGGGTGGTAGTTGTGGAAGTGATGGTAGAAGCATCAGGCTACTTTCCAGGTCCCACTAGGTGAGGACCTAAGTATATCACTTCAATACTAAAATATTATTGGAAAAATACTAAATACAAATGCAAAAATTATATTTACCAGAAATCCTATGGAGAAAATTTTATGCATTTGAGGATAAATACTGACAGATCCTTTGAAAAAGAAATGAGATCCCCAAAATTTATGCCAGAGAAGACCTGGGGGTGGAAGGGTCTGGCTCATGGGCAGATGATTTTCAGGCCAGAACTGAACTTAACCTAATAGAGTGAGTTTGGCCATACCACTTTCAGCAAAACTTCCCCAAACATTCAGTTGTTTAAATAAATGTTAACAAATAGTTAATATAATTTTAAAGCATAGATAAATCAGTAGCTTTTCCATAATACTAAATTATTCATATGCCCAATGTGTCCTTATGTCTTAGTTCAGCCCCAATTACCATGAATCTTTGGATGTAAACATCTTCCTGCTTTTCTTTCCCTTCTTAAAGCAACATTTAATACAGGAATAATAAACAGCTTAAAAGGGCTGGATAAAGGAAGACCCTCACTTCTGGATAATTTTTATGAGCAATCAGCTCATCCTCTTTAGCTTTTTAGGCCTGTGGCATTTTCCATGATGCCGTTCTAACTCAATAGGATTAAAGTCTGGGGACTTGTAAAGAAAATACTATCTGCATTTATTGCTTAGTTATAATCTCACTCTGCAGTGCATAATGTTTCTAATGTAGGCATTTTGCGGCGGGGATCAAATTTTGTGAAAGGCAGCTGGCAATGTGTCATCTCAGAGCGCTGAACGTGGCACTCCCGCGGCTTGAGACAGGGCTCTCATTTGGTGTCAACGTGGCACCATCACGTGCTTGGAGGTCATTGGGAGACCCTAGCACAGCATTGTAAAATAGTAACTTGGAGCTGCTTAGTCAAGGAACTTTCCCTAATGATAATTTAAAAAGAAAATGATAACAAATGCCCACAATCATTCCCCGACCTAGGTCCTTCTACAGTTCTCTGTGGACTGGTATCGTGTTATCATGTTTGAATGACAAGATAACAAGAACTACTTCTTGATACAGCACTTCATTCTGAATGCATCGCCACTTTATAATTGCAAAGAGAAAGGCAGATTTAAAATACCATTTTGTTTCTTTTTCTTTCATTGTAAAAAGCAACAACAAAAAATTAAAAGCCTGAAAAAGAGAGGGGAGGGTGGGTGTGTTTATCTTGCAAAGCCATGATATATGCCATCTTTCAGGAAAACAATTTTGAAGGGTTAATATTCACAGTACCTGCCTAGGGCAGGAAATTGAACTACCTCTCTGGAGTTCTACTGTCAATTCATCAGGATAAATAAGAGTCTGCAATTCAGCACATGCCAGATGAGAAACAGGCCTTAGGCTGCTTCTGCCATATTTCATTAGCAACCTTTCTGATCACAGGGTAATACCTAAGGAAAAATATGTGTGTCACACAATGCAATGAGGACCAAAACAGGTGGTCAGAAAGAAAAAGAAAAGAAGAAAAAAAATCCTCCATCATAGTTTTCTGACTCATGTAGTTTATGTGAAAGGAACAGAAATAGACTACAACATAATATATAATGAGTTAATCTGTAAACAAACCATTTATCTTTTTACTTGCTTGTTTTTAGGTTAGAGTGGATTAGAATGAACAATTCTACTTATGAAATTTTTGTTTTTGTTTCTTTCATTTTATAGTCACTTATTTAGGGGCCTATAAAATATAAATACTTACTTTAAATATTTGGGATGAGGTGTTAATTAAAAGAAGATCATGACCTTTGAGTCCTTCTAGCAAAATGAAGGGATTTCTTGTGTGCTTGCACTTGAATATTTTTGCATCTTATTTGGATTAAAAAGCTTCCAGGTACCTGAAAAAAAAATCAAATGTGTATTTTTTTATTAATAGGTAAACTTTTGGTATACTCCTTAGTCTTACTGAGTGCAAGATTTCTTGTATTCAAAATGGAAAACAATTATAATCATAGTATTATTGTATGTAGACTTACTGTAAGAATTAAATACGTGATGTGAAAAATCACATTTTAAGCTGTAAAACTGTGTGGCACTGTATAAACCTGATGCAAAGCCACACTGTTTTCATCAGAAAAAGAAATTACCCTGTGGGAATGGAGAGCAGTGATAGTGTACCTGAGATTGACAGTGACAAGAGACAGACAAATTCCTAGGAAGACAGGGACTGGTCCTCAGTGAAACCTGACCTTCAAGACAAAGACTGTTTAAAGCCTGAAAATCAAGCTACTAGATCTGGAGAGAGCTCATGACCAGAGTGGGAACTTTCCCCATCTTACCTTCTCTCTCTTGATTGCTTCCTTCTTGATGATGCCTTTTAATCAACTGAATGGTGCTTTCTCCAAAGCCCACCCATGGACCAATCAGCATGCCCTCCCCCATCCTGAGCCCATAAAAACACCAGCCTCAGCCACATAGTGAGCTACCCACTCTTAGGTCCCTTCTCTGCTGAGAGCTTTCCTTCTGTTGCTCAATAAAATGCTTCCCCACCCTATTCAAGCTCCAGTATCTGCGTTCCTTATTTCTCTGGGGTTCAGGAAAAGAACCTGAAACTCACTAAGCTGTGGGTGGCAGGAACAAGTGAGCTATATAACATGCCCCAATTTGTTGAGATGTCATTGGCGGGAACAAGAGAGAGCTGTAACATTTCCTGGGGCTTTACACCTTGGGATTCCCCTAGCAAAAGCTGTAACAACCCTTTGGGCTTCGTGGTTTCTGGCATCTTCATTTTTTGGGCACCACTGAATCCCTTTTGTCTGGTTGCTGGTGCCCAACATGGGAGCCACTTGTGGCATACTCAGTCCAGCCACGGGCTTAACGTGGAGCCATGGCAGGCATGGGATTCAGGCCAGCAGTGTGAGTTAAGTGCAGCCTGTTGGGCTGAGTGCGTGGAGGGAGCCTGGCAGGCCCAAAAAAAGCCCTGGGCAAAGGTCACAGGAAAGAGCCACTGAGCTCCATTTCCTTCCACTCACTGAACTACAAAAGCCACAACAAAATGGTGAGGAAATGGTGGAAGAGCATGTGGTAATGTACATGAGACGATATTATAGAGAGCATTGAACACAAATTCCTGGATGATTATTAAATTGTGTTGAAGAAAAGCTGATCATTATTGGCAACATGGGCTTTATTAAATTACCTTTCAAGAGGCGGTGAACTGGTTTTGGAGGGAATCCACAGAAGCAGTAGGTGGAACACATACTGTGAAGGATACAGCCCCAGACAGCAGTGTCTTCCTGTAGAGGGTGAAGAAAAGGGAGATCAAAAGAGGAAAGTAAGCATTTGTTTAAGCTTGAGTATCTAATGAAGATAGAAAGCTAGGAGAATAGTTGTTACAGATGCAATTATCTGCCCTAACCTCAAAGTTTCCAAGGAGTGTAAACTTTTTTTTCCCTTTGTATTTTATTTGTTTCTGCTGATAAGAATCCCAGGGACTTCCCAACACAGAAGTTCTAATATACACACACATACACATGGTAATAAAATTTTGACAATTGGAAAAATTTTGTTGAAAAGAATTGTTAACAATATAATAAAATACTTCAGTTTTTCTCATCCTCTGTGTGGTCCTCTGTATTGAAAATACTTGATGTGTTCTAAGAGACCACCCAGAGTTTCAATTCTTACTTTCCTGACTGCTTCCATAATAAAGTTTACATATTCTTAACTTTTTTTCTGCTTTATCTGAATCTGGATTCATTATGTATCTTAAACTTCTCATATATTGGGACTCACTGAATAATATAGCAGAGGTGTAGACAGACAATAAATGCAGTTTTACTAGAGCTAACCTTTACATGCATTGAATAATCCAAGCAGTTAACATCTACAGAAAGGTTGAACCAGATTTATTGCATCTCTTACATAAAAACTCTCAAGCTCAAGCAGTTACATGTAATTATAACCAACAATGGTAAGATCAACTGAGCCACAAATGATAAGGCATGGTAGAATTTCTACTGTGTTTAGAATTAAGGATAATACACCTTCCTGTCTTCAAACACAAAATAAATGTAAAGTGGTCAATCATGAGAGGAAAAATTTCCAAAGTATTTTTCTAGACTGATCTATTTACTGTTCAAAACCTAGTGCGTTGCTTGGCAATAAAAATATCACTAAGGTACAAGATTTCATTAATATAAAACTTCTAGTAAGTCAAATTGTGGTGTTCTTAGAGGTGCTTTAAGACTCCAGTATTATGAATGTGAATTTGTCTCAATTTATATAAATCGGCATTTGAAACTTTTGTTGTGGCTAAGGATTATGATTGCATCCTTAGTTATAAATTATTTTTTCTTTTATATTTAAAATCATTTCTATGACTAACTGAAGCAGGGTTTAGTAATATATACTTGTCAGGATTACTGTAAATCTAGAGATTAATAATAGAAACAATCAACAATTTTCTTCTCTTTTCCATTTATTTTCTAAATATCTGACTTTTTAAGCCAAAATTATATCTTTTTATTGGAAGACCAATCCTTTAAAGCTGAGTCTCAGACTCTTAACTTGTTTTGTGTATTTCCATTTACTTCTATGTGATGACAAGTACATGATGTCAATGTTAATAAAGTGACTTGAGAGCCTTGAAAATGTGTCTCTTCTATATTTAAGTGTTATTTCAAGTTCTTTTCAGCACAGAGTTAAGCATTTCATAAGTGCCAAGTGTTGCTCTTGAACGCCCTGGTTTAAAAATACAAATTATAATTTAGAAAATTGCATATTTTTATCAACTGAAATACTTCATTTTTAATTAAGAGAGAGATGAATCACTCTGGATTCTTAACCAATGTGAGTTAAATTTTAAGAGAAAATGCAGTAGAAATATGAAAACTTTTAAAGGAGATTTTACATTTTTCACAGGAAGATCAAGTCTGTTTGGTTAGTGTTACAATGTGGGTGATGATAGACATTGTATACAATACTTTACCAATCAGAAAGGACAGGAATTTGTGTTCACAGCACTAGTGCTAAAATTGACAGGGCAATAGTCAGATTTGAAATTAAATATTAAAGAGTATTTCTCCCTTTCCTGTTCTCCTCAGGTAGCTCTTCCACCAAGGGTTATATCTCCTCCATGGTTCTAGCTTCCATTTAAAAGGCCAGAGGTGGCCTCCATGTCCAGATTCCGGAAATGCTTTCTCATCTCCCAAGCCCAGGAATGGTGTCCTGCTGTTGCTGCACTATCTTCTGTAGATTCTTCAGCGATTCTATCACATGATTAACCATTCTCTCTATTCTAATCCTGATATCCAAGTATTTTCCATTTTCTTGCTAGATCCTGACTAATAAGCAGCTTTAGATGTCTAATTTTTGGTCATATCATATATGTATTGTCTAATATGATTTTTCTAATAGAGAATGAATTTCCAGCATATTTTTAATGTAGAAAACACTAAAGTTGATATGGAAATCCTGGTATTTGATAGTACGTTTAGAAAGTCCCTTTTTTTTTCTTTTCTGATGGAGTTTTGCTCTTGTTGCCCAGGCTGGAGTGCAATAGCACAAGCCCAGCCCACTGCAACCTCTTTCTCCTGGGTTCAAGTGATTGTCTGACATCAGCCTCCTGAGTAGCTGGACTACAGGTGCCCACCACCACATCTGACTAATTTTTCTTTTTGTATTTTTAGTAGAGATGATGTTTCACTATGTTGGCCAGGCTGGTCACAAACTCCTGACTTCAGAGGATCTGCCTGCCTTGGCCTCCCAAAGTGCTGGGATTATAGGCATGAGTTACTGCATTCCGCCCCAATATTCTATATTTGTTTGCATTGTTTACTGGAGATACTACAGAGTAGAGCATATTTTGGCCTATGTTAGGAAGTATAGCATATTTTAGGAAAGTCTTGCATAAACAGAACATTAAAATGGATTAAGCCCTTCACTTTTCACTTTTCAGTATGGTGCCTGAGGTGAACTTGTAAGGAGTTCATATATTCAGTCAGAAAGTGAAGAGATTTGAATGTTGTAGGGTTGACTAAGTCCTCTCTCTAGAAATATTGGGTTTATCTCAAAAAAACTTCTTATGCAAAATGGGTGACACAAACTGAATATCATAGCCCTAGAGATGATTTAACCTTACTGAACACTTGCATGGTTACCTCTTTGCCTGTTTGCCTAACAAAAATTGCCACATGAAGCAAAATTTGGTCAGGTTCTTCTGTAGTAAGGTTGTGAGAAAGAGCTAACAGAAACCGACCATTGGCAAGTACTGTAATCTACAGAGAAGAAAAAAAGATAATGAGAGAGAAAAGAGAAAGGAAGGAAGGAAGGAGGGGAGGAGGGAGGCAGGGAGGGAGGAAAGGAGGAAAGGAAGGAAGGAAGGAAAGAAGGGAAGGAGGGAGGGAAGAAAGAAGGGAGGGAGGGAGGCAGAAGGCAAGAAATGAAAAGAGAAAACCAAAAAAAAAGCCAACTAGTATCTATATTGAGAAATACCCAAACCAATTCAAGTCACATATAAAATATTTTAACTAAGGTACAGAATTCTGAGATTCTAACCAGCTGGCTTTGGTTAACAATTCAATAAAAGACTGATACTTAGTATATACTGCCCACCTCACCTTATATAAGCAATAGACCATTTCTATGTAGAATGTGGTTTAAATATTCAGAGCAAGTCAATGCTTCAAAATACTAACTGGAGACAATTAATGAAGCACATTAGGAACATATGCAAAAACATTACTGCTTGGTACATTGGTGTGCATTGTGTACATTTATGTTTATCATAATGTAAATCATGATCATCTATCATTTATCAGGACCAATACAATTTCTTGCCAAACAATTAAAAGGGTCTCAGGGAGGCTAAGTATCAATAAAATTAGCATAATAAAGACAAAAATACTGAACTCTAATATTCCATTCCATAATGCGTATCTGCCTATATGTGTTTGAAATAAAGTTCATCATTGTAAGAGTTTTACTACTGATTTCCACAAAATAAGAAAAACAGAAAGATTGAAAATGAAATATGTAGAAATAAAGTATCAAAATACTGTATCCTCTTTAAAAACACAGATTGTTTCTCAAGTTATTATCTACTTTAGCACTCTATTCATTAAACCTTCTTTCTCATCATGGCCCATCACTGACTATGAAATATAATATACTTGCCAAAAATAAGCCATCAGCCCTGTGATGGAAGAACTGCTCATGTTCAGTACCAAAATCTCCACTGCTTGTCACCTGGCATAGAGTAGGTGCTCAATAAATGATAATTGTTTTAAACATTTCTGCTTTGCTAGTGCATGTGTGAGAATTATTTTGCTACATTTTATATGACTACAAATTATTTGTATTTATAAAGCGTAATATTTTAAATGAGTTTGTACAGTATATTCTGGACATTTTATCACTACTAATAATATTGATATTAGGTATAAAGCATTCCCAATTCTGAAAAACTAACAAAGGGACTTTGAAATTCAGCCTATTAAGGGCATACAATTCTCCAGTCTAACTGGTATTTTCCATCTCTACTGCAGAGTAGAGTCAGTTAAGTAGAGTCAGTTAAATATTGTTAAAGGGTCACACTACTCACAGGAACCTACAGATTCAGTACTATTCCTATCAAACTACCAACATCATTTTTCACAGAATTAGAAAAAAATACACTAAAATTCATATGGAATCAAAAAAGAGTGTAAATAGCCAAATCTATCCTAAGCAAAAAACAAAAACAAGAAACAAAGCTGAAGGCATCATGTTACCTGACTTCAAGCTCTACTATTAGGCTACAGTAACCAAAACAGTATGGAACCGGTACAAAATCAGACACATAGACAAATGGAACAGAATAGAGAACCCAGAAATAAAGCCACACACCTGCAACCATCTGATGTTTGAGAAAGTCGATAAAAATATGCAATGGGGAAAGGACTTCCTATTTAGTAAATGGTACTGAGATAGCTGGATAGCCACATGAGAAGAATGAAACTGAACCCCTACTTATCACCATATGCAAAAATTAATTCAAGATGGACTAGAGATTTAAATGTAAGACCTCAAACTGTAAGAATCCTAGAAGAAAACCTAGAAAACACCATTCTGGACATTAGCCTCAGAAAATAATTTATGGCTGAGTCCTCAATAGTGATTGCAACAAAAACAAAATTTGACAAGTGGAACTGAATTAAACCAACGAGCTTCTGCATTGCAAAAGAAACTGTCAACAGAGTAAACAGGCAACCTGCAGAATGGGAAAAATATTTGCAAGCTATGGTCTATTATGCAGAATCTACAAGGAACTTAAATAATTGAACAAGTAAGAAACACATAAGCCCATTAAAAAGTGGGCAGAAAAAAAATGAACAGACACTTCACAAAAGAAGACATATGTGCAGCTAACAAATATAAGAAAAAATGCACAACATCACTAATCATCAGAGAAATGTGAATCAAAACTACAATGAAATACCATTTCATGCCAATCAGATGGCTGTTTCTAAAAAGTCAATATGTAGCATTCTGGTATGGCTGTAAAGAAAACGGAACATTTATACACTTTCGTTGGAATGTAAATTAGTTCAGCCACTGTGGAAAGCAGATTGGAAATTTCTCAAATAACTTAGAATTACAATTGAACCCAGCAATTCCATTACTGGGTGTATATCCAAAGGAAAACACATCATTTTACTAAAAAGAAACACGCACTCATATGTTTATTACAGCCCTATTTGCCATAGTAGAGCAATGAAATCAACCTAGTTGCCCATCAGTGGTGGATTTAATAAAAAAAAATGACAAATATACACCATGATATAGTACATAGCCATAAAAAAGAACAAAAGTTTGTCCTTCTCAGGAACATAGATGCAGCTGGAGGCCATTGTCCTAAGCAAACTTACACAGGAACAAAAAATCAAAACTGCATGTTCTCACTTCTAAGTGGGAGCTAAACATTGAATACTCATGGACATAAAGATGGCAACAATAGATACTGGAAACTACTAGAAGGAGGAGGGAAAAGGTGGACAAAGGTTGAAAAACTACTGAGTACTATGCTCACCACCTGGGTTACAAGATTAATCATACCCCAAATCTTAGCATCACACAATATACTTGTGTAATGAACCTGCTTATGTACCCTCTGAATCTAAAATAAAAGCTGAAGTTACATTAGAAAATGTGTGAAAATTGGAAGAGACTAATGCTCCATTTGGGGAACAGTTAGGATGAAATTCAGAAAACATTTTTTTTGCAATTGGGCAGAGTATACTAGGTGCTGGGTATACATTGTTAGAACAAAAATAAAACACCCTACAAGATCCCCTACTTTTATATAACTTACATTTCAGTGGTGAGGATAAATTATAGTGAATCGGAAAATAGATAGTGTCATCGGCTCTTATTAGTATATAGAAAAAATCCTCTGAAAGCCTGTGCCGTACCAAATAATGAAATCTCAGATTTTTTAAAGCTTTATTTCTAGACTCATAATACATAAATGTCAGTCTTCCTTATCCCCATATTCACCCCTGCTGTCCCTCACCTGCAATAGCTACGAGTGATGAACAAATAGAAAAGATGAAGATTTCAATCCTGGAAGTTAAGCCTTGGGTCAATTTCAAAGTCTGTGAGCCGAATCTGAGATTGCTGCATTTATCTGGGGACCCTCTAATGATAATCAGGAGATCCCAATTCAGTAACATTACCACCTTCCCCCACATAAAAAGCAAAACATAACTTGAAGAAAATTTCCATAACCTATGGCCTGAGGAGTATCAAAGATTAAAATCTAACGAATATGAGCTCATAAACGAAGATCACTAAACCCTCAGGGATTTAGTTGCCATAACAGGAGCAAGAAAACAAAGTCAATTTGAGAGATGCACGGATTTCAAATATTGAAATGATCAAACTACAACATAATTATACATGAAATATTTATTGAAATGAAGATATAGCTCTGCAAGTGACCAAGCAATCATGCAAAAGAACCAAACAAAATTTTGAAATGAAAGTGATAAATGTAAAGACAAAAACCTTCAAAAAATGCGTTAAAATGTGATTCAGCTAAAGAGAAAATTTGTGGATAGGAAACTCATTTACAATGCAGGAGAGGGATAAGAATACAGAACATAAAAATATGAGAAAGATGGACTGGGAGCAGTGGTTCACTCCTGTAATCCTAGCACTTTGGGAGACTGGGGTGAGAGGATTTCTTGTACCCAAGAGTTTGATACCAGCCTGGACAACACAGAGAGAACCAATCTCTACAAAAAAATTAAAAAATTACCCAGATGTAGTGGTGTTGACCTGTGGTCTCAGCTACTTGTGAGTCTCAGGGTGGGACGATCACTTGAGCTGAGAGGTTGAAGCTGCAGTGAGCCATGATCACGCCACTGTACTCCAGCCTGGGGAACAGAGAAAGACCCTCCCCGCACCCTCCCACCTCTCTCTCTCTCTCTTTCTCTCTCTCCCGCTCCATGATCATGCCACATGCCACTATACCACTGTACTCCATCCTCTCTCTGTCTCTGTCTCTGTCTCTGTCTCTCTCTCTCTCTCTCTCTGTGTGTGTGTGTGTGTGTGTGTGTGTTTGAGAAAAAGACTTTAAAGAGTTAAGGAGTATCAGAGAGAGTAGAACTAAAAGTCTTAAAACATACTTTAAGTATATAGTTGCTTTTTAAGGTTGGTGTTAGGTTCATGACTATGCCAACTGTCAGGTTCACAGTTAGGTTCCAGCCCCTGCTGAGGTTTGCGGGGAGTGGGCGGATGGGCCAATAGCTAAAAGAACACTTGGGGCCCGTAGGCAGGTGAAATGTAGCTTTATTCAGCAGCTCTCTCATCAACACTGCTCTTTCTGCGCTGCTTGCTCTGGCTGATCCCTAACGCACAGCTGTGGGGTCAGCTCTCCTTCAGGGTCAGCAGCTTAACTCTTTCTTACTCTGGGCATGAGTGAGCAGATCTGTGTCCTGGCTCCCTCCTGTCCACTGGCAAGATGGGTAGTTTTGTCTCTCTCTCTCTCTCTCTCTCTCTCTGGGCACAAGCATCTGCACAAGAGTACCTGTACAGCATCAGCAGGGCAGTTATACCTTTTCCAAACAATAGTGGCAGTGAGCCAAGTATGAGCTTACACAAACAGGTTATATAACAAGTGGAGGCATGCCCCTGTGCACCCATCCCACTGAGTTGTGCAGGCCTGGATGTCTGCCATGGCCTAATTCTTGACCAAAGCCCATCCATGTACCTTCCAGTTGGAACTGGCAATCATACCAAAGAAAATAAAATAGCCTGTAATCTAGTATTATGGTTACTTAACTTTATAGAAGAGTCACAGACAGAAGATGCAGTAAGTAGAAAAGTTTCAGCTAATCAAAAGACACCAAAGCTATCCAAGTCCCAAGGTATGTGAGAGTTACATAGTAGCTGCAGCCTCTATTCCCCATCAGCCTTAAATGTTACTCTAGCTACCCAGTCCCTGGCCTGCATGCCAATGCAGGACTCCCACAGTCCTTGTGTAGGATCCACATTCATCATTGTTTTAACTCTTGGCAAAGTAGTAGTGCTGTGGGACCAGAAAGAAATTTTCAAAAGGGCTCCATTAGCTAAGGCCTAATGTTAACCACTCACACATGTATATTTATTTGGAATTTTAAGAAGAGAAAATAAAAATAATAGAAGTAATTTTTAAAGATAAAAATGCAGAAAACACTTTATAGCTAATGGAAGGATTCACCCAGACTTTATAGAGAGTGCCTCTATTATGAAAAAGAAAAACAAATGGGGCCAGGCATGGTGGCTCATGACTCTAATCCCAGCACTTTGGGAGGCGGAGGCAGGCAGGTCACAAGATCAGGAGCTCAAGACCATCCTGGCTAACACAGTGAGACTCCATGTTTACTAAAAATAGAAAACAAAAATTAGCCAGGTGTGGTGGCATATGCCTGTAGTCCCAGCTACTCATGAGGCTGAGATAGGAGAATTGCTTGAACTCAGGCAGAGGTTGCAGGGAGGCTGAGATCCTGCCACTGCAATCTGTCCTGAATGACAGAGCAAGACTCCTTCTCAAAAAAAAAAAAAGGAATTCATACCTAGGCACATAATGAAACTGGGAAACACCAGAGAATAAGCAAAGTCTTCAAATACAGCTAGAGGAAGGAAAAATTCTCTTGAAAAAAAATGTCAGAAAACCAAACAATTATATTAAAGTAAATCTATCTTTGAACTGTTTTTCTGTTGTATTAATCCACCTGTTTGTCTACATTGCCTTCATCAATCTACCTTCCTAATAAGTCTTGAACTTATAATAAGTATATACATCCTCAACTTTCTTTTTAAAGATGACTTTGATATTATGTATTAGTTTTGAAATAGGTTGCCACTTTTTACAAAAAAATATTAAAATAGAACACAAAAATAATTGACACTTTTGAACTTTATTTGATTAGCATATTTAAAAGGTTACCCTGGAGTCTATGTGGGAAATGAAATTAAGAAAAGCAAGAAAAAAGTGGGAAGCCCCATTTGGAGATGATCACAGTGGCTGTGAAATAGTAAACAGTGAATGGCTTCAGAGTAGGTTTTGTGGGAAGGCGGAACAGAACTGGCCAATGCATTGGACATAGGGGCATTAAGGGGAAAAAAGGAAACACGAAAAACTGCTAGGTTTTTTTTTTTTTTTTTTTTTTTTTTTTTGTGCACCCAGTATGCCACTGGCATTTAATGAGTTAAATTTAATGGGTTTTAAAGAGTGGTTTAGAGAACTTACAAAGATAATTCAAATGTGATGTCACAGACAGAAATGTAAATTTTGGAATCATCTTACATACAAATGAAACATGCATGAATTGGATGTGATTATATAACATCTTCATGGTACTACATTGTTAAATTATTGGGAAAAACTGCTACATGGTCTTTGGGGGAATGATAAGAGGCTAAATAAATAAATCTGCAAAGTAACTTCTGAGTTGGGTTTAAGCACAGCACTCTGTAATTATAAGGCCCTTTTCTTCAATCATCTCATTTTGTGAACCTATTTAATCAGTCTGGGTGTATAATAAGCCAAGATGTCATGTAAGCCTCATGAATAAATTTACTAAGGGCAGAAATCATGTGAAATGTGTCTAAAATCTGAGATGCTAATGGATGGGGTGGGTAGCAAATTCCTAAACTGAAAAGAATTATGTTGAGGATGTAAAGTTGGCCTCAGCTGAAGTGAAACCACCAGGGCCCAAGTTACAAAATCTCATATACATATACTCATATATGTACTCATATACATACATACATATATATATACACACATACATACATATATATATATGTATGTATATGAGTACATATATGAGTATATATATATGTACTCATATATGTATGTATATGAGTATATGTGTTTGTCTGTGTGAATAACAGTTGTTGGAATTTGTAGTTGCTATTTGATTCCAAAAAACAACATGTTAAAGAATGTTAGCTTGAATGATTTCCCTAGAAGTAAGTTTTATAGCAAAAGACTGATAGAAATGCAAAGTCATAAAAGAGATAATTTTCTAAAATCTTCAAAAGGAGAAAAAGACTTAATCTTGTGACCCTTTCCAAAATGCTGAGTTTATATGTCACTAGATACAGACAGGGAAAATTATATTATTCATTAGAGATATATTATATGAGCATGTCTGTATACACTTTTCAAATTCCTACTTAAAGACATCATTTTGTAAATAGTCCAATTAATAAGCCTTTCTTCAATACCTCCCTATTATCTGGGCTTCTAACCATTAGAAGTCTGATTATAAACATCTTTATGATCCTCTTAACTGCATATCACATAAATGCCATCAGTCATAGAAACAGCCTAGAAGCAAGAGCATTTCTGATAAATAATCCTCTAGGTGAGGTATTTTTCTGGTTCATTGGGCTAAGTTGTAAGGGAAAGAAAGAAGTTTAATAGGGCTATGCTCTCGTAGACATTTATAAAGGCCAAAAATAAATCCACAAATAATTATACTTTGGAGAGCTATAAAGAAACACTTTGATGCCTAATAAGGTCTGTAGTTATAGAAGTGCCACTGTAATACCATTTTCTGTTTGTAGAATTAGTCACAAGACCTTTCCATAGGTAAGTTTCTGATAAAATACAAGTGGCTTGCCTCACCTGTGGTATCTCTGAGGACAGTTTAACAACTTATGGAGATTTTCATGGAGCTGGGGAGATAGAAGAAATTATTTTGAACTTGGGCAATTTACTAAAAATTTAATTTACAGATATTTTATCCTTTAAATTCAGACTATTTAAAAAATAATGTTTACTTTGTTTCTATAGCACATACCAACATATGTAGAATGCTCTGGTACTGGGAAGAAAAGTGACAAAGACAGTGCCTGTCTTTGGGGAGGCTACCACTTATTTAGGGAGTCTGCCATTTGGAAAGTTGAAAAATTCAACATAACAAAGGCATTTCTCTAACTTTTGAGCATGTGGCTGACTCTGATGAAAGTCTACTCAATAATCAATCTCTCCTACTTCCTTTTTTAAAAAAACTTAATTTTATCTTGGTAATAACGTGCTCTGATGAAATATTCACCTTCTCAGATGACCTAGAAACTGAAAGTACCCAGTTGGCTCAGCTCTAGCCATTGGGGTATAAACAAAAGCATTTCCTATGAATATTCGAAAATGTCATTGTTTCAATGATGAAAAGGAACAGATTCAGTTGGCAGCAGCTTTTTGTCATTTGCTCTTTATCTTCTTTGTGCCTAAAATGTGGATGCAACACCTGAAAAATGGGAAAATCATCACATGACTAGGAGAATAAAAGCCACACAGCACCACGAGGCCTGATGAAAAGATGGAAAAATCTATTATGCTAATACCATCAAGCAGCCACATCACACCTCTGGTCTGCCTATTTTTGGACTTCCTGTTACGTGACAAAATGTAAGTGTCCATTAGGTTAAGCTTTAGACAGCTACATTCAAGCCTATCTGAGAAATTTGTTCTTAAAATTAATACATGAATGTTGTCTTTAATCCTAATAAATTATTCTACCATTTACTGCCATTCTTCTCTGAGCACTCATTTACTACTTCACACAACAACCCTGGTGGGGTGAGGGATGTTATCCACTTTTCCAGATAAGAAATTTCAGACTCACAGAGCTCGTGTCTTTCCTGGGACCACATAGGTAGTTCATAGTAGGGATGGTATTTGTATCTTCTTGTTTCATTATACCATCTTATCAAATTAATATGAGTAATATTAATTTTCTTTATATCTATTACCTAATTTTATTTTCTGTTAAAAACAACTTTTTTACTTGTGGGATGTTTTACAATTCTGTCATGTATTTTAGCTACAATCTCTTATTTGAAGTTCAAAATTCTATAAAGGAAATAAGATATTGTTGTTATTCATATTTTACAGCTGTGGAAGTAGAGTTAGAAGCTGGGTTTCCCAAGAAAGGGAAGGAGGGAGAACATGCTTAAGTTATTTAACCCTGAATTTAATGTTCTTATAGGTCTAGTTCCACATTAAACTTATTTTCTTTCTTTCCCTGGTAAAGCCACCTGATTGGGCATGAACGACAACAACAAAAAAATGTTTTGGAAGCTGGGTCAATGCTTTGAGCACTGAATAATGTGTTGCTTCTGTCTGTGACTTCTATGGAATGCTGAACAGAACATTAAAGATAGCTATTTCCAGAAGGCTTGGAAATCTTCCTATCCCAGAACCTCTACACTGATGAAATGTTGGGGAGTTCATCTGTGTATATCCAGCTACTAAATGCTGTGACACTACTAAACCATTTAGCAGCTACTGAGGGCTGTCACAGTGCCAAGAAAACATACAAATAAATGTTCTGGATGACACCTGAACAGGCTGTCTCAGTTCCCTCTCACATATTTCAGGGTGAACCTGAGATCTGCTGGTGGTCCATCTCACTTTTTCCATTTTGCCAACCATGTTTGGTGGATTTGGAAAATGAAATATTTATATACCACTTAAGGCCTGCCAGTCTGATTACCACTGAACACCCTACGGAGGCACATTGTTGAATAAACAGGAAAGCTTTTATCCTGCCAACCTGCTGGGTGCCTTTCTCCAAGGCTGAGTCAACACAGAGCAATGGTTCTATGATAGATTTGAAAGCGCGGAGGATGGGACTAATCTTTACCAGATTTATTGGGCAAAGGATGGCTTTCGGGTCTTCCAATTTTATGCATATATAATGCTGCATTACTCAAATTCAAGTATGATTGGTATATAGATTGTATTTAAAATCATGAATTAAATAAATGTTATATAAAGTATCCAAAGATTTTGGGTTGCTAAAAATGTACAGAGAGAGCTGAATTTCATGTAGTTTCTGAATAATTTAAAAGAAAGCACAAATTTAAATTAAGACATCCGGTTCATATGGAGTAAGGGCACACATTGGTTATGGCTTTCAGATTTACTTTCTACATTTGAAGAAAACATATATTTTCTGTTGTTTCTTAGTGGGCACCAAAAGCATCTGGAGTCAGTTACATTTATTTATGTTCTATTCTAACTAAAATGGCTTAACTGAAAGTATTTCAAAATTTATTTAAGGAAAAAGAAAATTGACTTTAGACTCACATGCCAGGCTTTAGCCCAAAGCAAAATGCTGTGGCCGATTTCTAAATAAAATGGAAACACTGACAGACTACTCTGGCAGTGATATAAGGATAACAGGTAAATACAACAGTTTGAGCTAATAATAGGTAACATTTTCCAGGTTTTGGTATTAATAGTCTCTTACAACAAACAAGCTTTATAAAATTTCTCTGAGAAAAGTCTGCTTACAAGATAAATAGCCAAAATTTAGCCAATTTTCCATTACAATGAAATGGGATTTAGTTTTTGCTTGTTTATATATTGTTAGTTTCTTTTTGCAAGTTTCCCAGTATTAAAATATGTACATTTAGACTTTACCTATCTATTAATAAAAAGCTATATAGATCTTAATAAAATGAAAAAGTTTAATGATATATTATTAAATTTCCTTTTAATGTGACTCAGGTGTTTATGAGATCTTTTAAAAATTAGCATTTGAAAAAAATAAAATATTCCTTATCTTATTGGTTTCCCATATTACTTCACCTTATAATATTCACTATTGTTCACATTTAATTTAAATTCTGAACATGCTGACTTTGAAGTTTGTATTTATTTTGAAATATAATGTTATAGAATTAGAAATATCCTTATAATGTATTTATTGTTTTGATCTGGTTGGTTTGGTTTGGTTCTTATTATTAATATTACCTGATGAAAAAAAAAAAAAGATTAAAACCAGCCAGGAGTTTGAATGCTTGGGTTTGGAAGAGGGGAGGAAATGTTTTGATCCTGGTTCTGACATACCTGAGCTTTCTTTGGGTACTGTTACAGTTTTTTAAATGGAAGCTAAAATAGTAGCTAAATCAAAGAATACACTTGGAAATTAAAATAGATAAATGGATTAGCACAACTCCTGGCTCATGGTAAGTGTTCTGTAAAACTTGGCTTTAATCATTAAATTTGTGATCTTTTTGTTGAAATAGGATATAGCATCATTTCCTTTCATGAAACGCTGGTTATCCAATCACTATGAATCAATGTGTTCATCACCATCATTTGGCTGTGCTGCTGCCATCATTATGCATTTCCATCCATCTAGGTTCTGTTCATAGACTCCTTTTTCTTTGAATTGTCAGCTGTTTCCAGGCATAGGCACAGGCCTGAAGAGAGCGAGTAATTAAACAAAGACACTGTATTATCATGGTTTTATAAGGTGCTTTGCAAGAAATTGTCAAGTCCTCTCATCTTTGTTTGTTTGTAACAAACAAAATGTTATTTGGGGCCAGGCATGTATTGGGGTCAGGTGCCATGGCTCACATCTGTGATCTGAGCAGTTTGGGAGGCTGAGGTGGGCAGATCACTTGAGGTCAGGAGGTCGAAATCAGCCTGGCCAACAAGGTGAAACCCCACCTTTATTAAAAATGCAAACAAAAAAATTAGCCAGGCGTGGTGGCAGGAGCCTGTAATCTCAGCTACTCGGGAGGCTGAGGCTGGTAAATTGCTTGGACCAGGGAGGTGGAGGTTGCAGGGAGCAGAGATTGTATCACTGCACTCTGGCCTGGGCAGATAGAGCAAAATTAATTGTATCACTGCACTCTGGCCTGGGCAATAGAGCAAAATTAATGAAAGAAGGAAAGAAAGAAGGAAGGAAAGAAAGAAAGAGAGAGAGAGAGAGAGAAAGAAAGAAAGAAAGAAAGAAAGAAAGAAAGAAAGAAAGAAAGA
>NW_022436960.1:18247293-18430167 GCF_009761245.1 Sapajus apella | reverse complement strand
AGAAAGAAAGAAAGAAAGAAAGAAAGAAAGAAAGAAAGAAAGAAAGAAAGAAAGAAAGAAAGAAAGAAAGAAAGAGAGAAAGAGAGAGAAAGAAAAGAAAGAGAGAAAGAAAGTGAGAAAGAAAGAAAGAAAGAAAGAGAAAGAAAGAAAGAAAGAAAAGAAAGAAAGAAGGAAAGAAAGAGAAAGGAAGGAAGGAAGGAAGGAAAGAAGGAGGAAGGAAGGAAGGAAGGAAGGCAGGAAAAGAAAAGAAGAAAAGAGAGAAAAGAAAAGAAAAAAAAGAGCCTAGTGGTTCTTAATGGTCCATTTACTCTTACAAATACATGGTGGAATTTCCTTGTGTCAAGTTCTGTGAAGCTCCTTTTTGGAATTTGTATTGAATGCTAGAGTCTTAAATCAGTTTGGAAGCATTAACATCTTTTGAATTTTGATTCTCTCTTTCCCATAAGCATAATTTTTTTCTGTTTTTTAAATATATTTGTGCATATACATATTCTCATATCACTTTCAACAATACTTTTGCATATTTTTATGGGTCATTTTATATATATATTAGATTTATTCTATCCATTTATTTATTTTGCTAAAGGTAAATTTTGGGGAGAGTTTGAAAAATAATATTGTATGAAAATACAGTGAATAGTATTAGTGTAGATAAGAGTCAAGAATTGTTTAATTAAATGGATATGTAACAAGAATAATAATTCCCCTTGAGTGTTTAATATTCATATACTACTACAAGAAAACTTTTTAAAATTTACTCTAAGGTACATGGATACATATTTTTAAAATTTCAAACACTTAAAAATATATACTTTTTATTATTTTAGCACTCTGTTTTACTCTCAGTTTGGATATCCCACTTTGGGTAATACATTATACAGTTGCCTTGGTTATAGAGCATTATCATAGCAACAAATTAGTAGTGCTTTCTGAGTTTTATATTTTGTGTGTCAGACCAGGAGAAACTCACAGACTGAAGCTGTGACTATACCAAGGAACAAGTTGAACATTCCTGGTTCTTCAGCCATAATACTCAGAAGCCTAATTCAGTTTTTTTTTTTTCCATTACCATTTCCTTGAAATTAACAATCAAAAATTGTATATGTTTATCATGAACAACATATTATTTTACAATATGTATAAAATGCAGACTAGCTAAATCAAGTTAATTAGCATATATATTACCTCACATGCTTTTTGTAGGGAGAACACTCAGACTCTTCCTTCTTAGCACTTGTTAAGGATACAATACATTGTTATTAACAGTAGTTATCATCTTGTACAACAGATTTCTTAAAATTATTGCTTCTACTTAAATTTTTGTTTCTTTTGATCAACATCTTTGCAACCCTCTCATTACACCAGCCCTTGGTAAACACTAGTCTAGTTTTTGCTTTTAGGATTCAACTTTTTTTGATGCCACTTATCAGTGAAATTATGCAGTATTGGTCCTTCTGTCTCTGGCTTATTTTACTTACCATAAATAATATCCTTCAGGTTTATCCAGGTTGTTGCAAATGACAGGATTTCCCTTTTTTTTTTTTAAGACTGACTAGTATTTCATTTTATATAGATCTATAAGTAGATATTTACACATATATATACACATATGTATACATATACATGCATACACACACATACACATATATGTATATATATATGTGATACCTCATGATATGGCTTGGCTCTGTGTCTCCATCCAAATTTCACCTTGAATTGTACTCCCATAATTCCTATATGTAGTGGAGGGACCCAGTGATAAGCCATCATGATATGGCTTATCAGGGGTTTCTGCTTCTGCATCATGCTGCTTTTTGCATTTTGCATCTTGCTCATATTTTCTTGCCACTGTCATGTGCCTTTTACCTCCTGCCATGATTCTGAGGTCCTCCCAGCCATGTGTATGTGTGTGTGTGTGGTGTGTGTGTGTGTGTGTGTGTGTGCGCGCGTGCGTGTGTGTGTATACCCCACATTTTCTTTATTCTTTCATTTTCTGATGAATATTTAGGTTGATTCTATATTTGGGTAACTGTGAATAATGTTGTGATGAACATGAGAATGAGGATATCTCTTTAACATACATATTTTATTTCCTTTGGTTATATACCCAACAGTGGAATTTCTGAATCATATGGTACAGTTTAAGAATCCCTTATTTGAATTTCTTGAAACCAGAAATTTTGTGGACTTCAGATTTTTTTTGGATTTTGGAATATTTGTTCATATATAATGAGATATCTTCAGAGTGGGACACCAGTCTAGACACTAAATTCGTGTCATATGCATAGATGTCATATATGACATGTCATATATATATACACATATCTTGTATGCGTAGCCTAAAGATGATTTTGTATGTCAGATATTTTTCAACCAATGGGAGATTGAAAATAGAGTATTTGATGGATGTGAAAATAGTGTATCTGAAGGATGAGGACAAACTTCTTGTATTTGTAGGCTCTGCAAGACCAACAGCAGATCTTGTGTTTGTGTGAATTTTTATATACCTGAGGGCTCCTGAAACCAGTTCTTCAGGTATACCAAGAGATGACTGCACTACTGATATGCATTAATTTTCTTACACTTATTTACATGTAAATACTTAACAGTAAAATATATAGAATAGCATTAATACAGTTAGAAAACAATGTGTTCTGGGTAACAAAGCAGCACAGTAGATCATTAGAAAACCTGTGTCCATTTTTAAACAACAGCATCAACAAACGACTCTTAATATATGTTTTTAGTTTCCACCTATGATGCTGCATTTTGATTAAAAAGTTACTGTACACTGTATTTACTATTATAGGTAAGAAGAAACGTCAGAAGCAGTTGAAAGACCAAGAAGTAGGTCCTCTAGGATTAAGGAGACGTTCTGATGAATGGCTTTTAAAAATGTTTCTTTCAGAGACATCTGCCTCATTAACAACACTTCTTGTCTTGGAAGTCTCTTTGGTGTTATAAACTCAGGTAGTTTGTTGTTTTGTTATGAATGTACATTGTGCTAGTTCTTCAATAAGCCCACAGAACATTTTCACCATGTGGTCTAGGCACAATTGCTCTGCAATGTTAATGTCACCTTTATAGTCACTTTATGATTACCTAGTTTCAGAGCCATTTTGGGTGTTTGATATGGTCTGGCTCTGTGTCCGCACTGAAATCTCATCTTCCCCATGTTCCCCAAAAACATTCTATATTTATTAAGCAACCAATGAAAACATTTAAATATCTTTACTAACCTTTGAATAGACATTTAAATTTGATTTTAAAATAAACCTTACTTCCTCTACATGACTATCCTCAGGTATGTACTTACAAATAAGAAGAGTGATATAATAGAGAAAGAATACTGAACTAAGCCTCAGAAACTTGAGCTCTAATCAAGGATCGACCCCTTAAACATATGGGTAATTTTAGACAAGTCATTATACTTCTTAGATCTTTCAGTTTCTCATTTGTAAAACTGGAAAAAAAATTAAAATGCAAGCAAAGTGTTATGTTTAAAAAAGAAATAATTTTTCTTATTTTTATATACTTTTTGTTTTAAAGCACAGTTATTAAACTAGTATGTAAAACGATAATTCTCAATTTAGAATATGTAAATGTATTGATGATATACATTTTAATTTACTTAAATGTATTGATATACACTTAATTTAATTTAATTTATAATATCTATGTGATAATTGGCTAAACTTTACATCCATTCTACTTTTTTCATTAACTCCACTCTATTTCCAAAACATGTTCACTTTAAAAAAAATTATTTGAAATAGAACAAAGTAACTAGGATTTAATTTTTTTTTACATGTGTGAGAAATATGGGCTGTCTATGTACAGCGAGTTTCAGACAATTAAAATATTGTTATTGAGGTGGATTATTTTCTTTTTTTCTTTTTCTTTTTCTTGTTTTCTTTTTTCAAAGCAGAGTCTTGCTCTATTGCTCATGCTGGAGGGCAGTGGCAGATCTTTGCTTAGTGCTGCCTCTGTCTCCCAAGTTCAAGCCACTCATGTGCCTCTGCCTCCCGAGATAGCTGGGATTACAGGTGCCAGCACTATCCCCAGCTAATTTTTTATATTTTTAGCAGAGACAGGGTTTTGCCATGTTGGCCAGGCTGGTCTTGAACTCCTGACCTCAAGTGATCTGCCAGCCTTGGCCTCTCAAAGTGCTGGAATTATAGTGTGAGCCACTGAACCTAGCTGATGTGGATGATTTTCAGTAAAAGTGATCAATAATTAAATATTCATATTTCAAATACTATGTCAATTTATTTGAATCAGAAACAAAGTTTTTATTTAATGGATTCTTTGCAATACTTATTTTGTTTAATTTCCATTATTATGATTTACATGAATTTAGAGAGTGTGTTTACATTCCATTTTGCTTTCTCAGTGAAGTATCTTTTTCTATAGAATGTCCAAATTAGTAGCTCTAAAGTCCTTTTCTGTTTTCTTGCATTTTGCCTGTTTCCTCAAAAACTTTATTCACCAATTCAAAAAATTTTATTTTTATCTTAAACAGCTTTCTATTTTTTTGATGATTATTTCAGAAATAATATGTTTATTATACTATGATAAAATATGAAAACATTTAAAATAATATCTGCTTTCATGAAAAATTATTACAGTAATTCTATACTAATGAAGCTATTTAATCCATTAAAACCTTGCTATAATATAATTAGTGGATTGTTGTGTGTTTAATTTTGAACTTATTACTTACAATACTTTATGATTTATTAAGTGAAAATTAGTTATAGCACAGTAATTAATATTACAGTAAAAATTATAGATTTACATGAAGAGGTTGTCAATATAATTGTTATACACTAAAAAATGTGACTGCATGTGACTATATGACTGCAGTGCGAACAATTTTTGGCTAATGCACAAACACACTTTAAAGATACTCATCAATAGGCACATCAAAGAATCGTTTTTTTTGTAATTTAAAATAATTGTTAAATGCAGATTTTATGGTATTTCTATTATTCAGCTCATTCCTCATTTGCAAATAGAGGCAAAACAATATACAGTTGGCCCTCTGTAGTATGTGTTCTCAATCTGTGGATTCAACTAACCATATGCGAAAAATATTTTTTTAAAAAGAATAGTTGTATCTATACTAAACATATACAGACTTCTTGTCTTTTCCCTATCCCTTAAACAATACGGTTATGACTATTTATATAACATTTACATTGAATTAGGTATTATAATTAATCTAGAGATGATTTAAAGTATATGGGAGGATATTATAGACTATATGCAAATAGTACAGCATTTTACATGAGGACTTGAGCTTCTGTGCATTTTGGTATTCATTGGGGTTCCTGAAACCAATACCTAAGGAATATCGACACACAATTGTATATTATCTCAATAGTATATAATTTGCTCTTTTGTGGAAAATAGTCTTAATGTATCTATCTCTTAAAAACTCCATCTGCTAGAAAATTGTTAAAATAAATTTATAAATTATATAACAAATATGAAAATTGGCCATCTTTGGATTTAGTAAAATTACAAAACAGCAAAAATTATTTTAAAAGTAATAAAGGAGTTCATTCCATGACTAGTGCATCTTGCAATATTACACCTATATGCAGGGCACAAGAAGAATAGCCTTTCATGAGTTCTACTCTTGAGACTGGTTATAAGGTTTCTACTGACAAATCTGCTCATAATGTTTCAGGAAATTAGATAATTGCTTTTTTGATTTTTCAGAAAAATCTCCAGAGTTGTTTTGCATTATTTATCTGGATAGAAGATTAGCCACTCTCTTTCTCCAATATGTAAAGCTCAAATATACTCTCTTAATAAAAAATAAAAAATAAAAGGTAGTCTTCTGTTTGGTTTTTGAATCACAGAATTGTGGCAATTTGAAAACAGATGATCCCAAGGTCTCAAAAGCTTAGAACTGTGTAGCATCATACAGCTCACCAAGTAAATGTCATAGCTTTATATAAAGTGTCATTTACTAAACAGATGACTGTTAATGTAGATGTGTTTATAGATGCAATAGAATGCATTGCTACACAGAGAACAAAGATTTCAGTATCCTCCCTGTTTGCCAAAGTTAACCCGATAGAGCAACACTACATCTCAAAAAAAAAAAAAAAAACACCACAATAGTTTGATTTTATTTCTATGGTCTAGTTTAAAATAGCGATAAGTAGAAAATTATAATGTAATATAATAATGTGATTGGGAAATAAGCTAATAGGAACATCTAACCTAGTTATCAAATGAAAGGCAGAATTTCACTGAAGTACAGAGATTCAATTCACCAATAATAATTAATGGACAATACTTTACAGAGGTGTGTGGATGAAAGAAGCTCCTTAGAGTTTCTGTTCCTTTTTTATTCTTAATGTTATTTATTTATGTCAGCTGTGTTTCTCAAACTATTGTGCTGTTTACATATATTATATTTACTATTTTATTATCATTCTTGATGCAGCTTGTTACTTGTTGAGGATTTTAACACTGAGCACATGATTTACAGTCCATGTTTATGACCGTCCCCATTCTTGGTGACTTCAATTATCAGATGCTCTGAATAATCCACATAACATCCAGTGCCTAAATATTCTAAACCTCATTGTGTCCAATGTTCTGTTACTCCACCTTAATTTGACCATTCTCAGGGTCATAACACTGATCTTGTCATCACCATATTACTTCTGAAATATCAGGTCTAAGCATTGAACTTTCTGACAACACTCTCTCTTCTTCCACTTTTCTATCTGCTCCAACAATCTTTCTGTCTCATTGAGAAATTCTCTCCATTGGTCTGTGATAGTGTTTCCATCAAATATCATCTTAAAGTCATTAATCTCTTGTGTATTCATTTTAGATTTTGTGGTATGTTATGATCAGTAATAATGACTTTTATAATATTCTTAAATTCCTTGCCTTTTCTTTTTTTCTTTTTCCCACAGACAGTGTGTTTCATTTTGTCATCCAGGCTGGAGTGCAGTGGATAGAGTACAATTGTAGCTTACAGTAGCCTTGAACTCTTGGGCTCCAGGTATCCTCCTGCCTCAGTCTTCCAAGTAGCTAGGACTAGAGCCTCATACCACTGTGCTTAGCTAATTTTATTTTTTATTTTTTAGAAACACAATCTTACTTTTTGTCCAGGCTAGTCTCAAACTCCTGGCCTCAAGCAATCCTCCCTCTTTGGCCTCCCAAAGTGCTGGGATTATAGACGTGAGCCACTGGGTTCATCTTTTTCTACCTCTGTTGCATTTACCTAGAAACAATAAATCTACTTCAAGTTAAGTACCTCCTTCTCTGTACCTGTACACAAGCAACTACCAAGGACTAAAGAGACCATCAAATGGAGCTTACCAATTACAGTTCAAACTCAACACCTCAAATATCAAATGAGCAATCGACATTGCTGGGCAATCTCATTCCACTCCTTTCTCATGTTCATACCAAATAATATTGTATACCTTTCAATCTCTCCTAAAATCTGGAACACCCATCTCTCCTCCCCACAATTAGAAGGAATTGGAAGAAATCACTTCTACCTTTTTTCTACCCTACAATCTTACCTGCATTCGTCTCCCATTTAGAGAACGGGAAAATGGGGGAGAAATGATTTCTGTCTATTACAAGAAATGACATTTCAACAATTAGATCAATGTCCAAACTTTTCATTGGAACTCTGGATTCCATTACTTTTAGCTTTCTCAAGGTCTTATTACTGTTATTTCCTCTCTCACCTAAATAATGATTTTCTCCATTTCCCTTGGTTCATTCCCAGTGGTACATAAATATGCTTACGATTTACCATTTTAAAAATAAATGGTGACAGAAACTCTATGTATATGCCCATCAATTCCATTAACTCTCTTATCTCTCTCCTAATAAAATCTTTCAGACCATTGATTATTATTGCTATTCTGCTTTTCTTTCCCGTTTCTCTTCCTCTTGATCCCAGCAAGTTTCCATTTAAAACATTCTCATTCATGGTGGCTCTCAGCAACCTTCAAATTGCCACATTAAAAGCCAATTTTTATCATCATGCTTTCTGGATTCACAGCATTCGACATAGAGACCTGCTTTCTACTTCCTAGGCCACGATTCCTCTTATATTTAAAGACTGTATGCTTTAATTTTTCTCCTTAATTTACTTTCTTTTCTTTGTAAGCCTTTTAAAGCTAGTGCTTTCTTTTCTGTTTCAATTCTGAATATAGGACTTAAACAATATCATATTAAAATTGGAATCGTTTATAATTGGTCTTCAGACCTCCTTTCTTTCCACATTTTGTATATCATCAATAGCAGCAATCGTAACAGCAGAGCAACTTCCACAATTAGATAATGTGTCCTATATGTTAGACATTGTCAGTCCTTTGTAAATATTAACACACTCATTTAATCTATATTTCAGTAATTCCCATGATATCTCTTGCCATGGTCCACTGAAGTCCAGTATAATAAATCCCACTTACACTGCCATCTATATAGGATATTTAATTGCTTTTTTAAAATTTTGACATTGCTAAGACCCTATCCATAATTATACCCTTTACCAGTCTTTTTCATGTATCCAGATGCTTACTCCAATGAACTAGATTCACATTTGATTTCTTTTTCTCTCTCCTGTGAATATAAGTCTATAAAGAGTTTCCTTGGATTGATCTCAAAAATGTATTCTGAATTTCTCCATATCATTCCATTGCCTTTTTTCTCCCTGTTATAAAACACTTATCATCTCTAGCCTGAACTACCTATATCATCTCAAAACTTCCTCATTTATTTAATTCCTGTATAATCTATTTTATGTAGAGTATCCAGAGTAAGCTTGCTCTCTCTCTCTTTTAGAACATAAGTTGTGCCACGTGGTTGCCCTACTAACAACCTATAATTGCTTCCAATCACCCATAGAATCAAATTAAACCTCTTGCATGACCACTAAGGACTTTATGTGACTATTCCCTGGATTGACTTGATATCCTCCCCTAATGTTTCTAATCATCATCTTGGAAAGCTGCAGCCACACAGGTCTTTTCTTTTAGCTGAACACGAAGTTTGTTAAGTAAGAGATCAGTCAACCTTTGTTCAAGATATAATCAATAATTCTGATTTCCAGATACCAGTCTTTCAGTCTTAAGTTAGGTAACTCTCAAATGCTTAGGTTAAATCACAAAGCCCACCTAATATTACTGCGGCTAGAGTTATAAAGTTAAAATGTAGACCAAACTCCACATATGTATGTTTACATATTTTTAAACTGCCTTGAGTGTGATCTCATAGGGGACTGAGTAATCTTTTAGCTGAAAAATGCATGTATGTGTGTATTTGTAATATTAAGAGGTGGGGATAAGAAGATAAAGGGGTGTGAAGAATTTGAAAGGCCACAGCAATTTAGCAAACAATAAGTCCTTAATCAGGAACACATGATTTCCCAGACATGTGTAAAACATTAGAAAGAGAAAGGACAAAAAAGCATGATATTGGGTATTGTGTTACAATGCTGGAAAAAAAAACATAATAGTATAAGTTTTGCTTCAATAATACTTTTAGTAAAAATAAAAGCTGTTTTTGGAATAGTTTAATTTTTAATTGTATTTATTTCTAGATGTATTTTACTTTGTGTGAGTTAAATACTTTGTAAAACATTCACATTTGAATGCACAGATCACTTTGCAGTTTAGCTCATAGATGCCTCAAGTTACAAAAATGCTTTGACGCATCATGTAGTTTAACAAGGAAGCTAAGGAAGCTCTCTAATAATCTTTTTTTTTTTTTTCAAGACTGAATTGCTTTATCACCCAGGCTGGGATGCAGTGGCGCAATCTTGGCTCACTGACTTCTGCCTCCCGAGTTCAAGCGATTCTCAAGCCTCAGCCTCTTGAGTAGCTGTGATTACAGGTGCCTGCCACCATGCCTGGCTAAGTTTTGTATTTTTAGTGGAGATAGGCTTTCACCATGTTGGCCAGGCTGGTCTCAAACTCCTGACCTCAAGTAATCTGCCTGCTTTGGCCTTTCACAATGCTGGGATTACAGGTGTGAGCCACTGTGCCCAGCCCCCAATAATCTTTAGATTTTTTTAATAAAATAAAATAATGTTTCATACACTTTAAAGAAAGAGAGGTTTTTTGGTTGGGCGGGGGTTCTTATTTGTTGTTATTTTTAATTAACCATCATCCCTGTCTAAGAGAAAAGCTACAGAAATTTATTTTCATACCTACCATAAGATAATATGACAGACAGCCTTCTAAAATGGCCTGTAACAATTTACATCTACTATAATTTGTGCCCCTGTAATTCCTTTCACTTTTTAATTTTTTAATCAAAAGTTAAATTTGCTTTTAAATTTACAAGTAAAGCTGTTTTGAATTTATGGCATTTGACATGATGTTTTGATATATGTATACATTGTGGAAGGGCTAAATAAAGATACTTAAAATATGTACCACCTGACATACATACCATTTTTTTGTGGCAAGAACACTTAAAATCTACTGTCTTATACCCTGTCAACTATACAATGTATTGTTATTAACAATAGTAATTGTGATGTACAGTGGATCTCTTGAATTTCTTCCTCCTGTCTAACAGAAAGTTTGCATTTCCCCTCTTTGCTGTTGGCTGGACCTAGTGACTTGCTTTCAACAAATTGAATATAATAAATGTGATTGGATATCACTTCCAAAATTAAGCAATACAAGATGGCGACCTCTGTCTTGTTAGCAATCTTTTTTTGCTTGTTCTTTCTGCTTGATTGTTCTGATGAAGCAAGTTGTCCTATGGAGAACCCAATGTGAAAAAATAACTGAGAGTGGCCTCTGTAGCATAGCCAGGGAGTAATTAGTCCTTTACTCCAGCGGCCTACAAAGAACTGAATTCCAAAAATAAAGATGTAGGTCGGCTTGAAAGCAGGTCTTTCCTCTGTTGACCCTTCAGACGACATTGCAGCTTCAGCTGACACTTTGATGGCAGGCTTGAGAAAACCTGAAACCAGTGGACCCATCTATGTTGTTCATGGATTCCTATTTTACAGAAGATGTGAGATAACAAATGCATGTTGTTTCAAGCCAATAATTTTAATAGTAGATTGTTATGCAATGATAAATGATACAGAGAAACAACATAGCTAGAAGTCAAGAACAATTTTACTCTGCCATTTTCCAACTAATCATATCCAACATCAAGTTTTGTCTATTTTGCCCTTCTGGATATATCTCAGCCTATTCAACCACACTATTATTTCTTTTTATAATCCCTAACAACATTGCTTGAAATATTTCAATGTTTTCTAAAAGTTACGTCTATCTCCAGACTGCTGTAGTTCATTCCAGCCTTGATAACAACATTGCCCAAGGTAATGTTCAAAGGTATTTTGAACAAAAGATTTCTTTCTCAAATTAATCCAGGAAAAATTGAGTACTATGCTCTTTTATGCTCTTAGGTGAAGTTGTGATATAGTAATATATAGCTTTCTTCAACAAAGAGTTCCTCAAATTCATTTGACCCTAGGACACCCTTTCACTCTTATACGTATACAGTTTTAAAAAAATAAATAATATTCCATGGTATCAATGGTGTCCAGAAACCTCTATTTGGCTAATACTGCTTGAAATTTCTTAATTTTTTTCAATGGACATCTGATATGGTTTGGTTCTGTGTCCCCATTCAAATAACCTCTTGAATAGTAATCCCCACATGTCAAGGGAGGGACCTGGTGGGAGGTGACTGGATCATGAATGCAGCTCCCCCGTGCTGTTCTCAGGTAGAGAGAATGAGTTCTCAGGAGATCTGATTGTTTGATAAGTCTCTGGCACTTCCTCCCTCTTTTTCTTCTTTCTCCTGCCACCATGTGAAGAAAGTTTTTGCTCCTTCTTTGCCTTCCACCATGATTGTAAGTTTCCTGAGGCCTCCCCAGCCATGCAGAACTGTAAGTCAATTAAATATCTTTCTTTTATAAATTACCCAGTCTCAGGTATTTCTTTATAGTAGTGTGAGAGTGGACTAATACAACATCAAATCAAATTTAGGCAAACTTATCTTTCTTACAGAATAGTACAGAAAGGAAGCAAATGAATACATATATGACCTGGCTCTACCTCTCTGACCTTTCTTCCTTCTCTTTTATCTGATTCACTCCCCTGCCCTGCTTCCCCTACCTTTCATTCCAGGTTTATTGAACTTTAGGTTTTTTGCTAAATGTTTTTTCACTCTACACATATTTGTATAGCCAAATTCTCAAGGAAACTCCTATGTAGGTGTTTGAAGCTCTTTTTCTTTGTAGCTCCTTCTTTTACAGCGCTCGGGTATACAAATTCTAGCCATTTCCACCTCCTTGAGCTCCAGTCTTTATCAGCATGACTAATATAATATGCTTTACTTGGGATTTCCTTCTCTTTGGTGTGGTCTGGAAAGGGCTTCTAGGCAGAAAACCAGAGTGATTGTAGAGATTATCATCTTTGTTTTCCTCCTTGTAAGTATCATATTTTTGAACTATACTTGATGTCCAAATGTCTGAAAATCTTGTCTGGTTTTCTAGTTATTCATGGTCCATGGGTTTGTTCGATCCTGACAACTCTATCATGGTTGGAATGGGAATTTTCAGCATTTACTTTAATATGTGTCATAATACGAATATCTTAATCTTAATAAATATCATGAGGGTTATAAAGGTGTCTCTCGTTTTTTTTTTTTTTTTGACTCTTACCACCTAACATGATGCCTGGCATATAGGTGGCCCTGAGTATATATTCGTTGAATGAATAAATTAAAGTTTTTTAAAAAAACCCTGCTAGACTATTTAGAGAAAAAAGCCAAAGCTTCTTATCAGAAGGACAACTTCTGCTTCAATGAACCAGTGGAGATGAAGATATATAATGCAAGTTTGTGTAGTATTTTGCCAATGGTTGAGGGAGTTATGCGAGAGTGATTTGCATTCAAATATGTAAACAATATTAGGGCTCGGACAATCCCCCAAAATATGGAGATTGATCTGTTCAGCACTTTGATCTAAAGGAAATTAAAAGGCCTTAAAAGCAAGCTTAGAACCAAGGACTTTCTGACCTTCTTTTGTTTCTTCCTCTCCTACCCAACAAACACAGGATGGAACTCTATCTCTGAAGTTTTCTTCTCTGAAGCTCCTCCAGAAGCAAACAATTACCTTTGTTCCCCATCCTGAAATTTCATTAACCAGAGAGGATTAAATTCATATCTCAGGAAGGAAGGCTAAGAAATGTCATTACACATGGACAGATTTTGTCACAAGCTATTGTCTATTCCTCAAATCTCATTTAGCTTTATAAATAATCCTTTACAAACTATTGTCTGGGCCCAATCAACTCTCCTAAAAATAATGTATTACCTCAAAATCGCCTATCTTTTCCCATCTTCCTTTCCCTTTTAAAGAGGGTGCTGTTTAAGCTTCAGCCATCTGGCCCTTCTTCCAGCCTCATATTTGATGTGTCTCCCATGCACGTGTGCATGTTAACAAATTTGCATGTCTTTTCTTTTGTTAATCTATTTATCATCAGTTTATTTCAGCAAACTCCATTAATCAAACCTTCAGAGGGAAGTTTAAACTTCTTCCCTGCACAGATAAAGATTATGAGCTTTTTTATTAAACTGGACCAAAAGACAACTTAGGAAGGTTGGAAAATATCTTCCTGTTTTAACATGCAAAGGAATTCCAGGAAGTGTGCATAATAAAATCAATACTTTTTGAAAAAGGATATAAAAGATCTCATGTAATTTAAGGTATTGGTTTAAAAGTGTGTGAGTCTGGTAGTCTTAGAGAAATACTTTAATATTTTCATCTATCATTAACAATTTAAGCTTACACATTTCATTTAAAGTGAGTGGCAATGACTCAAAAGCTCTCACTGCAATACACCAAAATCACTATCGGTCCACAGTTGCCCCTAGTGAACTTTCCATGTTTTTATGCTTTAATCTTCAGGTCACTGACGTTGATCTTCCCTGGTAGATGGATCTTGTCCTGTACATGAATACCATTTTGCTGAGTCTGACAATTTAACCCCAAAGAACCTGAAAACCTGCATAAGAATTGGCTTCTCTGACTGCTGGGAACAATCAGACATTTGGCCATCGTTACAGGAACCATTGCTAATTTGTGCTCTAATTAACTTTCCAAACCTATAATGATGGCTTGTTTTGTTCTTCTGAATCTCCATTCATTATTTATTCTTAAGGAGTGTTTGGCTATAACATGGTGGGGATCTGAAACTTAATTTTACTTTGGATAAATTAGTAATAAATATGTCCTATTAAGAAAATGTTCTAAGAAAAGCAAAAGAAATGTCATGAACCTCAACTATTAAATGACCTATAGAGGAAATTCCTATAATCACAAATGTAAGTCAGTCACCAATTAGAAATTTAGTTCCCACAGTGGTCACACTATTTAAGACACTAAAGTCTTTTAGCTTGAAGTCATATGGTTTTAAGTTTTGATGCAAATCTGAAGGTGAGTCATTCAATTTGAATAAAAGAAGAACAAAGGATTTTTAAATTAGGCCAATTCAAACTTGTTCTATGGAATGAATGTACCATCTTTATTGTTTCTTTTGCTTTTTGTTTTCCAGAGCTTTTTGCAGATTCTCATGGAATCACAGAACTTTGAACTCGTGAGGATCTATACAAATTATGCATTTGACCGTTCTCACACAGGGGCCTTTTTAAAACTACAGACTTCTGAACTTCTTTGGCAATAGTTATAATTCAGCTGACAAGGAATGGTCCCAAAAATTTGCATCTAAAAAAATGACTCAAATCAAAAGCATTGATAAAGTTTTCTCATTTTACAAATAATTAAACCAAGGCCCAGAAAGATTAAACAATGTGCCCAAGTTTCTCCAAAAGTTGGTGATTAAAAAAACAAAAAACAAAAAAAACCCAGGAATGACTATCATAGAATGTGCTATTTTCTACTCTGAATATTTTTTTAGACTTTTTTATAACCATTTCTTCCAAAGTGAGAGTACAGTTTATACAGTATTAAATGGTAAAGGCTATCACTCAGATTATTTCTTCTTATGCAGTTTTTTTAATGTGCCTTTCAAAATATTTATCAATTTCATCTATGTGGCCAATACTTTTGTCATGAACTTCTCCATAAGATATAATTATTGTCCCTATAATGTCTGGTTGTGGCATATGTAGTTTGTCCATTATTTATATAGGCCCAATCTTCATAATTAGTGTCATCCCTTCTTTTTTCTTGATCAGTCTTGCTGGAAGTTTATGCAATTTATTAGCCTTATGAAAAAATCAGGGTTTGGTTTCACTGATTTTCTTGATTGTTTGCCCAATTTCATTACTTTAAATTTCTGCTCTTCTGTTTTCATTTTCTCCCTTCTACATACTGCAGGTTTGATTTGCTCTTCCTTTCCTAGCTTCATAAAGTAGAGCATAGATTATTATTTTTTGAAGCTTCCTTCTTTTCTAATCTAAACATATAAAATACATTTCTCTCCAAGAAATGCTTTGAATTGTATCCTGAAAATTTTACTCTTTGGAGTTTTTATTTTAAAATATTTCAACATAGTTCGTCATTTTTTTGTGTGATTTATTTTCTATCCTAGAGGTTATGAACAATAGTGTTGTTTACCTTACGAATATTTATGGATTATCCAGGTGTTCCATTATGGTTTTTAATTTAATTTTCTATTACTTCTCTTTTTTGAAATTTATTGATACTTATTTTATGGTGGAGAATATTATCTGTTTTGTGACTATTTTATGAGCACACAAACAATATGTGTATAATTCACTTGTTTGGTATAGGGCTCTATAAATATATTTGGTGTCAAAATCATATATATCGACATGATTTGTGTGTCTCTATTTTGCTTAGTTTCAGGTTATTTTCATAGCTGTTATATGTCTAATAAAAAATCTTAATATTTATTTGACTGAATATGTATCTTTTATATTTTTAATGAATTTTTGTTGAGCTAACCTTGTAATTTGTTGTTCCATTGTCTTCTGTCTTACAGTGTTTCTTTTCAAAAGTCATCAGTATATTTTTTAGCTTTAGTTCATTTAGATGATATATATATATTTTGGACCTTTTTTAGAACTTAAAAAAAATTTCAATTTCTATCAATTTGATTTTTATAACCTTTGGTGGTTTCTTCTTTCCTTTTTTTTTAAATTAGCATTCATGATAATTATTTATCTATATATTTATAATTTTTATTGCATTTGAAAAAATATATTTTATTTCTTTAAGTATTTTTATCCACATCCCTTTTTCTTTCTTTTTAAATTACAATTATGCATATGTTAAGCTACTTGATATTGTCTTTCAAGTAAATGAGGACCTTTCCATTTTTTAAATTTATATATTTATTCTTTTCAATTTGGACACATTTTATTTTCTAATCTTTGATTTACTTTTCTTTTCTTTGGCAATGTTTAATAAGTTATTAAGCCCAAAATGGTAATTTTTAATTTTAGATAATGTAGTATTTACTCCAAAATTTTTACTTGCCACTAATTTTTACTGTAATTTGACAAATTATAATTGTATATATTTAATGGGCACACAAAGTAGAAAGGTAATTACCAGAGGCTGAGAGTGGGTGAATACAAATATGTTTAGTACTTCTTCATAAACATGTTTTCTTTAAAATTCTTGAGGATGATGGCCATTTAGGAACAGCTTGGAGTTGCAGCTCCCAGTGAAAGCATAGAGGGTGAGTGGACAGCCACATTTTTATAGCCCATGGACCAGGAAATTCCCAGGCAGAGGAGACTCACGGCTGTTTTGGCCGGCGGGGTTGTTTTGGTCGACGGGGCTGCTTTGCCCCATGCTGCTGCTTTGTTGGCCACCCAGCCAGCAGTTCTCCATACAAAATACACTGGTCCAGGTGCCCTTTTGGTTGGCAATTGGAGCCCTGGGAAGCCATAAATTCATCTGATTAAAGAGGAGACTGAACAGGGAGGCAGGCCAGGAGATTCCTAAGCAAAAAAAGTGCCATGAATCTCAGTGCCGCTGTTTAAGCTGGTGCAGTAGGTCACCGCAGGGGAAACATATCCCGGCACCCTTTCAACAAGCGACAGGAACACCTGGGATAAAAAAGAAAAAAAAAAAAAGGCTCTGAGGCAGGGAGCCAGGTGATCAGGCTCGGCTGGTCCCACCCCCACAAAAGAAGAACAATCAGAAACTCTCTGGATTGAGAGTTTCACGGCAAGCACAGCTGAACCTGGGATGGTCCAGCTCTGTGGGGGAGGGGCATCCGCCATTGCCAAGGGACTCCACCAATAAGGAGGTAGTCCGTCATTGCTGAGGCAGCCTGCTGTTGCCAAGGTAACCCGCCATGGCTGAGGCTGCCTGCCGTTGCCTAGGCGACCAGCCGTTGTCGAGGCAACCTGGCATTACAGAGACAGTCCGCCAATACAGAGGCGGGCCACCATTGCCGAGGCAGTGCTAACTACTCCCATATAAACAAGACTGCAGGGAAGTTCATAGGGCAGCTGGGTGGAGCCCACAGCAGCTCAGCAAAGCCTCTGCAGGCAGACAGTGACTAGGCTGCCTCCTTGCTGGGCAGAGCAGCCCTGAAAAAAAAAAAGGCAGCAACACAACAGAAACTCATAAATAAACCACTAACTCCCTGGGACAAAGCACCTGGGAACAAAAAGCGGTTTATGAGTTCTGCTGTAGCAGACCTAAACGTACCTGCCCAGCAGCTCTGAATGAAAAACGGAGCTCACAGCTCAGCACTTGAGCTCCTGTAAAAGACAGACTGTCTCCTCAAGCAGCTACCTGATCCCTGTATATCCAAAAAGTCACTTCATAAAGGAGAGATCAGACTGACATTTGGCAGGTATCCTTCTGAGACAAAGATAGCAGAAGAAGAAACTGGTAGCAACCCTTACTGTTCTGCAGCTGCTGCAGGCAATCCCCAGGCAAGCAGGGCCTGGAGTGAACCTTAGCAGTCCTACAGCTGAGGGGCCAGACTGTTAGAAGGAAAACTAAAAAACAGAAATAACTTCATCATTAACAAACTAGACATCCACTCAGAGACTCAATCTGAAAGTCAGCAACTACAAAGACGACAGGTAGATAAATCCATAAAGATGGGAAGAAACCAGTGTAAAAAGGATGAAAACACCCAAAACCAGAACACCTCTCCTCCTACAAGGGATCACAACTCCTCACCAGCAAGGGAACAAGGTTGGATGAAGAATGAGTGTGATGAAATGACAGAATCAGACTTCATAAGGCAGGTAGTAAGAAAATTCTGTGAACTAAAAGAACATGTCGTAATCCAATGCAAAGAAACTAAGAACCTTGAAAAAAGATTTGACGAAATGCTAACAAGAATGGACAACTTAGAAAGGAATATGAGTGAATTGATGGAGCTGAAAAACACAACACGAGAACTTTGTGAAGCACGCACAAGTTTCAACAGCCGAATTGACCAAGCAGAAGAAAGGATATCAGAGGTCGAAGATCAACTCAATGAAATAAAATGAGAAGCCATGATTAGAGAAAAAATGGTAAAAAAGAATGAACAAAGTCTCCAATAAATGTGGGACTATGTGAAAAGACCTAATCTACGTTTGATAGGTGTACCTGAATGCGACAAAGAGAATGAATCCGAGCTGGAAAATACTTTTCAGGATATTATCCAGGAAAACTTCCCCAACCTAGCAAGGAAGGCCAATATTCAAGTCCAGGAAATACAAAGAACACTACAAAGATATTCTTCATGAACAGCAACCCCAAGGCCCATAATCGTCATATTCACCAGGGTTGAAATGAAGGAGAAAATGCTAAGGGCAGCCAGAGAGAAAGGTCGGGTTACCCACAAAGGGAAGCCCATCAGACTCACAGCAGATCTCTCAGCAGAAATCCTACAAGCCAGAAGAGAGTGGGGGCCAATATTCAATATATCATTAAAGAAAAGAACTTTCAACCCAGAATCACATATCCATCTGAACTAAGCTTCATAAGTGAAGGAAAAATAAAATCCTTTGTGAACAAGCAAGTACTCACAGATTGCGTCACCACCAGGCCTGCTTTACAAGAGCTCCTGAAACAGGCTCTACACATAGAAAGGAAAACCAGTACCAGCCACTATAAAAATATGCCAAATGGCAAAGAGCATCAACACAGTGAAGAACTGGCATCAACTAATGGGCAAAAGAGCCAGCTAGCACCAAAATGGCAGTATCAAATTGACATATAACAATATTAACCCTAAATGTAAATGGACTAAACGCCCCAATCAAAAGACACAGACTGGCAAATTGGATAAAAAGCCAAAACCCATTGGTGTGCTGTATCCAGGAAACCCATCTCACATGCAAGGATACTCAAAGGCTCAAAATAAAGGGATGGAGGAAGATTTACCAAGCAAATGGAGAGCAAAAAAAAGCAGGAGTTGCAACTCTCATCTCTCATAAATTAGATTTTAAAGCAACAAAGATTAAAAGAGACAAAGAAGGACATTACATAATGGTAAAATGATCAAAGCAACAAAAAAGCTAACGATACTAAATATATACGCACCCAATACAGGAGCACCCAGATACATAAGGCAAGTTCTTAATGAGTTACAAAGAGACTTAGACTCCCACACAATTATAGTGGGAGACTTTAACACCCCATTGTCAATATTAGACAGATCAACCAGACAGAAAATTAACAAGGATATCCAGGACTTGAACTCAGACCTGGACAAAGCTAACCTAATAGACATTTACAGAACTCTCCACCCTAAATCCACAGAATATACATTCTTCTCAGCACCACATCACACCTACTCCAAAACTGACCACATAATCGGGAGTAAATCACTCCTCATCAAATGCAAAAGAACAGAAATCATAACAAACAGTCTCTCAGACCACAGTGCAATCAAGTTAGAACTCAGAATTCAAAAACTAATTCAGAACTGCACAGCTTCATGGAAACTGAACAACTGGCTCTTGAATGTTGACTGGATAAACAATGAATTGAAGACAGAAATAAAGATGTTCTTCAAAACCAACGAGAATGAAGACACAACATACCAGAATCTCTGGGACACATTTAAAGCAGTCTCTAGAGGAAAATATATAGCAACAAGTGCCCACATGAGAAGCAAGGAGAGATAAAAAATTGACACTCTATGGTCAAAATTGAAAGAGCTAGAGGAGCAAGATCAAAAAAACTCAAAGTCTAGCAGAAGACAAGAAATAGCTAAGATCAGAGCAGAACTGAAAGAGATAGAGACACAAAAAACCCTTCAAAAATCAATAAATCCAGGAGCTGGTTTTTCAAAAAGATCAACAAAATAGACCACTAGCCAGATTAATAAAAAAGAAGAGAGAGAATAACCAAATTGATGCAATAAAAAATGATAAAGGGGCTATCACCACAGATTCCACAGAAATTCAAACCATCATCAGAGATTATTACAAACAACTCTATGCACATAAGCTAGTAAACCTGGAAGAAATGGATAAATTCCTGGACACTTGCCTCCTCCCAAGCCTAAACCAGGAAGAAGCTGAAACCCTGAACAGAGCCATAACAAGGTCTGAAGTTGAGGCAGCATGAGAGCCTACCACCCAAAAAAAGCCCAGGTCCAGACGGGTTCACAGCTGAATTCTACCTGAAATACAAAGAGGAGCTGGTACCATTGCTTCTGAAATGATTCCAAACAATCCAAAAAGAGGGAATCCTTCCCAAATCTTTTTATGAGACCAACATCACCCTGATACCAAAACCCGGCAGAGACGCAACAAGAAAAGAAAACTTCAGTCCAATATCTATGATGAACATAGATGTAAATATCTTAAATAAAATACTGGCAAGCTGATTGCAACAGCACATCAAAAAGCTTATCCACCATGATCAAGTAGGCATCATCCTGGGATGCAAGGCTGGTTCAACATACACAAGTCTATAAATGTAATACACCACGTAAACAGAACCAAAGACGAAAACCACATGATTATCTCAATTGATGCAGAGAAGGCCTTTGACAAAATTCAAAAGCCCTTTATGCTAAAAACCCTCAATAAGCTAGGTATTGACGGAATGTATCTCAAAATAATAAAAGCTATTTATGACAAACCAACAGCCAATATCATACTGAATGGGCAAAAAACTGGAAGCATTCCCTTTGAAATCTGGCACTAGAAAAGGATGCCCTCTCTCACCACTCCTATTTGATATAGTGCTGGAAGTTCCAGCCAGAGCAATCAGGCAAGAAAAAGAAATAAAGGTATTCAAATAGGAAAGGAGGAAGTCAAATTGTCTCTATTTGCCGATGACATGATTGTATATCTAGAAGACTCCATCGTCTCAGCCCAAAATCTCCTGAAACTGATAAGCAACTTCAGCAAAGTCTTAGGATACAAAATCAATGTGCAAAAATCACAAGCATTCCTATACACCAATAACAGACTGAAAGAGAGCCATATCAAGAACGAACTGCCATTCACAATTGCCACAAAGAGAATAAAATATCTAGGAATACAACTAACAAGGAATGTAAAGGACCTCTTCAAGGAGAACTACAAGACACTGCTCAACAAAATAAGAGAGGACACAAACAGATGGAAAAACATTCGATGTTCCTGGTTAGGAATAAACAACATCATGGAAATGCCATACTACCCAAAGTAATTTACAGATTCAATGCTATCCCAATCAAGCTACCAATGACCTTCTACACAGAGCTGGAAAAACCACCTTAAACTTCATATGGAACCAAAAGAGAGCCTGCATAGCCAAGTCAATTCTAAGCAAAAAGAACAAAGTGGGAGGCATCACACTACCGGACTTCAAACTATACTACAAGGCTACAGTAATCAAAACAGCATGGTGCTGGTACCAAAACAGAGATATAGACCAATGGAACAGAACAGAGGCCTTGGAGGCAACATAACATATCTACAACCCTCTGATCTTTGATAAACCTGACAAAAGCAATGGGGAAAGGATTCCCTGTTTAATAAATGGTTTTGGGAAAACTGGCTAACCATGTGCAGAAAGCAGAAACTGGACCCCTTCCTGACACCTTACACTAAAATTAACTCCACATGGATTAAAGACTTAAACATAAGACCTAACACCATAAAAACCCTAGAAGAAAATCTAGGCAAAACCATTCAGGACATAGGTGTAGGCAAGGACTTCATGACCAAAACACCAAAAGCATGGCAACAAAAGCCAAAATAGACAAATGGGACCTAATCAAACTCCACAGCTTCTGGACGGCAAAAGAAACAGTCATTAGAGCGAATCGGGAACCAACAGAATGGGAAAAAATTTTTGCAGTTTACCCATCTGACAAAGGGCTGATATCCAGAATTTACAAAGAACTAAAACAGATTTACAAGAGAAAAACAAACAAGCCCATTCGAAAGTGGGCAAAGGATATGAACAGACACTTTACAAAAGGAGACATACATGAGGCCAACAAACATATGAAAAAATGCTTATCATCACTGGTCATCAGAGAAATGCAAATCAAAACTACATTGAGATACCATCTCACACCAGTTAGAATGGTGACCATTAAAAAATCTGGAGACAACAGATGCTGGAGAGGATGTGGAGAAATAGGAACACTTTTACACTGTTGGTGGGAGTGTAAATTAGTTCAACCATTGTGGAAGACAGTGTGGCGATTTCTCAAGGACCTAGAAATAGAAATTCCATTTGACCCAGCAATCCTGTTACGGGGTATATATCCAAAGGATTATAAATCATTCTACTATAAGGACATGTGCACACGAATGTTCATTGCAGCACTGTTTACAATAGCAAAGACCTGGAACCAACCCAAATGCCCATCGATGATAGACTGGACAAGGAAAATGTGACACATATACATCATGGAATATTATGCAGCCATAAAAAACGATGAGTTTGTGTCCTTTGTAAGGACATGGATGAACCTGGAAACCATCATTCTCAACAAACTGATACAAGAGCAGAAAATCCAACACCGCATATTCTCACTCATAGGCAGGTGTTGAACAATGAGAACTCATGGACACAGGGAGGGGAGCACTACACACTGGGGTCTGTTGGGGGGAAATAGGGGAGGGACAGTCGGGGGTGGAGAGTTGGGGAGAGATAGCATGGGGAGAAGTGCTAGATGTGGGTGATGGGGAGGAAGGCAGCAGATCACACTGCCACGTGTGTGCCTATGCAACAATCTTGCATGTTCTTCACATGTACCCCAAAACCTAAAATGCAATAAAATATAAAAAAAAATTCTTGAGCATAATTGATATCCTTAACTGTTCATTTTGTCATCTCTGCACTCCTGCCTATTTCTAGTATTAATATTTCTATTGGTTGCTTGTCAAAATTCCTGTTTCTCTTGGTTGCTTGTCAAAATTCCTGTTTATAAATTCAGCATTTCACTGTTTTGAAGTTTATTTCATTTTACTTCTGGGCATGCATAAAATCTTATAATCTTGTTTGGGTATATGACTGAACAGTGACCAGTGATTAGAAAATGATGTATACAAATGCTTCCCCAAATGTGTGTTAAAGGGCAGTGATTTCTTTTTTGTAGTAAACTATGAGAATTATTAGAACAATTTTAGTCCTATAATTATGCCTTATTCCTCTGGAATTAATTTCAATTAATTTCTGTTTGATGCCTGGGTTCACTACCACATTAGGATCATCTAAATACAACTTCAAGGCTTAAAGTTCGCAAGCCTATACAAGTGAAAGGAAAGAAGTTGCTATATTTGCTGTATTCAACTCTGGGCTTTAACTTTTCTTTCAACTTGCCTGTCTGCTAAAAAAAATATGTTCAGTTCATCAATTATTTCTTCCTGATCAGCAATGACATCTGGGCAAAAGTTGTTCTGAATATTGATTTCAAGCCTCTAAGTTTTGTATTTCCATCAGGTTTTAGCATGGTGATTTGTCTATTATTGTTCTTCAAAGCTTTTTAAAAAATTATTGAAAATAGGTCATGTAACTTTCTTTTTTGTGTTTAACCACAGGGTTTTTGTGATATACATAACTCATCATTACCTAAGTGAAAAATCTTATGCAATTTTTGTTTAAATGTCTTTCTGGTTTTAGAGATTCTCACTCTATATCTGCATCCAGGGCTAGAAAATATAATTCAAGCTAAACCATTTGGGACCTCCATCCCCTTAGCAACAGTAATTATTTTATCAGTAAGCGTATGACCTATACCAGCCCAGAGTTGTTCTCATAATTCTTGCTGGAATTCCAGGAACAGAAGCATTCTTTAAATGGTGTGAATGAAATAGCAGCATAAAGCTGTTGAAACAATTTTGATATCATAAGAAAAAAAAAATGACGTATGAATGAAACTCTAGTCCAAGAACAAGATGAGAAATTTTAAAAGAAATAGCATTGAATACCAAATAATATTTTGGTAAAATTTTACCTAAAGTCCATTATACTATTGATTTTTCAACCATATGAATCAATCATTTCTCATATTTCAAAAGTACGTTTGTTTTTCTATATTTTGCAACCAAAAATATCTTAACTTACATACATGCTGAAATGTCTCCTGAAATTGAAGAAAGAACACAGCCTAAGTGCCTATGAAGGTAAATATTTGACTTCTACGATTGAAAGAAAAGCATCAATCTTTCTAAAAAGTTCTAACAGAGATATCCTGAAAAGATCTCTTGATTAGCCTATATTTTGTTAATACTCTCTGAACCAGTCACTGCTTTGTCAGTACTTTCTGAACCAGTCGCTATGAACAAATTTTATTTTTATTAGCCTTGTTGTATTTGTGGCTTAGCCTGGGCTCATTTTCCCCACAATTGTCATTATTCACTTCACTTTTCAGATCAGGAAATAGAGATCCAGAGTATTTAAGTTATTTACCCACAGTAACATGAATAACCTAGAATCTAAATTCATATTTATCTTCCTGATTTTCTCAAACCTCTTTTTAATTGAAAACATAACTGGAAATAGGAGAACTCAATCAAGATAGATTAAATTTTACATTTTTCTTTAAAATCAAACTAGTCTTTGACCATAGGTTTGTTTGCATTTGAAATTGTTTTCCCCCGTGGTCTAAGTTCTCTGTGTTCTCACAATAAGATTTATTTTCAGTACTCTTCATCCCTTGGCTTGGTCTCCTTAAATGCTTACTATGTAATACATTCACGTTTGATTACTTTCTTCAAATAGCCTCCTCAATTGTACATTACTCCTTCAGTTCACAATCTATCTCCTTTCTTCTTCCTTGGAAGAAACCTGGTTTGAACTTTCTGCCTTGGGTCCTCTGTAAATCGGCTTTGGTTTTGTCACATATAAGGAAGCAGTTTATGAAACATTATTCATCCCAGGAGAAAAAAGTATAGTAGATTTGATAGATCTAGATTGCAGCCACCCAAGTGAGAAATTTTAAATTTTTAGCAGCCAAAGGAAAATTCTGTCCTTTTTATTTGTAAATAGGGCTGTTACAATGGCAGGAGTAAAAAGTGTTTTTTCTAAACTTAAGGAGTTACTCTAATTGCACACGAGGTGTGTCCTTATTTTCTGAAACCCAAAGAGATGTGCTATTTATGTCCCTGGTTGGCTGCAAATTGGTCTGAGAATCAGGTTTTAGCTTGGTACTGGTCCTTCTGGTTTGCAATGTGCCTGTTGCCCAGCTTGCTTTGGAGGTAGGTAGCTAGGCATCAAATTCGATTTGGCAATTGGAATACAATTGTGAAGAGCAAGCATATGTCAAAATCTCTATGTCATACATTAATATCCAGGGTCTTAAGGTTATGAAGTTAGTAACAAGGTTACAAAAACATAAAAACAAGGAATTAAGACAAACTTGTTTAACAAAGAAGCAAATGAAACAAGGATTTAAGGGAAAGGTTTAAGGGAAAGGTGTAAGGGAAAAGACAGGTAGAATTTTATTCTGACTATACCAAGTGTGTGCTGGTTAGAAATGGCAACAATTTCCAACAAATAAGGGATGAGAATGAGTTTGCTTGTTGCTTTGGAAAACTGACAATATCTGAAAGTTCTAGCTGTAAGACACCATCCTAACTCCTTGTGACAGCAAACATGATAGTCATTTCAGAGAGTCACATAATCCTGGTTCAATGGTTATTATCAATAAGTGACATTGGAAATCACAACCATGTATTCTCCATAACATTCACCAAAAGTTGTGTTAGCTCAATTGAAAAGAAAAAGTAAAGCAAGCTAATTCTTTTATGTAGACAAATTTGCTTCTTAACTATTGTGACTTAATTTCCACGTCTCAGTGTGCATTCAATCTAATTTGGGGCTGCATTCCTTTTAGGATGATATACACAAGTCATTTTTAAGTTAAATATATACTTTTTCTTGTATTTGGGGAATAGAGTAAAATCCAACTGATCTAATTATGGAGTCAAGGAATTTGTTTGACCTAAGAAGTGTGTAATCTTTCCCCCATATATTTAATAACATCAGCATTAAATGAATGACAGTAAAACCACTGATGGCAAAATGAACTAGAATTAAAGAATAAGAAATGAATGAGTCCGGCTTATTTTCAAGAACATCAACTGTTTTCTACTTAGATCCACCCCCTTGCAGAAGAAGACCTGTGCAGAATCGATCCTTTAGGCTCAACTGCTGATCCACTCTCAGAATCACCTTCAATTCAATGAAGAGCCATAATATCATTTCCTTTTATTGATCATATCTACATCTATGCTTTTTGTTTTCCATTATCAATAAATTGATACTCTCCAAGGAGCCAGTCTCTGTTTTACATTTTTTCCTCTTAAGAAATCATTTTAGATAGCCTAAACAGTTAGTAAGCTATTCAGTGCTGTGTCTGTCCAGCAGACCCTGGCCGAGTGACAGATGAAAGGAGTACTCAGACATAGGTATGCAGTGTAAGAGTGGCTAGGGGACTGCTGAAGAGTGAGCAGCAGTCCCGATAAGCTGGAGCTGCTTGCTTTTATTTAGTATGGACATAATGCCAAAAGCCTGGAGCAAACACAATCTGAGGGTAATTAACATAATTGTTCCTCCTTACAGGCAGCAGTCACACAAATGGATGGTCAAAGGTCAGTTTCTGGACAACATGGTAAACAAGCCTATTTAGATAAACTTCCCTACATTCCCGTGTACCTACTCCTCGCCCTTTGCCTCAGGGTAGGAAAATAGCTGCCTTCAGTTTATTCTCCCCTAAAGCTTTCTAAACCTTCTGATCTTTCAAGAAGGTTCACATCTTTCCTTGTAGCTTCTTCCACCATGCTAAACGATCTCCTACAACTCAGATTAACATTTATTTGCCAAGCATTACTACTGCTATAAGGTACCTCTTTTTTCTCTCCTGAATTGATACTCTGTTTTTCTTTTACTCATTTCCAAAATAAATTGTTTGCTATTTTTGTTTTCTAATTTCTAGCCAAAATGAGTGTGTAATACATGAAAACTCCGTTCAAATAGATACGATAAAGAGACCCCAGAGGAGGAAACACTCTGGGCAACTATTTGAATGCCACTAGAGCCTCCACATGGAGGCAGGAGATATTGTCTGGGCCATGATCTGTATCTCATCTTTAATCTGTAAAAGTGCCTCACACCTCTGTGTAAACGCATCGCACCAGCTAAACTGTGATGCATTTACTGTAGGCTTTGCAAATCTGAGGGAAAAAGAATTCTGAAAACAGGAGCAGAGAACATGATCTGTCAAGGACTAGGCAGTATTTATTTGGTCCATTTATATTGTAAGAATACAACTATAAAATATGTGAATTTGCTAAATTAGATCAATGATTTGCTCAGCCTTATTAAAGGAATGACTGGTCAGCAATAAGGGAATTTTTCTGGTGTGGTTTTTAACAGGCTCCAGCTAGTGAGACCTCAATGAAGAAAGTTTCATACTAGGTGAGTGAAGGAATTGTTCTCAATTTTGAGCTTCATTGGGTGGGGTATTGTAATGGCCTACCCTGGGCTAGCATAACTGACTCCATTTTAGCTGTAATCTCCAACCTGTCTTCCCCCTCCTTACTGCAGCCCCTTTGGGTGCATAACTGGGTCATGCTGCACTTAGAGGCATTGAAGCATACTGTTCTTAACACGTGTAACCGTCGTAACCACATCCGGCTTGGCATACCTCCCCCCTCCTATTGTAAGAAAAAAGTTTCCCTTTGATCATTGTGTAGAGGAGCCTGATTGCCCCCTTCTTGGTAATTGTATGGAAACCACCTGTGTCCGCAGCCGCTTCCTCTAACCTACTTTTCTGCTTCAGTAAAATTCTGCTTCAGCCAGGTACTCCCCTCCCCTACCTAAATCAAGGTATAAAAGATAATCAGGCCCCTTCCTCAGGGCAGAGAGAATTTTGAGCGTTAGCTGTCTCTTGGTCACCGGCTAATTAACAAAGGGCTCTTAATTTGGAATTCAGAGCATGGCTCGTTCCTTCTAACTCACTCAATTACAACAGTATAAGTTAATGAAAGCAACTGTCTGTCAGCTTTTAAAAACAACCATAATCTAATTATTTTGTTGGCTGATGATTTGGCTGCCAGAGCGAGTGCCTCTTAAACATTTTGAACAATCAAACACAATCCCTAGAATCCTGGAAAACTTAAATGTCTGCCCTATATTTGGAAAACAAAGGTTTTTCTGAGTAACAACACAAAATAACTGGTAATTGACTGTAACATGGAGGTGTGGAGCCTTTTTATGAGTATCACATCAGTCACTGCAGTGGTCAGTGTGCCATACTCTGCCCATAACTGATTCTATATTGCTGGTACTAGATGGCTATTAAATTGCCATATTTTGTACAGCAATTTTATATTTTGATACACAAACAGGTTTTTGCTACAAATGGGAAAAAATTTTGTTTGGTTTCTTTGTTTTGGGGGAAAGAATAATCCTGATTTGCAATACTTCACACAATAACTACATTTCACGATTGTGGTTGACATGTTGGATGCCATCTAGCTGTTTACATCTGTCTTCTGGCTTTCATCTTCCTATTGTTTGTTTGTAATTCTATCATACCTATGACCTAACAGATTTGAGGTCACTTAATCAATGGTTTACAATGTGACATGAAACAGCTTAGTGAAAGTTTGTTATATTCATATGTACATATGTGTGTCAATGTATAAATGTGTTTGTGTGTGTGTCTTTGTGTGCAAACATTAATATTCTTAAAATAAAATTGGTTTTCTCCAACTTTATAGGGAAGAAATTTAAATGGAAATATAAATTTGGTGAAAATAATTTAAATAATTAAATGCAGTAAGATTGAGGGGAAATTTTTAACCTACTATCAATAACCACCATTTAATAATTAAGTCAATATTATATTAATCACATAATAAACATATATTGGGGTGCTACCATGTACTTGGTGTAATGGGGCATACAGAGATGATAAAGATCAAAGCCTATAGTGTTAGTCATTCGTGAAACCCCCTATTATTTTAATTAATACCTGGGTATCACTATGTTTTTAATATGATTACATTCTTCTTTAGAAAGTAAGCTTAAAAACAAGTTTATTAAAAACAAAAGAAATTAGAGATTAAAAAAACTAAAGTCAACAATGGTCAACAAAATAAATAATGCACCAATCATACAAAATAATGCACCAATCATACAAAAAAGCTTGCATTTTTTTGTACAGTGTTTTTTAAACCCTTATCGATTACTTCATCTTATATTTACCAAAGATATTGTGACCTCTTTCAATGCTGGAAGAAAAACTGGCCAAATTAGATTTATTAATGAATGCTGTTCATTCTGATGACTGAAATGAATTTTCTAGTCAAATTTTGATATTACTTAATTTAATTCTTATACACTGAATTTAGAACCTAGTTCCTGAATAAAACTGACAAACAAAAAGCCCTTGCAGCTTTACTCTTTGGTCAAGTCCTGAACTCAATTCTTACCTGCTGACTCTCAGGCCTTCTGTAGTTTCATGGCAAACAGGGCCAATGGGACATTGACCAGTGCTGCCAATGAACTGCTGTGTGGCTAAAGGTCAATTATGAATCCACTCTATGGATCTGTTTGTTCAAAAAGAGCATGAAAAGGTTGGACTAGATTATACTCAAAACTCATCAAACTTAGAATTATATTGCAGTAAAGTTGGGTACTCAGATACAGACTTTATTCCTGAATTAGAATGCATCTTTTCTATCTCAAAGACATTTTAAACTGACTTGGTTAGTAAAGTTCACTCCCATTATTCTTAGATTTTTTGATATAGCCATGTGCAAAGGATACTCATATGCTCTGGTCTTCTAAACCTCAAACATCAGAAAAAAAGCCATGAGTGAAAATTATGCTTGTTTCCTGTTTTCCAAGCCACATCACCAAACAGGATGACTTAAACTCTGAAACATGAATGCAGCAGGGTACTCTTCAATGCTCATTACTAAATTCTTTCATAAAATCTTTATCAGGAGAGTTTGAGTTTCACTCAAGCCCCCTCAGTTTCATATAATAATAAGTATTAAAACATTTTCAAAAGTGCTTGTTGGCCGAGCATGGTGGCTTATATCTGTAAACACAGCAGTTTGGGAGGCTAAGGTGGGAGAACTGCTTGAGCTAAAGAGTTTGACACTAGCCTGGGCAACATGATAAAACTCCATCTTTACAAAAAATTAACTGGAAGTGGTGGCACACACCTGTGGTCCCAGCTACCCAGGAGGTTGAGGTGGGAGGATCACTTGGGCCCAGGAGGTCAAGGCTGCTATGACCCATGATCATGCCACTGTACTCTATGGTGGGCAGCAGAACAAGACCCTATCTCAAAAAAAGAAAAAAAATTTCTTGACACTATTGGTGAAATGCAGATAATACAGTTTTTTTTTTCCATGATCTGATAGCTTTAGTGTATATGTATATATTCATATGTGTGTGTGTGTGTATGTGTGTGTGTTTGCAGTTTATCTTTATAAATGACTGGAATAAAGTCAAAACTGATTAAAACATTTGGTTATTCTGGTATTCAGGAGTTTCCTAATACAAAATCTAGCAAGATCTGAATAAATAGGACTATTTAACTGTGCTCAAAGATATATTTCAAAAAATATTTGAAAGTTTATTGTTGCAAAATTTCAGTGCAGAACCTCATGACATTTATCCTTGATTTTAATGTATTAACATTTGTATAATATATAAAATAGCTGAGTAAATTTAATTGTTAATTTAGCTGAGTTAAAGTCAAATTCTAGTATTATATAATTATGAAGTATCCTTTTGGTCCACATAGAAAATCATTAAAGATTATATGGTGCTTCTCAGTTTTGAAACTCTCTCCCCCAATTGAAATATATATCGATACAAGATAAATTCTAATAATCAATATTTTAATGCCTCACTAATGTAGGATTAAGTAAAATAATTCCTATTTGTCACTCATAACCTATTGACACAGGGCAAAAAATGCTCATGTTTATTGTGTTTGATCTTAGATCAATAGTTAAGTAGCTCATTCATGCATTCAGGAAACATGTAATCATGAATAAGTTACCTAGGCTCAGAATATTAACCATGTTCAGGATTTTCAATTTGACCTCACTTTGAGTCTGTCGGCCTGGCCTTAAAATTCATCTGGTAATGTAAAAGTGTATCCAGTTTGAGCTGGAGGCTGGTTTCATTCAAGTCTATTATATTCTCTAATTTTGCACTTTGGAGCTTTTGAAAGGATAAGATTTTGTCCTATTTCTCAGTAAAACTGACATAATTTTTCACTTACCGATCGTTTTTCTTCCATTAGCTAATATTACAATTGGCCCAGGACACTCACTAGAAACACCAAGTTGTTTTGAAAAGAAAGATAACATTTCATGCAAAATTTTGTTTAAAGAATAAAATGTTGAAAATGATCTTTCAAAGCCTGCCGCCTCTTCCATGAGAAAACTCCATTATATCACTTCTCTCCACAATTTATAGGTGTAAAATGAAGCTTAAGGTATGAAAACTCAGACTAGAAATATGTTAATGGCATCAAAATACTACCATGTTCACCAAAAGGAGGAAGACATGAAGGAAGGGGAACTATGAGATAGCAGGGAAGAGCAAAACAAGAGGCAATGGGAATGTTTAAAATTCACTCATTCTGTCTTCTACTTTAATTGAGTTTTGTGACTGATGAAGCCTGCCCAAACTGATTAATGTACTATCCACTAAAATTTCAACTTTTCTTTCCAATTTTTGTTGTATATTTTGTTTTATTTATTTATCTTTAAAGTACGTTAATATTAGACGTTCTAAAACTTAGATTTTTAATTTTTCTGTTCTAGATCCTCTTTAATGCTAATACTTAAAACAGGTTGCACATGGTAAAATAATATTTATTCAGGCATTTTAAAGCAGATTGAAAATTCAAATATTCAGAGCACGTATTAGCTACAGAAAAATAAAACTACCCTTTAGTTTAGGTAATGGGCATATTCTAATAATTAACATGAAAATAATGATTTTTTTATGCTTATAAGACAAAATAAATTTACTATCAACTCTTTTTATAATCCTCTGACTACATTTCTCTATTATCTGGGACTGTTCATCAAATTTATTTGTCAAGAATATCAACCTTATGCCTTCTGATTCTACTTAGAGACAGTTTTCCCTTGATGGCACATCTTTCTCAGAGTGTTTCCATAAGAAATTAACATATTCCTTTCTCCTATCATTCTCGCTATAATAAAATCCAGTGCTATGCAGTTCTGCTTCCACACACCTTCTTCCCTAGAGCCATTTATACCATTGTTTTGATTAGTTTCAAAGGTATTTATTTTCAAGGAATTTATAATAAAACTATATAATGTTTTATAGTTAAGAAAAAAGGTAATTTAGCAGCCTATTAAATGTAGTTTATGATATCTATTTTACATCATTTTAGGAGATTATTTTCTCTATTTTCTCATATGTCTGGATACATCTTTGTGTAGAATATATGGATTGGAAAATGTTCTAAGTATTGCAATAAATATGAGTCAGGAAAAATGTTATCAATTCATTTGGCCACTTGACCACTGCTATGAGTATTTATGTGTCCTTTCCAAAATTCATATTGAAACTAAATTCCCAACTCAACAGTGTAAAGAGGTGAGGCCTTTTAGGAGGTGATAAGGCCATGAGGGCTTCATCTGCATTGAGATTAATGTCTTATAAAAGGGCTTGAGGGGGTTTCCACTTGTATCTATTCTTCCACATGAGGAAGCAGCGTTTGTCCCCTTTGGAGGACACATCTATAGGGTGCTATCTTGGGAACAGAGACTGGGTCATCATCAACCTGTCAACCTGCAGTTCCCTTGATCTTGGAATTCCAGCCTCCAGAACTGTAAGCAATGAATTTCTGTTGTTTATAAATTACCAAGTCTATAGTATTTTATCATAGCGACATGAAGGGTATAATACAATAATTTATGTTTTATGTCATTTATGTTATGGATTTATATGTGTGTGTGTATTTATTTATATAATTATTTATTTATCAAAAGAAACATATGGATTCAATAACTTTATTTCCTGGCACTTTCTTGAACCAAATACTAATATATTTGTTATGATTTGCCTTTGTTTAAAAAAAACTTTGTAGTTTTAATTTTTCTATTTACTATTTCCTGTTGAAACAAAAAAAAAAGTTTATTTAGAGAACCATGAATTATCATTATATTCCTAGATGTTTTAAAAACATAATAGATCACATAATAGAAAATTTTCAAAGTTTAAAAAATTTTTTAATTTGTATTTCTTAGCATTGACTATCAGTAAAAATCTAATTCAAATACTTCTCAGCTTTACAATCTATTATGGTTGATTGGTCTGCTTTTTCTCTTTATCTCTATACTAGGTATTGCTCTGACATTGGCTTCCATTTGGCAGAAGCTAGAAACAAAGTGAAGGGAAGCTATTAAAAGAAAATCTAGATCCAAAATAAAATATCTCTGATGGTGAGAGAGGCACAGTGAAGATCAGAAAGCAGCAGGAATAAGATGCTCAGCTCATGACATACAAAATAGATAGGTCTTTTTAGAGAACAGATATCTAGTTAAAAATAAGAGACCCCATAAGACCTAATTCTTTGCTGTCTTGCAAACCTTCACAGCATACTACCTACTAAATATTATGACATTCATCCTGTTCAATTTTAATTGTTGACTATATTATTCTTAACTTTCCCTGCCACCCAGCATTACCATAAAAGGAATTGGTACAAGAGGATGACCAATGAGATTTCTAAGTAGTCAGTCTTCATTTATTCATCATTTATTCTTTAAAAGTTCTCTGGAGAGATCTATTTGAATAGTAAGTTTAATTCCAGAAATGGGAATAGAACCCAAAGCAAGTAGAAAGAAGAAAACCGTAAGAATCGTAGCAGGAATAAATATAAAATGAATATGAGAAATACAGTAAAGAAAATTTGCAAACCCTAAAAGTTAGTTTTTTGAAAGTATCAATAAAATTGGTGAATTTTTGGTTTGAATAACCAAGAAGAAAAGGAGATATAACAAATTATTAATTTCTGCATGCTTTCATAATATAAGAAAAACTAAAAAACCTAGAAATAGATATATTATCAATATGATAAAGGACATTTATGAAAGCCCACAGATTGTATTGTATTTAATAATGAAAGATTGACAGCTTTCTCCCTAAGCTCAGGAATAAGACAAAGACGTTCACTTTTAGAATTTCTATTCAAAATTTCACTGGAGACTTTAGCTAAGAGATTTAGGCAAGAAGAAGAAAGAAAAGCCAGACATGACAGAAAATAACAAGAAAAACTATTTCTCTTCTCAGGTAACATGACTGTATGTAGGAAGTCTTAAGGAATCAACAAAAAATTATAGCTACTAAATGGTTTCAATAAATTTGCATGATATGAAGTTAATATGTTAACTTTAATAAAGGTAATTAATAGTAAAATCTATTTTCTTTATACTAAAAACAATAACATACAAAGTTATGAAAAAAATCACTTAACAGTAAAGATAATACAATGCTTATGAATAAATTCAACAAAAAAGTTGCAGGATTCCTAAACACTACAAAACATATTGAAAGAAACTAAAGAAAACTTATTTAAAAGGTTAAGCATCCTCTGAAAGAGAAAACTTATTGTTTAGAAGGCAATACTCCTAAAAATTGACTGCAGTTTAAAAAATAATATATTTCAAATTTTGCAGTGTATTTTCTTACAGAAATAGACAAGTTAATTCTAAAATTCACATAGTATTACAAAAGACCCAGAATAGCCAACAAATTTTTAAGAAAAGAACAAAATCAAAGTTGCAGAAATTTTTCTTCCCAAATCAAGAACTCACTATAAAGCTATAACTGTTAACTAAGTGTGGTATTAGCAGAAAAATAGACATATAAATAAATGGAACAGAATTCAGAGTACAGAAATAAACCCACACATATTTGGCCAATGGACTTTAGACAACAGTGTCCCATGGTCTTTTTTCCTTAACTCTTATTTTAGTTTCAGGGCTACAATTTTCAGGGTTTGTTAATATAGGTAAATTGCATGTAAGAGTGATTTGGTGTATAGATTATTTTATTATCCAGGAAATAACATACTATGTAATAGTGTATTGATGCTCATGCTCCCCCCACCCTCATCTGTCAAGTAGACCTCTGTGTCTATTTTTCCCTTCTCTATGTTCATGTGTAGTCAATGCTTAGCTCCCACTCCATGTGAGAACATGCAGTATTTGGTTTTCTGTTCCATTATTTCTCTTAGAATATTGGCCACTGGCTCCACCCATGTTGTTACACGGGACATAATCTTATTTCTTTTTATGATTGTGTAGTATTTCTTACTATATATGTGCAACATTTTCTTTGTCCAGTGTGTTGATGGGCACTTAGATGATTTCATGTTTTTGCTGTTGTGAACAATGCTGTGATGAATATACATATGTATGTGTCTCTTTGGTACAGGTTAAAGGTAATTCTATTTTAAGTTATTTGAGAAATGGCTAACCTGCTTTCTGCAATCTCTGAACTAATTTACATTCCTCTTTGCAGCATATAAGCATTCTGTTTTCTCTGCAACCTCACCAGCATCTGTTATATTTGTATTTTGACTTTTTAATTATAGCCATTCTGACTGGTATGAGATTGTATCTCATTGTGGTTTTTATTTGCAATTCTCTAAAAATCAGTGATGGTGAGCATTTTTTATATGCTTGTTGGCTGCTTGTATGTCTTCTTTTGTAAAGTGTCTCCTCATGAACTTTGCCCACTTTTTAATCGGGTTGTTTGGGTTTTGCTTGCAAATTTGTTTAAGTTGCTTATAAATCCTAGAGATTAGACCTTTGTTGGATGCATAGTTTGCAAATATTTTCTCCCAAAATACAAAATTGGTGAAATTTTAGGACTTTCTGAAGGTTGCGTGTTTACTCTGTTGATAGTTACTTTTGCTGTGCAGAAGCTCTTTAGTGTAATTGGGTTCTGTTTGTCAACTTTTGTTTTTTGTGGCAGTTGCTTTTGGTGTCATCATCACAAAATCTTTACTAGGACCTATGTCCAGAACAGTATTTACTAGATTTTCTTTAAGGGTTTTTATAGTATAAGGTTTATATTTAAGGCCTTAATTCATCTTGATTTGATTTTTTATATGGTGTCAGGAAGGCATCCAGTTTCAATCTTCTACATTCGGCTAGCCTGTTACTGCAGCAATGTTCATTGAGTAGAGAATTCTTTCTCTATCGCTTGTTTACGTCACCTTTGTCAGACTTGATGATTAAAGTTGTGCAGCTTTATTTCTGGGCTTTTTATTCTGTTTCATTGGTTTATATATATATATTTTTTCCCAGTATGCTTGTATTGATTACTGTAGTCTTGAGTATAGGTTGAAGTTAGGTGATGTGATATCTTTAGCTTTGTTCCTTTTGTTTGTGATTGCTTTGGCTATTTAGGCTCTTTATTGGTTTCATATGAATTTTAGAATAGTTTTTCTAATTCTGTGAAGAATGCTGATGGTTATTTGATAAGAATAATATTAAATCTGTAAATTGTTTTGGGAAATATGGTCATTTTAACAATATTGATTCTCTCTATCCATGAGCATGGAATGTTTTTCCATTTGTTTGTGTCAACTCTGATTTCTTGTAGCATTCTCTTGTAATTATCATTATAGAGGCCTTTTCACCTCTTAATTAACCATATTCCTAGATGTCTTATTCTTTCTGTGGCTATTGTGAATAGGATTGCATTCTTGATTTGGTTCTCAGCTTGGATGTTGTTGTTGTATAGAAATGCCACTGACTTTTGTACTTGATTTTGTGTCTTGAAATTTTGCAGAAGTTGTTTATCATATCTAGGAGCTTTGAGTCAGAAAGTATGGGATTTTCTAGGCAAATATATATATATATGATCTACAAACAGACACTTTGACTTCCTCTCTTACTATTTGAATGTCTTTTATTTCTCTCTCTTGCCTGATTACTCTGGTGAGGACCCCCAGTACTATGTTGTATAGGAGTGGTGAGAGTGAGATTTCTTGTCTTTTTCTGATTTTCAAGGAAAATAGTTCCAGCTTTTGCCCACTCAGTATGATATTGCCAGTGGGTTTGTCATAGATGGTTCTTATTATTTTGTAAAATGCTTCTTCAATTCCTAATTCTTTAATTTGCTGAGAGTTTTTAAGATGAAGGAATGTTGTTTTATCGAAAGCCTTTCTTTACCTATTGAGGTAAATTATATATTTTTGGTTTTTAGTTCTGTTTATATGATGAATAACATTTATTGATTTGTATATGTTGAACCAACCTTGCCATGAATAAAGCTACTTGATTGTGGTGGATTAGAGTTTTGATGTGCTGCTGGATTTGCTTTGCTGGCATTTTGTTAAGAAATTTCAAATCTATGTTCATCAAAGATATTGGCCTAAAATTTTCTTTTTCTGTTGTGTTTCTGTCAGGTTTTAGTATCAGAATAGTGCTGGCTTCATAGAAGAAGTTAGAGAGGAGTTCCTCCTCATCAATTTTTTTGATAGTTTCAGTAGGAATGCACTGTCTCTTCTTTACACATATGGTAGAATTTAGCTGTGACTCTATCAGTCCTGGGCTTTTTCAGGCTAGTAGGATTTATTATTATTATTAATTCAATTTGGGGTCTCATTATTGGTCTAGTCAGGGTTTCAGTTTCTTCCTGGCTCAGTCTTGAGAAGTTGTACACATTTCTAATAATTTTCAATTTCTTGTAGCTTTTTAGTTTGGGTGCATGGAGGTGTTCATAATAGTCTCTGAAGGTTTGTTTTATTTCGGTGGAGTTGGTGGTAATGTCCCCCTTGTCATTTCTGATTGTTTTTATTTGGATCTTCTTTTGATTTTATTAGTCTAGCTAGTGGTCTATAAAGCCCACATTTGAGTCTGTTTATTTTTTGCATGCCATTTTTCATCTCAATTTCTCTCAGTTAAGTTCTGATTTGATTATTTCTTATCTTTTGTTAGCTTCAGGGTTGATTTGTTCTTGTTTTTCTAGTTCCTCTAGGTGTGGTGTCAGGTTGGTAATTTGAGATTTTTCTAACTTTTTGTGGGCATGTGGCCCCATAAACTTTCTTTTTAACTTGGCTATAACTGTGTCCCAGATATTTTGTATGTTGTATCTCTAAACATGGTCTTACTAACAAATAATGCTATACAACTAGACAGCCACATGAAAAGGAATGAGGTTGTACTCCTCCTTTATATGGTAGACAAAAATTAATTACAAAAAAATTGTAGACCTAACTGTAAGGGCTAATACTATATAAGTCTTAAAAGCAAACATAGGAGTAAATCCTTATGACCTTGATTAAGAAAATGATTTAGTTCATATGAATCCAAAATCATAGCAACAAAAGAAAAAAATTACAAATTTGGCCCTATCAAAATGAAAACTTCTGTGTTTCAAAGCACACTGTCAGAAAAACAAATTGAAAAGAACACACAGGATGAGAGAAAATATTTGAAATTGTCTATATTATTATGTTCTATTATCAAGAAAATATAAATAGTTTCTACTACACAATGAGAAGACAAATATAATTTAAAAAAGACAATGAATTGAATAGATATTTCTTCAAAGAAGATAAACAAATGACAATAAGCACATGAAGAGATGCTTAAAATAATTAGTTATTAGGAAATATAAACTAAAACTACAATAAGATCCCACTTCACATCCACTGGAGTGGCTGTAATTAAAAAACGGGACACTAACAAGTGCCATATGAATGCGGAGAGATTAGAACTCTCATTGCTGATGGAAAGTGGTACAATCTTTTCAGAAAATAGTTTGGCAGCTCCTCAACATACTGAACATATAGTTACTACATTACCCAGCAATTTTTCTCCTAAATTGCTACCCTAGAGAAATGAAAATGAATATTCACACAAAAACTTGTATACAAGTGTTCATAGCAGCATTATTCATAATAGCCAAAAAGTAAAAACAACCTAAATACCCATCTAATGAATAGCTAAACAAAATGTGCTATTTCTATGCAACAGAGTAACATTCAGTAATAGAAAGGAGTGAAGTGCTACAAGCTACCACACAGATCAACTGAAAACATTAAGCTAAAGAAAAAAGCTAATCACAACAGACCACATATTATATGATTCTATTTAAGTTAAAAATCCAAAATGGGCAAATAGATAAAGTCAGAAAGTAGATTAGTGGTTACTAGAGCTTGGAGGAAAAAGGAAATGGGGAATGACTACTAATGATTATGATATTTCTTTTGAGGGTGATGAAAATATTTTAAAATTTCACAATGGTTATCATTGCAGAACACTGTTAATATGCTAAAAGACATTAAAATGTAACTTTAAAACAATGAATTTTATGATAGGTAAGTTATATCTCAAAAATGCTGTTATAAAAAGGAAAATAACCCCTGATTATCATGTAAAATTTAATTTGATAAGAGCAAGGGCTGATGCCAGGACATTTTTCATTGTAATGAAGATTGTGATTTAGACAAAATTAAATTCTTATTTATCTGAGATCACTGTAGCTTTCAGGAAATACTATATGCACAAGAAATTTATTGCAATTGCCTAAAGTAATTTCAGCGTTGCCAAGGTCTTAAGTACTGAAGTCTACCTGGACTAATTATCTTTAGGGAAACAGAAACTTCTGTTGCCACTGCGTAAGGGCTGATTTAAGATCAGGAAGCAAAAATTCTCAAAGTATAGATGATCCTTAAGTAATGCTCGATGAAAGGATCAGAAGTAAGATGTAATTATATATTTTTAATATAAATCTATTCTCCCATACTGATTTGTGCATCGTTCAAATTGACAAATGTTTTCTTCAGTTTCATGATCATTAGATGTTCTTGCATCAGAAAACAACAGGATATCCTGAGACCATCAGTTCCCTGAACTTTGAGAACCATTGTCCAAGGACTCCAATCTGATCATACTTTGGAAAAGCGGGGGGAAACACTTGCAAAGCCCTTTCTACTACCCTCTGAGAACATCTCCTTCAACATACAGCTAATCTAAAACCTCTCTGCTGTTTCCCACTATCATGTGTATCTCTTGTCAGCAAGATTTGCAAATTACCCTCTAACCATTCAGTTCATATCTTGTAGTGTTTAGTGTCTGTCTTTTTTGTCTTTTCTGTATGTTAGCTCCTGCCAAATGCTTTCTTTGAAGGGAGAACAAAATAAATTCTGTCCACTAATAAATTCTGGCCAGACCTAATTCCGTCTTCAAAATGTTAAAAGTGATGAAATTGCATTTTACTCCTTTTGGGTTATACTTACTGGAAAGAAGCAGAAACTTTTCTAATCCACATAAACAATGCCATCAACCACACAGGGAAAGCAGCCTGAATAAATGCATTGGTTATGGCATTCTTAGAGCAGAATTACACCTTCCAAAGTTCCAGCTGGGAGCAAAATAAGAATTTGTGTGGTGTGGAATGTTTTTATTCTTGGCAACCCTTAACTTTCTAGTTTAAAAAAACAGCTTTGAAGTCTTTTTGGAATCACTATCACCCTCAGCAAACAATATTTTGAAGAGTACAGAGTCAATGAATTATAAACAGATGGATTAAATTCTAATTAAATAAGAGTTTTAAAAACTTAGATAGAAGTATGCTGTTTCCTGTTATTTTGAACGTTATGGTTTCAAACTAGCAAAAACGTTGTTGCAAATTACACGTCTATATTAAATTTCTCCCAGGTCTTGCTATTCTTTAGAAAACACCTCAAAGTAGAGACCTGAAGTCACTGTTCTGCCTTTGGTTGAGGAAGTTTCACATTGTACTTTTTTTTTCTTTTTATCGAAAAAGCTGCCAGAAGTTTCCATGAGACAGGGACAGTTTTGTAAATCTGAGTATAGATGTTCAAAGATAACACCTCTAAGAAGACATCATTATTTCTCCAAGCAGTTACACCAACTATTTTCATGTTGTGGGAAAAAAGAAAGAAAAAATCCTGAAATTATAATACCATTCTTAGAATTCGATAGGGTCAATAGGTCCCATGCTGTGCTCTAGCTATTAACCTTCTGGCTAAGCATCTCAAACTTAAGAAGGATTATGACAATATCTTAGTCAGTCAGTCTGTCTGTCTATCTATCTATCTATCTATCTATCAATCAATCATTCATGTGGCAGTCTTTTCTCAGGTGATAAGAATGGAGTTCACATGTTCTGCTTGCTTTATCTTTGGGTGAGAGCGAGAGATAGAAGTAGAGAGAGAGAGACAAAGGTGTATCATAGGGATAAGAATGAATGACAAAAGGTGATGTGAGGAGGGGTAGAGTGAGCACACATAATGAGAGAGGTAAGTCAGTAACTGGAGAAGTCAAAGTGAGAAAGAACAGCTGTATAACACAGACTTGCGCAAGCACTGCTATCTCATTAGGGTTTATTAGCTGCAAGGAAATAAGGTGTGAGAGAAAGCGTGGTTCTGTGGAAGAGAGGAAATCCTCCATTTATTATTTGAGGGATTTGATTTCAGTGTTCTCAGCCTCCCCTTCCTTTTCCCTCTTCTACCACCCAAGCAATGTTACTTATGCTTGATTTACATACTTCTCAAGACTGAGTATTTTTTATATTATTTGTAGATACAACCAACCTATACCATACATCAGAAAACCATGATAAATATTAATTGAGGAAAAAAGCGTATATGGAAAATGCTGCTATAAAGATGTAGTTTAAGAAATTTTCATCCAGATTGAGAATAAATGGATCATGAAGTGAGGACAATAGGATTTCAGAAAGCAAAACACAAGACAGTTAAATCATGTTTGTGTGTGATTGGAGTCAGGAAATGTCAGCTGGCTGAACTCAGGAAGAATTCAAGGGATTTTTATACTTTGGAACACCAGTATTATGGTAGCATAATCTTTCTTCCACCTTTGAGAACAAAGGCAGAGTTAGTGGAGTTATTACATTGTACATGTGTCAGGAAAGAAGATAAAGATATATGAAAGGCAAACTTGGCTAATACTAAAATTTGTCTAGGACACAAAAAAAGAGAGATGACAAATCCTTGAAGAAAAACTTCACCTGTACCAAGTGTGCACTTTAAGCTGCCTTTTTTATTTTTGAGTTGGAGTCTCGCTCTGTAGCCCAGGCTGGAGTGCAGTGGTGCCATCTCGGCTCACTGCAACCTCTGCCTCCCAAGTTCCAGAGATTCTTCTGCCTCAGCCTCCCAAGTAACTGGGACCACAAGCGTACACTACAATGCCCAGCTGATTTTTGCCTTTTTAGTAGAGATTGAGTTTCACCATGTTCACAAATTTATTAAGTAGATTTTTCTGGTATCATCTTCAGATGATAAGCGTCTAAAGTTGTCTTCAGTGGTTAATTTTTGTTCTTCTAGTTAAAAGAAGGGCAGGATACCTTTTGTCTTTTTAAATCTATTTCTTGCTCTTAGCAAATAGAGGAAGGATGAGGCTTTTCGGTATTTGCTGTTTCTTAAATGCCTTCAGCTCTACAACTGTTCACATTTGGTGGTATATTTTGGCCTCCCATACACTCTTTCTTGTAAATTTCAGGCAGAAGGCAGTAAAAATGCAACATTCTAAGTAAAGGAAGAACTGTCTAGAACAGCCTTGTTCTGTACTCATCCCTCCTAAAAGAGAAAAAAAAAGAATGTAGTATGATACATCAGCCTAGTGGCCCAAGCATTGCCTGAGGTATAAAACCCAGAGTAGAAGGCTGGGAGTGGTGGCTCACACCTGTAATTACAGCATTTTGGGAGGCCCAGGTGGGCAGATCACAAGGTCAAGAGATCGAGACCATCCTGGCCAACATGGTGAAACCTCCATCTCTAATAAAAATACAAAAATTAGCTGGGCATAATGGCACATGCCTATAGTCCCAACTACTCAGGATGCTGAGGCAGGAGAATCTCTTGAACTCAGGAGGCAGTGGTTGCAGTTAGGTGAAACTACGCCACTGTACCCCAGCCTAGCAACAGAATAAGACTCTGTCTCAAAAAACAAAACAAAACAAACAAAAAAAACAAAACAAAAAAATAAAACAACAACAAAAAACCAGAATACAATAATTTCACTCAGCTCTTGGAAGACACTGGGCACAGACAAGACTCTTTCCACACTGGGTTGCTTTCCAGAGCCTTGGGGTGCCAGTTTGCTGTGAATCCTAGTCTTGTGTTGGTTCTTGCTGATTATTTGTAACAGAATTTCTTTGCCTAACTTTTGTGCATGTCTCTTCTCTTACTGGGTTCATACTCTGGCAGCTGGGTTTGTGCAAAACCTCCTGTAGACTTAGACATTTAAGCAGAAACTGGCAAGTTATTTACAGTCCTCCCCTGGACTTGGTAACCAATGCAGGATGCTCCCCTCCTAGGAATTGATACTGATGTGTGGTATTTCTGCTTAAAAATAAGGTAGACTAGATTACAGTTTAAATATTTAACATAGCTATGTAAAGCTCGCAAATAGTAGCAATTGCTAAGCTTTTGATGAGAAAGTTATGCAAACACATCAGGCAATAGACAATTGCCTACTGGGTGGCAACAGTGGCAACTCTGCTGTACTTAGTAAGGTTTACTAAAACAACAACAACAAAACAAAACAGAGACTTTGGAACAACACAGCCTAACACAAACCCCAGGCTCACTACTGACTAGTAGTGTGATGTGATTGTGCTCAAAGTTAATGTCTCTTATTCCTGTGAACTAGAGTTTGTATATAAAGAAAGAACCTAGATATGAAGATAATAAAAGCATGCTTACCTATCTCATAGAGTTATTGTGACATTCTAATAGCAAATGAGAAAATATTTTCTAGGTGTGAAGTGCTATGGAATTGTAAGCTATAATTTATCACTAATTAAATTCCTCCCTGTAACCCCATGACAGTTCCAACAGCCTTCTTCTCTATGAAGGGCAACTTCCATGGCACAAATTTGCCACATTGTATCATATTCAGTACTTAGTTGTTTAGACCTCTATCCTGGGGATGACTTCCATCCTTATTAAAAGAGGATTTGTTTAATGATGAACTTGTTAATATCTTAATAAATTGTGCTATTTGTTTTGAAGATCTGTCATCAGATATGTCACTGTTAGAATAAAGACACTTAGAAATGAAAGCATTTATAACAAATTAACAATGTGTGGTGGAGAAACACACCACCAAAAAAGCAAAATGAAGCTTTGCTCTTTAATAATCTTGAACTTTTTCAATGTGTCAAATACCTACTATTCTTTAAGATTCAAAGGTTATTGAATTGCCAGTTTATGATTTAAACCAAATGTATTGTTAAATCAGAAAAGTATTGTAAAAACCAACTGTGTATATAGAAAATGACCCTACAGTGGTATAATTGTCTAGTAATATGAGGACAATTATTTGGATAACATTGGATAACATTATTGAAATTATCATTAAAAATAAAATATATTCTTGTTAGTAACATTCAATACAATTTGTTTTGCATTTCCATCTTAACAACCATAAAAAGTTACATCAATGTTTCTGTGCTGGAGTCCTTCAAAAAGCAAATTGTTTTTGAGACTAGTACTTTTCCAGTTCATTGGAAACTAAGGCTATGAAATGGAGACAATTATAATATAACTCTTAATTCTCTGGGCCTGGATGACTGACAGGTCCCAGGTGCTTTCATCTAGAGATGATATTCTCCGGGTGGCAGAGCATGGGTCCGGGGTAGATTTCACAGGCCGTTAGGTTGATGGCTCTGCAATTGCTTCCTGGTCTGTCACTTGTCTGCCTGTTGATGGGCTTCGATGGGCTCTCCTAGTCCCCTTAGGCATAATTTTGTCTTGACTTCTTTTTGATCCTGAGGTAATGGAGCATTTTATCAATTTTAGTGAGTAGGCCTTTATCAGATTATTTTTTCCCCCAGAAGATCAGCATTCTCAGATGTTGGGTCAGGGAAAGCAGGAAAGAGGAAGGCAGAGGCCTCTTTGCCTCTCTCCAGTATGCTTGTTGTGTGAACATTTATAATGCATTCCAGATGCCAGCATCCCTATATTCATCCAAAAGAGGAAGTTTTAAGTAACCCAGCAATGTCCTGTTAACTCTACTTAGAGTAAAAGGACCCTCATTGGAGGTCTATTGGCAGGGGATTTGGATGTTGAGTTTCTGTAAGCTTACCTATATTGCAGAAGTGTGATTTTGGCCATTTCTGGATTTCTTAATGAGCTTTAATATAAATCATCAAACCGGCAAAATGTATCTATCCAACTATTTCCAGGATAAAAGGAGAATAGAATGGTAGGCTCTAGAAAATTCTGTAACCTTCATATTGAGTGTTTGAAGAGATATTATTTTGCTGACATTAGGTTCATCAGAGAAAGTAAGAAGGTGAATGATATTTTTTCAAATTAAACACAATTATTAGAATGTTATATTCTAAGCCAAGTACGGTGGCTCAGGCCTGTAATCCCAGCACTTTAGGAGTCTAAGGAGGGTGGATCACCTGAGGTTGGGAGTTCAAGGCCACCCTGACCAATGTGAAGAAACCCTGTCTCTACTAAAGATACAAAAATAGCGTGGCATGGTGGTGCATGCCTGTAATGCCAACTACTCAAAAGGCTGAGGCATGCACCAACACACATAAGACTGAATGTGTGTTGTTTTTAATAAACAGATGTTGAATGACTGGTTAATTACAAGAATCACTTGAACCTGAGAGGTGGAGGTTGCTGGGAGCCGAGGTCACATCATTGTACTCCAGCCTGGGCAACCAGAGTGAGATTCCATCTCAGAAATAAAAATAAAAATAAAAATAATGTTATATTCTAATAACAAAATTGAACAAGATTTGTTCCTGGACCCTCATTAGCATTAGTGGAATTAAAATGATTTTGATATGACTTAGAAGAAGTTAAGAAGAGCAAGGCTCATCTATTAGAAATAAAAATGTCATTCACCCAAAATCACTAGTTATAAGACTCAAGTTAAGACATTATGGTCTTTGAGATATTTCTTTAAAAACTTATACAAAATAAATCTAAAGCTCTATAGTTCAATTAATACCATTTTATTCATCTTGTGTCACTTAAGCAAATATTCCTTTTGTGACAGAAGCAACAATGCTAAAGATGTATAGTTGATGTTTTGAGAGAGTTCTGATTACATACTACTTGATTTTCTTTTACAGATTTTTTTTACTTTAAAGACATAATAAATGTGATTTGATGTGAAGTGTTTCAAATTTTAAAATAATCATATGCTAATTTAATATGCACTGATTGAGTGCCTACTTGCACTCAACAAATACGATGTTTGGGACTGGGACTACAGAAGTCAATAAAAATGGTTACCCTCATTGGGCAGATCATCCCATGAAAAGAAATCATGTAATCATGTTCTCAGTTTTGTCTTCACAACTGTGGTTACCATGACATCTCTAAGTTTTATTTTCTCTGGCTGTTTGCTCTTCTGGCTGCTAGAAAAATCAAATTAGCAGTTCATCACCAGTTTCTGTTAAGAGCTATATAACATGATTTTATTATTCTTACCAACTGTTTTTGCTTCATTTTTTATCGTCATTTCCTCATTTCTTAAATCTATGTTTCTCATAATCGCTATATATTACATTTTAAAATGTGTTGTGGTATTAGTAAATGGGGAAAAAATAAACACATTAGTTTTCCCTCTCCCAATGAGCATACATAAGGCTGAATATGTGTTGTTTTTAATAAGTAGATGTTGAATGACTGGTTAGTTACAAAGTCACAACCCAGTGTTTTTCACTGAGCATTAGGTGAGTATTAGGTTAGTCTGTTGGTGTCTTGCTTTGTAGGATCAGGAAAGATATAGGATTTTCTTTGAGAAAGAATTGTCCTACTCCTCACATTTCCACAGCTGGGCCTTTTTAAATAAGAACTAGAATGGCACTAAGGAAGGAGCCTAAGAGAACATAAGGAAGTAAATTGTGGAAATATTATTTTGGGATCCAGCGTGTTTGTTAGAATAAATAAAATTGGATTAAGGCCAGATTATGAAGGATCTTACATATCAATTTACATTTTATTTCAAAAATACTTATTGTCTGCACCTTTTTCATAGAGCTCTGTCATAAAGATGTAATGTGGACAACTGAACCTAGTACAATTCTGATGCTCAGCCCTTTTCCCACACGGTTTCTTGTGTTTTCTTACCATGACTGACTATACATTAGCAAGTGGAAACATAGTGAGGGGTTGAGATAAGACTTTAATTGTTAAATAAAGACTTGAATACTGTAGAATAACACTCAATTAAGGTGGTATGATAAGGAGCATTTGGGAATATTTACTCTGAATGTAAAAAGATGAATGACTTAACACTACCTCTGTTTCAGCATCATCAATCTCTGCATTAGTCATGGTCTTGATAACTCCTATTATATGAACCTTTGTTGGATGAATGGATAGATGCACTGGGCTTTATTACACAGCACACTCGTGAACTGGTACGTCAGTGGGTTTCTGACTGATGTACCCATGTATACTATTTGCCTCCTCACAAGATTGACTCTCTGCTTCTTTCAAGGGCTTATAACATATAATCCTGATAGAGAAACTGGTTTCAAATTGTGAACAACAGTTGAATAGAAGAGATAGGAACACCACCCTCAAACGCTTACCTAATTATTTTTCTAGAAGAGTTACAAAGAAATGCAAAGGGTATTGACAGTCAAAGTGTACATAATATTGACTAGGCACCAGAAACATTTTTAAGAATGTAAATGGAATACATCATTATTAATATTTAAATCTTATAAAAACTCTTTGAAGTAGGTAATATTATCAACATCATCTCTATTTTACAGAAGAGAAAAATCAAAGTAAAAGTTTAAATTTACTGCCTAAGGGACATAAGGGAGAAAATTATGTGAAGATTTTGGGGATTTTTTAATAGAATAAGTAAAATTGGATTGGGGCCATATTATGAAGGCTCTTATACAACAGATCAATCCACATTTCATTTCAAAAATTTTTATTGTCTTAGATACTGAGGAATATAGCAGTGAAATGAGATATTGTGAACATGATTTTCTTCAACTCCTTATTTTACTGATTGGGGTTTCAGAGGACTGAGTCCACATGAAAATCTTGCAGTTAGTAGGAAAGAGTAGCTTCTAAATTTGTTTATATCATTATCAGTTCAGTTATCTTACCTCAATGTCACTCTGCCTTTTTCATATTTTCTAACTTTTTTAGTATCTGGAATTAAACATTTTACTCTCTCTTTATAAAATGCCCTTCCTTTTCTTGAGGTCAATTGTATAGAATTACAATCTCTTAGGCAGACGGTGAATGATTATGGAGTAAATTAATGAAAGTTAATGAAAGTTAAAGGCAGATTTAGCCTTAGGGATTTTGCACTTAGTTCTCTCATATCCTGGGACTCAATTCTGCCACATATTTTCTTGGCAAATTTCCTCATATACACTTTTTAAAATTCCTGCTCTGACCGTATTATTGAATGTCACCTCTCCCTCCTTCACTAGCCCACCACTCTTGATATTCTTTACTCTGCCCTACTTTCTCTTTTATCATTAATAATTATCCACTTACAACAAAATAATTTACTTATATATGATTTTTAATATTTTTTGTCTGTAAGGCCTCCTTAAGAAAGTAAGTAACATGAAGATAAGAAACTTAATTCTGTTTGCTGCCTAGAACATGGCAGGCTCCACATGTATTTATTGAATAAATGAATAAACAAATAAGCAGAAAGTAAATGTCAGTGGGAAAAAAAAAGTTGGTCTCTCCCATTATTGTTTTGTTAGTTAAAATCTCTTACAACTCGTTTCAGGTCAAAAAAAGTCAAAACAGTGAGGATAACTTTAAAACAAACATGATAATTGCTTGTGAAAGCCTCTTCAAATCTGGCATCTAGATCTGAATATAAACATCATAGAATGAAAATGCTCATTGTAAATCATATTGTTATGGGCAACAGTTTAAGAGTTGTAGTGAGAGAGACATATAACTTAATTAGCTTGTATTGTTTTTGAGATTTGTTGATAAATATTGTAAATGTACAATGACCAGGATTTTCAGTCAGGACTTTATTCAGGGATCTTTAAAGAGCTAGGTTTGCGATTGTTAAAAGATATTTGGTTCATTAATAAGATGTACATGCTTTCCTCCAGAAGTGCCCACTCCCAATGGGAAACATTTGAGCTGAGATACAGGATAAAATCTCAACCAGTCATTAGGTAGGTTGCAATCCTATTCATGTCCAGAAACCATTTTGCTTCCTGCTTTCAAAAGATAAGGAGTGACAGATTGCAAATGTACTATAGAATGCATCCAACCCAAGAATTTTCAGCTCAAAGCACTTCCAGTGGGCTTGGCATTTATCAAAAAGAAAAAGTCAAGAACATAATATTATCTTCATATATTTTCTATTTAAAATATATACATTTCTTTAAAAAAGGGATGAAAAAATAAGTTGACTAAATTATAAAATCAAATGAATATTTCCATAGTGAAATGAGTACAATTACGAGCACCTCAAGGATAGATTTCTATGCATTTCAAAAAATATTTACACTGACAAATTGTATTAACTTACTAATTCAGATATTTACCATTAAGATTAGAGAGCCTAATCACATAACCTGAATAGGTCTGGTTTGGGTTTTTATTTTTGGCTGTTTATCAAGTATATGTTTGTGTTAGGCCATTCTTACATTGATATTAAGGAATATCTGAGATGGAGTAATTTATAAAGAGAAGATGAGGTAATTTATTAATTCTACGGACTTTATAGGATGCATGTTGCTGACATTTGATTGGCTTCTGGGGAGACCTCAGGAAGCTATAATTATGGCAGAAAGCAAAAGAGGAGCAGGCATATTATATGGTATAAGCAGGATCAAGAGCAAGAGATGGAGGAGGTGCCACACACTGTTAAACAAACATGTTGAATGAACTCTCTCACTATCGCAAGAATAGCACTAAAGGGATGGTGTTAAATCATTCATGAGAAATACACTCGCATGATCCAATCACCTCCCACCAGTCCTCACCTCCAACCCTGGGGATTACAATTCAACATGAGATTTCATGAGGATACAGATCCAAATTATATCGATATTCTTTCATTTTTTAAAAGCCAAATGGAAGTGAGAGTATTTGAGCTTATACTAAGAAATGTCAAAGTGGTATCTTGAATAAATTGAGCAGTTCAACTTTTAAATCATTTATATGTAATATGTTAGTGATTCTTATATTAAGAATTTAATTGTAAATAAAGAAAACCAAAAGTGATAAATCAAAATATACCAAAAAATCAGAAAGATTATAATAGATGGATAAAAAATGCAATTGTTACAAATTTTTGGCACACTATACTATTTTGAAGGCTTTTACTTGTCAATTCACTCTAAGAAGCAATAACAGCACAATATATCCAAATTTAATATGCAATTTTTTTCTTTTTTTTATTATACTTTAAGTTCTAGGATACATGTATAGAACATGCAGGCTTGTTACACAGGTATACATGTGCCATGGTGGTTTACTGCATCCATCAACACATCATCTACATTAGATATTTATCATAATGGTATACCTTCCCTTGCCCCCCCAACCTCTGACAGGCCCTGGTGTGTGTTGTTCCCCTCTCTGTGCCCATATATTCTCATTGTTCAACTCCCACTTATGAGTGAGAACATGCCATATCTGGCTTTCTGTTCCTGTTTGCTGAGAATGATGGTTTCCAGCTTCATCTATGTTCCTGCAAAGGACATGAATTCATTCTTTTTTATGTCTGCATAATATTCGATGATGTATACGTGCTACATTTTCCTTTTTCAGTCTAACATTGGTGAGCATTTGGGTTGGTTCCAAGTCTTTGCTATTGTGAACAGTGCTACAGTAAGCATACATGTGCATGTGTCTTTACATTAAATTGATTTATAATCCTTTGGGTATATACTCAGGAATGTTATTGCTGGGTCAAATAGTATTTCTAGTTCTACATCCTTGAGAAATCACCACACTGTCTTCCAGAATAGTTGAACTAATTTACACTCCCACCAACAGTGTAAAAGCATTACTACTTCTCCACATCATCTCCAGCGTCTGTTTCCTGACTTAAAATTTTTTTTTTTAAATTTAAGTTCTGGGGTGTACACGCAGAATGTGTACCAATCAACCCTCCATCTACATTAGATATTTCTCCTAATGCTATCCCTCCCCTAGCCTCCCACCCGCCTACAGGCCCCAGTGTGTGATATTCCCCTCCCTGTGTCCATGTGACCTCATTGTTCAACTCTCACTTATGAGTGAGAACATATGGTGTTTGGTTTTCTGTTATTTTGTTAGTTTGCTGTGAATAATGGTTTCCAGCTTCATCCATGACCCTGCAAAGGATATGAACTCATCCTTTTTTTTTTTTTTAACAGCCACAGAATAATCCATGGTGTATATGTGCCACATTTTCTTTATCCAGTCTATCGTTGATGGCATTTTGGTTGGTTCCAAGTCTTTGCTATTGTGATTAGTGCCGCACTGTGAACAGTGCCGTGTACATATGTCTTTATATTAGAATGATTTATAATCTTTTAGGTATATATCTAGTAATAAAATTGCTTTGTTAAATGATATTACTAGTTCTAGATCCTTGAGGAATCATCACATTGTTTTCCACAATGGTTTGAACTAATTTACACTCCCGTCAATAGTGTAAAAGTGTTACTATTTCTCCACATCCTCTCCAGCATCTGTTGTTTCCTAACTTTTTAATGAGCACCATTCTAAGTGGTGTGAGATGGTATCTCACTGTGGTTCTGATTTGCACTTCTCTAATGACTGGTGATGAGCTTTTTTACATATGTTTGTTGACCACATAAATGTCTCCTTTTGTTAAGTGTTTGTTCATATCCTTCATCCACTTTTTGATGGAGTTTTTTTTCTTGTACATTTGTTTAAGCTCTTTGTAGATTCTGGATATTAGCCCTTTGTCAGATAGATAGATCTCAAAAATTCTCCCATTCTGTAGGTTGCCTGTTCACTCTGGTCATAGTTTTTTTTTTTTTTTTGCTGTGCAGAAGCTCTTTAGTTTAAATAGATCCCATTAGTCTATTTTGGCTTTTGTTGCAATTGCTTTCGGTGTTTTAGTCAGGAAGTCTTTGTCATGCCTATGTCCTGAATAATATTGTCTAGATTTTCTTGCAGAGTTTTTACGGTTTTAGGTCTTACATTTAAGTCTTTAATCCATCTTGAGTTAACTTTTGTATCAAGTTTAAGGAAGGGGTCCAGTTTCAGCTTTCTGCATATAGCTAGCCAGTTTTCCCAACACCATTTATTAAATAGGGAATTCTTTCCAAATTGCTTGTTTTTGTCAGATTTGTCAAAGATCAGATGGTTGTAGATGTGTGACATTATTTATGAGGTCTCTGTTTTGTTCCATTGGTCTATAAATCTGTTTTGGTACAGGACCATGCTGTTTTTGTTACTAAAGCCTTGAAGTATAGTTTGAAGTCAGGTAGTGTGATGCCTCCAGCTTTGTTCTTTTGCTTAGAATTGCCTTGGCTATGTGGGTTTTTTTTTTTTTTTTTTTTTTTTTTGGTTCCATATGAAATTTAAAGTCGTATTTTCCCATTCTGTGAAGAAAGTCAATGGTAGCTTGATGGGAATAGCATAGAATCTATAAATAACTACTTTGAGTAGTATGGCCATTTTCACAATACTGATTCTTCCTATTCATCCGCATGGAATGTTTTTCCATTAATTTGTTTCCCCTCTCCTTTCCTTCAGCAGTGGTTTGTAGTTCTCCTTCAAGAGGTCCTTCACATCCCTTGTAAGTGGTACTCTAGTTATTTTATTCTCTTCGTAGCAATTCTGATGGGAGTTCACTCATGATTTGACTTTCTGTCTTTTATTGGTGTATAGGAATGCTTGTGATTTTTGCACATTGATTTTGTATGAGACTGCTGAAGTTGCTTATCAGCTTAAGGAAATTTTGGACTGAGACAATGGTGTTTTCTAAATATACGATCATGTCATCTGCAAACAGAGACAATTTGACTTCCTCTTTTCCTAATTGAATACCATTTATTTCTTTTTCTTGTCTGATTGCCCTGGACAAAACTTCCAATACTATGTTGAATAGGAGTGGTGAGAGACGGCATCCTTGTCTTGTGCCAGTTTTCAAAGGGAATGCTTCCAGTGTTTGCCCTTTCAGTATGATATTGGCAGTGGGTCTGTCATATAGTTCTTATTATTTTGAGATACGTTCCATCAATAATACCTGGTTTATTGAAAGTTTTAGCATGAAGGGCTGTTGAATTTTGTGGAAGGCCTTCTCTGCTTCTACTGAGACAATCATGTTTTTTTGTCATTGGTTCTGTTTATGTGATGAATTACATTTGATTTGTGTATGTTGAACTAGCCTTACATTCCAGGGATGAAACTGACTTGATCATGGTGGATAAGCTTTTTGATGTGCTGCTGGATTCAGTTTGACATTATTTTATTGAGGATTTTCACATTAATGTTCATCAGGGATAGTAGACTGAAAATTTTTTTTCATTCTATGTCTGTCGGGTTTTGATATCAGGATGATGCTGGCCTCATGAAATGAGTTAGGGTTGATTTCTTCTTTATCTCTTGTTTGAAATAGTTTCAGAAGGAATGGTACCAGCTCCTCTTTGTACCTCTGGTAGAATTCAGCTGTGAATCCATCTGGTCCTGGACTCTTTCTGGTAAGCTATTAATTTCTGTCTCAATTTCAGAACCTGATATCGGTCTATTTAGGGATTCAACTTTATCCTGGTTTAGTCTTGGGACAGTGTATGTGTCCAGGAAGTGATCAATTTCTTGTAGATTTTCTAGTTTGTTTACACAGAGGTGTTTATAGTATTCTCTGCCGGTAGTTCGTATTTCTGTGGGATTGGTGGTGATACCCCCTTTATCATTTTTTATTGCATCTATCATTTTTTATTGCTAGGGTAGGGAGTTCACTGACCCCTTGCACTTCCTGGGTGAGGCAATGCCTTACACTGGCCCTCCATAGGCTGCAACCACTGTGTAACCAGTCCCAGCGAGATGAACCTGGTTTCTCGGTTGGAAATGCAGAAATCACCCACTTTCTGTGTTGGTCTCACTGGGAGCTACAGACCAGAGCTGTTCCTATTCAGCCATCTTGCCTGGGAATCTGCAATTTTTTTCTGAATATTAAAGTATTCTTAAGAGGATAATAGAAATGCTGAATTTAAAAAAGGACACCAAAGTAAGGGAGCATTTTAAATCTTATAATGCTAAACAAGCACATCTGTACACCAATATAGTTTAATAGGAATCACAATTAATATTTAAAAAGTCTGACTGCTGAGCAATTCTATAAAGTTCCTACTATGCAAATATACCCATAAATTTTAAAAGTCTAGTGTCTAGGTAATTTTATGAATATGGCCATCTAATAAAACATCATATAATTAAGCTTATTTTCTTTGAGGTAAATAATATGCAATACTCATATACCACTAGAAACAGTTGATTTTTTTCCTAAGTACTTGTCATAATTTTTTTAAATAGAGAATCAGAATAATTTGAGTAAATAGTACCTAGTTCCCTGAGCTTTATCTAAGTCTACCTCACCCAAATATTTGCTGGTTGTTGCTTTCTGTAATAGTCTTTATTGGATTTAATGATTTATTTTACTTTAACTTCATGTGTTTCATAGATATTCTTTAGATAAAATAGCCCTCCTTTCACATCCCAAAATATACAACAGAATATCCTGTTCTGTTGTTGTTGAAAATACAAAAAGTTTGCACTATGATTCCAGACTCAACATCAGTATACTTTGCTCAGCAAGACTCTGACCTTGAAACTAATTTTCACCAATGCAAGAAGAAAGGGAAGAAGAGAGTGTGAAGTGCCATGACATGCTGACCCTTCTACATACATTTTAAATGTCACAACATTACAATAAGGAAATGGAACTCATCCAAGATCCCTTTACTTCCCAGTGGCAGCGTCTGGCTTGGAAGCCAGAATTATCTGATCCAATGTCCATGCCTTTTACTGTACTGTGGTGCCTCTCTCCATAAGCATGCTCATTCCGTTGGGACTCTGACATAATTTCCTGTGACCAAATCCTCCCGTTCCATCTTAGTACTAATATAATATCTACATCCCTGCTTTGTGCTCCTGCATGGGAGCCCTACCTCAGATTGCTACTGTCTTTCCATCTTTTCATAATAAGGAATACTAAACATCTATGATATAGACTACTTATCATTAGTAGATAGTGTCCTCTGTCAACCATAAAGCAAAGGAAAGATAGACATTGACATCTTCTAACATGTCATGTTAGGTGGGGGAATTATTTGGTACCAGGGGTGAAAACCAGGTCTGTGCAATTTAACATACTGATACTTCATGTAAGAAGGAAAATGATGAATTTGTTGTGATGCCATATGGCAGGCCAAAATCTACTCACACCCTGCCTACAGAAACAAGTGATTCTTTTCCAGCTGGTACCCAAAGTTATTTCAGATGATTTCAGCATCTCTTATTAAAGCCCAAGTTTGAAGTCCCTGCAGAACTCGTGAACTTCAGAGTCTGCACAAAGGGACTTTTCAAGTCTCATATCTTTCTTAGACTTTCCTGCACCAGCTGTGAAAATCAATTAGCCCTGGTGAAAACTGAGCTGCTCTATGTTCTCAATAATGAAAATGGCCAACTGCACGCTAGCAATTTTCTCTGTCCTTCACAAAGACAAATGGAGACTTTGAATCTTTTTTCACTGCTCCATGGAATTGCCTTTTTACTTCTATTTTGAAAGTTGCCAGACATGCCAGGAGATTAACACAGAAGACTCTTTGGAGCAGCAGGAAAATTATACCATCACACACCAGTGACATTTGTGACTCCCTCAGGCTGGTATGCAGCCATCAGACAGTCAAAACAAACACCTACCAAACACATGCCAGAACTCAAGTCCCCCTCACGTCTGCTCCCTTGATAAAAACTGAAACGGCTGATGGTACCTCATCAATCGTAAAGACCCAGTCAGTAGCTCAGATAATGCTCCAAGAATATAACAATAGAAAAATGCTGGCATAAAGATGGACAAGGAGGACCACTGAGATGATGAACCAGCAGAGGAAGCACAGGGAAAGGCCAGAAGGATAGGGGTTCAAGAAGTGCATAGAGATCTGGGTTGTTCTTCACCTTCCCATCCTTTGTGGGAAGGTAGCCACTTCAAAGAATGAGAAAAGAAAGGGAGCCCCCTCTACATTCTTTGTACTGCTGCCATCGTAATTCACATCATTAGCTACCTTCATAATAAAATAATAACACCTCAGTAAATTCTTTATTCAGTTAAAACAGGCTTTCTCAAACTTGGTTATTGACATATTGGGTTGAATAATTCCTGTTGGGGAGATGGAGAAGCTATAATGTACAGCATCTCTAGCCTTTAATCACAAGATACAAGTACACACGCCTTCTGAGTTGTGACAATTAAAGTATTTCTAGACACTGCCAAATGTACTATGGATGGCAAAATCACTCCAGTTGAGAATCATCAAGTTAAAGTGATACTTCCATTTAAGTCCAAAAATAATAAAAAAATTTAGAAGACTCAGAGAAATTCATGCTATTAAAATGGCTTGGTATATACTACCCAAACTGCCTCTGAGTGTACTGGCTTTACATTTTTAATGCAGTTAATTGAAAGGTCATTGTTTTATATTACAATACTATAAAATGCACACAGAGATAGATAACTAAATAAACAAGGTTTCATTTTAAAACAATTAAGTCCAAAGGTATCCTTTGGTTAATTATTATTAAGATACTTTGTCTCACTTTATAATTGATGTTGCATTCTGTCACATGTTGTCTCATTTGACTGGTAGGTAAGAAAATCAGACTAGTTTCCCAATTTTATTGTGGAACCAGATACAGTGAATTTAAATGACTTGCCAGAGAGTAAATTTCAAGTCTATTTAATGAAGTTAGTGTTTTCTCTACATGACAGTGTTCCTATGTACCCCCCAAAATAGGAGATATTTTGTACTTTAAATACAGTTAATTAAAATAAGTATGTTAATTACAAGTGTAAATTCTAAAGGAAGAACTACCTGATGAAATTTAGATTATTTCTCTTTAGTGAAGATTGTATATTCATCCAGATATAATTAACAACTATCATGAGCAAGTCACTACATTCATGGATGACACTAAATGCAAAGAATAGCAGATTTTAAACGGGATTTAGTGCTAATTTTAGTGGTGAGTAGCTATTAAATAGAATGTGGTAGATTGAAATGCTACAATTTTCTCCCAATTCCACCCATCCCTATATGATCCATTGACCTTGCAGCCCCTTTAGCAAGTGGCGAAGTGCATTTTTCCATTCTCTGAATCTAATTGCCCTCCTCTGAAACACGAGGAAAATAGTAATCCCATTAGCTAAAGGTATTATGTGGAGGAAGTTTGGCTCAAGGAGTTGTAACTTGTCTAGAATCCCATAGCTGATAATTTACTAAGGTTAGGTTGTAAACTCAGGGCTTAATCATTCCACAGGTCATGTTCTCAGTCACCATTTTCACAACTTTGCTTCAATTGATTCTGTGGAATTTTTCCATCCATTCAATCATTAATTCCCTTATGCATGGATGGATGCATTCAAGAATTTCAAATGCATAAGTTTCATATATTATTAATGCAGAATTGAAGAAGCCATACAAATTTCAAGCTCCTGTGAAGTTGATTCACCTTATTTACTTTCACTTCTCCACCTTCTACCTTGTTTACACTACCAACCTGAACCTTATTTTTGTTTTCTCTATTTTTTAACACATTGATAAAGTTTTCCCTTTATAATCATAACTTATTACTTTTTATTTCAATAATGTTTTGGGGAACAGGTTGTGTTTATTTACATAAATAAGTTATTTAGTGGTGATTTCTGAGATTTTGGTGCACCCATCATTTGAGCAGTGTACACTGTACACAGCGGTAGTTTTTACCCATCAGCCCTCTTCCATCTTTTCCCCAAGTCCCCAAAGTCAACTGTATCATTCTTATGTCTTTGCATCCTTATATCTTAGCTCCCACTTGCGAGTGCGAATATGATGTTTGGGTTTTTAATCCTGAGTTACTTCACTTAAAATAATGGCATTCAATGTCATCCAGGTTACTGTAAATGCCATTATTTCATTCCTTTTTAGTTGAGTAATATTCCATGGTGTGTGTGTCTTTATCTACTTCTTGATTGATGGGCATTTGGGCTGGTTTCATATTTTTGCAATTGCAAATTTTGCTGCTATAAATATGTGTGTACAAGTATCTTTTTCATATAATGACTTATTTTTCTCTGGGTAGATACCCAGGAGTGGGATTGATGGATCAAATGGCAGATCTACTTTTACTTCTTTAGGGAATGTCCACACTATTTCCATGTAGTTGTAATAGTTTACATTCATACTAACAGTTTAAAAGTATTTTCTTTTTACCACACCAACATTATCATCTATTATTTTTTTATTTTTTGATTATGGCCATTCTTGCAGGAGTGAGGTGTTTTCACATTCTGCTTTTAATTTGCATTTTTCTGATAATCAGTGATGTTGAGCATTGTTTCATGTTTGTTGGCCATTTGTATATCATCTTTTGATAGTTGTCTATTCATGTTCTTAGCCACATGTTGATAGGATTGTTCATTTTGATCTTGCTGATTTGGGGTTTCTTGTAGATTTTGGATATTAATCCAATGTTGGATGTACAGATCATGAAGATTTTCTCCCATTCTGTGGGTTGTCTGTTTACTCTGCTGATTATTATTCTTTTTCTGCTGTGCAAAAACTTTTTAGTTTAATTAAGTTCCATCTATTTATCTTTGTTTTGATCGCACTTGCTTTTGGTTACTTGGTCATGAAGTCTTTTCCGATGTCTAGAAGGCTTTTCCCAATGTCATTTTCTAGAATTTTTTTGGTTTCAGGTGCTAGGTGTAAGTATTTGATCCGTCTTGAGTTGCTTTTTGTATAGAGTGAGAGATGAGGCTACAGTTTCTTTCTTCTATATGTGGCTGAACAATTATGCCAGCACCATTTGCTGAATAGGGTGTCCTTTTCCCACTTTACGTTTTTGTTTGCTTTGTTGAAGATCAATTGGCTGTTGGTATTTGGGTTTATTTTTGGGTTCTCTATTCTGTTCCAGTGGTCTATGTGCCTATTTTTATATCAGTACCACGCCATTTTGGTAACTGTGTCTTTATAGTATAGTTTGAAGTCAGGTAATGTAATGTCTCCAAATTTGTTCTTTTTACTTAGTCTTTCTTTGGCTATGTGGCTTCCTTTCTGGTTCCATATAAATTTTAGGATTGTTTTTTCGATTTTTTTTTTTTTCAGGATGATAGTGGTATTTTGATGAGAATTGCATTGAATTTATTTTATAGATTGCTTTTGGCAGCATGGTCACTTTCACAATTTTGATTCTACCTAATCATGAGCATGGGATGTGTTTCCATTTGTTGCATCATCTATGATTTATTTCAGCAGTGTTTTGTAGTTTGCCTTATAGGGGTCCTTCACATCCTTAGTTAAGTATATTCCTAAGGTGTTTTTTTTTTTTTTTTTTTTCTGCTCTTGTAAAAGGAGTTGAGTTCTTGATTTGATTCTCAGCTTGCTTGCTGTTGGTGTAGAGAAGAGCTACTGATTCGCTACATTAATTATGTAACCTCAAACTTTGCTGAACTCATTTATAAGTTCTAGAAGCTTTGTGGATGAGTCTTTAGGGTTTTCTAGGTATACAATCATGTCATCAGCAAACACTGACAGTTTGACTTCTTAATACCTTTTTGGATGGCCTCTATTTCTTATTATTGTCTGATTGCTCTAGCTAGGACTCCAGTACTATGTTGACCAGAAGTGGTGAAAGTGGGAATCCTTGTCTTCTTCCTGTTCTCAGGGGAAATACTGTCAACTTTTCCCCATTCAATATGTTGGCTGCGGATTTGGCTTACATGGCCTTTATTGCCTTATTGTATGCTTCTACTATGCTGATTCTTCTGATGTTTTAATAATAAAGAGACACTGGATTTTGTGAAATGCTTTTACTGCATCTATTGAAATAATCATGTGATTAAAAATATCTGTTTATGTGGTGTATCACATTTATTGACTTGAGGATGTTAAACCATCCCTGCATCCCTGGTATAAAACTGATGTGATTATGATGAATTATCTTTTTAATATGCTGTTGGATTCAGTTAGCTGATATTTTGTTCAGGATTTTTGCATCTATGTTCATCAGAAATACTAGTCTGCAGTTTTCTTTTCTCATTATATTTTTTCCTGGTTTTGGTATTAGAGTGATAATGGTTTCATAGAATGATTTTGAGAGGATTGCTTCTTTCTCCATCTTGTGGAATAGTGTCAATAGGATTGGTATCAATTCTTTGAATATCTGAAAGAATTCCGCTGTGGATCTTTCTGTTCCTGGCCTTTTTTTTATTGATAGCTTTTTTCTTACCATTTTAATCTTGCTGCTTGTTAGTGGTCTGTTCAGAGTTTGCACTTCTTCCTGGTTTAACCTAGGAGGGTTGTCTATTTTCAGCAATTTATCCATCTTCTCTGGGTTTTCTAGTTTATATGTGTAAAGATGTTCATAGTAGCCTGGTATGATTTTTTGTATTTCTGTGGTGTCAGTTGTAATATTCCCATTTTGTTACTAATTGTACTTATTTGGAGATTCTCAGATCTTCTTTTATTCATTAATTTCACTAATGTTCTATCAATTTTATCTTTTTTAAAAAAACAGCTATTTCATTTATCTTTTGAATTTTTGTTGTTGTTGTTGTTTGTTTCAGTTTCCTTTAGTTCTGCTCTGATCTTGGTTATTTCTTTTCTTCCGCTGGGTTTGTGTTTGGTTTGTTCTTGTTTCTCCATTTCCATAAAGTGTGACCTTAGATTGTCTATTTATGCTCTTTGAGACTTTGATAATGGCCTTTAATTTTATGAGCTTTCCTCTTAGAGCCTCTTTTGCTGTATACCAGAGTGTTTGATAGGTTGTATGATTATTATTATTCAGTTCAAAGACATTTTAAATTTTCATCTTGATTTTGCTGTTGACCCAAAGATATTCAGGAGCAGGTTATTTAATGTCCATGCTTATTCATTGTTTTGAAGGTTCCTTTTGGAGTTGATTTTCAATTTTATTCCATTGTGGTCTGAGAGAGTATTTCATATACTTTTGATTTTCTTAAATTTTCTGAGATTTGTTTTGTAGTTTATCTTGAAGATTATAGTCTATCTTGGAGAATGTTCTATGCACTGACAAATAGAATGCATATTCTACAGTTGTTGGGTAGAATGTTTTGTAAATATCTGTTAAGTTGTACAGTTTAGGTTCACTCTTTCTTTGTTGACTTTCTAACTTGATAACCTGTCTAGTGCTGTCAATGTAGTATTAAAATTTCCACTATTATCATGTTACTGTCTATTTCAGTTCTTAGGTCTAGCAGTAATTGTTATATAAATTTGGAAGCTCCAGTGTTAGGTGCATATATATTTAGGACTGTGAAATTTTCCTTTGGACTAGTCCTTTTATCATTACATAATATCCCTCTTTGTCTTTTTTAATCACTTTTGCTTAAGTTTGTTTTGTGTTATATAAAAATAGCTACTCGAGTTTGGCTTTTGATGTCCATTTGCATAGGATATCTTTTTCAACACCTTTAGTTTAAGTTTATGTGAGTCTTTATGTGTCAAGTGAGTCTACTGAACACAGCAGATACTTGGCTGGTAAGTTCTTCTCCATTCTGCCATTCTGCGTCTTTTAGATGAAGCATTTAGGTTATTTACATTTAATGTTAGTATTGAGATGTGAGATACTATTTTATTCAACAGGCTATTTATTTTCTGAATACCTTTAAAAATTTTTTTTTCATTGTGTTATTGTTTTATAGGTCCTGTGAAATTTATGCTTTAAGGATATTTTATTTTTGTGCATTTTGAGGATTTTTTTCAAGATTTAGCACTTCTTTAAGCAGTTCTTGTAGTGCTGGCTTTGAGGTGATGAATTCTCTCAGCATTTGTTTGTCTGAAAAAGACAGTATCTTTCCTTCATTTATGAAGTTTAGTTTTCCTGGATACAAAATTCTTGGCTGATAATTGTTTTGTTTAAGGAGGCCAAAAGTAGGAGCTCAACCCCTTCTAGCTTGTAGGGTTTCTACGAGAAATCTGCCATTAATCTGTTAGGTTTTTCTTTATAGGTTACTTGATATTTTGGCCTCACAGCTCTTAAGATTATTTCCTTCATCTTGACTTTAGATAACATGATGACTATATGCTTGGGCAAAGATCTTTTCATGATGAATTTTTCAAGTGTTCTTTGAGCTTTGTGTATTTGAATGTCTAGATCTCTAACAATGCCATGGAAGTTTTTCTGGACTATTCTCTCAAATATGTTTTCCAAACTTTTAGATTTCTCTTTTTCCTCAGGAACATCAATTATTCTTAGGTTTGATTGTTTAGTGTAATCCCAAACTTCTTGGAGGCTTTGCTCACTTTTTTTTTTAATTCTTTTTTCTTTGTCTTTGTCAGATTGGGTTAATTTAAAAGCCTTGCCTTTGAGCTCCGAAGTTCTTTCTTCTGTTTCATTCTATTGCTTAGATTTTCCAGTATATTTGGCATTTCTCTAAGTGTGTCCTTGATTTCCCGAAGTTGCGATTGTTTCTTTATTTACGCCATCTATTTCACTGGAAATTTCCCCATTCATATCCTGTATCATTTTTGTTTAAGTTTGATTTCACCATTCTCTGGTGCCTCCTTGATTGGCTTAACAATCAATCTTCTGATTTCATTTTCTTACAATTCAGAGATTTTGTCTTGGTTTTGATCCATTGCTGGTAAGTTAATGTAATCTTTTAGGGGTGTTAAAGAAACCTGTTTTATAAGATTACCAGAAGGGCTTTTCTGGTTCCTTCTCATTTGTGTAGACCATGCCAGAGAAAGAATCTGGGACTCAAGGCTGCTGCTCAGATTCTTTTGTCCCACTGGGGCACTCGCTTGATGTGGTTTTCTCCCCTTTCCCCAAGAGATGAGGCTTCCTGAGAGACAAACTGCAGTGATTATTTTTTTTCTGGTTCTATCCATCCAGCAAAGCTACCAGGATCCAGCTGGTACTGGGGAATGATGTAAAGAGACCTGTGGTGTTATCTCCAGGTCTCTCAGCCATGGTTGCCAGCACCTGATTCAGTGGAGGTAGCAGGGGAGTAAAGTGGACTCTGGGAAGGTCCTTGGTTGTATTTTTGTTCAGTGCACTGGTTTTGTATTTGTTGGCCAGGAGGTGGCACTTTCAAGAGCACATTCGCTGTGGTTTCATGGGATGATCAGCTCTATTGGCAGGGCCATAGACCTCCCAAGGGATTATGTTCTTTGTCTTTGCCTACCAGGGTGGGTAGAAAAGACCATCAGATGGGGGCCAGGTTAGGTATATCTGAGATCAGGATTTCCTTGAGCTGGGCTTTCTGTGGCTGCTGTGGGGAATGGAGGTGTGGCTCCCAGGCCAATAGAGTTATATTCCTTGGGGATTATGGTTGTCTGTGCTGTGTCACACCTTTTGCCAGGGAAGTGGGGAAAAGTTGGCAGCCACAGGCCTCACCCAGCTCCCATGCAGCCTACAGACCAAAGGCTAGTCTCATTCTCGCCCTACCCCACTGACAGCATCAAGTTTATTTCTTGACAGCTTATGAGCAGGGCTGAGAACTTGCCCCAGGCTACCAGCCTCCCAGCTGAGAAAGCAAGTGGATTCACACTTCCTTCACTGTCCCGTGGAGACTGCAGCAGTGATCTAGTTTCTTCAAAGGGTCTGTGGATTGTCTAGGCTTTCCTGGTATATTCCTGCAGTAGTTCTTGGAGCAAAAGTTCATGATGTGAGTTTCCACACAGTGCTCTGTTTATCTGAGTGGTTGCTGGAAGTTAGTCCTACCTCCTATCCACCATTTTCCCAGCTAGTTTCCATAACAGACTTTTAGAACCATAAGGTCCTTTAGAGACAATGTGGTATAAGTCAACCAGTGATCAGATTAGAAAGCAGAATCATAGAGACTTTACAATTTAGATGAAATATATCATATAATTATGTGCACATTTTTGGTGTCTACATATACAAAAACATAGGGAACATTTACTTTACAAAGAGAGAAAGCGAGACAGAGAGGCAGAGAGAGAAAGGCATGTCTTTATTTATGCTTAGTGGCAGGGTGAGAGAATACTGACACCAGATCTTTGTTTCAAAAATGAAAGGGGACCTACTGGTATCATTCCCTCCTCCGTTCCTGATACATATAAAGTATTTTCTATAAATTATTTAATTTATATATTATAGCCACTTGTGAGAGAGAGGTTCATTAAAGAATGACATCATGGTACAGGAGTACAACTCCAAGTCCTATACTATCTATTCTGTATGCTTTAAGTTAAAAACATCTAGAAATGTTATTATTTTTATTAGTTTTAATTGACATGTAATAATTATACATATTTATAGGGTAGATTGTGATATTTTTAAATGATATAAAACGATATTGTGTGATATACAATGCATAATAATCAAATTAAGGTAAGCATAGCCATCACCTCCAGTATTTACCATTCTTTTGTTGTTGGGAATAATAAAAACCTTCACTTTTAGCTATTTTAATATATACAGTCAATTATTGTTGACTAGAGTCATTCCACAGTGCTATAGAACACTAGAACTTATTCCTCCGATCTAGTTGTAATATTGTATCTGTTAACCAAGCTCTCTATAATTTCCTTCCCCTATATGTCCCTGCCTCTAGTAACCACTATTTTACTCTCTACTTCTATGAGATCTGCTTCTTTAAATTCCACATATGAGTGTGAATAAGGGTTATTTATTATTTTCATGCCTGGCATACCTAGTAACGACTATTCTACTCTCTACTTCTATGAGAGCTACTTCTTTAGATTCCATGTGTGAGTGAGAATAAGAGCTATTTATCATTTCCACACCTGGCATACTTCATTTAGCACAATGTTCTCCAGGCTCAGCCATATGGCTATGAATGACAAGGTGTTTTTTCAGGGCTGAATCATATTCCACTGTGTATTTCTACCACATTTTCTTTATTCATTCATCTGTTGATAGAAATTTTGATTGATTTCAAATCTTGGCTAAAATTAATAGTGCTGAAATAAATATGAGAATGAAGATAAATCTTTCACATACTTACTTCCTTTCTTTTTTGCCCAGTAGTGGGATTACTGTATTATGCAGTAGTTCCGTTTTAAATTTTTCTTGTTTGTTTGTCTTGAGAGAGAGTCTCACTCTGTTGTCTAGGCTGGAGTGTGTTGGCAAAATCTAGGCCTACTGTAAACTTTGCCTGAAGGGCTCAAGAGACTCTCATGCTTCAGCCTCCCGAGTAGCTGGGATTACAGACCTCTGCCACCATACCAAGCTAACTTTTGAATTTTTAATAGAGAAGAGGTTTCACCTTGTTGACCAGGCTGGTCTTGAACTCTTAACCTCAAGTGGTACCCTGCCCTTGACCTCCCAAAGTGTTGGGATTAAAGGCATAAGCCACTGTGCCCAGACTGTTTTTATTTTTTTAGCAGGCTTCATATGCTTTTCCATGTTGACTATATTAATTTACATTTCTACCAACAATGTATAAGAGTTCCCTTACCTCATCCTCAACAGCATTGATTATTTTTTGTCCTTTTGATACTAGCCATTCCAACTGAAGCTGAATAACATTTCATGGTTTTGAATTGAATTTCTCTTATAATTAGGGATAGTAAACATACTTTTTTGGATAATTGTTGACATTTGTGACATATCTATTCAGATCATTTGCCTATTACTTTATCAGGTTTTTTCCTTGTTTTTTGTTTTTATTTTTGTTTTATTTTGCTGTTGAGTTCTTTCAGTTCCTAATATATTCCGGATATTAACATCCTACTGGATAAATAGTTTGCAAATATTTTTCACCATTCTGCAGGATGTCTCTTCACCCTAAGCTTTTTGTTATGCAGAGGCTTTTTAGTTTGACTTAATCTAATTTGTCTAGTTTTGCTTTTGTTACCTGCGCATTTGAAGCCAATCCTGGCCAGGTATTTTTCTTACCTCTCTATGCTGCGATTTCAAGGTTCCATGCTTCAGGGGGTTTTCATGTCTTCTTTGATCAATTCCAGCATCTTCTCATAGAGTATCTACTCAAAGTGCCATTATTTATTTCTTGTTTTGGTCTTCTTTTGTGGAGGAGGTGAACATTGGGTACCTTGAGTTAGTGATCTTTATGATAAGGCAGGTTATCTGCAAAGTCATGATAAAGTATCTGCACAATTATAAGTCTGACCCTGTGCCCCCAAAAAGGTACAGAAGATAAGTTACAAAGAAGCATTTAATAATGGCTAATATTTACATGAAAAAAATTCACATGATGTATTATCAGTTTAGCACCTAATTGAGAGGTCTCATATAAAGTCTCCACATTCATTCTTACTTAAGGCATTGCTTCTGATTTCATGATATTTCATATTTGCTAATGCAGAATTATCTGATAAATACCTCAATAATTCATAATCTGTATGTTCTATCAGTGGCTGAGAGTGGTAATACTGCCATACACCAGCACTTGTACTTGAGATTAGAGGTTTTATTTAAACCAACAAATTAACATCTTTTACAACAGAAGAGTAACATTAATGATTTGTGAATTTGCAAATTGACCTTCCCTGCTGGGAGCAGTAACCAGTTTTACAGTTTATGCTATAACAGGGCCACACACAAACATGTAAATATAAAATATGGCCTGTTCTTAATGATATAACTAATTTTTCGGAGACAGGTTATTTTATTTTTTATTCTCCCATAAACATTCTATTGTAGTAAGTCAAGAAAAATGAATTAAACATTTTATAAATTTCATCTCCTATAGATAGACGGTGTCAAACCCAAGATATGTTTCTTTTAAAGCACTTGTCAAGCAAAGATTTCTAAGAATTTTAAATCACACCAATTGTTGATCATTTTAATTAGGATTAAAAATATTTCGGATTGCATGTTACAAGAATTGTTTTCCCACAGTTATTTTCAGAAGGACACGAGAAAACTCTCATGAAACCCAGCAGCTATGAGGATTCCATAAAACAGTTACTATTCGGGAACTTTCCAGGTAGCCAGAACTTTGGTCAGCATGTTCTGAAATACTTTTCTCAGGGTTGGTGCATCCGGGATGTGAGTACGTGCATATGTGAAAGAGGGAGAAAGAGATGGAAATATATATATATTTCCAAGTTTGCTAGGAATTAACATTACTGCAAGTGTGCTGTGTTATTTTGCTTTGTTCCTTGCATGTGAACATGTCTGGTAACTTAGAAAGCAACTGTTGTTCTTTTTAATATATTTTTTTCTTTTAAGTTTGAACTTCCTCCCAATATTACAAGTATTATTTTAAAACAATAATGCTATTAATCTCTGACCTCATTATGCCTTCTCTGTGAAAGACTGAAATCATAAAGCAGAAATCATTGTTGAAATTTTAGATGCCATCTTCCATACACATTCCTGTTAAAAAAAAAACACTATGCCCTTCTGTATATACGGGAATGCCATGTTAATCATTAATAAATGATCAATCTTGATGTTTGTACCTCATTAGTAAACAAATGATTTTTTTTCATGCCTCTAATGAGAGACTGGACAAACAGGAATATTTCTGCTTCACCTGTGTTTCTGATTTGACTCCATTTGTACAGTTTGTTATGGCCTCATTGCCTTGTGGTGAATGTTAGCATCTAGCAGAGGACTCCATGAAATGAATGGTATATTGAAGAAGAAATACATATGTCATTTACCAGGGTTTTCTCCTTATGAAGTGAATAATAACAGTTTCCTTCTATCACTCTTATTCTGCAGTTATGCTTTCTGAATCCAACAATAAAAATCTGTGAATTATTAAGGAAGAAATACATATAATTGGCAGCATATCATATGGTATTTTCTCAACCTTGGGTCCAGTTTAAAATATTTTTCAATATCTAAGTCTTTTCTATACTACTACTTACAAATTATATTTCTTTAAATTGACATTAAAAATAAACATACTTATTTAAAAATACATTTTTTTTTGCATCTGTATATATGGAAAACCAGCAATGCTGTAAATCTAGCAGAAAATGCAATGAAGACAATGCTACCAAATTTATCAAAAATTTAACATAAAAACTAAAAATAAACCATGAAATACAAGTATTATATATTAAGCTAGGTTTCACTGTAATAATTATTTTACATGCAAAATCTAATTTAGTTGCTATAATAATCCATCAAAATAAATATTAGCCATATTTTAACCAATGGGTGTGCAATTGAGAGAAGTAAAATAACTTATCAAAGGCCATTTAGCTTGTATGTGGAACAGCTTGGATAGAAACTTGTGTTCATTTGATAAATTACAGATTTGGCTAGGTGCAGTGGCTCATACCTGTAATCCCAGCACTTTGGGAAGCCCAGGAGGATGGATCACAAGGTCAGGAATTAGAGACCAGCCTGGCCAACATGGTGAAACCCCTGTCTCTAACTAAAAATATAAAAATTAGCTGGGTGTGGTGGCAGGCATCTGTAATACCAGCTACTCAAGAGGCTTTAGCAGGAGAATCGCTTGAAACCTGGGAGGCGGAGGTTGCAGTGAGCCGGGACCACACTATTGCACTCCAGCCTGGGCGACAGAGTGAGACTCTGTCTCCCACTTTGTTTCCTAGGCTGGAGTGCAGTGGCACAATCTCTGCTCACTGCAACCTCCACCTCCCAGGTTCAAATGATTATCCTGCCTCAGCCTCCCAGGCATCTGGTACTACAGGCACGTGCCACCATGCCCAGCTAGTTTTTTGTATTTTTAGTAGAGACGGGGTTTCACCGTCTTATCCAGGATGGTCTTGATCTCCTAACCTTGTGATCTACTTGCCTCAGCTTCCCAAAGTGCTGGGATTACAGGTGTAAGCCACTGTGCCCAGCTGAAGATTATTTTATATCCCACAAATCAGTATAGTCATGTACACAATCGCCTAAGCAAATATTTATAATAATTAATTAAAAATAAAATGTTTTTTTAAATCAAAATACAAGCATAACGAATTCCTACATCCAGCTCATGAGACATACTTCAATGCCGCAGATCAATGTCTTTAAAAGAGTGGTCCAATAACTCTGTATGTTTAAATCACCTCTGATGTTGTAAATGTAACTCTTTGAGCTTCAAACTATACCTACTGAATCATACTCACTTGAGTTTAATTCTACTTTTTACGGTCAACAGTTAATTTTTATCCTAAAACTTTAGAATCTTTCCAAAAAGATTCTTTCTAAAAAGATGTGATAAGAATGAAATGTTATCATATCTTACTATCTGTTTCAATCATTTCTTTTCCAAGATTATGTTAAGGGAATATGAATATTAACAGGCAAACTAGTTCTGGTGCTTTCATATACTTCTCTTTAATCCATCCTTCTCATCCTCCTGACCTGAAGGGCAGCAGTGATTTCAACAGATAATAAGCATGTAATGTATCTGAATAGGGATTGGTCATGGCCTTTTAATATCTGCCCATTTCTGCAAGATCCACTTCTGAATCACTTCTCTGCCATTATCCAATGTAAAAGTATCTGATAGCAAGGCTTGTAGATAATAGTCTTGGTTCATCAGGCCCCAAAGTAGGACCATGAATTAAAAAAACTAAAAGATCCAAGAACTGGTAACTTGTCAAAAATTTGCTTTTTTTTAAAAAAACTCTCTACTGAAATCATAAAGAGAGAAGAGCAATTTACATAGGATTCAAAGAGCTGTAACATTCTTGAAGTTACACCTCTGAACTATATCTGATTTTCACATATTTGGGCTTTTTAAAGACAGTATGATGATAAGTCATCCTCATATGGTACACATATTTTAAAAATATGTATTTCATTGGCTTTAAATATTTTTGACAGAAAGAAAGAAAAATCAAACAATTTTCATTATTTAGCAGTGGTATGATCTCAAGACAGCTTTTTTTTTTTTTTTAGAAAACAATGCCATTTTGTTGTAATTTTCTATTCAACAAGCAGCTTATAGTACACATCAAGGTACAGAGCCACTAGGTAGCTCCTAAACACTAATGACAATGAAATCTAAACTTTATTTTACAGTGATGAAGAAATTAGAAGTTAGAAAAGTCAGAGTTCATCTGAGTTCTGCTGAAGTTGAATTCTCCAGGCACCCAGAGCTTCTTGAGGTTCTAAAAATCTCTCCTTAGTTCATCAGTTAGAACTTACTCTGACTTTTTGCTAACTTTCTTGAGATCTGGCAATTTGGGTTTTTCTGGCTTCTACAACACATGGACAGTTGAATTTGTATTACTGATTCTTTGTCATCATCTTTCTTCTCCTCCACCCATTTGGTCAGTGATATTCATTGCTTCAGTAGGTAAGTGAGATGAAGAAAAAAAGAGAGAAAATAGAAGGATCCTTTATCCCTAATGATGATAGAGTAATCACACCAATTTGGCAACACCATGCTGCAGACTTGTTTCATGAGAGAACTCACCTCTTGTTCAATGACATTTATTTAGATAGCTCTTTACATGTAGCAAAATCTAATTTTAATTGATATATTCACCACTGCTTTATGCAATTAATTAATCACTACACCCCTTTTCTTAACCCAAGTCATATTTAATGAAAGGTCCTATTTATCTCAAGAAGCATGCTTTAAGTGTAATTCTTAATTTATAAACCTATCTCAGTGATATTACCACTTTCATGGCAATATAGCCTCATGTCAAAGGAAATAGGTTGTGTATGTATAATATCAGACATTTAAAAAATATTCAAACACAGCCAAGCATATGGAGAGGAAAAACCTTAAACTTTTATTACTTAACTACATCCAGTTGCTTTACATGAAAATTATAGCTCTTCATGATTCACATTCTCTGAGTCCTGTCCAGTCCTATAGATCCTTTCAGCAAAGTATATATGAGTCTTTTTTGATTATGGTGTTTAATTTCTGGAACTCCTAACACCTTTAAGTAATTTTAGCATTGAAACTGGTTCTTTTTTCTTATTTATCAAGTTTTCAAATGCCTAGTTAAGAGAAACATCAAAAAGAAAGCATGAAGAACTAAGGTGGGAAATTCTAACACAAAATTTAGTTTAAATTACTTCCTTTCTAATATTCATCCCAATGATTTAATCTCTTAGCTCTAAGGAAATGAAACTTAGCAAACTAAATAAAATTTATCACTTCTGAAAACTGCTGGAAAACCCCCAAGACAGAACAAGTGCACCCAAAATTGAATTTAAATAAAAGTAATTAGTTTTATCTTGTGTTTTAATTCATTTACCTCTGCATAGAAATCCTCCTGGAGTTTTGAAACTCATCAGTGATTATCCCTGGAGCTGATCCAATAATGTGAGAATAAATATACCATTAACCAATTATACATAATGACTCCAAGACATGCCAATAGTGGAACAGTTCAGGTGATTTATAAGGCTTACTTCAAACAGCCTATTCACAATTCACTTATTTTATAAAGAATACATTCAAAGTTAAGTAAGACTTTAGATCTGCTTATATTCATCTCCCAAGGATATGAATAAACAGACTAGGTAATTTATTTAAATTTTTTTATTTTGTTACATGAAAATTATTGAGTGTAGGACATGAAATAGTTTTTAGAAGTCAGCAGAGTATAATTCAGAAAATTAGTTTTTTTGGCTTCATTTAAGATAGTCTGCTGATCTAGTTCTATGTGCTGACACAACACACAAGCTTCTGAAATAAAAGACAAATTCTGGATTTTATATCTATCAAAATTTTGAGAAGATATATATATATAATACATATATATATGTATATATTTATATATTGATTTATTTTTGAGGTAGAATCTTGCTCTGTTGTCCAGGCTGTAGTGCACTGGCACAATCTTGGCTCACTGAAACCTCTGCCCCCACTGGGTTCAAGAGACTCTCCTGCCTCAGCCTCCCATTTTGACGGGACTACATGCGTGGGCCACCATGCCTGGCTAATTTTTGTATTTTAGTAAATACAAGATATCGTCACATTGGTCAAGCTGGTCTTGTACTCTTGACCTCAGGTGATCCGTCTGCCTTGGCCTCCCAGACTGATGGGATAACAGGCTTGAGCCATCATGCCCAGCCAAATGTCATATTTTTAGCATTGCAACATGCTAAAAATCAAATTATGTACCTTATGGATATTAACAGATTATTTTTTGAAGTAATCTCCTACTTGTAAAATCTAAGAGGGTAAAGATAATTTCAAATTGGGAAATTTCAGTTAAAAAATAACAATTGCGAGGGATGGCAGAATAGAAACGGCTCTGGAGTGCAGTCCTCAGTGCGAACAATGCAGAGGGTGAGTGATCCCCACATTTCCAAATGAATTATTACTGCCCACAGACCAGGAGATTCCTGGGCTGAAAAGTGCCATGAGTTTCCAGCATGGCTGCTTCAGCTGGTGCAGTGGGTTTCCACACAAAAACTCACACAATCTGGATGGCCATTTCAACTGGCACCTGGAACGCATGACAGACAGAGCCGCCCATTCGACTGAAAAAGAGTGGGCTGTAACAGGGACCCAGGTGATCTGGCTCAGTGGGTCCCACCCCCACAAAGACCAGCAATCTGAAATGCTCTGGATTGAGAGTTTCACAGCAAGCTCAGCTGGACCTGGGACGATCCAGTTCTGTGGGGGGAAGGGTGTCTGCCATTACCGAGGCAGTCTGCCATTACTGAGGCAGACGGTCATTACTGAGGCAGTTCTAACTATACCTCTATAAACAAAACCTCAAGGAAGTTCACACAGCAGCTGAGCAGATCCCATGGCCTCTCAGCAATGCCTCTGCTGGCAGACTGTGATTAGGCTACCTCTTTGCTGGGCAGGGCATCTATGAAAAAAGGCAGCAGCATGTCAGGAACTTATAAATAAAGCCCCACCTTCCCAGGACAGAGAACATGGGATAAAAGGCGGTTATGAGTTCTGCTGCAGCAGACTTAAACATATCTGCCCAGCAGCTCTGAATGGAACAATGGAGCTCACAGCTTAGCACTTGAGCTCCTATAAGGGAGAGACTGTCTCCTCAAGCACTTCCCCCAACCCCCTTATATCCAAAGAGACACCTCATAAAGGAGAGCTCAGGCTGACATTTGGTGGGTATCCTTCTGGGATGAAGATAACAGAAGAAGAAACTGGCAGAAACCTTTACTGTTCTGCAGCTGCTGTGGGTGATCCCTAGGCAAGCAGGGTCTGGAGTTGACCTCAAGCAGTCCTACAGCAGAGGGGCCTGACTGTTATAAGAAAAATAAAAAACAGAAAGAAATAACTTCAACATCAACAAAAAGACCTCCACTCAAAGACCTCATCTGAAAGTCACCAACTACAAAGACTACAGGTAGATAAATCCACCAAATTGGGAAGAAACCAGCACAGAAAGGATGAAAATAACCAAAACCAGAGGACCTCTCCTCTTCCAAGGGATCACAACTCCTCACCAGCAAGGAAACAAAACTGGATGGAAAATGAGTCGGATGAATTAACAGAAACAAACTTCAGAAGGTGGGTAATAACAAACTTCTCTGAGCTAAAAGAACATGTTCTAACCCAATGCAAAGAAACTAAGAACCTTGAAAAAAGGCTAGATGAAATGCTAATGAGAATAAACAACTTAGAGAATATAAATGACCTGATGGAGCTGAAAAACACAAGAGAACTTTGCAAAGCATACACAAGTTTCAATAGCCAAATTGACCAAGCAGAAGAAAGGATATCAGAGTTTGAAGATCTACTCAATGAAATAAAATGAGAAGGCAAGATTAGAGAAAAAAAGAGGAAAAAGAAATGAACAAAGCCTCCAAGAAATATAGGATTATGTGAAAAGACCTAATCTTTGTTTGATAGGTATACAATGTGATGGAGAGAATGAATCCAAGCTGGAAAACACTCTTCAGGATATTGTCCAGGAGAATTTCCCCAACCTAACAAGCCAGGCCAATAGTCAAGTCCAGAAAATACAGAGAACACAGCAAAGATATTCCTCAAGAAGAGCAACCGCAAGGCACATAATCATCTGATTCACCAGGGTTGAAATGAAGGGAAAAGTGCAAAGGGCAGTCAGAGAGAAAGGTTGGGTTACCCACAAAGGGAAGCCCATCAGACTCACAGCAGATCTCTCAGCAAAAATCTTACAAGCCAGAAGACAGTGGGGGTCAATATTCAACATTGTTAAAGAAAAGATCTTTCAACCTAGAATTTCATATCCAGCCAAACTAAGCTTCATAAGTGAAGGAGAAATAAAATCCTTTATGAACAAGCAATTGCTGAGAGATTTCATCACCACCAGGCCTGCCTTACAAGATCTCCTGAAAGAAGCACTAAACATAGAAAGGAACAACCAGTACCAGTCACTCCAAAAACGTACCAAATGGTAAAGAGCATAGACACAATGAAGAAACTGCATGAACTAACAGGCAAGAAACGAGCTAGCATCAAAATGGCAGAATAAAATTCATACATAACAATATTAACCTTAAATGTAAATGGGCTAACTGCGCCAGTCAAAAGACACAGACTGGAAAATTGGATAAAAAGTCAAAAACCACTGGTGTGCTGTATCCAGGAAACCCATCTCACGTGCAAGGACACACATAGACTCAAAACAAAGGGATGGAGGAAGATTTACCAAGCAAATGGAGAGCAGAAAAAAAAAGCAGAAGTTGCAATCCTCATCTCTGGTAAAATAGATTTTAAAGCAACAAAGATCAAAAGAGACAAAGAAGGACATTACATAATGGTAAAAGGATCAATGCAACAAGAAGAGCTAACAATCCTAAATATATATGCACCCAATATAGTAGCTAAAGCAAGTTCTTAATGACCTACAAAGAGACTTGGACCCCCACACAATAACACTGGGAGACTTTAACACACGATTGTCAATATTAGACAGATCAATGAGACAGAAAATTAACAAGGATATCCAGGACTTGAACTCAGATCTGGGCCAAGCAAACCTAATAGACATCTACAGAACTATCCACCCCAAATCCATAGAATATACATTCTTCTCAGCACCACATCGCACCTACTCTAAAATTGTCCACATAATTGGAAATAAATCACTCCTTAGCAAATACTAAGGAAGGGAACTCATAACAAACAGTCTCTCAGACCACAATGCAGTCAAATTAGAACTCAGGAATAAGAAAATAACTCAGAACTGCACAACTTCATGGAAATTGAACAACTGGCTCTTGAATGTTGACTGGGTAAACGGTGAAATGAAGGCAGAAGAAAAGATGCTCTTCAAAACCAATGAGAACGAAGACACAATATACCAGAATCTCTGGGACACATTTAAAGCAGTGTCTAGAGGAAAATTTATAGCAATAAATGCCCACATGAGAAGCAAGGAAAGTTCTAAAATTGACACCCTATCATCAAAATTGAAAGACCTAGAGGAGCAAGACCAAAAAAAACTCAAAACCTAGCAGAAGACAAGAAATAACTAGGATCAGAGCAGAGGTAAAGGAGATAGAGACAGAAAAAGCACTTCAAAAAATCAATAAATCCAAGAGCTGGTTTTTTGAAAATGTCAACAAAATAGCCAGATTAATAAAAAAGAAAAGAGACAAGAATCAAATAGATGCAATAAAAAATGATAAAGGGGATATCACAACCAATTCCACAGAAATACAAACTACCATCAGAGATTTCTGCAAACAACTCTATGCACATAAACCAGTAAACCTGGAAGGAATGGATAAATTCCTGGACACTTGCACCCTCCCAAGCCTAAACCAGGAAGAAATTGAAACCCTGAATAGACCAATAACAAGGTCTGAAGTTGAGGCAGCAATTAAGAGCCTACCACCCAAAAAAAGCCCAGGTCCAGATGGATTCACAACTGAATTCTACCAAACATACAAAGAGGAGCTGGTACCACTCCTTCTGAAACTATTCCAAACAATACAAAAAGAGGGAATCCCTCCCAAATCATTCGATGAGACCAACATCATCCTGATTTCAAAACCCGACAGAGACTCAACAAAAAAAGAAAACTTCCGGCCAATATCCATCATGAACATAGATGCAAAAGTCTTCAGTAAAATACTGGCAGACTGATTGCAACAGCACATCAAAAAGCTTATCCATCACAATCAAACAGGCTTATTCCCGGGAATGCAAGGCTGGTTCAACATACGCAAGTCTATAAACATCATCCACCCCACCAACAGAACCAAAGGCAAAAACTACATGATCATCTCAATGATGCAGAGAAGGGCTTTGACAAAATTCAACAGCTCTTTATGCTAAAAACTCTCGATATAAACTAGGTATCGATGGAACGTATCTCAAAATAATGAAAGCTATTTATGACAAACTTACAGCCCACATCATACTGAATGGGCAAACACTGGAAGCATTCCCTTTGAAATCTGGCACTATACAAGGATGTCCTCTCTCACCACTCCTATTCAATATAGTATTGGAATTTCTAGCCAGAGCAATCAGGCAAGAAAAAGAAATAAAGGTATTCATTAGGACAGGAGGAAGTCAAATTGTCTCTATTTTTCTCATTAAATTCCAGAATCCATCAGACTCCACCACTGATGAGCTGTTGTGCTTTGGGCAGGTTTTAAAATTTTCTGAATTTCCAGGCCTTCATTTGTATAATGTATAAGACAAAATGACAGCTAATTCACTGGGCTTTTGAGAGGTTCTAGTAAAAAATAATAATCCACTTATAATCATAACACAGGGCCAAGCACAGAGCTAACAATCAATTTTATTAATAACTATTATATAATTAGGAAATATTCACAATTTCTGTTTTGTCTTCTGTGGTCTAAAAATGTTATTACATCAGGCATGAGGCAGCTGTGAGTATTCTTTTGCTTTTACAAAATGAACTAACCTTTTCTGTTACCTTAAAGAAGCATTTATAGAGGAAAATCTGAATTATTTCATAACATCGACAAAAAAAACAAATGCATATGTTAGAAAAGGAAAGAAAGCTATCCATCTATACTAAACATTTAATATATAACAAATTCCAAAGTGAATTTTTAAAATTGTTATTTAATTGTAAAAGAACAACATGTGAAGGAATTGGAAAGTGATACACAATTATTTGAAGTTACTTTGATAGCAGAATGTACAGAGTTGAAACTCTTCACATTCTTGTGTGGGGTTTTTTTTTTTTTTTTTTTTTTTTAATTGTGTTGAGCTATGCTTCTTTGATTTGGCAGAGAGCAGTGAAAAAAAGTTGGATTGGCCATGGATCTGACACTATATAATTGTAGATGTCTGGCAAATGCTGAGCCATAAAAGTATAATTTTTAAATGATTTATTGCATGACAAAATGGTGTTACATATTTTTTATACTACACGCCTTTTCTAGGGACCCAATTTATGAATCATGCAATGTCCTTTTATTACCACTACAGGGAATGTTAGGAAGGCAGGTAGACTCATACAAAGATGCTACAGAGTTGATAAAACAAGTGATATGTGCGACAATAGAGATGAAAAAGAAAAGAAACTCCACCAAGGTTTTGAAGATAGAATCAGTCAGATAAAATGGTTTATTTACATTAAAAAGAGATTTTTATATGTTTTAAAATATCCTAGGTTTCTTTTTAATGTGATCAGCTTGACAATCTTTTCAAAAAAGCATATAAAATTTGTAGTTTCAGATTAATAAAATCAAATATGTTTATAATTTATAAAACACTAAAAATACTTTTTTTGGAAGAGACCTTGAATCACATAGACATATACTGAACTGCACGAATCAGAAAGCCAGACTACTGTGGTTTAAACAAATAGTATTTTGTGTCCATAAGTAATCTGAGATTAGGTTTTAGTGGAATTTTTGGGGGCATTCAAGCATTAAATTAGAGAGGTAAGCTACTTCTGTCTTCCCACTTTGTCACTCTAAGCATATTGGTTTTTCTCTGCTTGCCTCTCTCCCTGTGGTTCTATGGGCATGTGACCTGTATGAATATGCCACCTACCATGAAGGCAAAAAGAATGGCCAAATACAGAAAATCTGCCATGTACTTTGTTACTAGGGAAGCATTATTTTTTTTTAAAAAAAAACAACTCCTCCTCATCAGCATCATTCTGTTTATTATGCAGAGATTGAGATTGGGTTAAACAACCACTATAATTAAAAGTTCCCTGGGAAAATAATTATTTGGCTTCCCAGCTCCTTTTATGAAGGGAGTAAATGAGAGAACGTTGAATGTCTTGTGTGTAGTCAATTAAGAGGATCTGCCCTGAATGTGAAAAAAAGAAAAAACAAAAAACAAAAAACAAAAAAACAGTTTTGCTCTGATTAAGCTAGTGGTTGACAATCTGGGTCTGAAATTTAAGAATTGGCATGCACTTAGAATTTTTTTCATGGTGTAAATATGTCTGTACACAAACATTGACGTTATGTTAAGTTAGAAAATGCATGAAGTTTCTTTTTATATGCTCATCTCTTATCTCTTTCTGTTGTATATATCTAACTGTTCATGGTGTATCCTTCTAAAAAACCTTTTACTCATGCACTTGCACACATACATTCCTTATTTATGTCTCTCAGTCCCTAGACCAGATATGGACACACTAAAAAAAAAGGCCTAATTAGCAACTTAGCCCTTCTTTACTGCCTATTTCTGCACTTTGGGACCTAACTTCTTAGTTTCTGGCTCTAATAAGTCATTGAAAAAATTATTATTAATGCTCATCATTTTATAGAGTTGGGTTAGCTAGACAATGTAAAAGTTCATTGGCTCTCCATATCTGGAGGGCACTAGAATGAAAACATGCTGATTCGAGTTTGCAATCAATTCAGAAGGGATTTTTACTATTTAGGCTGGGTCATGAAGAAAATACAGCTCCACTTTCACTGTAGCTCTCTTTACTTTGCATGATACTCTACAATGATTGCATCAGCTCATTTCCCAGTGACTTTCAATATACGTAGAGATATAGATAGAGATTGGGAGGAAATTTCTGCAAACATTTGTAAAACAATTATAAAGATTTATGTTATTATTAATGTCTGGAAACCCATTCTCAATTTGTCCAATGGTCATTATTTTATATATCCTTTCAAGAAAATGTATTAATTGACTCATTGCCATCATTGTAGATGTGATCTCTATTCAGGAAAGAGGATAGAATGTTTAAGAAAACAGACAGATTCATCTTGGCTGTCAAAACAAGAGATCATGGAATTAATGATGCTAACCTTTTTATTAACATGAATACTTTCACATGGAACCAGTTTGTTCTAGAGGTCAATGTACTACTCTGAAATATCTTCATTCCTCAGCCTCATGTTTTGTCTCTTCCCTGTATCTGCCCAGGGAATAAAAGAATGAGGGTAAATACTATCTGGAATTCCTCCTTTGTTATGCAGCTCATCAAATTTGATTAAATGTAATGCAAGGTTAGACAGCGTAGACCATGGGAAAGGAGACTTAGAGGTAATATGGGCTTCCTTGTAAAATAAACAATACAGCAACATTTATTAGGAGACTCCCTTTGTTATTCCATTAACAACCAGTAAGATGTCTTTCCCTCTTTCTTTTATCCCCTATGGTCTTTTAAATAGAGAACACTAATAGAATTCCATATATAGTTTAATTTATTCTTCTTTCTATCTTTTTCTCCCTTTTTCCTTTATGTCTTCCTTTTCTTTTTTGCTGCTTCTTTCCTTCCCTTACTTCCTTTCCTCCCTCCTTCCTTGCTCTCTGAAATTTTTAAAATTCTTCCTTCAGAGGTAATAATCATTTTAAGAGTCAAAGTCTAAAGGCATAGCATATATTATAACACAACACAGCAACATGGACTCCCATCTATCTTTTAAAGTTCTTTCCCTTTTTCCAATCATTAGAACATTTAAAATATGATGTTTTACACTACATTGAATTTAAAAAAAATTTCTTTTTAGCGGTTTCAGTATTAGGAGGATATAACTTAAAGTAAGTATTAAAAACTATCCTTAGCCTGAGACATTAATGGTAGGAACATTTATTATTTTGTTTAGTTAGCATCATCAACAAAATTGCTAAGTGGATGAGAGTTGCCGCTCATGTCCTCATAACATAATTCTATAATCTTTCTCCACTTTCTAACATTGACCACACATAGCACATGTTGTATGACTATTATTCTTATTGAAAGATAAGTAAGAGAAACTATGTTTTATTCTTATAGAAGTCCGTATATTTTGCTCAAAAGCCTAGTACTAATGTTGACATTTCAGGTATTGGGCAAGGAATAATTCATGAAAAGGACTTCTACTTTTCAGAAACTAAAAACAAAAGCAAAAACAAACAAAAAACATTTATAATTAGCAGCAAAATTTTTAAAAAATTAGAATAAGAAAAATTTCCAGCTACAAGCATGAGAAACATCAGTATCTGAAGTGTTGATAGAGAAAGAGAATCTCATAAGCAAATATCTAAAAGCAGATTAATAGGAAGTTAGGAAGTCAACCAGAGAAGAATGTGAGGCTCAGAAAGAAGAAAGCTACTGAAGGAAATACGTAATGGGGAAAATGAAGCAGAAAGTCCAGGCATTTAAAAGGCCACTGTAATGACTTTAGCAACACAGATTTAGTTTTCCTAGAGTTGGAATGAAAAAAATATGATAAAAACATGAACAGAAAATGAGAAGGAAGGCATTTTCAAAGAACTTGGCTATCAAAAGAGATGAACTATATGAAAGAAGCTGAGTGGGGGTGAGGTGTGGAACACAGTGTCTCTTTTAGTTATTCCCCAGATGGGATTTTAGCACAGTTTACAGGCTGAAGGAACCAGTAGAGAAATAAGTTGAACATATATATATGTATATATATATATATATGAAGAGGAATGACATCAGCAAGATGACAGAATGAGAAGTCTCAGGCTCCAATCCCACTGCAGAAAGTTCAACTAACAACTAACCACAGATTAGAACATCTTTTTTTAAAACCCCAGCACTTGGAAAAAAGCCTGATATACTCATGTGGTCTGTAGAACTCGATGAAATCTGAATTAAAATGCTCAAAAGAACAATCTTACTCCAACTGCACCGTTCCCCATCCTGCAAGTTGGCAGAACATCAGATAGAGAGGAGTTTTCTGTACCACAATTTCTAAGAGAATGAGAGGCAGTAATTCAGTGTCCCTAGCATTTCAAAATGCTTTCAAGGAAGCTCTCTCTAGTCTCAACCAGACAGGGAGACTCCTTCCTCCTGTGTATTTCAGAGAAGCAATGAAACTACCCTGGCTTGACCTGGAAAGTCAAGAGGTATCTCCATTATTCAGCCATTAAGCTTTCCCAGTGACTGTTCAGGAAGAGAGACTTCTACTCTCATGCATCTTGAAGAAGGATGTGGGCTAGACTGGCTTGACCCAGGTAGTCAAGCAGTAGTTCTACTTAACCAAAAAACCTGCTCTATAAACCTGCCTAGGCCGTGATACTCCCACCTCACCAAAGATTTTGGAAAATTATAGAGGCTAACCCTACTCTACCAAAAAAGCTGAACAGCCACTCAACTCAGCCAACAGCCCACACCATGGATTCACTTGACAGGGAGGCAATCCTCAGTTGTGCATTTCTAAGGAGCATAGCCTCTATCCTACCTTTCCTGAGTAGTAATTTCACCTAACCTTAAAGCCCAGCCTAAAGCCCTGCCCAGCTGAAGATCCCAAAGAGTGGAATTGTCCAACCCTAGAATACATCTTGCGACTGACCTAGCTAGAAGCCCTCATAATAAGCAGCCAGCTGCTCCACCTGATAGTGGAGACTCACCAGCAGCCTCACCTGACATTAGTGAAAAGGCAGCAGCCTTGAAACTAGAGAATTCACAACAAATTCTGCTGGGCTGGGGTTATCTTCAGCTGGCCCTTCAGGAATTGCAGGCTAAACCAAATAGTGAAGGTCTGTCCTTGCTAGGGAACATTTATAAAGGCCAGAAGGAGGGGCCATCTTCTCAAATGTGCAGAAAACAATGCAACAAAGGATATAAAGATTACGAAGAATTAGGGAATCATCATTAGTTTCTAAAGAAACTAATAAACCTCCAATAATGGAACCCAAAGAAATGGAGATCTATAAAATGACAGACCTAGAATTCAGAATAATACTTATAAAGTGATGTGGTGAACTATAATATACTTCAGAAAATTTAATGAAATTTGCAAAATAATACATAAAGAGTTTCATGAATATTGGCAAAAAAATAGGAACAATAAAAAGAAACAGAAACTCAACTAATAACACAATCAATTAACTGAAAAAATCAATAAAATATTCAATAGGAAACTCAATCAAGCAAAAAGAATAGTGAGCTGGAAGACACACATATTTGTAACTGTCCAGTCAAAGGGGCAAAAAGATAAAATAATTTTTAAAAATGAAGAAAGTTTATGGGAATTATGGGACATAATCAAGGGACCAAATATTCAAATAATGGGAGTTCTAGAAGGAGAAGGCAAAGACAAAAAGCCAGAAAGCACATTTAAATAAAATGACAGAAACATTTTCTAATTGGAGAATAGATGTCAACACCCAAGTACAGTAAGCACAAGGATTTCCAATCACATTCAACCCAAAGAGAAGTGTATGTAGGCACATATTCAAACTATCAAAAATCAAATACAAAGAAACCATTTTGAGAGCAACAAGAGAAAAGAAAAACATTGCACAGAAACAAGTATCAATATGACTATGAGTAGATTACATGGGAAAAAAAACACACACACACACACAGCAGGCCAGGAGAGAGTTGTATAATATATTCACAGTGTTTAAAATAAAAAAAAGGAAAAGTTTTAATGAGAAATAATTTTTCAATCAATGGTGAGTTTCAGAAATGGATGAGAAATAAAAATTTTCCCAGGCAAAAACAACAACAACAACAAAAACACCTATGTGAGTTAATCACCATTAGACCTGCTTTACAAAAATTGATAAAGAGAGTTCTTTTTCCCCTAACATTTATTTTAGATTCAGGCAGGTGCATATGCAAGTTTGTCTCATGGATAAATTGTGTGTCATGCGGGTTTGGTGTACAGATTATTTCATCACCCAGGTAATAAGCATAGTACCTAGCAGGTAGTTTTTCAAACTTCCTCCTCCTCCTACCCTCCACACTCAAGCCCCAGTATCTATTATTATCTTTTTAGTATCCATGTATACTCAAGGTTTCACTCTCAATTATAAGTGAAAGCATGCAGTACTTGGTTTCTGTTCCTGAATTAACATGCTTAGGATAATGGCCTTCTGCTCCATCCATGTTGCTGCAAAGGATATGAGCTCCTTCTTTTCTATAGCTGCAAAATATTTCATGGTATATATGCACCACATTCTCTTTTTTCCAGTCTACTTTCAATGGGAATTTAAGTTTACATGGATGTCTTTGCTATTGTAAACAGTGCTGCAGTGAACATTTGCATACATGTGTCTTTATGTATTTTTATAAATATAAAAATTTATATTTTTCTGGGTATATACCCGCTAATGGGATTGTTGGGTCAAATGATAATTCTGTTATTAGCTCTTTGAGGAATCACCATAGTGCTTTCCAGAATGGATGAACTAATTTACACTTCCACCAACAGTATATAAGTTGTCCCTTTTCTACTCATCCTCACCAGTATCTGTTACTTTTTGGCCTTTTAGTAATAGCCATTCTGACTGGTGTGAGATGGTAGCTCATTGCGGTTTTGATTTGTATTTCTCTAGTGATCGGTGATATTGAGATTTTTCTTTCATATGCTTGTTGGCCACATATGTTTGTTTCTTCTTTAGAAACTGTCTGTTCATGTTCTTTGCCCACATTTTAATTGGGTTGTTCATTTTTTTTTTTTTTGCTTGTTAATTGGTTTAAGTTCTTATAATTCTAAATATTAGACCTTTGTCAGGTACATAGTTTGCAAATATTTTCTCACATTCTCCATGTTGTCTGTTTACTATGTTGATAGTTTCTTTTCCTGTGTGGAAGATCTTTAATCAGGTCTCTTTTATCAACTTTTGTTTTTGTTGCAATTACTTTTGGAAATTTTTCATAAAATCTTTGCCAGAGCATATGTCTAGAATGGTATTTCCTAGGTTCTCTAGGGTCATTATAGTTCTAAGTTTTACAATTATGTCTTTAATTCACCTTAATTTGATTTTTGTATGTGGTGAAGAAAGGAGTTTATTTTCAGTCTTCTGCACATAGCTAGCCTATTATCTCAAGAACATTTATTGAATAGAGAGTCCTTTCCTCATTTTTTTGGTTATGATTTTATACCTAGAAAACTGCATAATCTCTGCCAAGAATCTCCTAGATTTGATAAACAACTTCACTAAAAACTCAAGGATGCAAAACCAATGTACAAAAACAGTAGCATTTCTATACAGCAACAATGTCCATGCTGAGAGCCAGATTAAGAATGCAATCCTATTCACAACAGTCACACACAAAAATAAAATATTTAGGAATATAGTTAACTAGAGAGGTGAAAGATCTCTACAATAAGAAGTACAAAAATCTGCTGAAGGAAATCAGAGATGACACAAACAAGTGGAATAACATTCCACGCTCATGAATAGGAAGAATCAATATTGTTAAAATAACTACACATTCCAAAGCAATTTACATATTTAATGATATTGCTAGCAAACTGCCAATGACATTCTTCACAGAATTAGAATGACCTATCCTAAAATTCATATGAAACCAAAAAAGAGTCTGTTAAAGCAATTTTAAGCAAAACAACAAAGCTGGAAACATCAAACTACCTGCCTTCAACCTATACTCAAGTCTACCATAACCAAAACAGCATGGTAGTGGTACAAATATGAACATGTGAACCAACTGAACAGAATAGAGAGCCCAGAAACAAAGTCACATACCATTTGGTCTTCAACAAAGCTGACACACTACCCAACCTCAAATATACTAAAGAGCCACAATAACCGAAACAGTATGATAGTGGTACAAAAACAGACATACATACCAATAAAATAGGTTCGAGAACTCAGAAATAAAGCCATACACCTATAACCATCTGATCTTTGACAAAGTAGAGAGTTATTTAAACTGAAAAAAAGCTGCTAATTAGTAACATGACACATACAAATGTACAAAACTCAATGGTATAAGTAAAATTGAGCCATTTAAGAATACCCTAGTACTATAATAATGTTGTGTAAGGCAAGCTTATTTATAGTACAAGGATTAAAAGATAAAACTATTGGTAATAAATATAGGTAAAATAAATTTTAAAAGAATACAAATTTTGATATAATGTAATCATGAAATAAAAACAAAGTGTGTGGGAGACATATTAGTTACTTTTAATATAAATGGATTAAATTATCTAATAAAAAGATATAGAATGATTAAATGAATAAGAAAATAACTAGAAAAGGAAATAATTAAGCTATAATATAGCTGAACACAGGAGAAAATAAAGATTAAAGTATAAAGAGAAACAATAAAAATAATACAAAACATTAAAAAAGAAAAACTTATTTTTTTGAAAAAGATAAGTAAATAATTTAAGCCTTCTCTCTTTTTCTTAGTTTATCTAAAGGTTTGTAAATTTTGTTTAAGTCAGAAATGAATGAGGACATATTACAACTGAAATGGAAGACACAGAAGAAATAAATTTCTCAACCCATACAACCTACTAAAACTGAATCATGAAGAAATAGCAAATTTGAACCAACCAATAAACAGCAAAGATTTTGATTAAGTCTCCTATCAAAGAAAAGTCTAGGACCTAATAATTTTATGGCTGAATTTTGCCAACCATTTAAAGAAAAACATATCAGTTTTTTTTTCAGTCTCAAAAAATTGAAAAGGGAGGAATATTTCCAAATTATTTTAAAGAGGGCAGCGTAGTAGACAGTCTCTGACTTATGAAGTTTTGATTTACAATTTTTTGACTTTACAATGGTGTGAGAACAATAGACATTCAATAGAAATTATCTCATTGTAAATTATAAGGAGCTCTTCAACCTATATTTGAGTTACGTCCTGATAAACTCATCACAAAACTGAAAAATTAGACATTGAAGACTGTCTGTACATTACTAGGAGAGTAAATTCCTACGTTCTCACCACAAATAATATTAAGGCTTTGAGATTATGGATATGGTAACTAGCTTGATTTAATTATTTTATGTTATATTCATAAATCGTAACAATTGTATTCCATATATTTATAAAATTCTAAAGCATCTGTTATATATGTGTAAGTGAAAAAAATCAAAGAGCCAATGATCCAAGATCATCTGACACTTAAGAGAAGATGGGAAGCAAAGTAATTACAGAATAGGCCTTATGCGAATTAATGAGAGCACACATTAGGGTGATGGAATTTAGTTGAAAGTGTGGTGAGATAAAAATGTTGAATAATTCCCCTCCTATGATTCCCAATTACATATGGAAAGTAAGGAAGTGTTCAACAACAAAACGAAGGGAGCTAGGAGGGAAAGTAGTTGTCCTAATAGCAACCCTTAGTTCAAGTATATTGCAGTGTGATGACTATGTTTCTTATTGCTGAACTTCCTATGATTTTAAGATTGTATCAATATTGCTATGCATACTGGATTTCTTGTGTTTGTAAAATATTATAAAATGTGAGAGTACTGCAAACCAGCCTCCATTCCAAAGAAAATTGATCAAAAAGGGAAAAACACGTGTAAAATAATAGCTATAAAATATGTTAGCTGAGAATGATTTAATATCAGGTATTAATTGTGCAATTAAGACAATAAATGCAAAATAATCCTAAAAGAAGAGTTTGCAGGGCACTGATATGAGTGTTAGCATATAATGATGCAATGTTATGTCATGGTTGAGAATGACACTTCTGGAGTAATACTACTAGGTTAGTGCTTATTCTTCCTACTATTTATAAAATCTTGAGAAAGTTACTTAATCTTTATATAAACTTGCAAATTTAGAATAATAGGATGCTTTCACAAAGTTGTTAGGAGGATTAATAAGTAAATCCATGCAAAGTACAGTGAAGAAAAAAGCATCTGGTATCTAATAAAAACTCCATAAACATCACTGATTATTATTATCAAGTGATCTAATTTAGTTGAATTTTGAAGAATAGCAGAGAGGTCTGTATAGTATTGGAAAGACTTTGGCTACAAGTAACAGACCACTAAACACAAATCTTTTAAACAAAAAGGGACTGTTTTGGTAATGGGAAGTCCAGAGACAGGGAAGAATTTGGGGTTGCTTCAGTTTAGGAACTTCATCTCCTTTTTCTGTAGTTTATTTTGACTTCCATTAAGTCTGTTTGGTTCCTTGTTAAGCAAAATGGTTGCAACAATTCTGAAACTCCATCTCTGCACAAAAGTAATTGGAGAAAGAGAGGTCATCTCATCATGTAGCTTTCTCACATAAAGAAGAAAACATCCCAGGACACTCTTAAATGTCTTAAACTAGGATTAGCTCCAGAACATTTACTATAATTGAAAAATATTATGCACTACTTGGCTTCAACCTGGCTGCTGAAGTACAGAGTCTGTCTCTTAGAGTTCACCCCTGATGTTGGTATCCATATTGTAATATGGTAACTTTGCTACAATGAGATAGAGGTCAAATGGGCATTGGTGAGATTATCATACAGCCCTTCAATGGGGAGGTACTTCAGGCCTAAGTAAAATATGCAGTTAGGTTTGCTTATGACTTGTCTAAGATCAAAGTTGTGGGCTTGATTGATGCCCTGGATTTTAGGGAAGGATAGAGGAACGACATGTGGATAGTTCAGTCAGATACTTTTTCAGTCCTGGGAGAACGCTGAAAGCAGCCCAAGAGGAAGAGCCTAAATTCAGTACAGAAAGGAAAAAATGTAAACAACATCTTCGATATGATGAACTCCAGTTTATCTTCATATTCTCTTTGGTCCATAACCAAAAGAACATCACATTTAACATAGTTTGCATTAACTTCAGTCATTCTGGAGCCAAGTGAATGTAAGAAAACTGCTCCAATAAATTCATCTCACTAGTTTGCTTTTTTTTTTTTTTTTTTTTTTGGACTAAACATCAGCCCAAAAGCCCTGGCGTTTTTCTTAAGAGTTTGAACATACTGGGAAAAAGATTCTGTAGTACATTCAGAGGAAACTGGAGTTTTTATGAATAAAATATAAAATGTATCATGATATGATTATTGAAATTATCGTTTAAGATAAGGAGTCATCTTATAGAGAACTTTAGGTGTTATATCCCCCTCTGACAGCTCAGTTTTTGCATTGGACATAATTTACATGAATCCCCTAATAGCCTTCATGATTTTTAAGGAAAAAGTGAGCTAAACTCAGTCTCAACCTCTCAGTGGGATGGACAGTCACCATTTATACTGAAGTTAGTATCCCTGAAAATAGTAGAAGATGCCAATAACTTTTTTCTATTCATAAATCTTCATCATTACAAAACATGTTATTTGTATATATCAAGTTTTTTTTAGCACGTAATCTTTCACAATGTCCTATCTCACAATATTGATGAAAGATTTTTATAGCAAATATTTTGACACAAGATTAATTCAACATTTCAAATATTATGAAATGTTCTGGCATTTGCACAGTGACTTTTTAGTTTATTTGTTGCGTCATGTATCATCTGTTTTTTCTGCTGACTACCCAAGTGATACCTTGTGCCAATTAAAAAATATAAAATCAGTCACCAGCCTTGCATCCTCTTATCTAATCCATATGCAAGACAAAAGGATTAAGTACTCATAATGTCAAGGAAAACACACGAACCATTTATTCTTTGAGACAGTATGTCTTCCAGGGAATCTAGCACTTTTAAAATCATCAGAAAAGAAATTTTAAGTGGAAACATAGCATCCTTCTTCCGCCTTTTATGCTTCAGGGTCCATGGCTTTTGTGACCTATGAGTTGCATGCAATAGCAAACCAAGCAAAATCATTCTGAAGACAAAATATTAACTGACATCAAAATTATACTTAACATTAGCCAGAAAATAGAAGAAATCAGTTTGGGTTGTTTAAAAAAAATGACCTGTTAAGTCTCATTGGATCTGAATAAATATTGTTTGATGGGATGGCCAAATGACTTCTCGGCCATTTCTACCAACATTGTGAACAAATGTGTTCCTTAGATTTCAATATTATATGTTCTTTTAAAATTCAGAATCAATTTTTAATCCATCTACACTTGTAAATCATTATCTTTAGCAAGTCTGGCTGAATAACAAGAAAATTGTCATTCACAAAGCACTCTTTTTTTTAAAAAAGGAAATATAAAATATATAAAAGAAAGACAAAATATGTCTAAGTATTTTACTATAATATTTAAACTACCTTCTACCTTTTTGTAGTTGCTATGAGTGATTAATAGGAAAATCAGGCATCTTTCATATATAAAATATATACTTTGATTCTTACATCACTTTTTTCCTTATTTTCTTAGTGAATTTTCCTTAGTAATTTTTAGAAGTGATGAATGTTCAGCTTATATATTTATAAATGAATTATTCATTGATAGTTTTTATGCTATGATAAGCAAAAAATGCAATAACATGAAAATAAAATTCATAGATTACTAGGGAAATATAGGTTAATAATTCTGTTCTGGAATCTAGGAATCATTTTTTTATGTACAACATTAAATTATTTTCATGATGATTTACGATCAATAGTTGAGCATGGTTTATCTACTTAATGGTTTTACAGACACTGATCCAGAAGGACTGCCTCAATTGCTAGAACTAATCAACTTGAAATTACATTAGATGAGCTCAACCAAAACTTAAGGTGAGGATTTCCATAATGATTCTGGAGCTATGAAAGTGAGTGGAGCACTATGATGTTATCTGAAGAGATTCCCGGTTCAGGTGTTTCACTTGCATAAAAGGGTTTGATAAATTTTTAGTTCTCTATGATCAATTACGTAATAGTAATTACCATAGAAGCATAAAGAGAATTTCAATAAATTGATGAGATGCCTAAAACACAATCTATATGCCATTTATATTGATATAGTTTTTATGACAAAGTTAAGAAGAATCCTATGAGATAATTAAGAATAAGAAGGACTTTAAATTTTTTAATTGAATTATCAAGACAGTTATAGATTCACACAGAAAGATGCACGCAGCTGATATAAACATGATGTTGGCACTGATACAATCCACGGATCCTATTCAGATTTCCCCAGCTTTATTTGTATTCATTTGTATATGTATATATGTATTCCCTTCTATACAATTGTATCGTACTTGGATGTTTATTAATTTACTACCAAGTCAAGTTATGAACAATTCCAACACCAAGATTCCTCATATAGCATCACTAGTGAATCCTTTACTTCTAAAATGTCATTTAAAAATTTTCATATAAATGGAATCTTGCAGTATATATCTTTGGAGAGTAACTCTTTTTCACTCTGTATAACTCTCAAGAATTTAATCTAAATTGTCACCTGTATCAAACTATCGGTAGATTCTCTTTATATTTCTTAGTAGTCTTACATGGAATGTTTGTACCTGCGGAAGGACATCAAGGCTGTTTCCAGCTTTTGCTTATTACAAATTAAGCTGCTATGGGCATCTTTGTATATGTATTATGTAAACATAGTTTTTTTGTTTGTTTGTTTTTTTTAATCTGGGATAAACATCAAATAGTACAGTTACTGAGTCTTATGGTAATTGTGTATTTACTTTTATAAGAAATTGCCAAATTTCCAGAGTGGCTGTACCTTTTTACACTCCCATCAAGAAAATGTGAATGGATCAGTTTTTCCTCATCCTTGCCAGCATTTTGTGGTATCAGTATTTTTTTTTTAATTTAAGCCATTTTAAAGGTATGTAATGATGTCATTGTGTGTTTTTGTTTTTCATGTACATATCCCTGGTGGTTAATGATGTTTAACATATTTCTATGGTGTGCTTTTCATCTGTTTATCATTTTGGTGAAAGGTCTATTCAGTATTCTGTCAATTTTCCGAATAGGTTTTTTATATGTTGAATTCTGAGATTTCTTAGATACTAGTCCTTTTCCTAACATTTTCTCCCAATGCATAGCTTGTCTTTTTTTCTTCTTCACATGGGCTTTCATGGAGCAAAATATTTTTATTTTGTTGAAGTCAATTTATTAATATTGATATCAATTTATTAATATTTTGATTGATGGATTATTCCTTTGGTGTCCAGTCTAAGTACTCTTGCATTATTTTAAAAAGCTATTACTTAGACCATTGCTTTCTAGACCTTTGCATGTATAACAAACATTTCTTGAAAGATTGACTTCTGGGATACACCTCTAGAAATTCTGATTTGGTGGGTCTGGGTTTCTAGCTGAAGATAAGCATTGTAATAAGTTCACAGGTGATATAATGCTGCTAGTCCACAAGAAATATTTTGAGTATTCATTTCTTAGACTTCTAGCCATTCAGGTTTCATCAGAGACCAAGAATGGAAAAATCGATAACAAGTGTGATAATACAAAACAAGCAAAACATCCTTACAGTTCTTAAGGCATTTTACCTTTAAAAAAAAACTTATTATCCAAACAAGACATTTGTTTGGAAATCGCTTTATTTGGTAAAGATTACTTAGAAAAAAACTGGTTGTATTTATATTATTGTATATTATTATCTTATCCCCTGATAAAATTGCCTTTGATTCCATGGAGGATTCACCTAAATTGCTATATGATTCACAACCACTGTTCTCCTGTAACTTAAAGCTTGCAAAAAAACATTATCTCGATTTGCCTTCTTGCAATATGGAGCAAGCAGAATATCACCTAACATTTTGTAGTGCTTATTATATGTTCTCTGCTAGATGCTTTATAGTCTTTATGTCAACGAAGTCTCACAATTCTAAGTATTGGTTAGTGTGGAGAATACAGAGAGTTAGAATGGGCTAACAGGTGTCTTCAAGGCCACACATCTAATAAGGAATAAAATATGATTTATACATGTGTGTGTTACTCTATTCTCCATGCTCTCTTTAATAGATTATATTACACCACAGTTTTTTTTTATTTAAAAAATCACGAGAGAAATTTAATGTTAACATTTTTAAAAATTTATAAAACAACTTTAGAATGAAAAGTATAATGATCTCATTGTATACCTTTCTACAATAGTGAAAAAATACATTCTTTTAAAAAAGTATTGATAAAGGTGAAAGAATGTAGTAGGTATAATTAATTTACATGCCACAACCTTCTACCTTCTTATAATGTCAGTGTTGGATAATTCACACATTGGACCTTTCCCTTATTTGTGTTGCCAGAGACACTAAGCATTGGACTTTTGCTGGTGCTTAGCTTTTGCTCTGATTTCGTGGTGCTGTGTGAACACAACAATTTTTGGACTTTGGAATCTCAACAGAAATCTAGAATATCAGAAATAAATCTCACAAGAAAAAAATTTAGAAATATTTTAGTCTTGATATTTCAAGTGTCTAAAAAGGCTGTATTACCACCTTCTCTTTGAGAAATACCAATGGTGTCCTTAAAAAGATTCTTATTATTGTAGGAAGGACAATATTCTCAAACATTTTAATCAAAATTAAATTTTCAGAATAAACATAAATTTCAAATTACCCTTTCAGAATTCAAACTTACTACCATCATATTGGCAACACAGGAGTTAGATAGTTCTTATGACAAAGCTCTTTTCTAGAGGACATTAAATTCCACATGTTCTTTGATTCTTTGCATTATCTATAATCAAAAACAGTCCCTATCCATCTTTGTTTAGCTTGTTGAATTAAAAATAGAAAGAAATTTACAATTTTGAATATGAATAATAGTGGTTAAATTCTATACTAAATTATATAAAATTAAAGAGAAACAAAATTAATATTAAAATTTTCTACAAAAACATTTTTAATTTCAACAGAAATACAACTTAATTTTCAATTAGTTACGTTTTTAAGATGAGAATAATTTCTAGGAAGATAATGCTATCTATAATATAACTTCCTCAATTAAATTTACCAAGCAATTAACTGAAGCAAAATGTGTTTTAAATTGTCATGACTTATGAAAAATAAAAAAACCCCACTATTTTATTTTAATATACAGAAACTAAAGAATAAATGTTATTTTTGTATTACTGATTTGTGATGAACTGAAAGATGCCTGTAAATCTCATGAATTCTTAACCTGGAAACCTCTAGAAAATACTCCACAGTATTCAGAACTCATTTTAAAGAAAGAATGTGGATTAAGGTTTTTATATTTTGTATGTGCCCCCTCCTATTCCTCCAAGCACTGTACTCAGTAGGTACTTAATGAAATATTCAACACTGCAGAGAAAAAGTTGGGCTAATATAATCTGGTAACTGGAGATCTTTTTCGGATAAAGTTAAGGGGACAATGAAGATCATGACATGTTGAAAATATTTCAAGATGAAGGAATTTTTCTCAATAAAAAATCAGTTTATAATTGCTTTCAAAATGATAATCTCTTTCACAAAGATTTTTTTAAAAAAATCTTCCTTTGACACTCCCATTCCAAATTCAATGGAGGTTGTATTTAAATGTTCTTACGAAATGTCCCTTGGTTTTCATCAAAATAAGTTTTTTTCTCATTAAAGTGAACTGTGACATTCCAAAGAACTAACGGATATAAGGTGCCATTTTTATTCTCTACTAAATTCCTTTTTCAATTTCTTAATTTGAAGCATTGGATCTGGATACATTTGGCAACAACTCACAAAACATGAAATTTGTTGGCTGAGAAGTAATGCTATCTATTCCAGCCTAACTACAAACAGAAGAACATTTCTTTGTGTGGCTGCTATGGAGAAGATATTTTGAGCAGCTGTAACAAAGATTGCAATAAAAATTCGAGGTCAAATTGTCTTTATTCCAGATTAGAGAGCTCAGCATTTTTAATGTTCAGCACTGAGAAACAACACACCATAATAAGCTTTAGGTTTCCTGTTTGCAATTTCCCACAGTGCCAATTACCATCAGTGCAGTGGTGCACTCAGTGGATTATTTTGGGGCTATTTTAAAGCCAGCCATTAAGAAACTTTTGCTGAATTTCGACTTCTTTACCTAAACCATACTACTACTAATAATAATGACACATATTGCTTAGTATTAAGAACAGCAGCACATATTTTTGAGCACCTGTTGTATGTCAGATACTGTGTGGAGCATATTGTATGTTACACAACTTAAACCCATCAGTTAGTTTACATTGATATCCCTATTTGAAAGATATAGGACCTGTGGTTAGAAACAAAGTAAATTGATTTGTCATTAACAAAAATAGTCACACTGATAATATGCGATGTAGTTTATAGTGTAGTCTATGTGTTTTTGGTATTTGTTTTCTCTTTATAACTTTATAAGCTATTTCCTTCTTACCTGTTTTGATGACCCCCTTCTCTGAACTTCTTTGGTATATATAGGCAGACAATTTATTTAGATGCTTAATTGTAAATTGTTCTTTATTTCCCCTCATTCTTTGGGTAAAGAATAAAGCACACGCCCCCCCCCCAACATATTCTCTCTCTCTCTCTCTCTCTCTCTCTCTCTGTTTCTCTCACAATTATTGGAGTATGGACTAATAATAATAGGAAGGCAAGGAAAAGCAGAAAACTATGTTTTAAGGATCAAGAGTAAATATAATATATCGTATTTTTCATTATATTAAGCAGTAGTAAAAATATGTTATTTCTTTTGCTGTCCAGCACTTCACCTTCCTCCTAAGCACCTTGATCTCCTTTGGGGAAGTTGCCTTTACTTGGTTGGCATGCTTTCTTGGTGAAGAGTGGTAAGAGCAACTAGATCTTATTCCTCCACGCCATCAGAGGAGTCACAATACCTGGGATGTTTGTATTGTGAATGCAATGAGACCCTATTCTTCAGAGCTTATTCTTTGCAGCAGCCAGGAAGCTGGAGTCTAGACAGACAGCTCTGCAGCTCTTTCATTTTTCAGAGCTTGATTGGTTTTTATCAATCTCTGAGTTGGCTTCTTCAGCTTCCCAGGGACTCTCTGAAACATTGATAACTTTTCAATAAATGCCCCTAAGCTTATACCAGCCACAGTGAAACCAGAAACTTCAGGTGTGGCCCTGATGGGTATGTGCAGCAGGCTTTTCTTCTGCTTGATCAGATCTTGAGCCATATTAATAAAGAGCTTGAACTTTGGGAGGCTGAGGTGAGGGGACCACTTGAGGTCAGAAGTTCAAGGCCTGCCGGGCCAACATGGCGAAACCACATTCTACTAAAAATATAAAAATTAGCTGGGCATAGTGGCACATGCCTGTAGTCCCAGCTACTTGGGAGGCTGAGGCAGGAGGATTACTTGAACCCAGGAGGCAGAATTTGAAGTGAGCTGAGATCATGTCACTATATTCCAGCCTGAGCAACAGAGTGAGACACTGTTTCAAAAAAGAAAAAACACATAATAATAATGATTATAATAAAGAGCTTGATTCTCATTAGCAGTTACAAGTATACCGTTAACTCTGGGGGCAGGGACAGAGGAACCACAGTATACAGGTTCCTTATCTTTTCTTATGAGCTTGAATATTAAAAGGTATGTACTATTTGACAAAAGACATATAGCTGAAGGTCAAATAGGTGTTTTAAAGCAGTAAAGAGAGGTTAGCAAATAGCAGTCTGTGCTCAAGTCAAAGAATTGTCACTTATTCCAGGACAGATAATTGGCAAGTCTTGTCATTGCTAGAGTCTATTTCATAATCGATGTAGTGATGGGGGGGAGTTAGTTTTTTTTTTTTTTTTAAATCTCAGGCCTTAATAGATTTATCATTCATTATTAAATGTATATTGAAGAAATCAGACTGTGTTTTTACCAGTTGAAAAACATAAATGTAAATTTATAAAGTGTATTAGCTATGTTTAAAAAATATTTATGTTTGACTCTTGAACAACACAGGAGTTAGAAGCAATTATTCCCTGAGAAGTCAAAAATCTACATATAACTTGTCTCACTAAAAACTTAACAACTAATAGACTACTGTTGATCAGAAATAACATTAGCAGTCAATAAACACATATTTTGTATATGTATTATATACTGTATTCTTAGTAAACTAAAAAAAGTTATTAAGAAAATAATGAGAAAATATATTTACCGTTTATTAAGTGAACATGGATTATCATTAAGCCTTTGATAAATTTTGACTTTCTATAATAAATTTATATGGATTTTAAGGTAGTAAGTGATTAAAAAATACTGGTATCTACATATATTTTATGCATTCATGATATAATTTAATATTTTAGTCTTGGTAGTATGGATACTTAATGAGACAATTTGTAGGGAATTTTGAAGTTAATCATCAGCCTTTAAATTCAAGTAAAAATATACTGTATATAGTTAAATTGTCGTAATTTCAACCAAGTTTGTTAAATTCTGGATGCTGATGCAAGCTCTTAGTGCTCAGTGCAACTGGACGTACTTCCACAGGATCATCTCTTTCCACCGAAGACCCCTTTTCAATGATTTATATTTGAAGCTAAATGATGTCTCTTAATTAACAGAGAATACCACTCTTTGCAATCTGTTACGTAAATATCCGACTAAACAAATATCCTGCTAAACAAATAAGTGAATATCCTACTAAATAAATATATTTCTGTGGAAGGTCTATTATTATCTATGGAAAAATGTAAGAAATCAATTTGATTGTCATATTTAATATGTTAAATATTAAGGCTTATTTTTTGCTGGTTGTAATGGAGAGTCAAAGGTACGAGACTGTATTCTTGTACTCAGTGAACCTATCTTCTATTTGGAGAGGCACTCAGGATCACAAACACCCTAATGAGCCCCTCACCAAAAAAAAAAAAATGGAAATCCTTAATGCCAACTCACAGGAAAAGAGAAGGCTTTGTGGATGAAGGACTATTAGAGGTAAGTTTTGAGTGGGTAGAAATGTCATAGGAAGAGACAAAGTGTAAGGGGAAAAGACATTAAAACACAAATACATAAAGATGCATGCTTATCTGGGATGCAACATAGTTCTAAAATGATGAACAGTAGAATTAGAGGAGCAAGTTTTAATAAGATAAGGTTTTTGAACACAAAATAAGTATATCTTATATGTAGTTTAGCTTAGAGAAAAAAAGATGGAGTTGCTGAAGATCCATAAGACAGAATTTTTTAATCTAATAGATGAAACGGTGTTAAGAGTACTTGCTCTCAAAATTGTACGTAAAATTTTTTCTTTGAATTTTTCATCTTGAACTCTTCTATGAGTTGAATGTTTGTGCTCTTCCACATCATTCAACTCATAGAAGTTTTTAAGATGTGGGGCCTTTAAGATGTGAGGACAGTGTTTCATCTATTTTGACCTTACATTATGTGTGGACACAAGGAAGCTGCCATCTATGAGAAGCCAGCCCTTACTAGACACTGAATCTGCTGGTGCCTTGATGTTGGATTTCCAGTTTCCAGAACTCTGAGAAGTAAAATGTCCATTGTTTATAAATTACCCTGTCTGGTATTTTATTCTAGCAGCCTTTGGCCTCTCAAAATTGTAAATAATTGCTCTAAGGTCATCCAGAATCCATAAATGGGAAAAATCAATTTTAGTATATTAAATGTTTGGTAACTTAGTTGTCAAAATCATACATTTGAGAGTAAATCCCGACTCTCTGTTCTAAATCACTAAATTATCTCCTAATGGTTATATCTCTTGTCCATTTTCAGTGTACTATTTAAGGAGATAAATCAGCTCCTAGCTTGCTCCTTCTTAAAATTCTTCAATATCGTTCTTTGATTTACAATGCAATTCAAGATCTGCAACAGGACAACCTATTAATCCTACCTTGCACCACTTTTTCTCTCTACTCCAACTCCAGCAGTAATCTGAGTTAGCTTTCATTTCCTCAAATGCTCATTATAACGTAGGGCATTTGCCTTTTCTGCTTCTACTACAAGCCTGTTCTAGTTTAAACATTACTTTCTCAGAGGCTCTACTTTAAACTCAAATCTAAATTACCACTTGTTATGAATCAGAACACTCTGCTATTTATCTTTATACTATACATCATAAAATTTACTATTGTTATTTTTGTCTTCTTTTAAAAGAAGGCCAGGTAAGACAGGCTATCACCACCCATATTTCATTCATCATTTGATATCCAACATCTACCGTAATGCCAACTACCCACTAGATGCTCAGTAAATATGTACACTTGAAATAATTGATAAACTTGCCTTCCTCAAATCTCTCTAATTGCTATATAGGCAATGTACATTAAGAGACAATGTAATCCATTTGTAATACATTTGAAAAAGGCAAGGATTCCCTAGAAGACATCCATATTCTAATCTGCGAAATCTGTAAATATGCTATATTAGATGGTTAAAGGGACCTTAGAGCTATGACTAAAGTTAGGGACCTTATGATGGGGAGATTATCCTGCATTATTCAGATGTGTCCAATATAGGTACAAAGGTCCTTAGAAATAGAGGCAGAAGAGGACCGTCAGAAGAAATGCAAAGAATGATTAGAGAAAGAAAGGCATCATTGCTGGTTTTAAGGATTAAGGAAAAAATCATGAGCCAAGGAATGTGGACAACTCCTAAAAGCTGGAAAAGATAAGGAAATTGATTTTCCCCTAAAACTTCCTGATAGAAATGCAGTCCTGTCAATATCTTAATTTTAGCCCACTGATATCTATTAGACTTCTACCCTTCAGAACTATATGATAATAAATGTGTTTTTGGAGCCTCCATGTTTGTGGTAATTTGTTACTGCAGTAATAGAAAACAGAAACAGCACCTTTAATTAAATGCTTTCTGAGTAGTCCTTTATTACCATATATAGGAATTCCTGAACCTTTTCTCATTCTCTAAGAGTAAAAATATTCAGCAATAGAGCTCTAGAATCATTCAAGTCTCTCAGTCTTGCTTTATATATATTTTTAAGTTCCTGGCACTGGTCACACCTTGGCCCTAATTGTTTACACTCAGGTCATTTCAAGGCAAATAAAACAAGTTACTAGCTCATTAGCCGATTGAAAATTAGATACCTATTTATTTGCACTTGGTTTCCAGGTTAAATTACAACTGTTTAAAAGAGAGGCAGCCAACAGCTGAAATTCTGAGCACCTTTTGCTATTCAGAGAAAATATGCCTAATCACTAAGCTACTCTTGTCAAGAATGATCACCGAAATAATCAGCCACAGAATATCACCCACATTTTAGAAAAGGTGAACCATTTGAGTCAACAGCAGAGGGAAACTTGGGAATGTATTTGCTTTCCTTTTTCTCCTCATTTTGATTTTTTTGTTTGCAAATGCATTGGAATTTTTTTCCACTTTAACTTGCTGTACTTTACAGAATAAATTTCAAAAAAAAATGATGGAAGCATTTCCATGCCTTCCTCCCTAGAGGAGTCTTCTGAGATCTCCATGAAGTGCTTCCTCTGTGAGAACAACACACAATATAGATCTTAATGTATTCAACAGAAAGAGATATTTTAGTGAAGTCTCACTCTCAACTCCTGTTCCTAAGTGCTAAATTCTTTATGGCACCTTTTCTATTAAGCCTCTGCTGGCCGTTCAACACAGTCAAAACTTCTGTAAAATGAAATTGTATGGCCTGAATTAAAAGAGGCCTTAGAGAATATCTAGTCAACCCCATAAGGACTTCTAAGGACTTTCCCACTTAATTACACTTGATGAGAGAGAAGAGTCTAAACCCAGAGCCCTGCTCTGATATTTCTAGAAAGGCTTATATTTTCCTCAAAAATTTATAAAAACTTTGACATCCTTGACAGTATATATTGGTGTCTGCTTTATTTTAACTGTAGTGCCTCCTCTGTCTCCTTCAAAGTTTTAGGTTTAATAGATTCCAAGATGACACACCACATTTATCTTACATTTCTTGATATATTACTGAATTATTCAATTTGAAAAACATTTCCTTATATTAATATGTGTCATGAACTGACAAAAAGTAGTACGTATGACTGAGTAGGTTGTGTACATCTGACCTGTAATATAATTACAGAATAATTGAAACGTGTAATGATGTTAAAAAGTCTACAATTCCAAATCTAACAAAAACAAGTGATGGGGAAAGAATTCCCTATTTAATAAATGGTGCTGGGAGAACTGGCTAGCCATATGCAGAACTGGACCTCTTCCTTATACCTTATACAAAAATTAACTCAAAATGGATTAAAGATATCCCTATATAACATAAAAACTCTAGAAGAAAATCTGGGCAATACAATCAGGACATCCTCATGGGCAAGGATTTCATGATGAAAATGCCAAAAACAATTACAACAAAAGCAAACATTGACAAATTGGATCTAATTAAATTAAAGAGTTTCTGCACAGCAAAAGAAACTATCATCAGAGTGAACAGGCAGCCTACAGAATGAGAGAAAACTTTTGTAATCTATCAATCTGACAAAGGTCTAATATCCAGAATCTAGAAAGAACTGAAACAAATTTACAAGAAAAAAAAAAAACATTAAAAAGTGGGTAAAAGACATGAACAGACACTTCTCAAAAGAAGACGTATATGTAGACAACAAATATGTAGAAAAGCTCAGTATCACTGATGATTAGAAAACTGCAAATAAAAACCACAGTAAGATATCTCAAGCCAGCAGAATGGCAATTATTAAAAAGTTAAAAAACAGATGCAGACGAGGTTGCAGTAAAAAAGGAATGCTTTACACTGTTGGTGGGAATGTAAATGAGTTCAGCCATTGTGGTAGACAGTGTGGCAACTCCTCAAAGATCTAGAGGCAGAAATAACATTTGACCCAGTAATCTCATTACTGGGTATATACCCGAATAAATAAAAAAAGTCATTCTATTATAAAGATACATGCATGTGTATGTTCATTGCAGCACTGTTGACAATAAGCAAAGACATGGAATCAACCCAAATGACTATCAATGATAGATTGGATAAAGAAAATGTGGTACACATACACCATGCAATACTAGGCAGCCATAAAAAGGAATGAGATTATGTCCTTTACAGGGACATAGATGGAACTGGAAGCCATTGTCCTCAGCAGACTAGTGCAGGAATAGGAAACCAGACACTGCATGTTCTCACTTATAAGTGGGAGCTGAATGATGAGAACACATGGACACATGAGAGGGAACAACACACACTTGGACCTGTCGGGGTTGGGGAATGTGGGGAAGGACAGCATGAGGAAAAATAGTTAAAGGATGCTGAGTTTAATACCTAGATGACGGGATGATCTGTGCAGCAAATCGCCAAGGCACACATTTACCTATGTCACAAACTTGCACATACTGTACATGTACCCCTGAACTTAAAATAAAAGTTGACAAAATAAAAAAGTCTATCATTCATGGATAAGTACTCAGTACTCAACTATTATATGTTTCCATGGGCCTCATATTTAAATGTGAATAATTTTTACAAGGGTAACATATCAATATAAATGGGCATTAATATAGTAGTATGGTTTCTTTTTTTAGAATTAGCGTGAAGCAATGAGCAAAAAAAAAAAATGAACATAATGTTGAGGAAGAAAAGGGGTGTCTAGCGATTAGATATTCACACAATGGCATTGGTAATTCACTTGAAAGTGAAGGAGTCATTTTAGTTTTGACAGTTAAGGGCCTGTGATACTGACCTGAAGCAGTGGTTCTCACACTATCAGAATAGATCACACAGCATCAGAATTGCTCAGGGTTCTTATTCCTGGATTCTATCCCTGGGGTTTCTGATTCAGTAGGTGTCAGGTGGAGATGAAAACTGGCATTTCTAATGAGTTCTTAAGTGGTACTGACACTGCTTTTCGAGAGATAACACTTTGAGAAATACTAAGCTACAAGAACTGAGCAGACGAATTTGGTCTGGTTCTGGTTTATTTTTAACTATGTAACTGGAACCTCCAAGAAGGAAAATACAAGGTGGTAGCACTGACAGGTAAAATACAATTTTTGTAATTGAAAGTATAGATTGGTATCACTTTAAATGGAATAAAATAGACCCTCAGTGATATAGATAGATAAATCTATCACTGATATATATCTATCACTGATATATATCACTGATATATATCTATATAAACACATATCTGTTGCTAATACACATATATATCTATATCACTGATTATATAGATCTGTATCACTGATTATATATCGGTGATATAGATATATATGTGTATTAGCCACAGATATGCAGAGTTAAAATGATAGTAAAGATGCTATTTATCATTTAATGTTTGATGTCTTTAAGATTTCAAGCTACTAAAGGCATTAATAAGGCACTCTATTTTTTTTCAGAAATAATGTTACCTATTTATTTTCTTAACAGTAGTTTTATTTAATTCATTTGTAGTTTCTAATAATACTTTACTTATCATAAATTCTTTGGAATAGATTTTTTCTTACCTGTCCGCTTTTGCAAAGGCTGAACTATATCATGTGGGAGGATTCCAGTTTTATCTTTTCAAAGTTTACTTTCCATAAAATATGTCTTTGACCAAGAGATGATATATGTTAACTCCTTTCTTGTAAAGCACTTTAAGGTTAGTGGAAAAATATATTTCAAAGCCCTGATTCCCAAGGTAAACATCTCTTTAGCTGTATTTACAAAATACCAAGTCCTAACTGTGGTCTTTAATATTACAATTATCCTCATAGGTGAATGAATTTTTACCACTACTCATCCAGGATAGTACATTATTAACAGAAAAGTTTCATCTTCAAGATTAGTTAGTGATATGTTAATGTTTTTATTATTTTTAATGCCAGTTATAGAACTACAGTAGCCTCTCATTGTCCTATACCTATAACTGAAGAAGTTTAGGCATATAGGTACAGCCCCCATCTTTCCCTAGGTTCCCAAGGGAGGTATGTAATGAAGCCCAGAAGGCAGAACATATCCTAGTTGTCATAACCCACTCACAGCTTGGAAGCCAAAGCAACTCCATCTCATATACTAATCCACCATATTGTCTTCTGAGGAACCCCAGTTCTGAGAGGGTGTCTAAAATTTCCAGTTTATCTGTTGTTCCTTATGTAAGAGCACACATTTACCATAAATCCTGCCTTTGGTCAAACAATCTTGATGTTTTTATATTTCATTTGTCCTACACATCCCTTCTGAATCACCCTTTCTCTATCATATATATAAGCCCTGGTTCCGCGGGTAGTGGCATGGGGTCCACCATCTTATCTCATTGCAGCCCTGGATACAGACATGGCTTCTGTTTGTAAGTCCCTCTTAAAGGTTTACTTCCAAGGAAGTGAATATGTCAGCCTCTTTTTCTGGCCCCTCAGCTTCCCTGGACTTTGGGATAGATTTGCAGACCTGCCCCTGTGGAATACACAGGAATCTATCATATCAAGTGGCCAGCAATAGCTTATTAGCAAAAAATGCAAAAGAACTGATGTATAGTGTACAGTAAATAGAGATATATTGCCTCTACTTTCCACTTTCTCAGTCTTCAATATCCAAAAGTAATCTTGCAATATAGTTACTAGTTATTGCTTTTATTTAGTGCCCAGAAAGAAACTAAAGTTTTGACCTTAGGTAAGCATAACTTAACTATTTGAAATCATGTCAGAATATGAAAAATTAATTGATTTTAGATTCCATTATGTAGATATGTCTACAGTCATGTAGTCACAAATTTATTTTTCAGAGCATCTCTGTGGAGTTGAAGCACAAGAGACAATTCTGTAAATCATATTCTCCTATGACTATTTGATATGGCCTTCCTTACATGATTTTTTTTGTTTCTCCTTTGATCGGTTTTCTTATCTATCTATATTTTATCAGCTGAAAAATTAATTTTCTCTTTTGTGTTATTTTCATATTTATCTCAATGTTAAGTCACTAACCCTACAAGTTTATACATAAAAGATGATACATTCACATATACCAATCTAGTTTTTCTCCTAATGATGATGAACTCATAATGCTGGCATGAGTTTGTCTTCTGGGCACAGAAGTTCTTCATATTTGCATTTTAGAGAACATTCTTTTATAATTTGAAAGAGAAAAAAATTTAAACTATTTTTATTCTTAGGGCAGATAAAAATATTTAGAATTGCTGTCACATGACCATGAGGTGAAACCAAGGAATTCAAATAGGAGAAGTAGTATCAGAGCGGAAGTTAGGTAACTATGTATCCAGACATGGCTGTTTTCTTATGCTTATGCTCTATAAACACATTATAGATAAAATCCAAATATATTCAAAGCCATTTTCAAAACATTGAATTTGTAGTTATTTTTGTTTTCCATTTGAATTGAACCTTTTGGAATTCTAAACTATTGAAGATTCAAATATGCCATTTTACACAGAATCTGTGGCTGCAAGATTAAAATGAATTGTATATATTCAAAGAGTTTATGTCATTCAATTGTAAGATAAGTACATATACTATTGAAAAAGGTAGAGTCTAACAATTAATCAGACACCAGTTATCATATGTGTGAGCTCTGTTGCCTCTCAGAATTATATAAGGAACGTGGAAGGTAAAAAAGAAACAGAAAGAAAAATCCCCATATGTGAATTTTGTTCCAGTAATTCAAATAAACAAAATTAAAATAAACTGGCCTTTATCCATGTTACTTATATCACCATGTCCTGATGTGTTAAACTGTAGATATATTATAGCCTAATTATCATTATATCAGTAGCTACTATCTGGGTCTAGAATAAAATTAGCTTTTCAGAAAAATTTTTTTAATATGCAAGTTAAGTAGAAATCATTTACTGTACTATTTCTTCTACATTTGTATCAAACATTTATAAATAGTTAAGTCACATAAACACACTGAATTCAGCCCTCTAGAATTTGACCTTTGTGATCTTAAAGCATCTGTGTGACTGTAGTTCTTTGTGTGGGTTAACATAACATAAATAACAAGTCACACTAAAATATTATTAAAGTTTTGCATGCCTTACTCTCTAACAGTCAGTGAATACCACAAAATGAAGAAGAAAAATAAGCCTCTGTTATCCAACAAGCTCCTGTAAAATAGGCTCTCCTTTGATAAAGTAAAAAATATGATTTACAATTTCATCTCTGACCAGTTATTGAATGTCAATTATTGAGTATTCTGTTGCGAAAAAGTCTTGTCTATCAGGTTAAATTCCAGTTCGTTGATTGCATAAATAGTGACTATACCTTAGATATACGTGATCAATGATTTAATTTACCCAGGCTATGGAGAAATGACCTGAGAGAAAAAAGAAAATTCTAGGTTTTAACCATAAAGGATATATGATGGTAGTCTGAATTGAAGAAGAAAGCTTACCATGATGCATTTATTTAAGGACTTCCAGATTAACTATTTTGATAGAGATGACTGGTCTATTTTAATGAACTAGATTCATTTATCCAAATATTCAATTTCAATTATTATGTGCTTAACTTATTGATCAGTAGAGAATGATTCAATTATGCAGCATAGCAAAGAAACCATTATAGATGCAAATACATTCTTCACAACAAATTTTTAAAAACACATCTAAAATGAAAAACAACATAAAACTGTTGCCCAGCTCTTCCCGCACTTTGAAATTTGTGTTTCATAATTTTTTCTCGTTTTAATGCACATCATTAATGCTAATGTAAGAGTAATCACACTTTTTTTTTTAAACTTTAGCATTCAGGGTATGTTGACTGCTTTATAAATTACATATAAACAAAATATTAAAGTTTCACACACACATTTGCAAATTAGCATGTGTGTGTGTGTGTGTGCATGTGTGTGTTATTAAAAAAATTAAACTTACTTATGAAACAAACTAACAAAACTCTTGAGGTGGCCACCCTTGCTTACTGAAAAAATTCTAAATGAAAAGTTTCCTGTGTTGAAATAATTATCAAGACAAATATAAAAGAGTCATTTCATGTTGGTCAAGCCTATTTGTTATTACAAATCTTTCTTTAAAAAAGATGAGGCTGGAAAAAAAAATGGAATAAGCAATTTCGTTTTTAGCTTATGCCCATTTCCTCACAATTACCAGTGTACTCATGCAGGAAACGGCCTATTCAGAAAAATAGAGTAGACAACAGTTACTGTTTTGTTAGTAGGAACACATTGATAATTAGCTAGATAATCAAACAGACACATGCCCAGATTCCCTGAAAAATGGTTCAGTAACACTGCCCTTTTATCATATAAATTTAGGCACAAATTTCCTTTAAAATTTCCCGTTCTTTTTCATATATTTTTAACTGACATTGTTACTTGAACTTTCCCACTGTTGCAGGACATCAGTAAGTACAGCATCAGCTATTGCTGAGCTCAAGTACCGATAATATTGAAGCATAACCCTGGTGTAGAGAATCCTCCATTCAGAGATTTCCTTACTCCTCACCATCTCCTTCACCTTAACATCATAGCCTTACCCAACTTTAGTTCATGTTATTGCAGTTCTTCTGCCTAGACTTCTTCCACAGATAATAACTGACCACCAATTCTAGAAATCTTGACCTAATTTCCATTCCTCAGGAATGGACTTCTGAAATGTAGTCCTAGCCATTGGTTGAGACTTAGCTCTCATTTTCTTAGCAATTGCCATCTTAATATATGAGTCACCACAAACTGTACCTCACTTTTAATTACTGTCAAAATCTTGAGAGAGTCTCCTAAATTCAAATAACATATTTTGTCTGCTATATCACTCTCCTTTTAGTTGATGACTCTTCCTTTGGTTTCTAGATATCTATCACATCTTAGAAAGAGACTCATTTATCCCTTTGAAAAACAGAAGGAATCTAAGGATGATCACAGATAGATTCGTGAATTTTTCAATGTGGATCTTTAGTAAACTTCTAGCTCCTGCCCTTGGATTTGAAACTGGTGGCATGTCTCTTTTCCTTTAAAGGCTCCATCAACTTACTTTGTTTTGCTACTGCCAGTCACAGACAACGTTTTAAACTTACCTTCTTCATTTCCCCTTTTGGAAGAAAATATATTAGTAGTAACTAATATTTATTGATTATGTTGTAGTTTCTAAATGTGGATAATGTATCTATATTAGTCTGTCTTCACACTGCTATAAAGAACTGCCCAAGACTGGGTAATTTATAAAGGAAAGAAGTGTAACTGACTCGCAGTTCACCATGGATAGGGATGCATCAGACAACTCACAATCATGGCAGAAGGCAAAGGGGAAGCAAGGACTTTCTTCACTTGGCAGTAGGAGAGAAAAGAGTGAGTAGTGATGGGGGAAGAGCCCCTTAGGAAACGATTAGATCTTGTGAGAGCTCACGTTCATGAGAACAGCCTGGGAGAACTGCCGTCATGATCCAATCACCTCCCTAGACACGTGGGGATTGTGGAGATTACAATTCAAGATGATTTGAGTGGCGGCATAACCAAACCATATCAGCATTTCTACATTTCTATTGAGTATAATTCCTGCACAGATTTACAAGTAAGCATTATTATCATTATTTTAAAGATTAGGTAACAAAAATTCAAAAAATAATATTTTCTCAAGATCTTAATGATAGTAAGAGAAAAATCAAAGATGCATATTTGGTCTTATCTTTGCTGATGTCATGCTCTTTTCATTACACATTCCATTACTAATTATATTAATGTTAATAAATGTTAATGAAAGACAGGATTGTAGAGATGTTGGTTTCCTTATGTTATTAATCTTTTATAGTTCACCTTTCCTCCCAGAAATTCCAATCTATCTCCCTTCCCCACATGTGGGAAATCTCAAACATTTATAACATGTCAACAGCATCAATTTTATTTTTTTGCATTGGGGGCCATGATGTTTTAATTGGAATACCACATTTAAATTCAACATCAGGCAAAATATTATATTTTTGAATTTTCCAAACCAATTAGATTATTATCCCACATGACTCCTATTCCAAAGTACCTAGAAATTAAAGAGATAATATTTTACCAGAATAAGTAGAATACACTGAACATTACTGATGAAATAATGGGGTGTGGGAAGAGCTAATAAAAATGCTTGTTTGGAATTTTAATATATTTATAAAACTGCTCACTTAAAGTGTAGAAGTAGAAATAAAAATGACAGAGTCCTCTGTCCTTAGGCCTTTGTGTATCCCCTGGCAGGGACATTCTATCTATCTGGAAGTACTATTTGGTGGACCTCTCCTTCAATACCTCTTTCTGCCTTCATGAGAGTACATTATAAAGAATCTACCAGCAATAAATGATGCATGGGTAAGCCCTGTAATGATGTACTACACATTCCAGGAACCATTCATCTGCTCTTATTGCTTACAAGCTGAACCAATTTGGGGATAAATATTTCAACACTTCTTAACACAGTTTTGCTGAGCTCAACAATTCGCCAACTTAAGCATACCAGAGACTCAAATACTTTTTATATATTGGGTGGAGGGAGCAAAGAGAAAAAAAGAGACAGAGGCAGAGTGGGAAAGGAAGAAGGAGAGGAATGAAAGCAGAAAGAGAAAGAAAGAGAAATATTTCTGGATGAAAATTACCATTTTACTGAAATAAAATACATAATACTTTCTCTATTGCACTGTGCTTTCTGGAATTCTCATGCAGGCTCTTTTTCACTAATTTTCTGAAGCTGAGTGTCCAGGGAATATCTTTCATTGGTTCACACATTGGCTTGTTCATGTTGCACAAGTTATAGGACTGAAGCCCCATTAATACCTCAATTACTTTTCAGCACTGGATGGTCACGCAAAATTCAAGAGATAAGAAATACGGCTCCATGATGGAATGAATATAAGGGTGTATCCCCTAAAAAATATGTTCTAAAAATTTCTTCTGAAGTTTTTTCCACATTTTACTTTCCTATTTTTGCATTAAAAAAAAAATGTCCTTTCACTGAAAAGCAATTATCTTATCAGGTGCCATGAGACTTAGTACCTGTTTTTTTTTTTTTTAACTTTTTAAAATATTATAATATTTTATATATTTTTATTTGTATTAAAAGTATTTGTACAAATAATTTAATGTGGTAAATGATACCTCAAGGCTTGTTCAGAACAGAGTTGGCACTGCTTCTCTTTCTCCACATCTCATTACTTAAAGGCAGCACCTGCTTTTATGATTGTTTTGGTGTATTCTCCTGTATTTGCAAAAGATGTACCTGTGTGACTACCTTTCTCTCTCTATGTATCTCTCTCTCTCTGTCTCACTATTTCTCTCTCCATCTCGCTTCCTTTTTCTTCTCAATTCAATTCAATCTGTTGGATTTCCACTAAGGAAGTTGAAACCTTCCCAGTTAATAACATATGCACTTTCCTTTTCCATGCATTTCAGTATAATAATCTTAAAATTTTGGATTAGAAAACGTTCATTGTTTTCATTGTAAGATGTAACTATCACTCACCACTGAGGCATGGAACATGCATGACACCTGTCTATCCCTATGCAGCGTTTTTATTATTATTTTGTTGACTGATTTTTGCATGCTTATGCCAAACTCCCCTTCAGTTATCTAGATCTTTGCTTAATACGCTCTACCACACTGGGGTTGCTATTGGTTTCACTTTGAAAAAAAATCCATCCCAATCTTTGGTGCTGACTACATTGAGTCCCTCCAAGGCCCATCTCAAGGGTCACCCTTTTGGCTTTGGCCTTCTTGGTAATACATGTGAGACTCTTCAATTCTGCGCTTATTTAAAAATCTTCTATTTCCTCTATTTGGTGACTTTATTTTCTTCCTTGATTTATTTCCTCTTTTTGGTTGCGCATACCCCCTAACAGCTTTCTGCAAAAAAGTGCCCAACAGGTTAATTATTAGAGTCTTTGTCTGCAAGCTTAACTTTTCCCTTGGATATTTGAAGGTTTGTTCAATTTCTAGCTTTCAGTGTTGCATAAGAACATCAGAATCATTAATATTTCTTATCTTTATGTGTGACTTTCTCAATCTCTGAAAGCCAAGAATTTTATTTTCTTTGAACCAGGTGCTATAAAATTTCATGATGACTACCTTGACTTAAGTTATATGATATTCATCCATTGGTCTGAGCATTCATTGATCTCTTTCAGTATGAAAATTCATGACCTTCAAGTCTTAGATGTTACTTGAATTAATTTTTTGATGACTTTTTCTTTTTTTCTTTAAAATAATTTAAATGATAAAATACACATAACATAAAGTTTACAATTTTACCATATTTAAATATACAGTTCAGTAGTGTTAAGTATATTCATATTGTCATGCACTCAATTCCAGAATTTTTCATCTTGCAAAACTGAAACTCTGTATTAAGTAAACAATTCTCCAGCTCTTCCCCACAGCCCTTGGCAACCACCATTTTATTTTCTGTTACTATGAATCTGACTATTCCAGGTACTGCATATAGGTGGAATTACGTAGTAGTTCTCTTTTCGTAACCGGCTTATTTCACTTAGCATAAGGTCCTCAGGGTTCATCCATGTTGTAGCACATGTCAGAATTACTTTTAAGAGAGAACAGTATTCATCAGTGTATATACAACACATTTTATTATCCATTCATCTGTTGGTGGACATTTGGGTTGCTTTCACCTTCTGGCTATTGTGAATAATGTTACTATGAACATGGATGTACAAATAACTCATTGAGATGATGCTTTCAATTCTTTTGGATATATATTCAGAAGTGAAATTGCTGGATCAAATGACAATTCTATTTTTAATTTTTGAGGAACCACCATACAATGTTTTGTAGCAGCTGAACCATTTTAGTATTCTACGAAGTGTAACATTGGGGTACAGGGTTTCAGGGTGCGCTCAGCTCCCCAGAGAGGACGTTTCTCCAGGTTCTTGGTTTCCTGCCCTCTCAAGAATGAGAGAGGGGACCACTGCACAGTGTGCAGTAAATGCCGGACTCAAAAGTGTTTGTAGAAAGTGATTTATTTAAAGAGAGAGAGAAACAGGAGGAGGAGAAAGAAACAGCTAACGCTCACACTGAGTAAGAGAATCCAGAAAGATGGAATCCAGGAGAGGAAAGCAGTTTCCACACTGAGTGTAAGGGAATAGAGAGAGAGATGGAGTTTAAGAGGAGAAGAGAGGCTTCCCTGAGAGAGTGGAAGGGAACTCCAGAGGGAAAATCCAAGGGAGAGAAAGACGGCTTCCACAAGGGGGTTGTTTGTGGAATAGGACCCAAACATGGAGTCCAAAGGGGTGTGGAAGAAGGGGACTTCTAACCTGGGAGGAACCCTCACCTTCTCCAAGACCTCTGGCCAATAAAAGGAGTTCCTTAGAACTTCCGCTGGAGTGATTGACTCTTTGTTTCTTCCTGTGCCTGCAAAATTCAAACATAAACTGTTAAATCTCCTGGGTGGATAGAGATGGGAGGGGCGCATGGTGCTGGGAAATTCTTGCTCTTAAAACTATGACCCCTTGTAGGCCCTGGAAAGAGAACACCGTACCTCATTCCCTCCCTCTGAACAGGAAAGCCCAACTTCTATTGGAACATGGTCATCGATGCTCTTTAACTACTTCCTGCTGAAATGGGCATAGAAGGGGCCCTGCAGTTGAGATTTCCTCCAGAGGGGAGGCTTTCAGGGGTGCAGGTTGATCTAGAGGTTCATGATAGAGCCCACGAGCCAAGGACATCTGGGGTTCCAGCGGCAGGATTATTTGTGACCTTATGGTTTGGTTTGCAGAATAGTAGCAGTTTTCCTAGAAAGAGGCAGGTTCCTTTCCCACTATGAAAAGGATACTCGTAGCTGGAGAGATAGCAAAGTTGAGGGTTATAGTCCTATTAACTCCAGGATATAAACTAGACAAAAGTGCTTACTTCCCTGAGGATCTTATTGGAAAAGCATAAGTGGATCATCTAATAGCTCACAGGGATAATGAAGGGTTGTCTTTTGGAACTTCAGGCTGTGGAGTGGAGGGCTTATAATTTTCCTTAGGAGGTATCCAAGGCTTTTGTGATGAATTCATGAGTTAATTTTTACTACCTTAACTGCAGTTGGGGTAGACAGAATAACTGAAAGTAGTCCTTCCCAGGACGGGCATAGAGAGGGAGAGTCTGAGGGGAGAGAATTAACAAGCACCAAGTCTCCAGGGAAGAAGAGAAATACTGAGAAGGCCATGCAGTGTCCAGTAGATTAACTTCCTGGACTTCTATGGTCAGCTTTACCCGGGGCTCTGTGAGGGTGACAGCTCATGCTGGCACTTGCTCCAGGAACCCTCAGTCCTGCCTTTGGGTCATCTGGTCAGACACCTCAGGCCCTGAGAACCTTCGTCCCCTGGGACAGTGTGCTTTCCAGTGATTCCCTTGGCACAGCGGGCATGGACGAGATGGTGGTCCATCCCTCTGGGGACAATTTCTTATAAAATGTCCCTTCAGGCCACACTAGTAACAAGTTATGCCAGACTGGCATCTAACCTAAGCCTTTCCCTCATTTGAGCCCCTAGGGTCTGCTTGCCTGAGAGCCATGACTAAGGCTGAGCTCTCGTATTTCTTTCAGCCTGTTCCTCCTGGTGTCTAGTATAAAACACCGAGGTTGCTTGGTTCAGTAATGATTCTAGGCTCTGCTCTGGTCCCAAAGCCACCTTCTGGAGCTTCCTTCTGATATCTGCTGCTGAATAAGTAATAAACTTGTCCTTTAGTATTAACTGAACCTCTATGGAGTCTGGTGACAGGGGGTTGTACTTTCTTAAGCCTCCCACAATCACTCAAGGAAAACTGTTGGGTTTTCTTCCCTTCCCTTTGGGGGTTAGGTTTTCCATTCGGCAGAGGGTAATTTGGCAACACTGTTTGGCAGAGAAAAATAAGCTACTTCTTCTTTAAAGACTGTGTGCTAAATTTGTCCCAATTTCCACTATACATTTTAATGGAGACTTGAGCTTGGGAATTGAAGCACCCATCTGAAATTGAACACAAGGGATGCCCACACCCCTGGTTAAAGAAATTATAGCCACTCAACCTGAGGCACCCCCCAGGTAAAATGGGTACTGAAATAAGATGTATTTCAGTCAGTACCCCGGAATTTTGTGTGCCCAAGATGCGTGATCCATCTTATCAGAGGGCCTCCCATGTAGTGGATTCCAATCACGACCAACTAGCGTCATGGGACCACTCACTGCCGGCATGACCTCCAGTGACTACCATATAGGCATGGAATGAGAGCAGCTACTGGCTTGGGTAGTCACATACAAACAAGCCCCAACGAGGCCAGTGAGTCTCAGGAGATGGGTACCAATATTTCCCAGCAAAAGTCCAATTTACACATGCCAGATTATAAAACTATCCGAGAAGGGCAAAATTCTAGGGAGGGGCCCTCAGAGCACACAGTCTAAAGAAGGCAGGCTGGTCATGGCTGAGGCCAGAACAATACCCTCAGGACCCAGGCCTCCTCTCCCCTAACCCATTTTCCACTGTGGGAAACTGCTCTTAAGGTTGTGAGACCTGCCATCGACTATTTGGGGCCTGGAATCGGTTTAACTATGATCTTCCAGATGGAAAAGTTCTGCTGTAGAGAGAGCCAATCCTAAGCAAGACGAATTACACACCAAATACAAAGTCCCATAGCCTTCAGCTTCCGAATTTCCCCAAAAGAGTTCACTAATTCAGAACTGGCTCCACCAGGGTTTTGAGCCAGCAACCTTGGAGTTGCAGACCTTACACCTTAACCAACTGTGCAAACAGGACACTTGCATTAAGGGAGGGCAGAAAGCTTTCTTAAGCCATGCTAAATGAGAATGCTGTGTCCTGAGACGCTGTGGTGCCGCTTCTGCTGCTTCCTTTCCCTCAGAGCCACGGAGGCAGAGGAAAAAAGCCGCTTGCCGCGTCAGTTTAAAAGCCGTGTTCACAGCTGCTGCTGGACTGCCGTGAGTTCCCTCGCCCCCACAGCTTCAGGTCGCCATGTTGACCCCGCCAGAACCACCTGCACACCTGGGCCACTTCCAGAGCTATTGCCCACACGGGGACCCATGGCCGACAGGCAAATGCCCTGGGGAGCCTTTTTACCTTGCTGCCTGGGACTGGAGAATGCCGGAGAGGCCTGCCAGAGCCGTGTGCCAGGCTGCCGCGCTCCCGGGGCCCGCAGGCTCCTCGGGTTGTATGCCCCTCCCTGCTGCTTTCTCCAGCCTGCGGCTGCGCACTCGGTTCCGCCCCTGGGGCTGGGCTGTTCCCGGATGTCAAGGAGCGAAAGGAGCGGGGCCAGTGCTCGCCTGCTCTGCCCCACAGCACCCTCAGGTTTTGGTCCCAGAGATAATATCCGAAGGATAGAGAAGGAGGCGGAAAGCAGAGAGAGAACTTGAAGGTAAAAAAACTGCGCTTTTACTTCTGGCCAACCGCAGAGGCTTAGTAACCTGCTCCAGCTCCCTGCAGCCCTGCCTGGCTGCGGCTGCCTCAGGTGTTCTTAAAGACAGGACAGAATGGGGCCGGTTTTACTCACAATTTTGAAGTTTTCTTCTCTGGCTGTACCCCTTTCTTGGCTGTACCCCTCTTTCTGGTGTACCCCTCTCCTGGCTGGCTCACAAAAATGTAATTTTGGGGTACAGGGGTTCAGGGTGCCCTCAGCTCCCCTGAGAGGATGTTTCTCCAGGTTCTTGGCCTTCTGCTCTCTCAAGAACGAGAGAGGGGACCACAGCGCAGTGCACAGTAAATGCCAGACTCAAAAGTGTTTGTAGAAAGTGATTTATTTAAAGAGAGGGAGAAACAGGAAAAGGAGAGAGAAAGAAACAGCTCACTCTCACACTGAGTGAGAGAATCCAGAAAGATGGAATCCAGGAGAGGAAAGCAGCTTCCACACTGAGTGGAAGGGAATAGAGAGAGATGGAGTTTAGGAGGGGAAGAGAGGCTTCCCTGAGAGAGTGGAAGGGAACTCCAGAGGGAAAATCCAAGGGAGAGAAAGACGGCTTCCACAAGGGGGGTGTTTGTGGAATGGGACCCAAACTTGGAGTCCAAAGGAGTTTTGAAGAAGGGGACTTCTAACCTGGGAGGAACCCTCACCTTCTCCAAGACCCCTGGACAATGAAAAGAGTTCCTTAGGATTTCTGCTGGAGTGATTGGCTCTTAGTTTCTTCCCATGCCTGCAAAATTCAAACATACACCATTAAATCTCCTGGATAGAGAGAGATGGGAGCGGGGCATGGCACTGGGAAGTTCTAGCCCTTAAAACTACACCCCCTTGTGGACCCTGGAAAGAGAACACCTTCCCTCAAAAGAGTACATAGATTTTCAATTTCTTCACTCTATTATTTTCTGTTATTGTTATTTTCTGTTTTTTTTTTTTTTTGGTTTGTTATTTGTTTTGTCCTTTTGTTTTTAATAACAGCCATTTAAATGAGTGTAAGCTGCTACCTCACTGTGGTTTTGATTTGCATTTTCCTAATGATTAGTGATTTGGAGCATCTGTGCATACTTTTATTAGCCATTTGTATATATTTCAATTTCATTTGCTGATCTTTGTTTTGATGATTTTCCTGCACTCTAAAGTTGGATCTCTTGCAATAGTATACTTGGTAGTTTTTCCTTTTGGGTTTTTAAGTCTAATATTTATCTCTTTTTGTGCTTCTACACTTGGCTTTCTAGATTTCTTCAACTTTACCTTCCAAAAATTCTCGAAAGTTTTATGTTTTTCCTATTATATTTTGAAATCTCACAGTCCCTTTAAATTTGCTTCGTAATGATCTTCTGTGTACCCTCTTGGCCACTTTTTATAGGTACAATATTGGCAATTTTTCGACTTTTTTTCTTATAAACTGTTTGCCCCTTTGGGTTTCTTTCTTTTGGGTTTACTTAGGCTCTGCCTTTCATGTGTAACCTTTTCTCAGATGCATCTTGATTCTTGACTGTCTGCTTACGTTTACGAAAGATAAGATGACGATGGGAAGTCCAGTAAGTAGGGGTAGGTTTGGTAATGGTGGTTCCCATTCTAGGAAGATAAGTGTGTGCTGTTCTGTGCTTAGTTTCTGACATTAATCTCTTTAGTCCATCTTTTTCTAAATATCCATATTCTATCAAGTCCCTGCCCATTTTGTGCCTGCTTGAATTTTCTCTTATCAATATCACCTTCATAATATTCCTCCTCCCCCTTATCATCTCCAGCTTCGAATGCAATTATTAACAGAGTATTTGCAAAACAAAAATGTGTATATTATGTATTAAATATATAATATATTGCATATTATATATTCCAGATGAAAAGAGAGAAAGTAAGATATTTCTTTAACTTTTATTTGACAATAAAATAGGTCAAAGTAATTTTAAAGGACTGGGCTATATATTACTCAGTTTATCTTTAAAAGAATTGGGATATATTTGGTAACAATAACAAGGTTCCTGACTATAAAAGTGGCTTAGTTACAAATAGTGTATTTTTCTCACATCGCAAGATAGCTGCAGATAGGCTGTTCCAGGCATATTCATGGTCCCAGTGATGCCAGGGTCTCTTGGATCTCTCTACTTCTATTCATGGTTCCATCCTGGCAGCATTTCATAACTTATTTACAGAAAATTATGTCCAAGTGAAGAAGAAAGCTGAGGAGTGCTGGGGACATCCTTTTGCATCTCTTTCTCTCTCTCATAGAGGGGTGAGGGTGGCAGACAGGAGTTTCTTCAGGAGCCCCTTTAGAATTTTTATCATGTCTTATTGGTCAGAATAGAATCGCATTGCAAATGCCAAGATGTTGATTTTCGTACTTTCTGGACAGAGACTTTACTGATATAATGGCTGTTCTTTCTGTCCTTCCACATATGTACTCATTGTTTCATTGCATTTGTCCAGGGTCCTTTACCTCCAGCCTCCATTGTTTGATTAGCAAAATAATCAAAAACATATTTACTTTAATGAATACATGAATAAAATAGGTTGCAGGTTTAAAATGCCATTTATTTTTTTGATGGAGTTTTGCTCTTGTTACCCAGGCTGGACTGCAATGGCGCGATCTCGGCTCACCGCAACCTCCGCCTCCTGGGTTCAGGCAATTCTCCTGCCTCAGCCTCCTGAGTAGCTGGGATTACAGGCATGCACCACCATGCCCAGCTAATTTTTTGTAGTTATAGTAGAGACAGGGTTTCACCATGTTGACCAGGATGGTCTTGATCTCTTGACCTCGTGATCCACCCGCCTCGGCCTCCCAAAGTGCTGGGATTACAGGCGTGAGCCACCGCGCCCGGCCTAAAATGCCATTTTGATTGGTGTCATTTAGCAACAGGCATGGAATGACGGAAATTCAGCTTGAGTAACAGTCATTCTGGTGCCATGACACTGCCTTACACATAAACTTAACAATCAAGACATACTTGTATGAAGTCTCAGGACATTATTATGAGTAAATCTTATTACATATTTAGATCAAACAATCTTTGACTAATTCATTCAAATAAGAAATATTTAATGAAAAAAATTACGCTCAAAGAAGCAAAAGCATGACTCAACAAATACCATATTTTGGACCCATTAAGTTCAGGAGATTCTTTTTGTGGCAAAGACAAACTTAAAGGAATTTATAAAGGCTGGCTTTTATGACAAAGTCAGTAAGTGACAGAAGAGCTGCCCCAGTGGATGATATATTTGTGTGCGTGTGTGTGTGTGTGTGTGTGTGTGTGTGTGTGTGTGTATGTAGAAATACTGTATATAAATCTACATATACTACTATATATATATATTTTTTTTTTCTTCTTTCTGCTTATTTTCTGGATACTAATTGAAATTTGTGGCAGGAAATTATTAAACTCTTTGCCAGAGGATAATAATGCATATTCCATATATATTCATTGCAGTATTGTTGAGAGGATAAAATGAAAATGCACATGACTCTCTTCATTAATGGTATTTTATAAATAACATCTCTGTGCTAGCTGGATGGTGTTTTCTATTTAATCCCTTTACTTGTAAGAGTAGGTGGACAAAAATGTGAGCATAAGAGATCCGGCAAAGACACAAAAAGGAGGGTGAGAGAAGAATATTTTCATGTAGAGATAGGATTCAAGAACTGGGAGTACATAAGAATATCAATGACAATTCAGGGATTTTTAGAGTAAGCAAAATATTCTTAGTATGTGTTTTACTAGAGTTTTTTTATTTAAAAAGTTTATATACTTTTTTAACTTTCAAAAATTTGGAAAATTCTTGTCCAAATTTAAAACTGAAAGTAGAACAAAAACAAAAAGATCCTGGTTGCTTGCATGTGAGAAATGAATAAAAAATTAAGAGCTTCCTGCAATTAGATGGATGAAACCTCCGGGAAGGATGTTGGACAAGATTTGTACAACTAGACTTCCCATATAGACTGACTTTCCTTAAAAGGCTGCATCTGCCTCTCTCTCAGATATGATTCATTTTAAGTTATTGATGTTTTGCCTTTTTTTTTTCTTTTTTTTGACTAAACTGTAGTGGTGTGATTTTGGCTCACTGAAACCTCCACCTGCTAGGTTCAAGAGATTCTCCTGCCATAGCACCCCAGAGTAACTAAGACTATAGATGCCCACCACCAGGACTGGCTACTTTTTATATTTTTAGTAGAGACTGGGTTTTACCATGTTGTCCGAGCTGGTCTCAAACTCCTGATCAGGTTATCCACCCACCTCAGCCTCCCAAAGTGCTGGGATTACAGGCATGAGCCACCGCGCCCAGCCTGTTTTGCCTTTTTGAGAGTGAGTCCCTTAAATATCTAATAAGGAATCATAGTATCTGAATGAAAAAACAGTATTCATTTTTCTTTACTGTTTTTAATTATCTAATCTTTTCATCTTTTTTTCTGTTTATTAGTTCCATTTTCTTCACAGCGAAATTTAAAAAAATACACAAAAATTACATTCTGGTTAAAAACACAGCTTCAAATAAAATTCATGCTTTAGTGATTGATATCCAGTGACATCTGGGTAGTGTTTTCAGCTCACAGTGATTAGGAAAAAATAATGAATATTAAGTAAGCACACTCATCTGAAAAAAAATAATTTCCCACATAGTCTCAGTTTTTAAATGATAATTAATGACCTTTCAAGTTTTGTGATACATAAAACACTACCAATGACACGTAGGGTACCAAGAAAGTGGGAGGAACAAAAGACAGTGAAAAGAGATGTTGACCTCTATGGTTAGTATCACATAAGAAAAATTTATTAATAGGAGATTGGTTGGTAATGATGAAATTATAAGTTAGAAGAGATGAATATTTTTTATCTGCTAGCTTCCTTAAAGATTTCCATTTGTACAATGTCTTAAAGTATGTAAATTGCTGCTGGATGCTATCCTATATTGTCTAAATTTTTACAAATATCCTGGGAATAAATATGGTGACTAAGTACATATTGTAGACAATATTATCTTCATTTTCAGAGGAGAAGGCTGTTGCTTTGAGATATTATGCTGTTTGGGTGATGTGAATACTATGTGCAGTTTGGGAAATTGAATAGAAGCTTTGCATTCTGAGCTTTCTTTTCACTGCCTCTGGGTGGAAGGGGTATGGTTATGATAGTACTAAACATCAAAATATTCTCTCTCTACATTTTCTGAATTTCTGTAGCAACTATCATCTGTTTGAGAAACTTTCTGAGAACATAAACATTGTGACTATCATATCTATCTACTTAGCTTCAATAAAGCAGTTATGTATTGAGAATCTAGACTGTGCAAGGCAATGAATAATGAATTTTTCCTGCCCTCAACAAGCTGTCAATATACCAGGGAAGATAAGAGGTAATATAAAAAATAGAAAATGCAATATGTTGAGTAAAAAGTAGAGGGAAAGTCACTTGCTCTACACATAACATGAGGAGAGAACCTCCAAATAAGCAAGGAAGAGAAATTTTATTAAAAGATAAAGCATCACAACTGAGTTTAAAAAAAAAAGAAAAATATAAACATGGAATATGATGATCATGTTTGCAGGCTGAAAGAATCACAATAAAAACCATGGAAGCAGGAATACTTGAGGACAGTTTAACATGAGCATATAATATTTAAAGGCAAATAATAGTAGTAAACTTAGAAGCAGTGGTCAATGCCTGCATGTCTTTGAATATCAGGGTGAGTTTACATTCAAGGAGGCATGGAGAGTTGAGGTTTTCTATTTTGGGGGGTTTTTCTCAATGAGAAATTACATGATATGGTTTGGCTGGGTCCTTACCAAATCTCAACCTGAATTGTATGTCCTAGAATTCCCACATCTTGTTGGAGGGACCCATGGGGAGGAAATTGAATAATGGTGGGCTGGTCTTTCCTGTGCTATTCTCATGATAGTAAATAAGCCTCACAAGAGCTAATGGGTTTATCAGGGCTTTCCGCTTTGGCCTCTTTATCATTCTCTCTTGCTGCCAGCATGTAAGAACTGCCTTTCACCCTCCTCCCTGATTATGAGACCTCTTTGGCCATGTGGAACTGTAAGTCAAATTAAACCACCTGTTCTTCCCAGCCTCAGGTATATCTTTATCACTAGTGTGAAAACCAACTGATACAGTAAATTAGTACCAGTAGAGTGGGGTGCAGTTGAAAACATACCCTAAAATGTGTAAGTGACTTTGGAACTGGGTAATAGGCAGGGGTTGGAATAGTTTGAAGGGCTCAGAAGAAGAAAGAAAATGTGGGAAAGTTTGAAACTTCTAGAGACTTATTGAATAGCTTTACCTGCAATATTGATAGCGATATGGGCAATAAAATCTAGGCTAACATTGTCTCAGATGGAGTTGAGGAACTTATTGGGAACTGGAGTAAAGATGACTCTTGTTATGTTTTAGCAAAGAGACTGGCAGCATTTTGTCCCTGCCCTAGAGATTTGTGCAACTTTGAACTTGAGAGAGAGGATTTAGGGTATCTAGAGGAAGAAATTTCTATGCAGCAAAACATTCAAGAGGTGATTTGAGTGCTGTTAAAGGCATTCAGTTTTAAAAGAAAAACAGCATAAAAGTTCAGAAAATTTGCAGTCAGACTATGTGATGGAAAAGAGAAGCCTATTTTCTGGGGAGAAATTCAAGCTGGCTGCAGAAATTTGCATAAGCAGCAAAAAGCTTAATATTTATTCCCATGACCATGTAGAAAATGTCTCCAGGCTATGTGAGAGACCTTCACAGCGGCCCCTTCCATTATAAGCCTGGTGGCCCAGGAGAAGAACAGTGGTTTTGTTGGCCAGGCCCAGGGTCCCTGGGCTGTGTACAGCTTAGGGACTTGGTGCCCTGTGTCTGAGCCACTCCAGTCATGGCTGAAAGGAGCCAATGTAGAGCTGGGGCTGTGGCTTCAGAGGGTGAAAGCCACAAGTCTTTATAGCTTCCACATGGTGTTGAGCCTGTGGGTGCACAAAGGTCAAGAATTGAGGTTTGGAAACTTCCACCTAGATTTCAGAGGATATATGGAAATGCTTGGATCCCCAGGCAAAAGTTTGCAACAGGGGCGAGGCCCTTATGGAGAACTTCTGCTAGGGCTGTGCAGAAGGGAAATGTGAGGTCAGAGCCCACACACAGAGTCCCTGCTGGGCATCACTTAATGGAGCTGTGAGAAGAGGACCTCTGTCCTTCAGACCCCAGAAGTAGATCCACTGACAGGTTGAAATGTGGGCCTGGAAAAGCCATGGACACTCAATGCCAGCCTATGACAGCAGCTGGGAGGGAGCTGTACCCTGCAGAGCCACAGGGGCAGAGCTGCCCAAGACCATGGGAACCCACCTCTTGGATTAGTGTAACCTGGATGTGAGACCTGGAGTCAAAGGAGATCATTTCGGAGCTTTAAAGTTTGATCGCCCTGCTGAATTTCAGACTTGTATCAGCTCTGTAACTTCTTTGTTTTGGCCAATGTCTCCCATTCGGAATGGCTGTATTTACCCAATGCCTGTACCCCCATTGTATCTAGGAAACAACTAGTTTGCTTTGGATTTTACAGGCTCATAGTCAGAAGGGACTTGCCTTATCTCAGATGAAACTTTGGAACGTGGACTTTTGGGTTAATGGTGAATGAAGACTTTGAGGGACAATTGGGACAACATGGTTGGTTTCTATATGTGAGGACATGAGATTTGGAGGGACCAGGAGAGGAATGATATGGTTTGGCAGTGTTCCAACCAAATCTCAACTTGAATTGTATCTCCTAGAATTCCCATGTCTTGTGGGAGGGACCCGGGGGAGGAAATTGAATAATTGGGGGCCAGTCTTTCCTGTGCTAGTTTCATGGTAGTGAATAAGCCTCACAAGATCTGATGGGCATATCAGGGGTTTCTGCTTTTGCTTCTTCCTCATTCTCTCTTGCTGCTACCATGTAAGAAGTGCCTTTAGCCCTCTGCCATGATTATGGGACCTCCCCAGCCATGTGGAACTGTAAGTCAAGTTAAACCACCTTCTCTTCCCAATCTCAGGTATGTCTTTATCAGAAACTTGAAAACAAACTAGTACATTACATGTTATAACACTTTGTTATAATAAAGAAATGAAAATGTTCATTGTTTTAGGTTAGAAAATGCAAATAGCTTGGAATTGGAGAGTCATGTTAGGTAGCAATCAACACTCGCATTATAATAATCTGGGCCAAAGGTCCATCTTTCCATAGTAGAAAATGGAAACGTTAAAGTGAGAATGGAATTACTACTGCTGTTGAGGTCCAATCAAGGACATTTAAGAACTGATTAGGCATCAGTACAAGAAAGATGAAATCATTGATGACTGATTTTTCTTCTCTAGTTGAATGGAATAATTGCTGCCTTTAATAGGAACTAAGGGTTTTTTTGTTTCATTTGTTTGTTTGTTTTTTTCCCAAGATGATGGATTAGAGGCTTTTAGCCTGTCTCAGCCATTTGGAAACAGCAAGGGAGTGCCTGAGAGTCAACTTTGTGAACTGTAATTATAGAAGGAAAAAGAGAATCCACTGTAATTGTGAAGGACATCTGATGCTGGGGAGGAGAGTGTAAGCAATGAGCTCTCGTGTTGTATCTGGCTAATAAAAGTGAGTGAAATTCTAGTACATGGCAGAGACAGAGAGCCTCCCTCTGTGACTCACCTTTCCACTGAGGATCTGAGCAACCCCAGTGGAAGGCAAGTTACAGAGGGAGGGAGGTGAGTCACAGGCTGAGGGAGAACACTTTCTTTCTCCCAAACAATGGAACTAACTTGGGGAGAGGCTTGGAGTTGCTGGGAAGGAACAAAATAAAGAAAAGCTGTAGGCATTTTCCCAGACCTGGGACCAAGACCCAGATGCCATTTTTAATATAGGCACATACAAAATTAGCCATTCTTTCATGACCTGGAAATATGGCTATGTAGGTAGGCCCAGTCTTGGGCTGGAGATTGAAGTGCCTGCTCCGGAGCCATGTAGGGGCTTCTGCAGCCAGAACTGTGAAAAATGCCTCAACAATAGGTACTGGGACAGTGCTCTCCCCTATCACAGGCTTAGGGCAGGAAGAGAGCTGCTAAAGCTATAGTTTCTCCTAGACAATGAGACCTGCAGCCAGGGCCAGCTTGGTGATCTAGAACTGGGCTGCATATGTCATTGCTAGGTGCTCCATCCTGCTCCCCTGAGATCATGTTGCAATGAGGCCCTCTCTACTCCAGCCCCAGACAGAAATCCAGACAACATCTGGAGCACCTGCTTGCCTGGACCAGCAGCCTGAGCCACCCCACCCTTCATAGACACAGATTGTGGTAGAGTGGGGCCCTCTCTGCTCCACCCCAAGGTGAATCTTTAAGTATTCAGAGCACCCCCTTAGTTAGATAAACACCTCTCCACACCACACATAGGCATATCTCCAGGCATTTGGATTACCCACTCACATGGGCTAACAGCCCGAGTCACCCAACCTTTCCTAAGCATAGACCACAGTGCAGCAGGGCCCTCTTTGCTCCATGCCCAAGCAGATCTCTGGACATTTGGAGCACTTGTTCATCTAGATCAGCAGCCTGAACTGCCCCATCCTTCCTGTTCATAGATCATGGTGCATGGTGACCCCCTCCTTTTAACACCCTGGCATTAAAAGCACCTGCTTGCCTTAATTGGCAGCCTAAGCTGTCCCACATTCCCTCTGCAGAGATCCTGGTGACAGGGACCCCTCTTCATTTGAGGCCCAGTCATATCTCTAGGTATTCAGAATATCTACTTTCTTGGTTCACCAGCCTGAATCACCCTACACCTGATGTGCAGAGACTTTAATTCAGTGGCACCCTCTACTTCACACCCAGGCAGATCTTCAGACATTTGGAGTACCTGCTTACCTGGAACAGCAGTGTCAGCTGCCCATCCCTCCTGTACAGAGATCCTCATACAGGGGGGTCTTCTCTGTTCCATGCTCAGGCAGATCTCTAGGCATCTAGAGTGCCCAGTCTCCTGGGTTAGGAGTATAGACTGCCTGGCATCCCCATGCTGAGAACCTGGGGCCAAGGTGTTTGTTCCATGCCTAGACACACTCTAGGTGCTGGTGGCTACCTAATAGATTCTCCCTCAGTGACGGTGCCTGTGTCTGCCATTGGGGGACATGTAAGTGGACCTGCCCAGGCCAGCCCTGCCCATCTTTCCCTGTGCTCCTTCATGGGGCTAAGCAGGGAGTTGAGACCATTGTGGACACCATGAACTAAGTCCACCACCTGAAGCAACAGAAAGTTTCTCCCAGGAAATAAGGATCAAGTGTACTTCCAGGAATGTTAGCCACAATTGGCTTTTACCCATAAGCTCCATCTACTGACCTATAGGTCAAACTGCACAGCCCAATTTAAAACACACACACACACCACACACACACACACACACACACACACACACACACACACACAGTGCTTAGAGCTATAGAAGCAAAGCAAAGCCAAAGAACAAACCAGTACTCTTTAGAGTCACACCTGCTAGGGAATGGGGGAAAGATAAAAGGAAAATAGAAAAAGATAATAATATTATAGAGAAAGTGAGAAAAAGAAAAAAAATACCTGCATGAGAATAATTACAAAAGTTGGAAGTGCCAATGTCTCCAGAAGAGAAGGAAACAGTTTTAAATAATGTCACCATGAACAATCTGAATGCAGTGACACCATCAAAGGATCACACCAGCTCTCTAGCAATGGTCCCTAACCAAAATGAAAAAATCAGAAGTAACGAGTAAGAATCCAAAACATGTATTGCAAGGAAGTGCAATGATATCCAAGAACAAGGTTGAAAATCAACATAAAGAAACTAATAAAGCAATCCAGGAAATAAAGGACGAGATAAACATCTTTGAAAGAAACCAATCAGAGCTTTTGAACCTGAAAAACTCACTTAGGGAATTTCAAAATGCAATTGAAAGCTTTATAATTAGACTTCACCAAGCAGAAGAAAGAATTTCAGAGCTTGAAGACCAATCTTTTGAACTAACCTAGTCATATAGGGGCAAAGACAAAAAGCATTTTAAAAAATGAACAATGTCTTTAAGAAATATGAGATTATGTAAAGTGACCAAACCTATTAATGATTAATATTCCTGAGAGAGACAAAGATAAAGAAAACAACCTAGAAGACATATTTGAGAGAATAATTTAAGAAAATATTCCTAATGTTACTAGAGAGGTAGACATACAGATACAAGAAATCCAGAGAACACCTGGAAGATGCTATACAAAATGAAAATCTCCAAGGCATGTAGTCACCAGATGGCCCAAAGTCAATGCTAAAAATTAAGAAAATATATATTGAAGGCAGCTAGTGAAAAAGATCAGATCATGTACATAAAGAATCCCATCTGGCTAATAGCAAACTTTCCAGCAGAAACCTTACAAGCCAAGAGAGATTGGGGGTCAATTTTCAGCATTCTTAACCTTTTCCCCATTTAGAAAAAAGAAAAAAAAATGTGCAGCTCTCTGCCAGTGATTATTTAATTTTACATAAACATGTTCTTTGGGCTGAAGCAAACTGATTTTCTATGTGATAATGAAATATAAATACTGCTCTCAGAGTTATTTCTAAACAGAACCAACATCAGAATTGTCTGAATCATTTGAATCAACCATGTCAAAAAAATCTGTTTCATTAATTGAATCTTTGGCCAAAAACTGTTTGACAACAATGTTAACATCATGTATAGAGATTCTATGTTTTCTAGGATTTGACATTTTCAGTATTTGAGAATTATTATATTTTGTAATTGGAAATACCACTACTAAACACAGAATGCTATAAATAGAAGATGTCTTTTGTTTCCAAAGTCGATATACTAAAGTGATGTGAAAATAATAAAAGCAAGATATTTTGTGGCAAAGTTTTCTCAGGGTAAATGCTGCAGCTGCAAGCACTGCTGGCAAGAGTTCTTGGGGTAAACAGGAAAAGAGTTAAATAAAATAAATTCTAGTTGATAATTTTATATCCACCAAATTAAGTTTCATATGAAAAGGAGAAATAAAGCCATTTCCAGACAAGCAAGTGCTATGGAAATTTGTTACCTTTAGGCCAACTCTACAAGAGATCCTTAAGGGAGTTCTAAACATGGAAACAAAAAAATAATACCTGTTACCACAAAAACACACTTACATACATAGCCCACAGGCCCTACAGAATAGAAACTACAAATAGAATAGAAACTACAAAGCAATAATTTAACAACTTCACAGTGGAACTGAAACCTTACATAGCAATATTGGCCTTGAATGTAAATTTTCTAAATTCCTTGGTTGCAAGGCACATAGTGGCAAGCTGGATAAAAATAGAAGATCCAACTATATGCTGTCAAGTGAGTTATCACATACATACTTATATCTATACACTCAAGATAAAGAGATGATGAAAGAAGAACTATCAGGGAAATAGAAAACAAAAAAAGAATAGGGGCCACTATCTTTCTATAAGGTAAAATAGACTTTAAACCAACAACAGTAAAAAAAGAACAAAAACGGGCATTACATGATGATAAGGGGTTCAATTCAACAAGAAGGCTTAACTACGCTAAATATATACACAACCAACCTTGGAGCAGACAAATACATAAGGAATGTACTTCTAGACCTATGAAAAATTAGACATCTAAATGATAATTCTAGGAAACTTCAACACTCCACTGACAGTGTTATGCAGATCATCAGGGCAGAAAACTAGCAAAGAAATTCTGAACTAAAATTTGACACTTGGCCAATTATGCCTAATAGACATCTACAGAATACAGCACTCATCAACCAGAGAATATACATTCTTCTGATTTGCACATGGAACATACTCTAAAATCTACCACATACTAAGCCATAAATCAAGTCTCGATAAATTCAAATAATGCCAACCATACTCTCAGGCCATAGTAGAATAAAAATAGAAATCAACCCAAGAAGATCTCTCAAAATCACACAGTTACATGGAGATTAAACAGCTTTCTCCCAAATGACTTTTGAGTAAACAATAAAATTAAGATAGAAATCAAAACATTATTTGAATTAAATGAAAACAGAGACACAACGTGCCAAAATCGCTGGGATACAACAAAAAGCAATATTAAGAGAAAAGTTTATAGCACTAAACATCTATCTGAAAAAGTTAAAATGATCTCAAATTTATGATCTAACATCACATCTAGAGGAGCTAGAAAACCAAGAGCAAACTAACTGCAAAACTCGCTGCAGAAAAGAAATAACTAAAATCAGAAAATAAATGAACAAAACTGAGACCTAAAAATTTATACAAAGAATCAAGGAAACCAGTGTTGGTTTTTTCAAAAGATAAACAAGATCGATAGGCTGTTAGCTAGATTAACAAAGAAAAATAAAGAGAAGATCTAATAAGCACAATCAGAAATGACAAAGGTGACATTATAACTGATCCCACAGAAATACAAATGATCTTCAGAAAGTGTTATGAACACCTCTATGCACATAAACTACAAAATATAAAAGAAATGAATAAATTCCTGGAAATGCACAATCTCCCAGGATTGAATCAGAAAAAAAAAAATGAAATGCTGAATAAAACAATATCAAGTTCTGAAGTTAAATCAGTAATATAAAACCAACCAACTAAAAAAAAAAAAAAAAAACCTCTGGACCAGATGGATTCACTGCTGAATTCCACCAGATGTACAAAGAAATGTTGGTACCAATCTTACTAAAACTATTCCAAAAAGATCAAGGAAGAGGAACTCCTCCCTAACTTATTCTATTCAACCAGCACCATCATTGCCTTGATACAAAAATGTGCTAACACCACAATGAAAAAAGAAACCAGGTCAACATTCCTGATGAGCATAGATGCAAAAATCCTCAACAAAATTCTAGCAAACTTAATCCAGAAGCACATCAAAAAGTTAATTCACCATGCTCAAGTAGGCTTTATTCCTGGGATACAAGGTTGCTTTAACACATGAAAATCAATAAATGTGATTTACTACATAAACAGAGTTGAAAGCAAAAGCCATATGAACCTCTTAGTAGGTGCAGAAAAAGCTTTCAATAAAATTCAGCATCCCCTCAGGATAAAATCCTTTAAGAAAGTAGGCATCAAAGGAACATACCTCAAAATAATAAGAGCCATCTATGGCAAACCCACAGCCAATATCATACTAAATGGGTAAAAACTGGAAACATTCCCCTTGCAAACTAGAAGAAGAAAAGAATGCTCACGTTCACCATTTCTATTCAACGTGGTACTGGAAGTCCTTGCCGGAGCAATCAGGCAAGAGAAACAAAAGGAATTCAAGTAGGAAAAGAAGAACACAAACAATCTCTTTTCACTGATGATGATGATTTTATACTTAGAAAACCCCAAAGACTTCACCAAAAAGCTCCTGAAACTTATAAGCAACGTAAGTAATGTTTTAAGATGCATTTGCATTTAGTTGCATTTCTGTGCATCTGTAACATTAAAGCTGAGAGCAAACTCAAGATTGCAACCCCATTTACAATAGCTGTAAAACAAAACAAAACAAAAAACTAAGAATGCATCTAACCAAGGCAGTAAAAGATCCCTACAAAGAGAACTACAAAACACTGCTGAAAGAAATAATGCATGACACAAACAAATGTATAATTTGAATTAATATTGTTAAATGAATTAATATTGTTAAAATGGCCATAGCAATGTGTATCTTTAATGGTATTCCTATCAGGCTACCAATGTCATTTTTCACTGAATTAGAAAAAACTCTTTTAAAATTCATAAATGACCAGTGAAGCTCATATATCCAAAGCAATTCTAAGAAAAAGAGGAAAGCCAGAGACATCACATTACCTAACTTAAAACTATATTATAAGGCTACAGTAACCAAGACAACGTGATACTGGTACAAAACAGATACATAGACCAGTGAAACAGAATAGAGAACCAAGAAATAAAGCTGCACACCTATAGTCATTTGATTTTTGACAAACTCAACAAAAGTAATCAATGGAGAAAAGTCTTTCTATTTAATAAATGATTTTGGGATAGCTGGCCAAACATACACAGAACGAAACTGAACCCCTACATTTTACCATACACAAAAATTTACTCAAGATGGATCAAAAATTTGAATATAAGACCTCAAACTATAAGAAATCTAGAAGAAAGCCTAGAAGACACCATTCTGTCCATCACTCCATCAGCCTTGGGAAAGAATTTATAGTTAACTCCTTATAAGCCATTGTATTAAAAAAATGGACAACTGGGACCTGATTAAACCAACAACCTTCTGCACAACAAAGGAAACTAACAACAGAGTGAAAAAACAACTGATAGAATGAGAGAAAATATTCACAAGCTATACATCTGGCAGATTGAATATCCAGAATCTGTAAGGAACTTAAACAATTGAACAAGCCTAAAATCAACAACCTTATTAAAAAATGGGCCAGAGACATGAACAGACACTTAAAAGAAGACAGGCAAGTGGCCAAGAAACATATGAAAAAAAAATCTACATCACTAATCACTAGAAAAATACAAAGGAAAACCACAATGAGATACCATTTCACACCAGTCAGAATGGCTATCATTAAAAAGTCAAGAAAACAGAGATGGCGGCCAGGCTGTGGAGAAAAGAGAACACTTACACATTGTTGGTGGGAATGTAAATTAGGCCAGCCGCTGTGGAAAGCAGTTTGGAAGTTTCTCAAAGAACATAAGTAATGTTTAAAACAAATGGTAGTCTTGTTTTAAACTACCATTTGACTCAGCAATTTTATTTTTGGGTATTTACCCAAAGAAAATAAATCATTCTACCAAAAATGCATACCCAGGCTGGGAGTGGTGGCTCATGTCTGTAATCCCAGCACTTTAGGAGGCCAAGGCCAGTGGATCACCTGAGGTCAGGAATTCAAGACCAGCCTGGCTCACATGGTGAAACCATGTTTGTATTAAAAATACCAAAATTATCTGGGCGTGTGGTGCATGCCTGTAATTCCAGCTACTCAGGAGCCTGAGGCAGGAGAATCTCATGAAACTGGGAGGTGGAGGTTGCAGTGAGCCAATATTGTGCCATTTTACTCCAGCCTGGGCAACAAGAGCAAAACTCCATTTCAAAGAAAAAAAAGGAAAAAAAAAAAAAACACCGCATATCCATATGTACATTGCAGCACTTTTCACAACAGCAAAGACATGGAATTAATCTGGGTGTCCATCAATATGGTTTGGGTAAAGAAAATGTGCTACATATACACCATGGAATATTATACAGACATAAAACTAGTGAAATCATGTCATTTGCAGCAACATGTATATCATTAAAGACCATTATCAAAAGTGAATTAACACAGGAATAGAAAACCAAATACCACATGTTCTCACTTATAATTGGGAGCTAAACAATGTGTACTTATGTACATAAAGATGGCAACAATAGACACTGTGGCTTCCTGGGGGGTTAGGGAGGGAGGCAATGTTTTTTTTAACCATTGGGTAACTATTGAGTACTGTGCTAGCAATTGTGGGAGCAATTGTCAGTATTATGCAATATAACCAGGTAACATACCTGTACATGTCTCCTGTGATTCCAAGGTAAAAATTGAAATTATTTTAAAAATCTACTACTTCCCTCCTATATTAAAATAAAATAATTTAAAATAAAAAAGGAACAGAGTAATAATAATAGTAATAAGAACATGTAAATATGAATAGGAATGGAAAATGATGGATTACATTTTTGGCACACTAAAAATAGGAAGAATATGTTTAAATATGACAGGATTCATTCATAATTATTAATTAGTAATTTTCTTAAAATGAAGAGGTTTTAATTAGGCAACAAGTGAGAAAACTGAATTCTTACTAGTTTCAAAGGAAAATCTCATCCAGTTGTATTTCTACAGAGAGGACCTGGTAATGTTAATTGATGTTTTTATTGACAGAGCCAAAGTAAATGCAGCATTTATCTAATGGGTGATTGATGAGTTTGCTTTCCAAATCTAAGTTAACTACTTCCCACATTTTACTGCATTCCTGTTTTAGATTTAAAGCACAGAAGTTTATTTCATTTTTTTACCAGTGTGCCAAATGGGGCTTATTGGAACATGGCATTTGGGATCCCTGCCACAGGCCCATCTTAAAGGTGAAAAAGCTTTATAATGAGGCGCTTCTGCTGCCAGGAATATGTTCTTCAATGAGGACTAAGCAGAAAGACATAATGCCAAATTTCACACCAATTCAAATCGTATTTGGACTAACCTTTAGGGATGGATTTGATTTTCTGTAACAAAGTTTTACCGCCAATGAGAATATTCAAAAGAAAACACTGTAAGCAATTCTAAAAAGAAATTCCTGAGCTGTTTTGTGCACGATGACAACCTGATTGGAATAAGTTTAAAGCTTCCCACGGTGACTACTTTAAAAAATCAAATAGTCTCTGGACATAGAATTTCTAATACTTCTGGTAAAGAGTTTATTTTGTGATTTTATTGCAATATGTATGCATGTAAATGCAGGTCTGTCTGTAGATACATATGCCCCTGAAAACAAGCTGCTCCATTTGATATTTGACAGATGTCATATTATTTTTTCAAATGTTTTAAGAATAGCAAACTAAAACATATCTGTTTTAGCATTCATCCCATGTGAATTTTAAGGAGTACAAAGTCTACCTTTGATTCATTTCTACTTTAACTCATCAAAATGTCATGCTAATAAGAGACATTTGATGTACAAAAGACAGCTGGGTATCTCTCTGGTCTTTGGTTTCTTAGACACAGAATAAAAATCTTAGCTAATTATAAGCAAAGCTGCTTCTTGTAGGATTTAGAGCAATTCAAAGCTCAGGAAAAAAAAGATTATTTAAATATGCTCTGTGGTGAGAGACCAAAAAAGGAAAGTAAGTAGAGAATATCAGAACTGAACAGTTACCTAGTCTCTTGCACTCAATTGTTAGATGAAGAAAGCAAGGAAAGAGGCAAAACTGAAGATGGGTGATTTATCCAGGGTAGTATTGTAGCTGTGAGTCAGAGGCAAGCAAGAGCAGAGTTGAGGCCTCTTTTCAAAATGGAATTCTCTTCCACCAGATAATAATGATTTTAAGGAAATCCTTATATATGTACACATACATAAACAATCACACACACACACAAATATATGTTTGTGCAGATAGATAAACTATCATTTCTCTCTCTGTCTCTTCTATATATGAGGGGCAGAGAAAGAGGAGGATATGCGTAGGTGTGAATGAATAGACAGACTGATTGATAGACTCACCTATGGGGGTCAAATTTATTTTTTGGAAGAAAGTTTCACCGCCACTGAGAATATTCGAAAGAAAAGACTCTAGGCCTTGCAAACAATTTAATGTATTTATATAATTAATGTAGTGTTCCCATAATTCATATGATATGCATATAATCCATGTAATGTTAATATAATTTCATATATGTGAATATAAAATAATTTAAAAGATAGCATTTTAAAAACATTTTCTCAAATCGTTTTACATTCAGACTTTAATGATATATTCTCTTAGCCAATTTTTTGGGGGGGCGTTAGGAGACAAGCATATTTGTGAAAATCTTAATAGTACTGCTATAATCTTTTTTTTTTTTTTGATGAAATGTATTTCAGTCAGCCTCAGAATACAGTAGAATGCTTGCTTTGGTTTTCATTGTCTGCTTTTACCTCTCCATACTATTACCTACCCTGACACATTACGTGTTTATAAATCAAGTTTAAGATTTTAATTTTAAATATGCTAAAGAAGACCTAAATGTTAGCACATTTATAATCTAATTTTATTTCAATTTCAAGCTGAGTGATTTTTCAGTTTTGACTGAGGTCTCAGTTTTTTAAAGTTGAGGTCATTACTGCTTATCAGTGGAAATGAATATGCTTTAATTCAAGAGGTAGATGAGAATGCTGCCTTTCCCCCAAACAAAGCATTAGCAAGGCAATAATAGTATAAAGAATTTTATCAGAACTATGGGGTTTGGCAAATTACAAATCGTAATTGAACCACTATAAACTTATGTAGGTTATCAATGAAAGAAATCCCAAAGGTTGTGTTATGGGCTGAATGTTTATGTCTGTCTCAAATTTACATGTTGATATTCTAATTCCCAGTGTGAGGATATTAAAAGGTGGGGCCTTGGGAGATATTTAGGTAATAAAGATGGAGACCCCATGAATAGGATTAGTGCCCTTATAAGAAGAGACCCAAGAGCTTGCTCTCACTCTCAGCTCTCTGCCATGTGAGGATACAAGGAGGAGACAGCCATCTGCAAATGAGGAAATGCAACCTCACCAAACACCAGATTCCTCAGTCTCTAGAACTGTGAGAAATAGGGTTCTGTTGTTTAAACCACACAGTCTATGGTACTCTGTCACAGCAGCCTGAATTAACTAAGTCAGGTTGTTATTTAACCATCTATTAGAAGATTCTCACTCTCCCTCTCATTTCTCTCCAAATACTCATCATAGTGATACTCCTCCCAGTGGTGTCCCTGAGAAAGGGAGAGTGCTTTCTTAAATGTTTCCTGTTGTTTACTGATTGTTAGCATTTGTACTTCAGTAAAATCCGATTTGGAAACTTTAACTTGGCCATTTATTGTTGGTTCAGATCACAAGCTTTAGAATGAGATCGATTTTGGTCTAAATTCTGGCTTGGTATTTATTAGCTGAATAACCAGAGTAAGTTTTATAGCCAGAGACTAGCTATCCCCATATGTGGAATGGAGAATGAGAATTCATTACTTCATGCTTTATTCAAATAATAGTTTTTGCTTCTACAGTGTGGTTAACATGAGCTAGGCTCTCAAGATAAAAGGGTGAAACATGAGCACACACCGCAGCCTCCCAGAGATTCCCCTAGGCAGAGTGATGACTACGCTCCGGGAGTCATGGGAGTGATTGTAAAGTTGTGATTGGGATAAGTGTGACAAAGGAGAGCTACTCATGATACAAGGAATGGTAATCAGAGGATTGTGTGCTAATTAGGTGTATCAGGCAAGGTATTTCTGTATTATTGATTTCAACAATGAGGTGAGATCTAGAGGAAAATCAGGAGTTAACCAATAAAAGGGAAGTAAAAATCTTTTGCTTTAGGGAACAACCACAGAGACCCTTACAAATAGTGTTGGCGGATATGAGGAACAGAAAGTAAACCAGCATGCCTGAGAGAAGGTGTACATATGTGTGTGCCTGTACATGTGTGTTTATACTTTCATATATGTAAAACATATGCCATTTAAACATAAACTAGAATCATACTTTGCAAATTTTTCTGCAAGTTGCTTTTTAAAAAATTATATATATATATACATATATATATATTATAGTTATCTTTCCATGTTCATTCATATATATTTATTCATTTTAATGGTTGCCTTGTATTCCATTGAGTTTAGTACCATAATTTAACTGTCCCACTACTGATAAAAGTTTAGAAAATTTTTCAATTTATTTTATTACAAAATGCATCACTGAATGTTCTTGAGTTTATATATTAGCTTAATATTTTCATATTTTAGTAAGAGTCCAACTCTTACTTGTAAATATAGAAGCTCTGAACATTGAAGGCATTGTCTGTGCCCTGTTGATAATTTTTATGAAAGGTAAACCATCATATGAATAAATTTATGATTAAAATATTGAAAGACATTCTGAAGAAACAGAAAAACTCTTTATAAGCCTGCAAAGCTTGCTATAACTGGTGTGATGAGCCTAGATGGCCTCTTTTAAGGTGAGGCTTAGAGTAACAGAAAGTCACTGGGTTACTTGGGATTTGTGCGGGATATAAGAACGAGAGAAAAGGCCCCCTTATCTGCAAAAGAGACTGAAGATCTAAGCAGGAGGGTGTTGGGTTAGAGAAACATTTATACTAGGAGTGTGCTGTACCTAATGAGAATGCTGGGAAATGAAGAAGACAGAAGCAGTTCTCAGCCATGCGAAGTCCTGTAATTGCAGTTACTCTGTATAAAGCAAATACTGGTTCTGTTTTATGCTTTTCGGTCCCATTTTAATCATGGAAGTTGGCTACCTAGACAGCTGTTTTGAATGTGTTCTGTATCATTTCCATGTTTACACTTTCTTTTAATTCACCCACTTGCAAAGACCATAAGCTACACATACAATTACCAGGGGATTAAAGGAAAACACACACATACACACACACACACACACACACACACACACACACACACACACACACTCACACACACACACTCACACTCACTCACACGAAATATACTGATGCTTTGGCCCACTTTCATAAGTTCTTACCTATTCAGTCAAAGGCAGATGTGGGATTAGAAAAAATTATTTGATGTTATAATTATTTTTATCTGTCAGCCTGACTGGGCCACAGGATGCCCAGATGTCTGATTATTTCTGGGCATGTCTTAAGGGCAGTTCCTGATAAAATTAGTGTAATGGTTAATTTTAGCTGCCAACTTGACTGGATTAAGGACCACATAGATAGCTGGTAAAGCACTATTCAACAGTATGTTTCTAAGAGTGTTTCTGGAGGAGATTTGATGAACTGACTGGGGAAGATCTGCCCTCAATATGCACCATCCAACTGGCTGAATGTCCAGATAGAACAAAAAGGCAGCGGAAAGGGGAATTCTCTCTCTTTTCTAAAGCTGGGACACCTTTCTTCTCCTGCTTTTCTACATATGAACTCCAGGTTCTCTAACCTTTAGACTTTGCGACTTATTAAAATAAAAATCCTCAGTTGAATTAAATTTAAAGGAGTTTAATCAAAGCAGATTCAGAGGAACCCCAGGGATGCCTCATGGTCAGTACAAATTTATAGAAAAAAAGGGAAGTGACGTATAGAAATAAACAATAAGGTACAGAAACAGCTGGATTGGTTACAGGTTGACATTTGCCTTATTTGAAAACAATTTGACCACTTAGCACTCTATGAGTGGTTGAAGTATGGCCACTGGGATTGGCCAAGAATCAGCTATTCTTACATGTGCATAATTCTAAATTTGGGTGTTTGCTGTAGTTGGGAAGGCACAGTTTCACTCTGTCGCCCAGGCTGGAGTACAGTGGCACTATCTCAGCTCACTACAACCTCCACTCCCAGGTTCAAGCAATTATCCTGCCTCAGCCTCCCGACTAGCTGTGATTACAGGTGTCCACCACCATTCCTGGCTATTTTTTTGTATTATTAGTAGAGATGGGGTTTTGCCATGTTGGCCAGGCTGGTTTCCAACTCCTGACCTCATGTGGTCTGCCTACCTTGGCTTCCCAAAATACTGGGATTACAGTAAATTATGTTTTTAATCTTGTCTGCCTATTAAGCTAGGTTACAGTTTTTCCACAAGGACTCAAATATAGAATTACGGAGCCCTTCTCAGGCCATATTTAGTTTGCTTTAACAGATTTGTACAGTGTCCTGGCCTCCACTCTGCAGCTCCTAGGTTCTCAGGCTTTTGACTTCAGATTGAGAGTTACGCCATTGGTTTCCTTGGCTTTCACACTTGGACTGAGCCATACAACCAGCACTCTAGATCACCAGCTTGCAGACAACCTGTCATAGGACCTTTCAGCCTCCATAATCATATGAATCAATTTCCCTAATAAATGCCCTCGAATCTATCTATCTACATCTAGCTACCTTGTTTGTTCTGTCTCTCTAGAGAACCCTGACTAATGCAGTTACCATTTAAGTTGGTGGACTCAGTAAAGTAGATGGCCCTTTTCAATGTGATTGGGTATCATGTAACCTGTCCAGGGGCTGAGCAGAACAAAAAGGTGAGGGAAGTTTGAATTTACTCTGTGCCTGACGAATTGAGCTGGGAAGTTGATCTTCTGCTCTTAGCACTTCTGGTCCCAGGCCTGCAGACTCAACATGAAATCTATACAACTCTATGGCTCTCAAGCCTTAGAACTACACTACCAGCTTTCCTGGGTGTCCAGTTTATAGACTGCAGATCATAAGACTTCTTAGTCTCCATAATTGCATGAGTCAATCCCTTATAATACATCTCACTCACTCCATATGTGTGTGTGTGTGTATATACATATATAATTGATTTTTTTTTTAACTCTGACTAATACACTTGAGTAGAGCTAGGTCTGAGAACTAGTGCTCTAAAACAGCACTTCTCAAACTATAATGTGGCTATATAGATTATCAACAGATCTTGTAAAGTGGAGACTTTGATTTTGTAGGTTTGGGGTCAGCCTGATATTATGCTTTCCTAACATGCTCCTTCTTATACTGAAGCTGCTGGAATGAGAATCACATTCTAAGTAGCAATAGTCTAATGTAATCAAAATTGAGCTCATCACCTTATGATAAATAGCCCCATTGATCACAGGCAGAGAAGGGGAGAGACAGAAAGAGATGGGATATAGAGTCCCATCATATTGACTTATTTACTTATTAATATGTTATAAATAATATTTATTTATTTATCTATGTGATTTATAATTTGTATTAAATAATCTAAATTATTTTAATCTATAAACTTATAATTTTTGTCCAAGTCATTTTAACTGTCTCAATATTTTTAACTTCCTAATCAAAGTTCAAACATCTTAATTTTTTACTCGCAAAATAATTAAAAAATATGCATGTCTAAGACCTCTCTGGAAGAAACAGTGAGATAGAAATATAAGTATATTTATAGTATATTGTTATTACTACTACAGCGGATAAGAGTAATTCTTATTTTCATTATAGGGATCAATTCCTGATCATCTATTGTGCACCACACAATTTTCCCACATACTGACTTTAACATTATTATCCCAGATTTTGCTGAGGAATTATCTGGCCCTCATAGGTTAATTTACTTGCAAACTGCTTAGAATGTTACAAATTTGTTTTATCATTATCATCTTCTTTTCAGGTTGATGGATCACTTTGATTTAATTGGCTTCCATATCTGTCTGATTTACAGCAAGGATTCCTTGTGCTTCTATTTTTATAGTCTGATCAACTATTGCCCTCCAGAAGGGGAAAGTTGTCTTTCACCAAGACTTTCAGAATGAAAGAAGGGATAAAATGTATCGAAGAAAATGATTCTAATAAGAAAAACAAATCCCCTCTGCTTCCTTTCTATTTTCTGTGTGTGTGTTTGTGCACACACACATGCACACGTTGAGATTTAGCTCCAACTCTTTCTACTGCTATTAGCTTACAGCTGTGGTCTTTAAACCAAATTCTCTTTTCAGCATTGTCCAGAAAAAATTACTTAACTCTTTTCTACCACCACGTGTGAGTTAAACCATTATTGTTTCAAACAACAATGTCAAGAAAGATCAGGACATAAACATATACTTCTATCATTTATTCTACATTTACTGGCATTTAATGTTAGCTTAACTGTGGCCTTTTCTAGTCAAACTATGTAGGTTTAAATGATTTTAATATGTGTATATTTTAAAATGTTGCCATTTAAAGGAATAAACCAACAGTACTTACATAGACTTCACAGCAAAAAGGCAAATGAAGAAAATTCTGACTTTTGGAATTCTTTGTTTCATTCTTGCCCGGTTTGCAGGTGTTCCATGGCATTTAGATTCTTATGGTCTTGGCATGTCTTCAGAGCAGAGAGAATTACTGTTTTCTAGAATTGAAAGCACAAAAATGTAATTAACATTCCTGTTTTACAGTGTTAGTGATAGCAGAGAATTTATTATTTTTTAGGCATAAAATTGTATATTAAATTGGTTATAAAACCTAAATGGAAAAAGAAGTCTCTAATTTCTTACAGTTACTAAGTCATGTTTTTAATATTTTACACATTAACCTATTCTCCTAATAAAAGAATGACTTTTTTCTTTGTTTAAAACCCCAAAGATAAAATTTCCTATTATTAGCTTGACTTTATGTCAGTCTTTGTCTGCTTCCTCTACCTACTGTTACACCTCAGATGGGTTTCACACAACTTTACAAGCAAGAGAAAAAAAATGTTAAAACTGTGAGAGAATTGAGTATATGAGTATGAAGTCTATCAACTTTTTTAAAGAGGAGAATTCCACTTTAGTTGATGACAAAACATTCAGAGACTACATTTTGAAAACTAACATTTCTATGTTTCTTTGTGTTTTGAAGTGTCTAGATAGGCATAAATACTTCAAGAAGTAACTTAATTTTCTACTTTTTATTAGGGCATATAACAGCTTCTTAGACAAAATGATGCATTTCCTGTGGGATTTTGTTTTTCAGAAATAAAAAATGTTCCTGAAAGTAGGGTATCTTTAGAAATCAAAAGAATTTTGCATACAGTCTTTACAGAAACACTCACACAGACAAAGAGGCAGAGAGAGAGAGAAAGAGAGGTCATATTCATACATTATTCAAGAATTAAGCAAATATTATAGCATAAACTGAAGTGCTGAAAGATTGAAATGCTGTCTAACCTGTAACATCATTTAACATCAGCTTCTAACCTAAAAAAGTGATAGGAATTCCATCTTCTTACATATTTTCAGCATGTTTGAGCACATTCAGAAAATATGATTTTCTTGATCAGGTAAGGAATTATAAATTGAGAACTAAGGTGAAATTATGCCAGCTTTCTTTAAGTGATGGTACAAAGTTTTGTGCTAATGTGAACAGAATTATAAATAGAGAACTAAGCTGAAATTATGCCAATTTTCTTTCAATGATGGTACAAATTTTTGTGATAATGTGAACCAATAACAAAGAAATTCATAGGGTGTAAATATATAACAGTTGTTATTGGTTGACTTTGGAAGGTTGGAAGACAATGTAGCAAATGACAAATTACAAAAACAACAAACCAACAAACATACAAACAAAAAAGCAACAACAAAATTAGAGTCTGTTTTTATCAAGCTTTTTACATGTCTCAATATCAGAAAAAGGAAAATAAACTATTATTGAGAGTTTTGTTCAATGCATTAGACCAACTAGTCAACAAGTTGACCTCTCAGGGCAGAAGGCATGGCATAGCCACACAGTGAAATCTCATAGGTCAAGAGCATCTCAGTTGTAGAATTAAGGGGTGAAGAAAGGAGGATGTTGGACAGAGATCAGTGTGAAAATTAGCAAGAGAACATAAAGAACAGAACATTTCCACCAAGAAATTAGGAATACTTGAAGGGTCTTTCAGGAAAGAAGACAGAACTGATCCATTTGACAGAGATCTCAGATAACTAAACATAGAATTTTGAGTAACAAATGCATAATGTGGTGGGGAAAAAAAGGCGGGGCTTGCAGTAAAAGAAATGAGAAAATACAAATTCCAAAAGAAAGATATGCTTTTGGCAAGTTACAGCTCTTTTTGCAGCCAGTCCAAAAAGATGATATAGAATAGGCATAATTGTTTATTTCTTCATTCTTTCTTGTCCTTGAGAATTTGAAAATACTTGCAAGTTGTAATTTTAGGTGTTGCTATTTTTTAATATTCATCATGATAATCATCAGTATAAGTACATTGAGTCCCTGTTGTGTTTTTCGATATTATCTGAATCATGACTTACCTATAACAAAATGGACTAACTAATCTGGCATTAATTGCATATTCAAGGTTAAGCTAATATTCTTGGTTTACTCCATTGTAATCTGCTGACATCTTCAGTTTAGCATATCTTAGAGCAGTTTAGAAGCATATTGGCCTGGAAAAAGAGGTGTGGGTCAATTCAGCTTAGGGCCTGGCTTCAAAGCCAGTCCATTCATGGTATAATGTGTCTAAACTTCCTTCATATTAGAACTGGAATTTGGTAAACAAAACCTACTGAATGAAAGAAGGAGTAGAAGTGGGGATGGGGGTGGGGATTAAGGCTTTATATATAATTTGGCTGCCTGTATAACCAGGAGCAAAATGAGAAAGAAAAGTGCTGGCATATGGAGAGCAAGGTCTGGCAATAATTGATTGATATAAAACGGCTTTACCAAATTGTCAGACATTTCAATATCCTTGTATTCAAAGGGATACTGAATTTTAAAACTGTAGCAATTTATTGTGTGTCACATGTCCCACTTGATCACACATTATGTTAATGTTCTAAAATACGGACAATTAAAAAAAAGATTTTTTTAAACATTTCATTTACTTCAAATAATTTTCAAGAGCCAGTTTTTAACCAAAACCAGCTGTATCTTCAAGCTTCAATCATTATTATGGAGTAAATTCTAAGAGTGCTTTGATTGCTTTAATGTGGTTTAATTTTGAACATTCTAGTAAAATCTTATATAGTACACAAATGGAAAAGCCGAGTCAGTCTTAGAAAAGCCTTTAGAGCATTATTTTCATTACTTTTTTTTTTTTTTTTTTGCATCCTTCCTTCACATTGAAGTTCTTGAATTCATTTAAGGCATTTTCCACCAAATAACTTTCTTCAAGGTCCTTGTGAACAACAGACAGCCAATCAAATGTTTTATTCAGCAAATCCATGTTAAACACACTCCTTTAGACTTGAAGTACCTGATAATGGTAGGAGAGTAAATGAAGTATTTTTTTTTTTAACTTGGAAGGGAAATTGAAAGGTAAGTAATTTTATGATCAATCCAAAGTCTGCAATTGATGCACCCTCTGTGCCACAAGTGTCAATTGATAAAAAATTTTTTAACTTTTTCTTTTTTTTATTCTAAATACATGGAAAAAAGCGACATAATTTAGTGAAATAACATAAATTGAAAGTTAGATTTGGGCCTGGATATTATTTCCACGTTGCAAGAATTTAATTAGCAGATTTTCATTTCCTTCCTCTATAAAATGGGAATTCGTCCAACATTTAAGTAGTTTTGAGGATAAGAAAGGGTATAAGTGATAATAACATACTACTGTTGTTAAAGTAAATTAAAACGGAGACCAGGTTTGAAGAATTCCTGAGCAGACAAAAACAGTTAGGTTTCATAAGTGACCTAAACATTGCTTGACTTGCAAACATAAGCAAAACTTCAGTTTTTTCTTTTTTTGTAAATGCCTATATTAAAGAAAAACAGAACATAAACTCTACCAATCAGAAGTATCCAACAACCATAATTATATAACCAGGACATTTCAATGGGGCAGACCAAATAAGGCAATTTTATAACTGTAACCAATCAAATATTCTCTTTGCTTTACTTCTATGTCCATCCTATGAAAGCCTGCTGCTTGAATTCCCTTGGTGGTACTCCTGAACCACTTCTGGTTTGGAGCTACCCCAATTCATGAATTGCTTTTTACTCAAATAAACTCCGTACCATTTTATTGTGTCTCAGTTTACTTTTTAACACTGTTTATTATCCATCTGGCACACAGTGATGAATATCATCTGGAACAAAAGTAAATATATAAAAAGTAGAATTTCAGTAAAAGGAAGATGTAATTGTATTTTCAAAAATCCACTTAAATAGTGCTTTAGCCCTAAACAACAGTGTATCATATGACTTACTTATAACTGATGCTGGACTGTCTAGAATTGTATGCTAACTTGATTCAAACTATCATTTATGTTTCCTGATATCCCAGGAAATAAGTTTTATTTATTTTACTAATGTAATATTGTGGAATATATATTTGGTCTTCATCTCCATTTCCTGGCATATAGTTCCTAAAAATGCTTAGACCCTCTGGTCTAATTGGAACAGATTAAACTTTTTTCAGGACATCATAGTTTTCACTGAAATATAATATTCTCTGATATACCAAATTTTCTTAAAAAGTAAAGGCCCCTTGAGTATATTAGATATTTCTGGAAAAAGCTGGGATACTAATACCTTCATAGAATACAGAGCTCATTTTATTGAAAATAAATTATAGTTATTCAATTGCCATTGTATTAACCTGAAATACTCCTAATGACTTTTATCAGCACGTAATAGTTTGGAAGAGGGTGAAATGAGTTATTATAGATTTAGCTTTAACTAGTATTTTATCTTATGATTTGTGCAATATTTTAGTTTGATAATTGTTATGTGCTTTATCCCTCTTCATCTGCCTTAGTTGAAAGATTCTAAATTAAAAAGCCAAAAAAAAAAGAAAAAAAGTATTGTAGCATGAGAACTTGTGTTGAATTGTGAGAAAACAAACCACCCAAAACAAAATGGGGATAGTAGCAATGTTTACATGTAAATTGGATATGAGGCAGATGTGTTAGCAGATGCGTTTTGTCTTTTTGAGTAGCCTAAAACATTTAAATTTGATGTGTTCTTTAAATGAAAAGCCAACAAAAGGTTACTATTTTTCTGTTATAATGGATGTCTTTATCTTAAATGTAATTTGTCCTTTCAAAAGGGCTTTATTTTATAACAAATTCATTACTGTTGTTTAAAGATTCACGAGAACAGGCTTTTCTTTAGTTAATACAAAAATATTTTGGTCACATTTTCTACAAATCTGAAAGAAGAAAATAAAATTTTTAAGAGTATAAAAAAATTTCTCATTGTACAATGGACGTGGGTACAATGTGGACTGTTGCTGCCACTGGAAATCCTGCTGCATTTGCCTAGTAAAGTCTGCAGACTTTAATATGAGCATGGAAAATATGGGACTGCACATTTTGCATTTCTGACACATTTCCAGGTGATATTGATGAGGCCAGTATTTGGGCCCCACTTCCATTGATGAAGCCCTAAAACACGGTTTCTCGATCTTGGCACTATTGATGTTTTGGATTAAATAATTCTTTGTTGTTGGGTTGGTCCTGTGCACTGTAGGATGTTTGGTAGCATCCCTGGCTTTCAAAACCACAGTGTGTGTAGAAATTGCCAAACATATCCTTGTTGGGAGGTGTAGTGGGGGGGGCACATAAAGCCCTTGTGAACTGAGGAAAAGGACTCTAAAATATTCATTCACCCTGTCTTCTAGATCAATATGAATCCCAAATAGTACACAAAGCTTTTCCATGACATTGATAGATCTAAACAGAGCAATTATGGATACATATCCTCCATGTATACTCTTCCTTAAAATGATCTAAGGACATGGTATCACGTAAGTAGTAGGCAGGTTTTCCTTTCCTATTCCATCTCACATGTATCCTCTATCACTTGAAAAAAGGTCCCTCTCACAACCATTCTGAAGTTTACCATGATGCTTTATTCCATAGATAAAACTGTGGACACCAAACTAAGTGACAGTTTTAGAATTTAAAACCTTGGTCACAAGAAGCCTCCCATGACCAAGGCACCTTGTTGGGATACATGTGTTGATATTTTTGACATTATTCTAAGGACGATATATAGTGTTAGAAGCAGTAAACTTTGGCTAACAGTGACATATTCTAAAATCAGACAGTAATGTGTTATAAATATTGTGGTAAAAGTATTGGCAATGTTTATTTCACTACCTTACCTCTTTCCCCCCTTGCTATTGTCAAAGACAATTGCTCCTGAGGGACAGTCTCCTGTGAATGAATTAGACCATTTTTTAAGAAATTGAAGGTGGCAGTGCCTTGTTCCTCCAAAGAATAAATTTATGGCAAGCATTTATGCTTTATATTTATTTTTCATAGAACTAGAACTCAGAGTGAAATAATGAGTGTCACAAGAATATGCATTAAAAGTACTATTTGAGAACCAGACATGGTGTCTCATGCCCATAATCCTAGCACTTTGAGAGGCCAAGGTAGGAGGATCACAAGGCCAAGAGTTTGAGACCAGCCTGGCCAACATGGTGAAACCCCATCTCTACTAAGAATACAAAAATTAGCTCAGCGTGGTGGTTCGGGCCTGTAATCCCAGCTACTCAGGAGACAGAGGCAGGAGAATTGCTTGAACCCAGGAGTCAAAAGTTGCAGTGAGCCAAGATCGTACCACTGCACTCCAGCCTGGGTGACAGAGCAAGACTCCATCTCAAAAAAAAAAAAAAAATATTGTTTGATTTGAAAAATGAAGTCAAATTTTTCTGAAAAAGATATGTCAGAGTTAAATACTTGGTTAGAAAATGAAAACTTTTATTTCCAATTAGATTCCATGATTATGTTTCATAAACTAAATGAGCTAAAGCTATAGCTGTCAAGTTTTGATGAAAATATATTTAAAATGCACGTTTTAAAAAAAAATGTTGTATTGAAAGTTTACTGTAAGCCAGGTGTGGTGGCCTGCACCTGTAGTACCAGCTACTTGGGAGGCCAAGGCAGACACAGAAGGATGGCTTGATCCCAGGAGTTCCAGACTTCAGTGGACAGTGATCACGCTACTGCACTTTAGTGCCTGAGTGACAGAGCGTCTCTCTTAAAAACAAAAACACAAAAATGAAAAGAAAAGAAAGTTATTAAGTTAGCAAACGGGTGACTACAATAGAAGTATTTTGAATTTTTCATTTTTTTTCTGATGATTTAGGTTCAATATGGCAAGTCTAGATGAAAAGAAAAAAAACAGATCTAATTAATTGTCATTTGATAAATCTTGGTGAAACATTTTTAGATTATTTCCTAGACACTGAGAAAGCAAATGACGCTAATGATTTGGAAATAAGAAATTGCAACATGGATTTTTTTTTCCCAATCCTTTTAATTACAACAAAATTAAAGGAAAGCCTAATGGAGTTGTCAACAGATGGATTTTTAGATATAATTCTCAGTTATTTGAAATTTTTTGATGTTTGATATATATTTGAAAGGAGGTACAAATACACTTATTTATGTGAACATGGTTTCTTAGAGTTTACAAGCATAAGAATGTGTTGGATATTGAAACCTAAATCATTCCAATAATAAAGTAATATTTATCCACGGATAGTACATTGACTTTGAAACAAAAAGCCTGTCCACTTTATTGAAAACATATTTTCGGTAATATTTTAGCTTGTATGTCTGCAGTAGTGATGGAAAAGTGCTGCTTGGCTCTCTCTTCCTGGAGGAATTTGCTGTGGAGCTGCACAACTTGCAGCTATTTGTCAGCCAGTATCTTCAGGAGCTGATGCTTTATGGTCAGCAAAGACCATGCTTATCCTGGGCAGCCCTCAGCCTGTGACTGAGAAAGAGTTGGTTACTGGGGCTTGGCCTTTGCTGCTCACTGCAGGCCTTCGCTTATGGGAAATTTTTACTCTATTCTCATTGGGCTGGTAACACTTTGTCAGATATACACTGTGGTCTGAGGCTCTCCTACCCAATGCTCCTTCTTCTCCCTTTTAGTTTTCACAGGTGTTAGCTATTAGCCCCATCCTCACTTTACCCCCAATAAACCTCTTGTGATTTTTACCTCTTGTGATATACTATTTGATAGCTATGTAATAAAGTATAACTATATACCATAATTATATAATTTATTGTTCCATTTAACAATTGAATAGGAATACTTTCAAAGTTCTTTCATTCCAGGGAAATGTTTATACTCTTGAGTTATAGCACAGTAAGATTTTGAAAACGTTTCTATTTGTTTACTTAGTTTTATTATAGAAAAGTGTAAGAACATGAGAAACAAAACATCTTCAAGCCTTAATATCTCCTTAGGTTAAACTTTCGGAGTTTCATTTCAAGGAGAAAAGAAAATGATGTTAACATTTCTGATAGAGAAAAGATTATTTACATATAGTATTTATAATCTTTATCAGAAATGTTAGCATTTATTATAAACATAAAATATATGCTATTTTTAAGTGGTGAGTGAAGAGTTTGGAATAGCTATATTATTCAGATTCCATTGAATGTATTTTTAAAGTGATGAAAAACTTTATACATGTTCATACGATGTCAAAAATTTTCTTTTGCCACATTTAAACTTCTAATGCTAAATTTTCAAAGTATGTTAAACTTCAAAACATTTAAGAGGAATCAATAATGTTTCTTGAAATTCATTTGTAGGGGAAATCCAAGCAACATCATAAAGATTTTGCCTTGTATAATTATTTTTTTTTTCAAATTTCCATCCCCTGCTCTTGTTTTCATTAGCTGATTAATGTAATTCCATCTTCACTGAGAAAAAATAAGCAAACAGAAAATTGTTCTCAGCTCCTTCTATTGGATTTGAGGCCCATGCATTGGCTTTCCCTCCTGTGATCATGCATACTCTGTACTTGCTCTTATCTAAGCCCAACCCATCCATTTATGCACAGATGTTATGTTTGAATATTATCAGAAATTTCCTTCAGCCATTCTACTCTTTCTCACTGTTAAAAACAAACCCCAAAACCTCTTGATCCAACAAGCCGCTACAGCTACCATCCAATTTCTCTGCTCCCTTTAATATTCTAATGAACTTTCAACACCAGACTTCACTAAGCCTACAATTGTCAGTTTCTCTAATGAGTTGCTAATTTTAAAGGCTGGTTCTCAATCCTCAGTACTTGATTTATCAGTGGATTTAACACAGTTGATCATTCCCCTCTTTTTGAAACATCTTCTTCCCTTCCCTTCAGCTCAATAGACTTGTTTTTGTCTTCTGACTTCCTGAAGTTTTAAAAGTTTGAGCGACCCAGAGATCACTCTTGATCCTTCCCTCTTTGCTATCTACAAACACTAGCTCGGAGCTCTATTTAATCTCATGGATTAAAATAAATGGATGACTCCCAATTTAAATCTCCAGCCTAGAATTCTTCTCTGACTACAGATTCATATATTTAAATTCCTACCCACCATCTCCACTTGACAGTCTGAGACGCACTGCATAGATAAAGGTCAGAAAAACATTAGATTAGCTCCATGGCTAATATCCCACTTTAAATGTATCTGCTACTTAAGTTTTCTCTATTTTAAAAATATATCCAGAATTTCACAACTTTTATAAACTATAATGTGGGTTCAAAAAAACTGTTATCTCTTGTTAGGTTTTTACTGCAGTGGTTTCTGCCTTGGTTCTCTAACCACCTATTACTAATGCAGCATTTAAAGCTAGTTTATTAGAACAGAAGTCAAGTCATGGCTCTACTCTGCTGAAAATCCTTCTATGTCTCACCATCTGGCTCAGATTAAAGACCAAAGGCTCTCTAAGCATAAACTCTGCCCTCTACCTATAAACTATTCAACTCTGGGACATCACCACCTAATTCCATCTTTCTTGTTCAGTCAACTCCAGCCAAATTGGTCCTCTGCTGTTCTGTAACCGTATCAGGCTTCCATTCAAGAGCTTTGCAATTGCCATTTTCTGTCTGGAATAGTCTCTCTTTAGATGTCTGGAAGACTCCCATCCTCTCTTTATTCATATCCTAGATGCCACTTTCACAAGGAGGAGTTTTTTTGGTTACCATATTTAAAATTACAGCTACCCACCACCACTCTAATGATACCCTTACCTTCTACCTTGCTCTATTTTTCTTCATGGCAGTAATCCCGACTGATATTTTATAGATTTTATTTATATAATTGTTTATAGCTCCCCTTAGAATGGAATATCCATGAAATCAGATATATTTTTCTCCTTTTTCACAATATTGGGAGAGTATCTGCCTTGTAGAATGTGCCATTTAAATATGAGTTCAATGAATAAATAAATGGAAATCACATTAGCAGAACCAGAAATGACAACTCTTTCTTTACTTGTTTGTGAAAGCTTCACTTACAGAAATTCCTTTGAATAAATCAGATTATGTCTTGGGTGACCAGAAATTAACTGTAGGGGAGTTCTGTTGATTTAATGTAATGCCCTTATTTCATCAAGTACATGTATAAAATAATTATGCATATATATATTTACGTATATATATGTAGTTGGCTGGCATTTTGGAGAAAAAAATTTAAAAATTTTAATTAGATTCAAATGTAAACAATAGAATATTGAGCTCATACCTGGTTTTCAGGATTTTTTCTATTTTAATCTTTAATTCTTACAAGTATATCTTAGTTGTATGTATTTATGGAGTATATGAGATACTTTGATGCAGGCATACAATGCATAATAATCATATCAAGGTAAGCTGAATTTCCATCACTTCAAACATTTATCATTTTTTTTTGTGTTACAAATATCCCAAGTCTACTCCCCTAGTTATTTAAAAATATACAATGACTATTGTTGAGTGTAGGCTAATTTGTTTATGCAACTAAATCTGTTCTAATATTGTATAGGCAGGAGTTTCCTTATAGAATTATCTTAGTGTTTACTATATAAATGTTAATTTTCATTGTGTGTCTGGTGCTAGTTTAAGTAGTTTTAAGACAATGACAGATGATATCAGGGAGATAAAGTGTCATTGAGGTCCAGCTCACTCAAAATGCAATCTAATTTCCTTTTCAACAGTCTCTGGTAGAAGAATTGACTGCAGCAATGTCTGTAAATTTCCAATGTAATGAGTTGAATGTGATCATGAAAAGATAGCCTTTTCCTTTGAAATAATTCAGATACCTGTCATGTAAAAATGTGGGATATTAAAACACTGTACACCAAAAAAAAGCTACTTAATAGGTTTCAAGAAATATTACAAGGACTCTTTACTGTAACTGGTGATAGGCTTGAATATCTCCCATTCTACCAACTAATCCATTCTTCATTAAAGTTTAAAGAACCTGTTTGGCAATTGAAGTGCTATTGATTTTGAAACCATGGCACATGCAGAAATTGTTTCACTCGTGTTGTTTCCTGTATTTGCTTTAAAAAGTTGGGGGACAGAAAGTAAAGCACTTTAATTTAAGGAGTGGATATAGCTGAGTCAACATTTATCCAGGGTACTTTGCTCTAAGCCCAGGATGACAGAAAGAAAACACAAAATTCTAATCATTAAGCTCTGGAGTACATTCCAATGAACAGTGACTAACTTCTAACACCACAGGGTAAAATTTCAGGACTTTTAAAGCATAAGAAAAGAATCAGCTTCTTGAGTAAGGAATGCAATGTTTTGAAAGTGAATCCTGGATCAATTTTCCCACCACCATATGAATGACGAATGTGTGGAAAGGGTAGAAAGGGATGAACACATTCCCTACTGGAACGTGAAGAATGCTCTTTGATTACTCTCTATTCTAACTCTATCCTTGGTTAGTCTCTCTGGTTCTCTGAGTACAGCTTTTCCAGAAACAGAAAAAAAATATAAAGCAGATCCTTTAGAATCATTCTATATCTCTGGAGAAGTGAATTGTGCTCAGCCAATAGATTGTGCTTATAAGGTGAGTGGAGGGGGAGCGATTTCTATAACAGCTGGGGAAAGGGGATCATCTCTACAGCTGAAGAGGGAGAGCTGCTCCATAAACCTCACCATTCTTCATTCCAAACTAATGGGCAAAGAATTAGGTAAGCTTTATTTTTTCATTTTAAACAGCACCTGGAAATCTTACTCCCTTCAATAAATTTCAGAACATATTACAATTTGTAATTTTCCATAGACAGTTAAGTTCTTCACTTTGAATCTAAAAATAGAAAGGAAACCACTTATATTCCTTATGGACAAAATGTATTCATAAATCTATGTTATAGGAGAGTTTAGAACTTGACACTAAAGGTTAATTCTGCTTGCTTTCTATTCCAAAGTTAAATTTTAAATATCATTTCAATAAAACCAGTTATGTCAATGACACAGGTAATCAAAATTTAAATTAATGCTGTAAAGCTGCAATCTTCAATGTGGTAGCTACTAGCCACGTGTGGCTCTTTACATTGAATTTAGTTAAAATAAGAATAAAAATTTTATTTTTTACCTGGACTAGCCACATTTCAAGTGCTCCATAGCCACATGTCACTAAGTGGCTACCACCCTGGATAGCGCATATACAAAATATTTCCGTTTTCATCAAAACTTCTTTTGAAAAGCACTGCTCAAATACACACACACACACACACACACACACACACGCACACACACACATGCACACACACGTGTCTATAAAATTGCCAAATAATACAATTATTTGCTAAATAATATTGCCAGATAATACAATAATACCATTGGGAATACTAGAAGCAGAATGAGAAAGACAATTTGTTTCATATAAAAGAGGCAATTTAAAGTATTCATATATGTCTTAAAGACCTCCAGCTAAAGCAACTAAAAGTTTTCAAGTATTATCTAGATATTCAATATGTATTTCATCAGGTTTGCAACAGTTTTGTAAAGTGTTTATAAAGGAAAAAAAACAGTTATTTCTACTAGAAGAAAAAGATAAGTTATACTTAAGGATTACTATTAAAGCATGTCTCAGCTTTTATCTGTTTCAGACTAAACAGACTTAATATTATGAACTAAATTCAGAAAACCACATTCTTGTTGTTACTTTTGTCATAAAATTCATAAGTAGATATGATATGCCAATCAATATTTTAATTAGGAAGGAGTACCTGACCTATCACTGGCAACTTTTCAAAAGCAACATGCTAAGTCTTAAATTGTTCATCCTAATTTAATATTTGCACAGCAATCACGTATTTTCATATTTAGGTGACTTGTCTTTGAATATATAGGTCTATGTGGAGGCCACTTATAAAGTGTGTAAGTAGTTGTAGTTAGAATTAAAATATGGATTTTTATAAATTGACTAATATTCTTTCCCATTACTTTTTTTTTTGAGGTGGAGTCTCCCTCTGTGGCCCAGGATGGAGTGCAGTGGCATGATCTCAACCCACTACAACCTCCGCAATTCTCCTGCCCTAGCCTCTTGAGTAGCTGGGATTGCAGGCATTCACCACCATGCCTGGCTACTATTTTTTTTTTTATTATTTTTAGTAGAGACAGGGTTTTACCATATTGGCCAGGCTGGTCTCGAACTCCTGACCTTGTGATCCACCCACCTCGGCCTCCCAAAGTGTTGACATTATAGGGGTGAGCCACAGCACTCAGCCCCTATTCCTTTTTTGTAGAGATTACTCTGGGATAATGGACTGAGTTTTAATAGGAGTCATATGTCTTTTCTTCCTTTTCTTTGTCAGTCTGGGTCTTAAGAAGTAACTGAAAGAAACACAAGCAGTAGAATTGAGTGTTAGAATGAAGAGACACAACATTGAAGTCTAAATAAATAGGAACACATCGTGAAGTTGGTGCTATTATTTTTAAGTGTGTTGGTATATCTTCGTTTATTTATCTATTTCATTTTTGCTCTTGCCTCATTTCTTCAAGAAAAATATATTTTAAAAAATAAAATGAATTAAATTTGGGGAAACTGTTAAAAGGGAGTAGCCAGACCAGATCATGATAGAAAAGAAGAAATATGCAGGAAATCAAGAAAACAAAAACAAATCAGTTCTTAAATGAAAGAGACTTTCAATTGAAGAATGGCGTTTCTCTTCATAAAATGTTTTGTTCTGTAAGACAACTCATTGTCATAATTTTTGTAACCCATATTTCCCCAGGTCTTACCAACCTGTAGGTACAAATAGGCCGTGTGCATACTAAGGTCTGACAGGATAAGTCTTAGCCCTGACGGGGCTCATTTCCAACCTGCAAATCTCCCTCATTTATTTCTGCAAGTCACTGAGTATGTTATGCCTTAAGAGCTCTAGTTAGACAACGATTCATTGCCTGCATTAACACTGTCATTTATAAAAATAATGTTAATGGCAGACTTAGAATGTTCAGGATGCCATTACCAAGTAAGTTTTTTCTGGTCCATAGTAGGGATGGGTGTTTAAAAAGAAATATTTCCTCCTAAACTATCTCAAATAACGTGGCATCTACAATGCTGTAAATTTATTCAGGAATATGATGTACTCCTGAATACAAACTAAACAATTATCTCTCCACAGGACATAAAACTAGCCTTTCAGGCCAATGGAAAAGTGATCTCATGCCATTCTCTTGTATCACCTCCTCTCCCCTTCAAAGACAAGAGTCAGCCTTCTTATCAGATAAATAAATAAATAAGTAAATAAATCAGATAGAAAGATAGATGATAGATGATAGATAGATAGATAGGTAGGCAGATAGATAGACAAACAAATCCCTTATGCACATCATATAATACTATCCAGACAGACACTTGGGAGGGAGAGGATTAAGAGCTTATTAGCTTATCCAAAATATGGACACTAAAGCCTGCTCTTATTTAAGCTAATCATCTGCTACATTATCATTGACTTTGTTCCTTTTAGAGCAGGCAGGCAATGATGCACTTTCCAGTCTAGATCCAAAAATTCTGCATATAGAATTCTGTCTCTCTGCATGTTGACACATCTTTGAAGCTGGCCTCTGACTTACTTTTTTTTTTTTGTTTTGTTATATCTCTGGTGAGAAGTGATATTACTTCTTTTCTAGTTGCAGTGTCAAAGCTTTGACTTTGAGATGGACCATTCAGTCATTATTCTAATAATGACTGCAAAAATAAAACCTATTTTCCAATTAAAGATTTAGAAGATCTGATATGGTTTGGCCATGTGCCTACTCAAATTGCATCTTGAATTCCCACATGATGGGCGAGGGACCTGGTGGGAGGTAATTGAATCATGGGGGCAGGTCTTTTCCATGCTACTCTTGTGATAGTGAGTAAATCTCACAAAATCTGAAGGTTATTATAAGGGGGAGTTTTCCTGTTCAAGCTCTCTTTGCCTGCCACCATCCACTTAAGATGTGAGTTGTTCCTCCTTGCCTTCTGCCATGATTGTGAGGCTTCTCAAGCCACGTGGAACTGTGATCTCTTCATTAGACCTTTTTTGTTTGTGAATTGCCCAGTCTTGGGTATGTCTTCATTGGCAACATGAAAATGAACTAATACAGTAAATTGGTACCAGTAGAGTGGGATGCTGTTGAAAAGATACCCAAAAATGTGGAAGTGACTTTGAAACTACGTAACAGGCAGGGGTTTGAACAGTTTGGAAGACTCTGAAGAAGTCAAGAAAATGTGAGAAAATTTGAAACTTCCTAGAGACTTGCTGAATGGCTTTGACTAAAATCCTGATAGCAATATGGACAATAAGGTCCAGGCTGAAGTGGTCTCAGATGGAGATGAGGAACTTGTTGGGAACTGGAGCAAAGGTGACTCTTGTTTTGTTTTAGCAAAAAAACTGATGACGTTTTGCCCCTGCCCTAGAGATCTGTGGAACTTTGAACTTAAGAGAGGCAATTTAGGGTATCTGGTGGAAGAAATTTCTAAGCAGCAAAGCATTCAATAAGTGACTTGGGTGCTGTCAGAGGCATTCAGTTTTTTAAGGAAACAGAGCATAAATGTTCAGAAAATTTGCAGCCTGACAATGTGACAGAAAAGAAAAACCCATTTTCTGAGGAGAAATTGAAGCCAGCTGCAGAATTTTGCATAAGTAATGAGGAGCCAAATGTTAATCCCCAAGACAATGGGGAAAATATTTCCAGGGCATGTCAGAGTCCTTCACAGCAGCCCCTCCCATCATAGGCCCAGAAGCCTAGGAATATAATGGTTTCATGGGCCAGGCCTAGGGTCCTCGTGCTATATGCAGTCTAGGGACTTGGTGCCCTGTGTCCCAGCCATTTCAACCATAACTAAAAGGGGCCAAGGCATAGCTTGGGCTGTTCATTCAGAGGGTGGAAGCCCTAAGCTTTGGCAGCTTCCATGTGATCTTGTGGCTGTGTATGCGTAGAAGTCAAGATTGAGGTTTGGGAACCTCTGCCTAGATTTCAGAAGTTGTATGGAAACGTCTGGATGCCCAGGCAAAAGTTTGCTGCAGGGTCAGGGCTTTCATGGAGAACCTGTACTAGGTCAGTGCAGAAGGGAAATGTAGAGTTGAAGCCCCCATACAGAGTCCCTACCTAGTAGATCTGTGAGAAGAGAGAAGCCATCCTCCAGACCCCAGAATGGTAGATCCACAGACAGCTGGCACTGTGCATCTGAGAAAGCTGCAGACACTCAACGCCAGCCCATGAAAGCAGCCAGGAGGGAGACTATACCCTGCAAAGCCACAGGGGCACAGCTGCCCAGGACCTCTTGCATCAGCATGTCCTGGATGTGATGCATAGAGTCAAAGGAGATTTAAGATTTGACTTCCCCACTGGATTTCAGACTTGCATGGGGCCTGTAGCCCCTTTGTTTTGGCCAGTGTCCCCCATTTGGAATGAGTGTTTTTACCCAATACCTGTATTCCCATTGTATCCAGGAAGTAACTAAATTGTTTTTGAAGTTACAGTTCATAGGTGAAAGAAACTTGTCCTGTCTCAGATGAGACTTTAGACTATAAACTTTTGAGTCAATGCTGAAATGAGTTAAGACTTTGGGGGACTGTTAGGAAAGCATGATTGGTTTTGAAATGTGAGTACATGAGATTTGGAAGGGCCCGGGGATGGAATGGATTGTTGGTCTGTATCCCCACCCAAATTTTTTCCTGAATTCCCATGTGTTGTGAGAGGCACCTGGTGGGAAATAATTGAATCCTGGGGTGGGGGGCACATCTTTCCTGTGCTGTTCTTGTGATGGTAAGTCTCACGAGATCTGATGGTGATTATAAGGGGGAGTTTTCCTGCACAAAATCTCTTTGCCTGCTGCCATCCACGTGAGATATAACTTGCTCCTTCTTGCCTTCTGCCATAATTGCAAGGCTTCCCCAGCCACGTGGAGCTGTGAGTTCTCAAACTATTTCCTTTGTAAATTGCCCAGTCTCCAGTATGTCTTTATCAGCAGCATGAAAATGACCAAATACAAATTCCATATCCATCTGGAGAAAAGACAGTAGGTTTATACTTGGAATTAATGTATGCTAACATTTTTCTGGGTAAGACCTGGGAAGATAAATGTCATATGATCAAGCATGAATTTGAAAAGATTTATTTACTAAAATATAGTTTTCACCTCGTTCCTGAGTAGAAAAATAAAACAATGATAAAGAATTTAAAGAAAACTGACAGCTAAAAAATGTTGACCCTGTGAAGCAAATGTCAGGAAATAAAGTATTAACTCTTTCATTTCTTTATCTAACATCTCACTTAAATTTGACATAACTTCTAGCTAAGTAATGACTCAGACTACCCTTTCTCTTTTTTAGGTATCACTACCTCAAACATCAGATAACCTCTTAGACAATTTTGTTAAAATAGTGTTTCTACAACTACTTTCATTTCTCTTATTTGGGCTTACACTGCCACATATGGTTTCTAAACCTATTTCATATGCCATCAATTTTATTGAAAACATAGGTAAAAGCAATAACTAATTCTGTTTTATATAATACATGTATATTCAAACCCAAATAACTCCATACGGAAATGAGATATATAAAAAGGTAAAAAGGGAAAGAACTAACTGATCCTATTACAATAGGTCATAAAGGAACACCAAACCAAGCACTATAGGCTCTGTAAGTTAGCTGCTTGGCAAAGAGAAAGCATGAGGTATTCTTAGAAGCAATTTAAGACCATGAACTGAGGACATTGGTGGGGGCCAAGAAGGAAGATTGCCTATGAATAAGAACTATAAAGTGATCTGTATGCTCCAAATTTATTATGCTTTCTTATAAGTTAGCAATCAGTTCCTATTCAAGACTGGAATCCACCTGAGTATTGGGGGAAGAATTGAGATTGCTCCTTTGTGTGTATGCAGGTTTTTTCATTTTTGACAATGAGCTAAGAGTGTTGCCTTGATTTTCAATCTGAAGTAGAGTTAAAATTACCAAATGCTGAATTGAGAGATGAGAGTAACAATTTTTTTTTTCTTTCCTGCATTGATCACTAAATAGCCATACAGTATTTTATGTGGTAACCAGGGAAATTTATATATATATACATATATATATATACACATATATATATATATATGTGTGTGTACATATATATACATATATATATATTTTAGTTATATTTTATAATTTTTTTAACTTACTATATCTTCTATATAAGTTTTCTGACTTGGCCTTCGAGATCTTGCTACACAATACAAATTCACAAGTACAGTGTTCATTCATAACTCCTAGAGAATGCTTTGATCCTGGTCACTGTAAACACTTTCCTCTGAATATATTACTGTACTGCCCTACTTCACGGAGAGATTGTCAATGGTTATTTTAGAAACAAAAACAGTTTGGTGGTTGGGGGACTGATATGTGTACAGCACGTTGTGATTATACATCAGAATTTTACAGACATATATTTGTTCAGGCTCTGAAAGAACAGCTAATTTTTTTTTCCTATTGTAATATACAAAAGAAAGAACTGAAGTCATTTTCCTGGAGTAGAGGTATTACATAAATGTTAGAGCATGTTAATAACTTTTTAGTGCACATGACTACCACATGTTTGTGCATATAGACTTTTAAATAACTAGACAACTGATAATCCTGATAGGTATCAGCCTAAAAAATATTTATTAAAGTGAATTCTATCATATATGAACACTCAATTCCCTGATAAGTTTGTCTTATATTGACTAAGGTAATAATTGCATTAATAAATTACATAAATAAAAATGTGTAGACATTGGGAAAATCTAAAAAAGGAGAAAAAAATGTACACTTTGACCTACTTCTCCAAGACCACCATTGTTACCTGCATGATCTATTTGCTGGAGATTTGACTTAAGTATTCTCTCACTGAGACTGGCCTGGTTCAAACAACTATCGCCTTAAGCTGTGACACCAATACAGCTATTATTTGTTCTCCCTTCCTCTGGGATTTTGTCACTCTAAACCAGCCCACATATACAACACAGAAGAGTATTCTTAAAGGCTATTAGTAACTACTCAGTCAGCGTTGGTCTTAATAATTAAGAATGACAGGTTTAGGCAGTGAAGCTACAAAAAAAAAAGGGTGGAGGTGTCTTTGATGGCATTTTGTTTTTCACAAAGATCACAGGAGGATGTTTACAGTACAGCAACCTCTGAAATGAACAGATGGTTTCCTGAGATTTGGTACAAAATGAATTTGGTTATTGGCCAATGCATGGAACTAAATAGACCAAGGTGTGAGTTATGTCTAGACCAGTTGGCTTCATTTAGCAATAGCAAATGCCTACATGTCATGCTCATAAAGTTTACCCTGACATCTAGAGAAACACCTTTCAAACATCTGCTGCTATTCCAAAGGAGGCCAGAGTGGGCTGAATAAAGGATATTGATCAAAGATGCAAATCTCACTTTACTGTTGGAAAGTCACTTTGAGGATATATGCCACCATCCGTCGGCAGGCAACATGAAGTCTGGATCTACATCTTCACACATTGGCTCTGAAAGGGAATGGAAACAAGCAAGTCTTATTAATTAATATGGATAGCAAATGATTAAAAATTCCTATATGAATAGATAGGGTTAGCAACAAAAGATTTTGGCTCCTGCATCTTAACTGCCGAAATCATCCGGCCTCTCTACTTTAAATTTCCATTGCGTCTTCTTTTTCTGCAAGGTAAATATCTAGAATAATATATAATGCCCTTTAAATCCTATTGATCTACCTCTCAAGCTTCATCTTCTACCATTCACATTTAATTGTAAACTGACTGTAATTCTTTGCATACATGGCACTATAACCTGTCTTTATGTCTTTGCTCATGTTTTCTCTTATTTAGTTCTTCAAGAATCAGTTCAGTTGTCACTGCCTCTCAGAAGTCACCTGATTCTCCTCATATGGTGGATTCTGATGGTGTCCTACCCAGATCCCCTTCACTGCCAGTCTACCGTTACCCATCATCTGCTGGGAATGTTGGCCAATAACAACTGAGTTACACTCTTGTTTAGAGATGTTCTTCAGCCAAATGGAAGCCAGTTTTTCCTAGAGCAGATTACAGCAAACAACAACTAGCTTGTAGCTCAAATCCAGTCCACTACTAGTTTTTATGAATGAAGTTTCATGGAAACACAGCCATGCTCATTTGTTTACAGGTTGCCCTTCACACGGCAATGGCAGAGCAATTGCAGCAGATGCAAAATAGAATGAAAAGCCGAAAACATTTACTAATTAGACCTTTATTGAAAGGTTGTGCTGATCCCTAGAGGGAACAAAATGTGAGACTGATTTTGTGATGTTATTTGTACTCCAGCATTGATAATTTTCTCATACTATCATACTAAAGCTGACCTCCTGCCAAGACCACACTATTATTGTTTAACTTTTTCCTGTGTCCTATTCTGCTTCCCTCATTCCCCTTTCCTGAGGGCACTGCTCTAATGAATCATTTAAATAAGATTCACTGATTCAGTCTCTATTCCTAGAAAAACTGAAATCATTTAGATAAGATTCACCGATTCAGACTCTACTCCTCACATATTTGGTAGGATGGTCCTAGGTAGCAGACATTATAGATGGGATTATGGATTTGAGTTCTCTCTTGATGGATGGGAATTATGAGTCCATCCCTGATGATGGTTGAAGTTTTGATAGTCTAATGGTCCCTAATATGCTAAAACTGTGTAATTGATGGAATTTTTACATGTGGTGGGCTGGGATGGGGACAGGTGAAAGGAAAAGCACTAGCTAGTACAATATTTTGGTATAATGGGAGATGCTTTCACCTCTATTTCTATTTCTATTTAGAAATAGAAAGCATAATGATTATGGGATTGTGTGGTTAGAGCTAAACACTATGGATTCCATGAAAAAAAATTAACAGACTTCGATATAACAATAAGGAAAAGCACAGTGTGAGAGACTCCTTAGAAGCACTTATAAAGGATCTCTCTCCAAGAGGTGATGAAAAGACACAGCTGAAGATCAGACAGCTAAAGGATGGGTTCAGCTAAACATCAGAAGTGTTCAACTATGAGCTCAGGGAAGCCTCATATGGCAAAGTTACAATTCTGATAGAGAAGGAAAGAAGCCTCAGAATAGAGGTGGAGACACTGGAGAGGGAAAATTTTCCACATTCAAGAACCTTGCATCTCCAATTTCCTCCAAATCTGGGTTGCAGAAGTGGCTAACTCACGCTTATTGGAATAAAGAGTCCTCCCTTTTGCTTGATGATTATGCAAAAGCCTCAAAGGGACCAACACATAACAGGACAATGCTCACACTACTAAGAATCTGTCACCATCTCACATCCTGGGGAGTGTTCCCATAATCAGAATGATAGTGCAACAAACTCAACTGGGGAGTAGCTGTTATATGAAGGTAATTATTTGCCAAAGGAGCTATATGACTGGCCAGCATGTATGCAAAGAAACCCAGAGGGTAATCTTACAAGTGGATCCTAAGCGTGTTGGTTCAAAAGAAGTAGAGAGCAGGTCATAAAACAAGAACAGGTAGCTCATTGATTTATTGATGCTCAATTCGCTGGCAAGGATTGTGTGTGGTGTCTAATATGTTGTTGAGATAGCTCAAATGGCTTAGCTGGTTGGTCAGTGGCCTGGCTAGAAGAGCAAGACTGGAGATCTGGGAGAGAGGCATGTGGAAAAATCTATGGGAGTGAGCATAAAGAATGAGCTTCATTGTACTAAGTACTAATGCCCACCAGAGCACACCCAACCCAGAAGTGGTACTAAATTAAGTGGACAGAATGACTCAGTGAGAAAATGTGAGCCAGCTCCTGTCCTTAACTAGCTAATGGTTTTACAATGAACTTTTGAAAAGTAGCCATGGCAGCAGAAATTGAGACTTAATCATGGGTTCAACAAAATAGGCAACAATTCACCAAGTCTCACATTCTCAAAAGTCAAAAAATTCAGAATGTCATTTCCTCTTCTCGTTTATACTCAGATCTCCATCTTCCACACAAATATCCAAATTTAAGGAAGATGTTTTAATTGTGTTTGTTTAAAGATGCAAGGAATGCACAGTGTAACCCTCTCTAAATACATCTCCAGCACAGTCCTTGACATATTTGTGAAAAATGACTCTCAGCTTAACCTTCAACATTTTACTAATTCCTGCAACCTTACCCTGAGGTTGCACCATAAAATTAAATCTCAGGTTACATGTTCTTTAAGCTTTATTTCTCTGATAATGTAGCATTTCATAAGGATAATAAGAATTTCCCTGTAATGAATTACATTTGTGTTGAAAGCATCTGCAATATTTCTGTCAATAGACAATAAATTTAAGAAGATTATTGGTGCTAGCCTTGAATATTTACATAGAATAAAACATAAGAAGGGAGTGGAGCAATTCTGTTTTTATTAATCATCATTGTTCGGTACAAATGTCAGCTCTCCTTCCATCTCTATCCCATGTGGACTTTATCACAGTACTCTCTGCCTTTCATCAAATAGTTCTACACATTCGTTCTTGTGCCCTAAAATGAGTCAGCCAAGGTCAAGTCCAAATTGTAATGGGGGCATAGGGACAGAAGGAAGCCTGCTCTGTATCTACTTCCCTTCAGCTGAAGGTTGAAAGAATATTTTCTTCAAAGTAATAATTGGGAAAACTCCAAAAATCTGGGTATATTTTCCTCATTATTTAATTATAAAACAAATAGAAGAAATCCAAAGTCTTCTGATATAATTTAAGGCAATGCTGCTTTGTGAGATACAGAACAAAAATAAGGAGCTCACATACCTGCTTTTAAAATATAAATAAAACACTTAAGGATTGTGTATTCTAAAGCAAGATACAATGGGAAATATCAGAAGAAAACTGCTGTGCTAAAAACCGAGTTCTGAGTCATCATGTGAGGTATATTTTACCTTTTTAACTTTTTTTTCTCTTTTTTGAGAATCATTGATTTCAGACTTTGCAAAATGTGTAAATGTAATAAAATATTTGAATGATATTTTTCTTTCCTTCCAATTCTGTTTATTCAGTAGAATTCATCCATTTCCAAATATGAATGAAGCAAGGATTTTGAAATTAGAATTTTAAATTCAGACTTAACAAATTTATACTTTCTAATAAATTCCCTCTCACACTCAGTTTCCTCATCTGTAAAATGGGGGTACTCTATCTGAAAAAGTAGTGACTATGAAATTGATGATATATATGGAAGTGCCTGATATGAAAACAGCAGGATATCAGTTGATCTTTATTTTTACTTATCCTTTTCTTCCTTACCGTAAGAGAAACGCCAAAAATGATTCTCAGATTATCAGTGAATTAATATGTATAAATTTTGCAACATTTTTATAGTTTTCTGAAAATCCAATTTGGATTATATTTGTTTCTATAGCATAGTCACTCTGACATAGATAAATGAAATATATTTTATGTAATACTGAAGTTCAGTTTCTGAAATGAACTCTGTCTGTCTCCTTCTTCTCTCTCTACATGTATATGTATGTGTAAATATGTGTGTGTGTGTGTGTGTGTATGTGTGTGCATGTGTAGATAGACACATATATATAGCAATAGTTTCAGGGATTTTGCTTTTTGAGGTAGTCATAACAGAATAATAGAAATTATCTTGGTCTTCTATCCAGGTCTGGGTTTGAGTAATGATCACATAAATCACTTAGCTTCAAATTCCTTAGCTGGGAAATGCATACAATACAGTTAGTATTGAGTCAAAATAAGTTAATTATAAGAAGTGTTAAGAAAAAAATAGAGTACTAGGCATCATTGAAATAAAATCTAGCTACCTATGTATAAATTAATATCCCCAGGTATTTTAATCCAAAGACATTATTAAACTACATACTTTTGAAACCTGTTAATATTTTGCCATTTTTTTCTGTTTTAGTCATCTAGGTATTATGCCTAGTACCCATTAGTTATTTTTCATGATACTCTCCCTCCTCCAATCTTCCACTCTCAGGTAGGCCCCAGTGTGTGGTGTTCCCCTCTATAAGTCCATGTTTTCTCATCAATTAGCTTCCACTTATAAGTGAGAACATGTGGTATTCAGTTTTCTGTTCCTGTATTAGTTTGCTAAGGATAATGGCCTCCAGCTCCACCCGTGTTCCTGCAAGAAATATTATCTCATTCTTTTTATGGCTGCATAGTATTCCATGGTGTATATGTACCACACTTCCCTTATGCAATCTATTTCTGATGGGCAATTAGATTGATTCCATGTCTTTCCTATTGTGAGTAATGTTGCAATGAACATCCATGTGCATGTGTCTTTATAAAAGAACAATTTGTATTCTTCTGGGTATATATCCAGTAATAGAATTGCTGGGTCACATGATATTTCTGTCTTTAGTATTTGAAGAAACTTCAGACTGTCTTCCACAATGGTTGAACTAGCTTATACTCTCACCAATAGTGTATAAGTATTCCTTTTTCTCTGCAACCTCTCCAGCATCTGTTATATTTTGACTTTTTAATAAGAGCCATTCTGACTGACATGAGATGTTGTCTCATTGTGGGTTTGATTTGTATTTCTCTAATAATCAGCTATGTTGAGCATGTTTTATTTGATTGTTGGCTGCATGTATGTCTTCATTTGAAAAGTGTCTGTTCATGTCCTTTGCTTGCTTTTTCATAGGGTTGTTCTTCTTAGAAATTTGTTTAAGTTTCTTATAGATGCTGGGTATTAGACCTTTGTCAGATACATTGTTTGCAAAAATTTTCTCCCATTCTCTGTGTTGTCTGTTCATTCTGTCGATACTTTCCTTTGCTGTGCAGAAGCTCATTAGTTTAAATACCATTAGTCATTTTTTTGCTTTTGTTCCAATTGCTTTTGATGTGTTTGTCATAAAATGTTTGCCCTTCCTTATGTTCCTATGAAGGATATTGCCTAGGTTGTCTTCCATGGTTTTTACAGTTTTGGGTTTTATGTATAAGCCTGTAGTTTTTCTTGAGTTAATTTTTGTATTAATGTACGGTATGAGGAAGGGGTCCAATTTTAATCTTCTATATAAGGCTATCTGAATAGAAAATCCTTTCCCCATTGCTTGTTTTTGTCAGATTTGTCAAAGATCAGACAGTTTTTTGGTGTACAGACTTATTTCTGGGTTCTGTATTCTGTTACTTTGGCCTATGTGTGAGGTTTTGTACCAGTACCATGCTTTTTGGTTACTGTAGCTCTGTAGTATAGTTTGAAGTCAGGTAGCATAGTACCTCCAGCTTTGTTCTTTTTGCTTAGAATTGTCTTGGCTAATTCAGGCCCTTTTTTTGTTCTAGATGACTTTTAAAATAGTTTATTTTCTAGTATGTGAAGAATCTCAATGGTAGTTTAATAGGAAAAGTACTGAAATCTATAACTTGTTTTGGGCGGTAGGGCAGTTTTCATGATATTGATTCTTCCTGTCCATGAGCATAGAATATTTTTCATTTTTTTGTGTGTCATTTCTGATATCTTTGAGTAGTGTTTTATAGTTCTCCTTGTAGACATACTTCACCTCCTTGGTTAGTTGTATTCCTAGATGTTTTATTATTTTTGTGGCAATTGTGAATAGGATTGTGTTCCAGATTTGGCTCTTGAATTTACTGTTGTTGGGCATATAGGAATGTTAGTGATCTTGCACATTGATTTTATAGTCTGAGACTTTCATTATTTGATGGATATAGAGTTTCAGTTTTGCAAGATAACATTTATTTTAGCTCTTCGCAATGCCTACTTATTACTTCATTTTCACTCACTGATTCAGGGAATTTGATCAATAAGACCTTTGTATTTTTGTATTTCATTTTCTAGTGCCATTAGCAATTCCTTTTGTTTCGTTTTGTTTTTGTCATCCTACTTAAGTACCTAATGTTTTTGGAACTCTCCCTAATAGATCTGGTACACCTCTTAATTAGCCTCTCTCCTCTGAACCATGGTTTTATTCTGGACTGCATATTAGAATCATGGTTAGAGCTTCAAAACACTTCTGTCCTTGACTCAATCATTTGAATCAGAAATGTTAGGGATAGGGCCATGCCATTTTCATGTTTAAAGTCTTATCACATGACTTACATGCAGAGCGTGGATTGAGAACAACTGTTCTGTCTTTTCTTACGTTTCTTTCCATTTAATTTTAACTTCCTTCATTCCATTCCCTCGAGATCTCATTAAGAAAAAGGAAATTAGTATTTTATTAGACCATTCTCAAGAGTTAATAATTGATATTATTAAAATAAAAGTATAAAACATAACCCATTAACATAAAAGCATTTTATCTTTCTGAGAGACAAAAACCTAGACAGAAACATCTGTCTTAAGTGAAATATAATGGCAATTCATGGTAATTGCTTGCATCAGAAAAAATGCTACATTTATTTGGCTTCTAATAAAGTGAAGGACATGTTTTTATTTTTGCTTCTCCACACAAATATGGTAGAGATAGTTACTTATCCCATCTATAATTGAGCCCACCCTAAGGTATATATTTCCAGTGTGTCAGATTTGTATTACTGTCTTTTTAAAATAGAAATGAGTTACTGTGCATATGCAACAGCCTTTTCTAAAGCACAAAATCAGATTTTTGGTCAAATAAATATAGGAAAGCCTAGCTCCTATAATATCCTCCTGGAAATTACCATTCTTTATCTTGTAAAAAGACCCACAATCTCAACCAAACAGAAACGTAAATTGGTATATCATTTAGCGTTCTCCCAACTTGTTTCACCAGTGTAACCTGTCACCAAAGTACATCCCGATACAAGTGCTTAGCAGACAACAATTTGGAAAATGTTACTATACAGTGTTGTTTGCTGAATAGTTTCTCCTCTAAATTCATATGCTGAGGTCCTAACCCTCCATTACCTTTGAATGTAAATGCATTTGGAGATAGGATCTTTAAAGAGGTAATTCATGTTAAATGAGATCATTAGGGTGGGACCTTATCCAGTCCCTGTAAGTGATGTCCTTAAAGGAAGTCAGACAAGACCATGTGAAGACAAAGGGAGATGGCAGTCATCTACAAGCCAAGGAGAGAGGCATCAAGATTAAGTCCGTCCTGCCAAAACCTTGATTCCAGCTTCTAGGACTATGAGAAAATATTTTCTGTTGTTTAAGTCATTGAGCCCAGGGTATATTTTGGCAGCTTTAGCAAAATAACATATACAGTAAAGTCCTGTATTACACATAGGACACATTTTTAGGCACTTGCTACTTTTAACAGAAGTACAAGTATTCATAATTAGAATGCAGTTAGTGATACTTTAATGTCAACAATTAAGGCATTAATACCACTGCATATTCCCAGTGCACTGCAGCCTATAAAACATAACATTCTTTATTAACCTCAATAACAAGGTAGCTAGCATTGTTGTTCATTTCATAAATGAGAGAAAAGTCTCTTAGAAGTCACAAAATTTATACAAAGCTATATGTCCATGGAGTACTGTTCATAGGGCCAGAATGGGGGTCCTCTTATTCTATGTCCAAGGCTAAAACACAGAATAACACCATTATTTTAGAAATGTCTCATTATAAACCTTCAATAAAACCTTCCCAAATGGCAAATTAACATCCCACTTGATGTTCACTAAAGAAGCAGCATGGTAAGAATAATTAACAAGCCTCCATCTGTGGGAATGTTTTTCTGGAAGCAATGAATCTCTTAAAAAGTTTTAATCTCGAATTTATAGCATATATAAGAAATATTGTGACTTCAGATTGCTTGCTCAATATACAACAGAATTCTTTATAATGGATTGATAAGTATTTAATGTGAAACTGGAAAGTACGCTGGCCAGTAAATGTATAAAGCATCAACTGAGGAATACGACAAAATTGAGTCTATATAACACGATTTCCTATATGAGAATAGAAAATATATCAATTAAGTATATAAAGAAAAACAGAGATTGTGTGAGTCTGAAAAAAAATATCCTATAATATTAAACATAACTATTACTTTATTTTGCCTAAAATATTGGGGACTTGAACTTATTTATTTAGTTCAGCATTTAGTACTTGAAAATATTTAGCATATCGGGATAAATTTTAGTTAAATAAAGCAAAATCCAGTAGTTTCATTCTAATAAAAAGAAGGCATATGTGCAGTGTGGTTTTTATTATAACATCAGTTTGTCATCATGATCCTGTTACTCTGATCTGTGCTCTGAAAACAGCCCCAAAGATTACTAGTAATGCTGATACCTACACCTGCACTGCATGGATCAATAAAGACATCATATAATTTATTAATATCTTGGTATTGAAATATTTAAATGACTGATACAGTTTTAAGTCATGGTGAATTACACAAGCCAGCTAATCAATATATCAAGTGTAAATAGAAACAATGATGTCCCTTTCTTTCCCGTTCCTGTTGGATTTAAGAGAATGACTTCATAGGATTGTCTCCATTTAAGTTCCCATATTTATGAGGATCAAAATTTCTTTGGTTTTGAAAAAATGCAGAAAGAACCAATAAAACAGATATGAAGATTATAAATGGTCTTAAACATAACACCTGTCTTCATAGTAAAGATGTTCCTTTAGAAGAATTTAAGTCATACATTTACTTTTACCATAATAAATCACCGTCATTACTTACTCACTCATCTGCATTCAAATCATGACAGGATGAGGTGTCAGTGACTACATAAATATGAATATTGTACACATAATAAAAATTGCACCATAATGACTAACATCATGCCTAAAGGGAAAAGCAAGACTTCCAGAAAAAGATCCATGAAGGGATTTGTTTCCAGTCACGTTTTGACTAAAAAGCAGAGGTTATTTCTGAAGAGATCAGCCTTAATCATGCTGAAGTATTTGTAATCAGCATTAGACTATTTTTCTGGGCGTACAATTGAATATTGAAAAACACTGGCCTCAAAGCACACTTGCTGTTTCATCACTACAGAAACCAGCAGGTTTTATTTTAATTCAGTGAAATATTGCCTGGTATTTATAGTTTTTCATCAACTAGTCTAAAAACTGGACTTACAAAAATAGTATTTGCTTTGCTCCCGATTGTGTCAACTTAAATGGCAAATACAAAAAAGTAATACATAATTTAAAAAATATCTTGCATATTAAAGCATTGTGTTTTAACTGTTAAAATTTTGTAATCCACATGTCCATTACAATTTTATTTACAACAAATGTGGAACAATCTAAATGTTGACAGAAGGGTAATAAATAAACATAGAGTGTTCATATACCATATGATAATATTGCATCCTCATAATGTGTATGGGCTAACTCATTTTAGTAAGCTGGAAATATGCTCACAATAAAATGTGAAAAGAAAAATAGGAAACTTTATGAAAATGAGTTCAATTGTATAAGGAAAAATGGACTTGGACATACATCCAAAATATTTTGAATGGTGTCTCTTTATAAAGGTTAAAGTTGATTTTGTTTTCTTTTGAAATATTTTTTCATTTTTCAAATTTTGCTCAAGGGTCAGGAATTACTTAATCATAAAATGTGTATTTCTATTGACAGCTCCCCTATGTAATCTCAGGCATGGTCTATTTAAATTCACTGAAGCACCACCAAAATTGAGTAACCGTACATTCCTCCATGCTCAGACAAAATTCCAATTCCTTAGAAAACACCTTGAGCTTCATCCCACTTTTAGACTCTGCATTATTTTCATTCCATATGCAATGAGCAAAGATGGGATGTACAAGACTTGTCAGAGCCTGATCAGCATCAATGTCTTTATTCTATTCTCTTTTAGTGTCTGTTTTTTTTTTTTTTTTTTTTTTTTTGCCTGTACTAACAGCATGACTTTTCTTGATGAGCATCTAACAAGAGGAAGATGATGGCTGTGCAGCAGGAGTAGAAGCCAGTTGTAGTAAAAGCCTGATATACTGCAAGATGAGGCCAAAATCCTGTGAGGTGGAGCTGAGAAATGGAAGCTTAAGCCTTATCCTGGTACTTATCCAGCCATGTGCTCGAGAGCACATCATTAACCTCTCTCAGCCTGATTTTTTCAGCAATAAGAGGAAAAGATCATCTATATGAAATGCACTGTTTTGGACCTATCAGGACATTTCTAACACTGGGCAATTTATTTCCCATGCAGGAAATAAGCAGCTCCCACAATCACAAGTCTGTCATTTTGAAACAGGCAAATATGAGGCTGATTTCTTGCCTTTAACCTGCAACTTATCATGCTGAGAATAGCTATTTAATATTAATGAAATCTGACTTTCCACTGCTTAATTTCATTTTTAAAAATAAACAAAATTATTCAAATCTTTTAACAAATTTCATCAACCTTCATGTTTGATGACCGTCCCAAATATCTGACTGCATGTAAATGATTCCAAAACTATTAATTTGATGAAGCCAAACAGCATTTGATCCAGATATAAAGAAACAAAGACAAAATGCAGGAGAATTCCAAGTGAGATTGGAAAAAATATCTACAAAGTAATGTAACTTCTCTAGTAACAAGGAAAGGAACTGATGAAACAGTAATCTACTAAATATGTTACCTAACAGAAACAGCACATTAGTTGTCTGGCATCTCATAGATTTAACAGTTTGATTGGCAGAAATGTTAATGTCAAATAAATGCTCCAAGTGTTCTGACCCTGCCTCGCAACTCCCTACATATTTCATGTAAGACAATTTTTAAACTATGTGTTAGATTAATTAATTTAATCATAATTCATAGGAAATAGAGAGTGAGAAAGATAGGATAATAGAGATTTAATGGCTGTTGGTTCTAGATTACAAGGAGGTATTTAATAAAAGACTTGGCAATGAGCAGAGATAGTGCTACTGCACCGCAGCCTGGGCAACAAAGCAAGACTTCGTCTCAAAAAAAATGACTTGAAATTTGAAATTATTTGTTTGAACAGCACATTGAACCACCTATTAGAAGACTACAAGTGACTACAGCAGAAGGTCACCATATTCGTAATATTTTCCCCATTACAATATTTTTTTTTTTGAGACAGAGTTTCACTCTGTTTCCCAGGCTGCACTGCAGTAGTATGATCTCAGTTCACTGCAGCCTCTGCTTCCTGGATTCAAGCAATTCTCCTGCCTCAGCCTCCCAAGTAGCTGAGATTACAGGTACCTACCACCCACACCTTTTTTTTTTTTTTTTTTTTGTGAATCTCATCTAATTAGTTAAAGATCTTAAGTGGAAAACCAGAGGTTTTCTAGAGAAAGAATTTAGCAGTTGCTTTATGAAGCTATCATGCACATTATCTAATTTTAACAAGTATTTCTAGGATATAAGCTGTGTATGTCCATAAGCAAAGTGTAAAATTAATTGGCAGTATCATCTGGTGTGTCTCGTCATTTGACCCCACAAGCTAACTTACAGTGTATATTTAAGAAATGCCCAAAATGTCTACATTTGTGAACTTCAGTAATGACAAATGTCTCATAAGACAAGTAATTGTACTGTATTTTAAATATTTAAAAATGTAAGTCTCAAAATAGTAATAGAGTATACCAGTTTGTTCTTGCATTGCTATAAAGAAATACCCAAGATTGGGTAATTTACACAAAAAGGAGATTTAATAGGCTCACAGTTCTGCAGGCTGTACAGGAAGCATAATGCTAGCATCTGATTGGCTTCTGGGGAGACCACAGGAAACTTAATCATGGTGGAAGGCAAAGGGGAAGCGGGTACATCTTACGTGGCCTGAGCAGGAGGTGGGGAGGTGCCACATGCTTTTAAACAACCAGATATTGTGAGAACTTTATCATATAAATAGCAGGATGGTGCTATATAACGAAAGGATGGTGCTTTACCATTCACAAAGGATCCACCCCCATGATCCAATCACCTCCCTCCAGACCCCACCCCTGACACCAGGGATTACCATTGAACATAGACTTGGGTGGCCACATGAATCCCAACCATATCATCAGCATAAAATACAGGTTCGTTGTAGTGTTGAGTGGAATGTATTACATTTGATAGGAAGTCAGATAAAAACACACTTTGTTATTAGAGTAAATGTAAATAATTAGAAAGGACAAGAATTCTTGCTTTTTATTAGACTTTCAGTGTAACTGCATGGATTCTGGCTTGCTTCATCTGTTACAAATGAACAATAATATTATGGGTTAGGGAGGTTGTAAAGTTTCATGACATAATTTACATGACAGCTCTTATCATAATTTATAACAGAGGTAGAATTGGAAAATTATAAATGTTTAATTCTTAATCCATTCTTAATTTTAAAAGCTAAAACCAAAGATGCAAGTTTTAAACTGACACAAAACTATGAGAAAGGAGTACACCTATTGAGATATAAATATATGTGTGTATAAGTGCAAAATCTGAAACATATTTACTACAGTAGTTGATACCTTGATGTCGCTAAGAATATAATTAGCCTTGATGTCATGATGATTACTTCATGCCAGCTTTATACTTATTTAGTCCTAAAATTATAAAGTTTATAAGAAGCTTTTGTGTGACTTTCTACCTTCACTACAAAATTTACTGTTATACATCACTTAAACCTAAGACAATAGTTCCTATTTAATTTTGTGGGGAATTATACTTACCCATTTTTGTTTGCTGTAGAAAATTTAATTTTATTATTTTTAGCTCATTATAACTTCACTGATTTTGTTATGACAACATCAACAGCCAAAAAATATGTTGGTAATAACCTGTTTTCTTTCATGTATCAATCATACCATAAGAAAAAAAAATGCTGATTGTGGCAAAGACATTTTCATAGCTCAAAACCAAGTTTTGACTTTTTCCTTGATAGTACCTACCATGCTATGAGTGAGCAGAAAATGCAAATTAACTGTATATTACCTCCAAATCTGAGTTCACACCTCAAAGAAACAGAAATAAAATTTTTATAAATGTCACCAATTGAGGCATTGAATTAATTTTTATTGGTAATTTATAAAAATTGTGCATACATGTGAAGGCTGGTGTCAATTATCCTGATAATTTTGCTCACATCAGCATTTAATTTACCATTACATTTAGGTGTGTTTTTAAATACCCAGCTATTCCACTGTGAAAATTGGTAGCCTGTCTGAAAATCTGAACTTGTTTAAAATTCTACTAATGATTGTACTTGAAGCCAGGAATTTATCGAATGCTTACATTTTTCTCGTAGTGTTTGGTAATATTTGGAAAATATTTTACCATCACCACCATTCAAAAGAAAACCTTGTCTTTGCCTTTAATGACCAAAGCATTTACTTTTTCTTGGAAATGTTTTCAGCTGCAGAAAAAGGTTTTCATTTAGAAATGTAAACATTTTGGCTGTTAGGGTGGTACCAAATAAAAGATTCCCTGATTGCCTTAAATGAGCCATTTAGAAAACCCTTGCCAATGTAGACATAGTCAGTCGGTATTCTACAATGTGTCAAAGTATTCCACCTTCTTTGGTGCTTTGTAAATCACACCAGGGATTTGACTAAATTAAGTCAGCTTTTTCACTAGAAACCAGATGTTGCACCTCCACTGAGTTTTACTTGGGAAAACAATTCATTATTAAAGTGACTATGAGCCAAGCAATCAGGAAGAAATATCACATCTGGCTGTCAAAATGTATGCCAAGTTTCAACCTGCTGCAATAGAAAATCTTCAAGGTAACACTCAAACCCCCAGAAACTAAAATCTGGAATGACATAAGATGATTACTAAATTTTCGAGATTCCAGAGGTGTGTGATAGACCATAGAGTATGGTCAAAAAAATCCCTAGTAGGGTTAGAAAATAGGCTGAGGTGTCTAACATGAAGCAGGTTGTGTATGTGTGTGTATGTGTGGCAAGAAGCCCACATCACTAAATCCAACCTGAATCAGAGTCCTAACTCTTAGCCAGTGCATCCAGATGCTATAGATAATGTAATCCAACAATGTAGAATATAAAGGAATGGGAGGAAAAAAAAAAGGTGGCAGGTTAGATATAAGGAAGAAGAAAGGAAAACAAGAAGAAAAGAAGGGAGGAAGGGAGGGAGGAAAGAAACACTTTGAAGTTGGAGGCATATTGATAAACTTTAATGCATATCCAAGACCTCCTGGACTGTGGCTTATAAATAATTGCACTTTTCTCACCCACAGGATTCCTAGCTCCTAAGAGATTAATCGTTTAAGAATACATCGGTTTTTCTGTATATTCTCAAAGGAAGGCCTTACATGAGCAAATTGTTGACTGCAGTCACCACATAGGGCCCGCCCTGTTTCCCTCCTCTTGCTCTTGTATCTTTTATTCCCCTGCAGTGTCTGTTGACTCCAAATGTTGGAGCCTTCCGATTTCTTTTTTCCTAAGGATGGTAATTTATGTTCTACAAAGTATTGATGATTTGTAGGAAAGATGGGAGAATGATTTTTTTCTCTCATTCAGTTTCATATTTTATGGGACTCTGGGCACAAGGTGATTGCCAGCCTAGGTGATATAATCTTCCTTGAATGGTTAAGTCAGCTTCTGGCCCTTTCTTCTCTACCATAGGAAATCAAATCTAACCTTGGGGGCTGACCATGGGTTACACAATTTCTTATATTTTACTTAGTCTTTCACTATTAGCATCATCCCCTGTTATAGTTGATTCTATGTGTCGACTTGACTGGATCAAGGAATATCTGGTTAAATGTTTTCTCTGGGTTTGTTTGTGAGAGTGTTTCTGGATGAGATCAGCATTTGAATAGCTGTACTCAGCAAAGTAGATTGTCTTTCTCCAGGTGGGCAGACATTGTTAAATCCATTTTGGACCTGAACAGAACAAAATGTGTAGGAGGATGGACTTTTTCCCCTTTTCCCCATGTCATACTTGACAGGAATAACTCTTTGCATCTACCCCTGCACTTGGACTGGGATTTAAAGCACTGGCTTCCCTGGTTCTAGGCCTTTGGAATTGAACTTTTGATTTGGAGTGACACTGGATTTTCTAGATCTACAACTTATACATGGCCAATTGTGGGACTTCTCAGCCAATTTCTCACAATCTCTCATTCCCTCTCTCTTTTTCGATCTCTCTCTCCCCCTCCTCCTTCTTTCTCAAACCTTAACACATCCCCCAATTACAAACTATTTCCTCTTTCAAGCTTTCAAAGAAAAAGTTCCTCATATGCTAGCGCATGTATAAATATACAGGGGAAAGATGCTTATGTGCTTGTAAGTTTGTAGTAAGAGCATCCCAGATCAGGTAACTCCACTGCATACATACTTATGCATAATTATACACATATCCCTAACTCTAACTTTTTAATTCCATTCTTTTTATAATTTCAGTTTATGCATAAATTTTTATACATAAAGTACTTTTCCTAATTGTCCAATTTTATTTTTATATTTTTTCCTAAAATAACCTTACCAGATTTTATGAAAGGCAGAAAACATTTCAACCAAACTACCCATTTTGAAGGGAGCAAATATATTGAAAATCAACATTTTTTTAAAAAAGATTATTTAATGTCTTTATTGAATTAATTGTTTCAGTGGATGTACTAGTTATCTCTTGCTAACAGATTACCCCAACACGTAACAGTTAAAAAAATAAACATTTCTTATTGCACTCTTTTTGTGAGTCAAGAGTTCAGGAGCCACTTAGCTGAGTGATTATGACTCAGGTTCTTTCCTGAAATTGTACTCAATATCCTGGTCAAGGCTTCAGTCATCTAAAGGCTTGGGTGGGGCTAGAAGATAAGCTTTCAATATGGTTCATTAACATGGCTGTTGTCAGGAGACTTTCTTTTCTTCTTGCCATGTGGACCTATCCATAGGGCTGCTCCAACATCATCATAATATGGAAGTTGGCTTCTCCAAAAGTGCTTTAGCCAAGACAGAGCAAGAAGGAAGGCACAACGCCTTTTAGGACTTTGTCTCAGATGCAACACATCATCACATCTACTAGTGTCTCTTCACTAGAAGTTAGTTACTAAATTCAGTCCACATTTAGAATAAAGTCGTATCTCTTGAGAAAAGAAGTATCAAAGACTTTCTGGATGCATTTAAAAACCACCACAGTAAGAATAGTTAAAGTGTTTGGTAAAGGTTCAGGATACATGGCCAAGACTGAGTGAGTCCTTCCCCACATCAGCATTTCAGTCTAAAATATTATTTTTTGAGAAGAGGAAAATATCTTACTCTAAAACAGTTTTATTTGGCAGATATGTACATTTGGATATATGTGGAAGGTTTTATTTTTTTATCTTATTTTCTTTATTTTTTAGTGACAGGAACTCTGTATTCACAGTTGTGATCATAGTGCACTACATCCTTAACTTTTAGTCTCAAGCTATTCTCTTGCCTCAGCTGAGACTACAGGAATATGCCACCACACTTTGCTCTTTGTCTATTTGAAAGTCCATACCTGACTCAGAAGGGACAGACAGACTCTATTCTCAATCTCTTCATCTAATGAGAACCAGCTCAGCTGGGAGACTCCCACCAGGTGGGCTGAAGGTATTGAGAGGCAGTGAGAGGCAGACACCCAGGCAGCCAACAGAGTGGATCTACTCTGGGGACCAACAGCCTGAGAGCCTGTGGGGCTTGCAGCATTCCAGGACTGAAGGCCTTGGGCAGAGATTCATCCATGTATATATTTGCTCTTTGACAGGTGATTCTTACTAATCCACAGGTGTTCTACATAACTTCAGAATATACCAGGTAGGCAGCTATTGCCTGCCTACCACTAATCACAAACTAAAAGTAATTTCCACAAGGGAGCCATGGTGGCAGGGTAAACTTAATGTTTCTCAACATTCATCCTTTTTGTGTCATGATGATTTTGCCCACCATTTGTTTCCTACTAACTGAGCAGAAACATCTTCATTCGAATGATAGTGCCTATATGACAGATGGTACTTTGGAATGGCCTGGACAGGATGCTTATATGAGACATAGGAATAGCATACATGATTTTCTGATTGGGAAAACGTAATACTACAGATTGAACATATTGCCATTGGCAAAACAGTTCAAAGTACCCTAATGAGCTAGAGGAATGTTAGAAGTGAATACATACCAATATAAAAAAATGTTACGATGATAAAAGTCTGCTTCACCATTACATCTTAGGGACTCTTCAATGTAACAATAACAACAAGAGAAATAGGTTATTCAATTTTTTTATCCCTTAGATTAGCAGTTTAATGTGTATGTAGTAAGATGGATAATAGACATCTGCTTTAGTAGAAGTGAGCGTCAACAGTAGCAGTATGGGCAGCAAATTTTTATAATATTAGCAATTCAAATTCACATATCAGATTAGTGTGGTATTGGAATCATTCATTAAAATATGCTTGGAGGCCAAAACTTTTCTCAGCAAAACTTTCAATGATTTTTAAGCAGAACAATATGGTGTTAATGTATGTATCAAAACATGCTACCCAATGACATTAAGATGATTTGATCTTCCGCCATAAATTTAGTATCATAATATCAAAATATATTTGAACTGTGGGTTAAACAGAACATTCTAAAATTGCAACCTCACTGCTGCTCTTTCAAACTTAATACAATCATGGCAAATCCTGTGATGCCAGCATTTAAGAGAAAGTTAGGCTTTCATCTATTTTAATTCAACCTCTAACTAATCAACATGGAACTTGTTTTCAATTAGTCACTCAAATATACCTTTGAGATATATAAAAATGATTCATTATCAAATTCAATTATATACAGGTATGATAAATTCTAGTTTTTCTTCTGTCAAACAAGTGAGACATTTTATTAATGAGCTCTTTAAAAGCAGCCATTGCAAAATGACTTTTTTGAATTTGAGTGCAATATTGACACTTTAAAAAGCTACCTAAATTTATGAAAACACAGTTATAGCAGGACCTGTTTTATTTTTTTCTATAGTGCCTCAGTATCGGTTTACTTTTGCCATATAACAAATTGCCCCAATACTTAGGGACCAAAAATAGCAACCATCATGTATTTGATTTATAATTTTTTGAGTTGGTTAGATGATCTGTCTGGACTGAGCCAGCTCAGCTGCTAGCTTCTGATCTCAACCATATATCTGTAGTTATTTGGTGGGTTGACTGAAGGCTGGATGATCTAGGATTGTGTCATTCCTATACAGATGGTAGTTGGTAGCCAGTTACCTTGGTTAATGTGGGCTTAGGGCCACATGTTTCTTACCATTGAGTAGAGTGTCTGAGCTTTTCACATGGTGGACTCGGTGGTTTCCAGAGCAGCAAGAAAAGAAAACCTTTTTTGCTGGTATGTTTGCCAATGACTCATTGGCCAAAGTAGGCAGCATGGCTGACAGAGATGCAAAGGCAGGAGAGACAGTCGCCACTTATTGGTGGGAGGATCTGTCATGTCACAATGCAAAGCCAGAAAGATAAAGAATTTACTGCCATATATACAGTGTACAGGCAACTCTCTTGCCTTTGTAGGGGCCAGTAGGGTTTATTGCATGAGCATGAGTACTGTGTAATAGTAAAATGACTGTATGTTTTAGAAGTCAGGAGAATAAAGTAACCCTTCATTCAACTATTAATTCATTGCTTTATTCCTTCAAACATTATACATTTATTGAACATGTAGATTATAACAGATAATTCACCTAATAACCATTGATTCATCAAATACTTTTTGAGTATGTCTCATGTTCTAGTTGCCATTCTGGGCACCAAAAGTTTACAGAGGACAAGACAGTAATAAAGAGGACAAAACTATGCTCCAGTGAAATTTGCATTCCATATGGATATACACAAAAACAAATATTAGTAAAAGAATCCCTTTGCCACAGTTGATCTGAGAAATGCGCTTTGAGGAGTCAATGTTTCAGTGGAGACCTGGCCATAGGGAAGAACTCAGTCTTCAAAACAGAGATTCCGGCACTGGAGGCAAACGAAACATCTGGGTGCCACATTCTGAGGCTAAGATGAGCTGGACATGTTCAGAGAATAAAATGAAACAAGCACCTGACCACTTGTCTTGGTAGAGGGTACCAGGAAAGGAGTCAAGGGCTAGATAATGCCCAGATCTTAAATTCCAGATTCGGGGATTTATGCTCATTTTCAGTCAGCAGAGGCATAGTCTAGGAAGCAAAAGGGTGGGGCATAGGTCCCATATGCCCAAGGGGCATACCCCCATAGCCCCATAAACTTTCTGCTTCATAAGAAAGGGCAGACATGGAGCAGGGCCAGAGCAGGGTCTTCTACAGCACAGAGGCCTAGAAAGGAAACCCTATAATCAGTCTAAGGGTATATTCCCGCCTAAAAGGAGTTCATATTTTAGTTGAGGGAATAGTATTTTGAATACAGGGTGAAAAATGAGGACTATGCACATATTTCTTGACTCATAAACAAATTTCATGGACAATAAAAATTTTAAGAGTATATACTTTAAAGCATTATAAAAAAAATTACCCAAAGCAAGAGCTGATATATATTATATTCCTTCCTTAAAAATAATAAATAAAAATACCTGTGAATTACACTGTCAAGCCCAATGGGGCCTACAAAAGAGGATTTCATAAAATCTAGTCATTGCCTTAATTCCCAAACCTGCTCTTAATTCTGTACTTTGACTTCCAGACTTGTCATTCCCTAATTCTTTGTGTCTTTGGTATCCACACTATTGGAAACACAGATGTCAGCTTAATCTTTTATGTTACACATATGTCCAGTATTTCAGATCACACTTGCCAACATTAGTGTGAAATATCTATATATGATTACATTCGTAAGACAGGGATTCAATCCCCCTTTGATTAACTATTATAGCAGTAGTGTGACTGAAACACTACATGCCAAGAAAAGTGATCTAATTTATGGTGCATGTTAAAAGGATAAAGAAAAATTATATATTAATCTATAAAGAAGATGACCACAACTCTACAAAATAACCAAAGGTCAAAATGTTAATTTAATATTGGTAATCATTCTTTTTTTATTGACATTTTAAAAAGCATAGTGCTCATTTTAATTTAGTTTTTTTTCTATTTTTTTAAGTTAAAAGAACAATTTGTGTTTGTATTTCTCATCCTTTAAGATGTATGACTGAATTGATGAAACTTTCTATACTGTATGGAAGATATGAAATGTATTTTGAGCCCAAATTATTGGTAAAAAAACATATTTAGAACATACCTGCCTTCTTTTAAGAATCTCATTATTTCCCTTTCTCTCTATTCTGTTTGTTGCTGCATTGCTTATCCCTCTTTTCACCAAAAAAATCCAAAAACACATGACACAAAAACTATTTATAAATATACAAACAAATCATTTCTCTTTGCTGTTGTGTAGACTAAAATAATAACTCATCAAGAACAGCTTAGGCAAGCACTTATTTACAGGGTTTAAAGCATCATGTGTACTAAATGATGGTTTTATTATATCATGTGCAAATACATTTTCAATATTGCACTATTGGTACATAAATTAATATTTATTAGTTTTAGGAAAAGTGGAACAATTAAATAAATGTATCCATCAAATATTCATAATTTTATATGTATTATATCCATGATTATTGATATTTACTCATTCAACAAATACAGATGAACCTTCTACTATGTTTCACATACTGTACTGAACATTTGGAATAAAAAGTTCTATACAATATAACAGGAGAGACAACCTAGTAAAGGATCATGAAGGCCAAAAAGATGAATCATCTTACTGATGCTTGGGCTAGAGAATATCAGTGAAGCTTCCTCAGAGATGGTGACATGTGAATACAGACTTGGGAACAAACTAAAAGTTTATTCGTTTATAAAGACAGAAATAAACGGTAGACAAGGACAGCCACTGGGCCTAAGCACAGAGGTGGGAAATAGTCCCCTACATCCTAGGCCTGATGAGTGGTTTTGTTATACTGGATCTTAGGGGCTTCAATAACAATGAGGCTGAAAAACACTAGTAAGGACCAATTGATCCAAAAGTTTTTATATTCCATACTAAAGAGTTTAAAATTCATCTTGACCATATGGAAAACAACTGGAGAGTTCTGAGCATGGAGGGGTTTCAGAAAAATTAATTTGTGAGCAGTGTAATGGGCTGAACAACAAAGAGGTAAGTTAGAAAGCTCCGATGCCTGGAGCCTGAATAAAGTTCGCACATAGGAGGACAGGAAGTTAAGGTTGGCTCTGCTGACATGGAAGGTAGAAGGAGACATGCTCCTAAATTGGAGTCCCAAACGTAACACTGGGGAAACCCAAAGGTATAGAGCAGCCACAGTGGGAGTTTTCTGTCAACTTTTCCATAATGCTGTTAGCATCATTGCCTAGGGCAATTTTATTCAATTTTTAAGTTTCTACTCACATTTAGAAATACATTTTACTTTCCAAAATTGTACACAAGTCTCCATGACTCGCCATCATCCAACCTTTTCCTCCTCCACACAAACCTATAATTCAAACAACATTTTCATAAAACTACAGTAGTCCCCCTTATCCTCAGGGAGTACACTCCAAGACCTCCAGTGAATGCCTGAAACCACAAACAGTACTGTACCCTACTATGCACAGATTCTTCTTCCTTCTTCACAATTTCATGAATAGAAGATTCATTTTTACCATAATCTTAGCAATCTCAGCATAGGATTTTTCTTTTCTTTCCTTAGTAAGTAAAAATCTCTCACATTGTCACATAAAGACAGCACTTCATGACTTCTCTTTGACATATCCCAATTGGCAGCATACCTACTCTTGCTCTTTGAGGTCATTAAGTGAAATAAGAATTATTTGAACACAAGCACTGTGATGCTGTGACAGTGGATGTGTTACCCAAAACACCTGCTAAATGACTAACAGGCTGGTAGCATATACAGGTGGAGATCCTGGACAACCCAGGTCCAGAGAGCAAGGTAATATCAGGTTTCATCACGTTACTCAAATGGCATGCAATTTAAAACTTATGAATTGTTTACTTATGGAATTTTTCATTTAATATTTTCAGAGCATTGTTGATCTTGGATAACTGAAATTGTGAAAAGCAAACCTCAGATAGAGGGATACTATTGTACTGTATATTTACCCTTAGTTCATGAGACACATTTGGGCATTGCCTGTTCTTTTTATATCTATTACATTAAAAAAAAAAAAGTTTCTATAGACAAGGCCGGGCACAGTGGCTCATGCCTGTAATTCTAGAATCTTGGGAGGCCAACGTGGGCAGATCACTTGAGGTCAGGATTTCGAGACCAGCCTTCCCAACAGGGTGAAACCTGTCTCTACTAAAATGCAAAAATTAGCAGGTCCTGGTGGTGGGCATCTATAATCCCAGCTACTCGGGAGGTTGAGGCACAAGAATCTCCTGAACCCGGGAGACAGAGGTTGTAGTGAGCTCAGGTTGTACTGCCTGAGCAACAGAGCAAGACTCAGTCAGGGGAGAGAGAGAGAGAGGGGGAGAGAGAGAGAGAGAGAGAGAGAGACTCCCAAAACTGCTTGCATAAGCTTCTATAGCACTGTGATCAACAGTCTGAACAACTCTGTTTTAGAAATGAAAAGAATCTGGACATTCGAGCTTATGGTTGCTTGTGTCCAGGTCCAGCCATGTGTCTGCTGACTTAAAAGGCTAGCCGCAGATGATACACAGACACAGCCAACTGTTTTTGAATTAATTCTCCTCCCTCTACCTCTGGCTACTTTATCACTAAGTACTTAAAAGTACCAGTCGTTACAACAATGTATTTTCTGTTTCTAATAAATCTTCACTGGGCATATCAGAGCATTGTGTTCTAAAACGGTTTAGCAGTAACTATAGAGCTACTAGGTGTCACATGAATTGGATCGAGCTCTAATTGTCTTTCCTCACACACTACTTTATATTTAAATCTCTTAGAAGGTACTCCCAAAATATGTGATCTTATTTCTAGGATTCTATCAAGTAAAGTCATATGCTTTGGCTGTACTGGGGCATATGTCAGATTTGTCATGGATTTTTTTTCTGTGATTTCAAGAAAAGAATGTTTCTTTCATACATCTGTCATAACCACTTAATGGGGAATATGGTATATATTTCCATAATAATTCCATTGTAATTATTATCTTACATTCCCAGAAACATTGTTGGAAGAGCTCATAGAATTTTAACCTATATTCCACTTCCACCTTCTTACCCCATATTCTTTTCTGAGCATGTTTCGTGACTCATTTGATGTATCTTACCACAAACAGAACTTTAATAATAGCTTAAAATTTTCCACATCAAAGGATTTGCAGGTTGTTTGAGAAGCATTGGTATTGACAGGAGCTCAAGGGGAACCTTCCTGGGAGGCCCAGTGGGTCTTCCTCAGATCAACTTGAAAGGTAAAACCAGCACCAGATTTTATGAGTGGGTATTGAAAAAAATCATATGATCCTTTTCAAACCCATTTATATTTCCTCATCTCATGCAAAATGTATTTTACCATGTGAACTAGTATTTCTTACTTATTTGTACTTAATGTCACACACTCCCATTTTAAATGAAGGCTTAAATTTGTTTTCAGACTTTGATTTTTAAAATGTGTGAACTCAGAGGACTGACTCTGTGTTGAAGAACAGACACTCACCCTGACCTTGGCTAGTTTGGCAATCTCTCTGAGGCTCAATTCCTTTCTCTTAGAAGTAGAAACACAATTATGCTTTCTGTCTCACACGCTTGTTGGGGAATGTAAATGTGAACAACTACACCTTATTTAAAAGTCCACACAGAACAATTAGGAATATTATTATGATAATTGATCTTTTAATCTCCAACCAGAAGATTGTATTATATGTTTTTCACTCTCTTCTTTGCAGAATCTTTTTAGTCTAATTTTATAGCGCAGTATCCTTGCTTCCATCTCATCTATTGCATGCTTGCTTTGTATATCTTTTTATTTTCTTGAAACACAGAGACCACAATCACACACATTCATATATATATATATATATATGTGTGTGTGTGTGTATATATATATAAAACCTGTAAAATATATATATATATTTAATATATAT
>NW_022436960.1:18111717-18247283 GCF_009761245.1 Sapajus apella | reverse complement strand
ATATATATTTAATATATATATAAAACCTGTAAAATATATATATATATATATATATATATATATATATATATCAGGTTATATATACACATATATACATACAGGTTAATACACACACACACACACACACACACACACACACACACACAACCTGTCCCTTGAGGCAGGATAATGCTTGATTTCCTTTTCAGTGTCCTTCCTTTCAATGTGTCATGCTTTGTGGTCCCACTGACAAAATTATGGATTGCGCTGAAGTGACTTGGGAACAATTTTGCCCAATGTAAAAACATTTCTTGATTCACTCAAGACATTGGGCTAGGTCAAATTATGCAATGATAGATAAGGACAATATAGGGAAAAGGAAGACTCTTGGAAGCAGGATAATCACCCTGCAAGACAAATGCTACAAGCATGAAGTATGAGCCAAGCATGGGAAACAATATCTCATCAGCCTTTCTTTCTGCATACAGTTTAACTGTTTTATTCTTCACTACTTTACATTGCGCTAGCTAACACTAAAACCCCTCAGGTACTTTTCTGCTTCCTCACCTAGATATTTTGGATATTTTTATAATCTATTCTTACAAAATCAATTCTGTAGTTCTGAAAGAGCTTAAGGCCAAGGTTAAACTCAAACATTCCAATGATTCTCCAGCCAAAATGTACAGCAAGTTAAAAAATATTTATTAACACTTATCTCAGTGTTGACAATTCCCAATGCAAACAAATACTATATTATTACTATTCTTTATCTAAATCAATGATGTCACTACAAAAGTAAAACAACCAAATCAACACACAAAATCGATCCCTATTCCAGGAATATGTCATTTTAAACATTTTTTTTTAAGGAAGAGCATTAAAGCATATTTTTGCAAGTAGATGCAGATTTCTCCTATATCACATTTATCTATACATGAATATCCTACCTACCCCAAGCCTTGCAAAATATGAAAATATTAGATAATTAGAGCAGTACGCTACCTTGAGTAAATCATGTGACTTTTTGTATAAAAGGTTAATGAATCATAATTATAATAAGGTTCATGGAATTTGTTAAATTGTTATAAATGAAAGAAAGATTTGGCCTCAAATCAGCATGTGATTGAATCTTGGCTAGCAGTTTATTAGATAACAATTTCATCAAGTCAGGAACAATTCTGATTATTTGCATTTTCACAGCATCCAAACACTTTCTTCTTTTTATTCACTCCCTTCCTTCTGTTTTCCTCCTATTCTTATTTCTTTTCTTCAACCTAGTCTTTTTCTAGTCTCTTTTCCTATCAATCCATCTATAATCATTCTCTCAGTGCTCTCTAAAGTTTGCTTCCCCAAAGACCTACATACATTTTTCTTTGTTACTCAACTGGTTTGAAATGTTGAACTCATTGCTCTTCCATGAATGCTTTTCCAGTTTCTTAAGAAGTTTGTACTTTGCTGCTGCCTACTTTGCGATATCATTTGAAATGAAACCTGCTTTGGAGATTGCTCAAAAATGCCTTCCCAAGCAAGCAGTTTTCACCAATGATCTTCTGCTTGCAGCAACGCTACCCTGTACACCAAGCCAATTGTTTGGAGTATTCAGACCTGAGCTTCTTTCACTTACTATGGTCTTTCCCACATCTGTTTCTCAAGTAATTGAGCAAAATGTACTACATATAGCAAGATTCAAAAAGTGCACTGTGTCCACCATGCCTCAAGTTAATATAGACACCCATATTGTTCTTGATGACTATTTCTCTTGAGATTGTCACTTTTTTCTTAGCTAGTTTCATTGCCTCCAAGTTGATAAAGGTACAACCTTTAAAGAAACTTAGCAAAGAGTCTAGGTGAACCTTGAACGTTATAGCAGAGGGCTGTTGGAAAACAACTTCTCTGTCACTAGACCAAATCATACTTGACCACATCTGAAATTCAATCACATTTAGGTAGGTTATGATTTTTGAGTGTGTGCATCACAGCACTGCAGTTTAAACTTGTAGTAAATCTAATCTCATTATTTAGTTCTTTAACTGCCTCCCATGATCACTCCCCAACTGAATACATTAGTGCACGTTTTCCCTGCACAACTCAAGGGGGTGTCGCTGTCAGTACAACTGTAGCCTGCAGGCTGGTCGTGAGCGTGACAGGAGGGAGCCAAATGTCTAGGCAGATGGGGGTGGGTCCCCAGTGAAACCCCACCTCCAAGTCACAGATAGTTTAAAGCTTGAAAGGCGAACTACAAGTTAAATTCTCAAACGAGGTTGAAAACTTGTCTTCCCATTTTGCATGTTTTCATCTGATGGATCCCCACTCTTCACTTATTTTACATATGTCTACCATTTCCTGATTGGTTTTTCTGTACTGTCTTGCTCACCTTTGAATGGTGTCTTTGCTTTAACCTTTTTTGCATACTCACAAACCAATCACCATACACTCCCCATTCTGAGTCCATAAGAGGCTGTAGACCCAGCCTCACAAGAGAACTTTCCCACCTTCAGGCAGGGGAACCTCCCACCACTTTCCTTCTTTGCTGAAAGCATTTCTTTTGCTTAGTAAATTCTACTCCACCCACTCTCTGGTGTCTACGCACCTGATTTTTCTTCATTGTGAGACAAGAGCTCAGACCTAGCTAACATAAGGAGCAGAAAGACCACAACAGTCACCTCCAGTGAAGCCCTTTCCTTCATGATTTCCCCAACTTACTTCTCCAGCATCACCTTCCTCTCTCTGTCCCCTTCCTACACAATAAATTTGTACCATTTTTAACTATTTTTTTAAACTTAACACAGTCTGTGATTTTCCAGACATGACTAGTACTGTGTGGAATATTGCTATAATCTTATCTGCCACTCTCACCCAATCTTTAAGTTTCAGTCACCTGCTGTGTGTAAAATTTCCCTATAGAGTAAAGAGTTTACCTCTCTGATCATCTTATGTCTGTATCAAACTTGCAATTTGTCTCAGAGTTTGTCTGTCTTCCCTCTGATCCTGAAGGTTGTTTGGAAATGGATTGTGTTGTGTTTGCCTTTGACCCACAATATTTGTCATGGATTAGACACGAAGGAATTCTGAAAGGGCTAATATGGCAAATTAAAAAATCAGGCTCCCTTGGTTCTATGTTAGCCCTAGGCTCTGCCACTTACATGCTGTGTTATATTAGAAAGACTACTTAACCTCTCTGTACTACACATTATTTAATAGCAAAATGGAATTTGAAGCAATATCTACTTCATGGTGCAATTGTACCTAGTAAATAAGTTAGTACATGTAACATGATCAGAATGATGGTAGATAAACAGCACGTTTGAAATGTTAGCTATCAGTGCTAATAATGTTACCATTATTATAATTATTGAATTATTGCCTCTTTCACAATATTGCCAAGGTATAGTTATCAAAATCTGGGATACATAAGAAGGATTAGAGAAACACTTTTCTTTTTTTTGAGACAGAGTCTTGCTCTGTGGCTCAGGATGGAGTATAATGGTTTGAGGCTCACTGCAACCTCCTCCTCTCAGGTTCAAGTGATACTCCTGCCTCAGCCTCCCAAGTAGCTGGGATTACAGGTGCACACCACCACACCCAGCTAATTTTTATATTTTTAGTAGAGAAGATTTCACCATGTTGGCCAGGCTGGTCTCAAACTCCTTACCTCAGGGGATCCTCCCTCCTTGGCTTCCCAAAGTGCTGGGATTACAGGCATGAGCCACCACTCCTGGCTGAGAAATGCTTTTAATACCCAGAACTCTAGGTTCTGAGGTTCTGGAAGCTGCATTCTTTTTTTCATTTATTTTATTATTTGTATTTTTTGGCGTCCCTGGGTGGGCACAAAGGAAGCTGTACTCTTATGAATAATTCCAAATTTTTAGACACATTTCAACACTGTGAGGATGTGGGGGGTCCCAGAATGCCTTGAGTGATTCTGAGATTCTAAGTTATCATGTAATGATTATACTATATTCTCTATGGTTATTAATACACATCCATACGCACACACACACACCCCCACACACACATACACATTCCATCAGGTTAGAAACATTTTTATCTATTCAAAATAATACAACTTTTTTATAATATTCAGTATTCAAAGATTAATATTTACCTGTGCATTCATTCTCTTTCTTTACTACAGTTATATTTTAATCTACTTTTGGTATTGAGCATTTATAATAATAATAATACTGTTGTCTCACATGCTTATTTTTATAATTTAGTATTTTATAATTTAGATTCCCTATTTCATTTCCTACTTCTTAAAATCATGACATACGACTGTTATACATAAATCCTTTTTAAAACCATGTTTTATGACTTTTATATATAAATCCAATCTCTCAATTAACCAACAACAAAGCCAGATTAATTATGGGGGTGGTTGATGAGAAAACCTGTAAAGAAAACCAATAAAGCCCCAGTATCTCATGGGTTTTCTTGTATTATGTGTATAATAATAAATTATCCTCCCCAATATTTGCATTTTAATTGGAGTTGTGAAAAATTCCATTTTCACCGTTTATTGTATTCAAAGCAAGTGTTGTTTGACTTAAAACCTGGCACATGTAATACCACCAGGTTATTATAATGAAGAGGAAATTTGCAATGTGGACAATTTTGAACAATTATGAACAGAATTTCATATTGATTTTGATTTGGTATATAAAATCAAATACAAAACTCAAGATTTTCCCCAATATGATATAAACACTATAACTATTGCTTTTTTGAAAGTAAATTTTCCACACATTTAAGTGTGTTTGTTTTGTTGTTTGCTTAAAGGGATGCCCAGTAAATAATTAAGTAGAAAATATGGGAACATGGAAAATAAAAGTTCAGCGTTGTGAGTGAAGAGTTATTTTTAATATATTGCATTTCTACATAAGCTGCTTTCGAGCTTTTATAGTGTTTTCAGGTCATTTTTGTTCCTTCACAGATTCTTTTAGAAGCCTCATGTTGAAATGATGATAAATTAGAGACCACCATACAAGTTGAGATGCCTTTCCACAAAGAGATAATTCAGACTTTATATTAAGCCACAATTCTGCTATGCTGATTTCCAATTTAAAATTCTTCATTAACTATCTAGAGAGACTACAAATCTCTCTGAGATATAAAATGCAAGATACAATGTAAAGATCCTTTTAAGTGGATTAATTAAAATTAACTTTTTTTTTTTTTTTTTTTTTTTTGAGACAGGGTCTCACTCTGTCATCCAGGTTGGAATGCAGTGGCATCATCATAGCTCCCTGCATCCTCAGCCTCCTGAACTCAAGCAATCCTTTTTCCTCAGCCTCCCAAGTAACTGGGACTACAAGCTTGTGCCACCACATCTGGCTAATTTTTGTATTTTTTCTAGAGAGGGGGCTTTGCTGTGTCACTCAGGTTGGCCTCAAACCCATGAGCTCAAGTGATCCACCTGCCTTGGCTTCCCAAAGTGCTGGGATTACAAGTGTGAGCCACTAGGCCTGGCCAAAGCTAACTTTTAAAAGTTGTTTTTATTGTAGGTTGGCAATCTAGGTTAGACTCCTTCTTATTTGGCTGTAGCTCCTAACAGCATCTCTAAGACATCATCAGTAAAATTCCTTCTTTTATTTAATACCTATTTTTTAATCACTACTCTGTACCCAGCGCTGTTGTAGTTGCTAGAAAAGACGGATAAAAAGCCAAACCCCCGGTTCTCACAGAGTTTCCATTCTAATGTTGGAGACACATAATGAACAATACATAAACCAGTGTCAGATTCTGATAAGTGCTATGAAGGAAACTAATTCAGGTGAAGGAGTAATTGAGTGAGGGGAAGGTGGCAGGCAAGGTTTTAGAAAATGGAGTAAGACTGTCGATCAGGTGACATTTTATGGGGACAAAAATGAAGTGAAGCAAATCTGTAAATATCTGTGGGGAGAGCTTTAAGCCACGTGACTATGTGGAAGAAAGCAAATGGAAAAGAAAATGCAAAGGCCATGAAGGAGACTTGCTTGTGAAGTTCAAAGCTTTGGCTCTTCTATTTGTTGCCCCTGCTCACCCTACCTGCTTTGAAGCTTGAAAATACTAATCTCTTTTTAACTTTGCATTGTCCATGCCAAAGACCTAAATTTTTTTCCCTTTTGTCTTTTTATAATTTGCTAAAAATTGTTTAAAAATCAGTACATGATTGCTGGTAAAAAGCTAAAATTATGTACGAGAAGTTCTCTACAGCTCTAGCCTACCTCATATCAGCTAAGTAATCACTAAATTTTTTTTATACCCCTTATTCTTTTCCTTTCTTTTTTTGCTTTTATATACACACCTGTGCATACAGCAAGGTATTTGGGTGTTTCTGTGTGTGTTTGGACTTTTTTTTTTCTTTTACTCTTCTGCTTCATTTTTTTTAACCTAAGACTGTATAGACATCGTATTCTTGAAACTATGTATATTCTAGAATTAGCAGTTATTTCTGTTCATAATGAAATATGACAAATAAGTTCTACTTCCCAACCTGTATTATTTCTATCTGCTTACTTTAAACACTAAATTCAAGTTCAAATAGACAATAATCTGAATTCTTTACTGATATCCGGTGACAAAAAAAATTTATTCTAGGCATTTCACATTTTGATTTGCCTTGGTTCAGTTTTACCTTTAGAATCTAGTTACTAACATCAATTAAAATATTTCCTTTCAGAAAATATGTTCATTTTCATGACGTTTCAAATAGCATAACTCCATGACTTTACTTCCCATGACTTTCTCTCTCTTTTCTAATGACTGGTAATTTCTGCCTTGTATTGGCATCTTTTCCACATCTCTACAACCCACTTAAAGCAGCCTGTTTCATTTTGTTCTGTTGCTTATAAGCTTGAGAACAACTAAAGTAATTTTACATCATTTGTTTGTTTGGCTCTTTGAACTGCCCAGGGCTTTGCAAAACAATTTTAAAATATAGTTATGGTGGTTTGCCCAAAGTACATTTTAAAGTTTCTCATAAACAGCTTTTCAGATTGTTTTGCCTGACAAAGATGGAGAAGCAAAAATAAAGAGATCAGTTTTTAACTTCCATGACATCAAAGTTTTAGATTTTTGTAGGCTGAAAGGTTCTAAAAATTTATTTGAGCTTTTTTTTTTCTAATTTTCATGAGCAACTGGCAAAGAGCTCCTACAGTATTCATAAGTACACTTACAATTTTCTTGCCACAACTAATTGAAGAAACAAAACTTACACCCACAAGCAACCGCAATGACCACAGAATGGTGATGAAGTGGCCTATGGTCGGCACTGATTCATTACGTCTGAAATGTTTGCAGTTAAACTTAATGGAGGGGAAATAGGTCTCTCTTTGCAAGTGGTCACTTCCTTTCTTCCACTGATTCAACCACATTATTAAACACAAATAAGAATATATTTTCCCTAAAATTCACAATTTAATTCAAGTGTCTGTTAACACAAATTAACTCTACTGTCTGCTATCAGCAGTATTCCAAGAAACAAAAGATACTTGTTGATTTCAGTTTCTGAAGCCAAAAAGATGTTAATTTGGAATAGGGTGGAGAAAGTCAGAATAATGCTACAGCTCAGTAGAAAGGAAGCTAAAATTACAACTACTACAAAAATTAAAAATAAAAAAAAATTACACAGAAATTCAAAATAAAAAAATTAGAAAGAATGCTATAATTATCAAAACACACAGACAAAATTAATTTTATCAAGCATTATTGTAGATACCATAGAATACAATTTTCTGGCATCTGAATTCAACTGCTGTGGTCAGATACTCCTTCCTCCTGTGCATACATTAAAGAATAGAAGATAAAAAGAAAATCAAAGCCAATAGAACAGAATATCAGTAAGTGTCAAAAAAAATATCAGTTAAGTGGATCCTCCCCTGTAAATTGCTCTTGAAGATTTTAGGCTAATGAAGATCCAATTAAACCGGAAAATAAATGTAAACCACACCATGGTTGCCTGTGTCTCCTTTTGCCTCACTTCTCTTTTGGTCACACCTGATGGTAAAGCACCATATATTGTACTGAAAGAGCATGGCAAAAGTGTCACTCTTTTCTAGCCCACTGTTGGGTTCTCATGATTTCCAATTCTTCTAAGGTTATTATAATAAGAATCTGTTTTTATTTTTCATATTAGAATTAACAGCATTCTGAAAGGTTAGAATAATATCTAATTATACAATTACTGAGTTCTCTGAGAAGGAAAAAAAATTTCATACTTTGAAAGCCTTTCCATTCATCTTATTAAGATACAATAGTAATTTTCCACAGTTGAAATCAGTAATGAATTTTGATCATTTATTAAGTACCTCATAAGCTATATAAAATATTTTGCTTAAACAATTTTAGGTTTTTAAAAATTTTTAATTATGTGATTATGATACAAACATCTTAAAATTATTTCAGACACAATAGTTTATAAAGTCAAGCTTTCATGTAAAACAATACAAGATTCCAGTAGGAAGCCAGTAGGAAGACTCAGAGTGGATTCTTAGATCTTCTTAGATTATATTCTTTATCTCCCACTTCTTATTTTCCTCTACCAAATTTTGTTATTCTATTCTAACTTATTTTCTTTTAATTATTTACTTGTTCAATAATTATTTACCCAACACCGATATTTTGTGTTAGGCATTGTCATAGGCACCTTGAATTCTGAAAAGAACTTAGACAAAAGTTGTTGCTACTATATTTGAATGTAAACAAAGGAAATTTGTACCATGATATGTCAAAGGTGATAAGTAGCAAGAAGAAAACTAAAGAAGGGGTTGAGCAGAGAGTGCAGCAAAGAGAGTGTTGGTTTTAATTATAATTCTGGTCATTTAAAGATATTCTTTGCCCCATGGGACCAGAGGATTGGTTAGCTCAACTTAGAAAAACTGAACATTTTTCTGTGATCATAGGCCCACTCTTGAACAGATCTATTTCACCTTTACAAGTACACAGACATGGATATTTATCCCACCCAGCTGTTAATTACATGTGACTTTCCCATAATTAATTAAATGTGGCCTTGACCCTTCGCCTTTACTTTGCTTCATGTTACAAACTTTGCATGAAGTCATATCATTTTTTTAAAGAAGATTCTTATTTTCCTATTGGTACTTTTGGTGGTATTCAATTACATTTTTCAATTTTCTTGTTTTTCTACTTTCAGTGAAAGATACTTAGCACTCACATAACTTCACTACCCAAAAAATTATTTGTTTTCTTATCAATCTTCTTTAGATGACAGGTTGTCACATTTTGCAGTCGAACACATGATTTTACAAAATATGTCTTGTCTGGGAAGGTCACCATTGAGCTTGAACAGAAATCAATTATTATCTGGTACAGTTGTTCTCAGTCCTAGCTTCAGACTTTTAAAATGTGGTGTCTGGACCACACATAAAGAGTTTCATTCAACTGTTTTGAGTAGGACTCAGGTTTTGGTATTTTAAAAAATCTCACCATGTGCTCCTATGGTGTAGCTAGGGAACATGAGAAAAAGATTAAGATTAGCCTTTCTGCTCAATGTGGGCCAACAACACTATCTTAACCAGGAAGCTTTTTAGAGATGTAGAATCCCAGAACTACTGAGTCAGAATCTACATCATCAACACAGTCCCAGGTGATTTATGTGCATGTTAAAGTTTGAGAAGCACTACTCTAGACGTACACTTTCATTTTGTAGATATCAATAGCTAATAAGGAGTTAAAACGTTCAATCACTTCCCCAAAGTGAGTGCCACTAGCTAGGAGAGAATGAAGTGGAAAAGCCAGTGGTTAGCTTTCTGGATCTTTAGTTGTTTCCCTTTGCCACATATGCACAAAAGCCTGTCAGTTTTGTAAGGGACTGGAATCTTGATGCAAATTGAAAAAAAAAATCAGAATAGATTAATTTTAAAAAGGTGCATTAATATTGAAATATAACACACATTGAAATATTATTTAATATAGCAAAAGATGGAATAATGAATACTGATAACTTGATCCTATTATAAGCAACATATAGAAATTTGTTTATCATAAAGATCTTATACAAACTTTCAGAAATACTTATGCCAACTAAGTAACACATCTTCTCAAGTAGATGACTATATCATATTTTATTTACTCAGTTTTACTTGGTTAATCCTTTTATCAGAGACTGAGCAAAAGTAAACTTTTCTTATATATTATCATAAATTCAAGTGGAGTAGATTTAGTTTTAATGTCCTCTCATTCTCTAAGGAAGCTATTTGCTTAATGTTAAATATTTGTTAGGACATATACTAGAGTGTAATGGCCCTTCTCACCAAAAAAAGAAAAGAAAAGGCTGGGAGAATTTTTAGCCTAATCTGCCCCTACCTAACTTTATTTATTACCAGAAACCTAGACCTCTGAGTTAGGAGCAGGTGGCCTTGTTAACAACTATTGGCTGCAATAGCTTTGTGTGTGCATTTCAGTTTCTACATCTTTAAAGAGAAATAAGGCCACCTCTTACTCAGTACCACAGCCAAGAAAAATATAAAAAATGTATTTTCAAAGAAAAGAAACATGTATGTTTAAGTCAGGTAAATCCATTTAAAATGAAAAAGTGAAAGCTTTGTGCATTATTGATAAGAATGAAAAATGTTGTGGCTGAGGAAAAAAAAAAACAGTATGAAGATTCCTTAAAAACATAAATGTAGAATTACCATGTTATCTAGCATTTCTGCCTCTGGCTATATACCCAAAATAAGTGACAGCCGGAACTTGGGAAAATTTTTTGTACCCCCATGTTCATAGCAGCATGTTTCATAATAGTCAAATTTGAAAGCAAGCATCTATCCATCAGTAGATGATTGATAAAACAAAATGTAATGTATTCATACAATGAAATATCACTCAGCATTTAAAAGGAAGAAAATTTGAACCCGTGCTACAACAAAGATGAACTTTGAAGTCGTTATGCTAAATAAAATAAGCCAGTCACGAAGGACAAATACTACATGATTCCACTTATATGAGGTTCCTAGCATAGTCAAATTCATAGAGAAATAAAGCAGAATGGTTTCCAGCAGGGCTAGAAATAAAGGTGAATGGAAAGTTAGTGTTTATAGGGTACTGAGTTTCAGTTGAAGATTATGCAACAGTTGTTTTAATGGATAGTGGTAATAATTACACAACACTGTGAATATATTTAATGCCACAGAAGTGATTCTTCAAATAGTTAAAATGATACATTTTTATATATAAAATAAAACAGTAGTTATATTATTTATCACAATAATTTATTATTATTAAAAGTATAATAAAATGTCATATGATTGCCTAGTGTTTGTGGCCTATTACACATTAGCATTTTCTTTTTTAACTTTGATCCATTATTAAACCAGCAATTATTTGAGTCCTTTAGTGCTGTAGATTTTATTTTATTTTTCCAACAGCCTTGAGAAATATATGTTCTCTAAGATAGTGTCATTTGGGTCTTATTTGGGATATTAATCACATTCATTGATTTTTAGGTGAGCTGTCTTTTTAGCAGTCACATCTATGCCAAATCAACTTCATATCAAATATGTCTTTCTGAAAGTATATCTTTCTGAAAGTATATCTTTCATACATATTCTTGACTATTTATGTATGTGATTTTTTAAATCATAATTTACTTTCCACTCACCCTCATACTGAATTTTTTTCCTCACTCTCCCAATTGGGATATGTTTTGTTCGATCTAAGCATCCTATTAAACAGTGTCTAAGTCACATGTTGCAAATCAGAACTGGGTGTGCTGAATTCAGAGCAAGTATAAAATGTCCCTGAGGGGAGGAAAAAAAACTGACTCCTCAGGAGATTATGGACACAGCTGATTACTTTAGCTAATATGTTTGAAATTCCAAACTGGAGATTGAGATCCAAATTTTATTCAATATTTTAAAAATAAAATGTATATAACCAGTTTTAATATGCAAGCTGTCACTTTAAAAACAACCTGAAATTTTTTTTCACTCCTTTCTTCAATAGTGCCCTTTGCTAACTAGGAAAATAGGAAAAGTGGAAAAGGCACTAGGACTAAGAAACGGAGAGAGGAAAAAAAATAGACTTTGGGAAAAGGGGTGAGAAAAAAGAGAGGGAGTGAGCAGGTAACATTTCAATATGTAAAAATTCAATATATAAAAGCACACATTAATGACATATAAACATCCTTGGATTACTGTGAGCGAGAGAAAGTTTCCCCCTTTACTTTAAACATCTCTGCTTACATATAATGGTCCACACAAACTACATTAAAAGAATATTAAAACTGTTTCAGGAAATTCACAGTTCAGAGTGAAATATACCATATGTCCTCCAATACCTGCACACAGCAGGGTGCATTAAGACCGCTATTAGGCTGACTCCCTGTTGTGCCTAGTACTGGAGGACATATGGTGCCTTTCACTCTTGACTAAGGTTTTCTTCCTTTCAAGGTTTCCTGCGGCAACTTGAACGTGTTCTGAACGTTGTTCTTTAGTTTGCAAAAATTGGGTCTTCACTTCTCCATTACAACACACACACATAAGCATATGCTTCTTTTTGCCTAAAGTAATTCTTCTCTATATAACACACTGTTCTTGGCAATACGTACCCATGACTAATCAATCTGGAACAAGTTAAACATATGATGACAATAAAATTGCTATGTGTGAGCTGCAAAATGGAAGAAGGTGTTGTCTCTAAATTAAAGTTGAAAATATTTTAGATAATGAGAGAGCACAAAAACAAACAAAAAAAGTGGTCAAGCAGCATGCAATATAAAAATCATCCCTTTGTTTTCCTGTCATACAAACAAAACTAAATCTATACAGTAAGTCCTCAGTTAACATCATCAACAAGTTTTTGGAAACTGTGACTTTAAGCAAAATGATGTATACCAAAACCAATTTACTATAGCTAACTGATAGAGAGTTAAGTTTCTATGGCATACTTCTGGTCACAAAAACTTCACCAAACTTCTCAGTAAAGAACCAAAACACATCTACTAGTAAACATTGAAATAAATGTGAATGATGCAGACATTTACAAAATATGGATAGGAACAAATAAGATAATTATTTACTCAATTTTTGGTGAATCAGTGAGTAAAGGCGGCCATAGTGGTGGTGAGTTAAAACAAGAAATAAATGTTTGCAAAGCAAATATTGTATGGAGCACCCTCTACCACTACACAGTTCAAAAACCATCACAGATACGGTAGGCTCACCATGAGCTTTTGTGCTGGATCATTTATTTTTATGCATTTGTATGATTATTATGATTTTTATATACTTGATTAATTTTTATTTTACAATGATGTATATTCATTCATTTTTTTCAATTTTCACCCCATTCATTTTAGCTCAGAGTCTCAGGGAGCCAGAGCCCATCCCAGCAGCTCAGTGCACAAGGGGAGAACTGACCCTCATGGGACTCCATTGCCTTGCAGGGTGCAATCATATACACACACTCACTCAGACTAAAACCATTTACACACACCAGTGAATCCAACGTGCATATCTTTGGGTTGTGGGAGGAAAACAGAGTACCTGGAGAAAACTCACACAGACATCAGGAGAGTTTGCAAACTCCACCCAGTGTTCTCACCTGGGAATCTATTATTTTCTCACCAACATAATAACAAAATAACTTTATTGGAAAACCAACTCATGAGTTTCGGCAAGAATGGCAACATAAAAAAAAAACTGTAATATATAATCAAATTCAAATGCTGTAGCAGTCATTTTTGCTTGACCACACAGTTTGCTTGTATACACAGTTTGCTTGTCCTGCTTTCTTATTTACAGAACCTGATGTAATTTACATACACATCTATAAGAAAGGCTGGTCCTCAACCTCAAGAATGAATCAGATTCAATATATTTTGTTTAAGCATGAGGATGGAATGTGATACAGCTCAATAAGGTTTCTCTAGAGGGTGCTCCTGGGAGAGGCTGCCTCACTCTTAAAAAGTTAATCAATTGAAAGAATGGTCTCTTTTGTTGCACTACACTGCCATGCCTAGGTATGATGCATGGAATGCTGGTAGCTATCTTGAATGCTGGACTCTCGATAGATATGAAAGCAGAGAAAAGGAAAAACAAGACAAAACAGAACCCTTTGATCCTTACTGATATTATTTAGGTCCTGATTAAACTAAATCTGGAACTTCCCACTTCTTGACTTATTTTTAAATCAATGAACTAAATTGTGACTTTTTTTTTCCTGCAAAAGGTATGCCAAGGAATGTGAACATATCTTCTGACTATATTTGTTAGGGATTGAAGTTTAAGGTAAATCTCATGTAAATGTAGTGATAAATGTTACCTAAATAGCCAGGGCTTAAAATGTCTACATTTCACAAATATTCCTGGCAGGAAATACTGTATAATTCTACTCAGTTTCTAGTGTGTGAGACTAGACTAACACCTTCTTTGCTCATTTCTTTCATAATTTGGAGTTGTTTATAAAGAGATAAGTTTTGCTCTATTAGAATTGCATTTTAAGAAAGTACATTTATCGGATGTTTAATCACTTGGCCTTTAGAAATAACACAAAGCTACCATCAATCATACGTAGTTCATTTTGTTTGGTCAGAAGAGGAGAAGAAAAACTGAAAAGCTTCAGCTTTCTTCTCTCACTTACTTACTCAATGATCTAATTCTAACTCATTTTCCTCTCACCAATTCCCTAAAGAAACAGTGCTAAATGGAGAAAGTACAGGGAAAGCAAGAAAAGACAGAAAGGGAAAAGGTAGTATATTTATTCCATTCTCACACTGCTAGAAAGAACTACATGAGATTGAGTAATTTATAAAGAAAATAGGTTTAATTGACTCACAGTTCCATAGGCTGTACAGGAAGCATGGTTGGGGAGACCTCAGGAAACTTACAATGATGGCGGAGAGGCCAAGGGGAAGCAGGTAGCTTCTTCACATGGCAGAAGAGGGGAGAAAGAATGAAGGAGGAAGTGTTACATGCTTGTGAACAACCAGATCTTGTGAGAACTCACCGATTATCACAAGAACAGCCAGGGAAAATCTCCTCCCATAAGCAAATCATGTCTCACAGGTCTGTGATAGTTAATACTGAGTGCCATCTTGATTGAACTGAAGGTCAAAGTATTGTTCCTGGGTATTTCCATGAGGATGTTGCCAAAAGAAACTAACATTTGAGTCAGTGAACTGGGCAGACCCACTGTCAATTTGGGTGGGAACCATCTAATCAGCTCCCAGCCTGGCTAGGATAAAGCAGGCAGAGGAATGGGAAGGACTACATTGGCTGAGTCTTCTGGCCTCCATCTTTCTCCCGTGCTGGATGCTTACTGCCCTCGAACATCGGACTCCAACTTCCTCAGCTTTTGGACTCTTAGACTTACATGAGTGATTTGCCAGGGGCTCTTGGGTTCCATAATTTTGAGGTTTTGGAACTTGACTTCCCTACTTTTGAGGTTTTGGGAGTTGGACTGGCTTCCTGGCTCCTCAGCTTACAGACAGTCTATTGTGGGACTTCACCTTGTGATCATGTGAGTCAATTCTCCTAAAAAACTATCCTTCATCTATTCATTGACCTATTAGTTCTGTCCCTTTAGAGAACCTTGGCTAATACAAGATTTCTCCATTAACATTGGGGATTACAATTCAACATGAGATTTGGGTGGGGACAAACAGCCAAACCATATGAAATAGCAAGAAACAAACCTAAAGGAAGAGAAAGAAAAGTAGACCAATGAGAGGGACCAGAGAAGGCACTAAATATCTTCAGGTGTAAATAATTGTAGGGCAAAACATACTGTGTATAACTTGCATACTTGTGCTTGGTGAGGTAGGGTGAATGTCCACATGTGCCCAAAGTAGACTAAGTGTATATTATCCCCGTGCCTTAAGGGAGAGTCTAGTGAGGAAGAAGATAAGGCATCTTGTAGCAGAAGGAAGACACGACACATGGATAATAAAGAGCAGGTTAAAGTTCTATTAACTTTTTCTCCTTGTGTGGTCTTGGCCAATTTATCTAACCTAACCTTCAATTACTTATGAAGAATCTTTCATAGGAAGAATAATTCTTAAGGCAGAGTATTGCGGAAAAACTAAATGAGATCGCTCACATGAAAAGCATATTGATATGCATTATGCATATGTTCCATAAATCCTCCAGTCTCCTGTCTCCACAGCCCTGAGGTGAAAAGCTTTTGAGACTCACCACTTCCTGAGAGCTAGGGAAGTTTTCCAGCTGGGGTGCAAAGACTATCACCAGGATTGGCCCAGACTATTTGCTGAAATAAAATTACAATAAAAATATCCTAAGTTTATTTAACTATCTTAACTTTCCCCAACATTTTTCCTCTGTCATTATTCTTAAACACTATGACGCTTCTAAACCAAATATTCTCTCCACTTTCAGAGCAGAACCCAGTCGTGAAAAATCAGACATTTTATTCAAGACAATCTACTTATTGACTGAGAAAGAATTAGCACCCTATCAGCTGATTCTCAGTCCAGAAAAAGATTCAATAAGTATTTTTCATCTGGGAAGAGACAGCTGCATTTAGTTATTGGTATAGAAATAGATCAACATCACCTTTGCCAAACTGTCCATCCAGTAGCTTCCAAATTCCATTGCTGTTATTCACTGGAAGTGACTAGAGAAAAGTGAATGCTAGATCAGCTGTACCTCCTCTTCCTGATAGCCTTCTTACCAAATGGTGTGAGATCCTTGGGTATGCTGAAAAAGAAGCAATTCCCAAATCTCAGAGGCTAAAATAATAAAGGCTTTGGAGGTCCATTTAGAGGGTGCTGAGATTTCTGACCTTGTCCTTGTTGTCCTCACTCTGTGATCCAGAGTAACAGACAGCAGTTAAATAAAACATTGCCCATGACCACAGCAGAAGACAAAGGGAAAGAGTCCTAGAAGATTTTGTAGCAGCAATTAAAAACCCACTCAAGAAGTGGCTCTCCCAACTTCTTAACAATAAACATGAAAAGGTCAAAAATGCAATGTGCCATGGAAGGTGAAGAGCCAGAAGTATTTAGTACAAGGCATAAATGACTATCTCTATATTTCATCATGAAAGTAAGTCTGAGGACAATTTTCCAAGAAGGCAAATGTTTATTAGCAAGCAGACTCAAAATTTATCATGTGTTCATTTATTCATTTTTATTTATTAGTTTATTGTAATCTAGTCAGTCCTAGAATCAGGACAGGAGACATAGTACTACATGAAGAAAGGAGAACATGCTGATTTCAAAGGCATTAGTCTGCTAAGCTGGGTAGATTATCTGTGTGGTATGACCCAAATAATTTTTGTAGTAGGACCAGTGACATATTTTGAACACTCCTCATTTTATGTCTAAAAAGTTATTTTTAACAAATGATATGCTAACAAAACATTTGTAGTAGATTTCAATAAGGATTTCTGAAAAAATGAATAGCCACCTCTGGCACTGGATTTCTATTTAGAGCAGTCCAAATGCAGACTAATTGCTCTTGGCTGCTAAACAAGTGACCTTAAACCTCAGTGGCATTGGGCAATAAACTTGTATTTCTCATGCATCTATAGAGTACAGTGCATCTTAGCTGAGTTTCTCATCTACATGTGGGTTGGCTCTCCTGCACATGTCTTTCCTCTCTCTCCCAGGAATAACAGGCTGCCAGGAATGTCCTTTTCTGGCTATGACAGAAGCATAGTAACTCAATTACAGACATGTGAGTTCTCTTGAAGCCTAGGCGCAGAACTGGAGCACTATTCCTTCAGCTTCCTTTACTGGGCAGAAGTAAATTACCTTGCCAAGCCCAGATAGAGAAGTTCTCTCTAATCATGGGTGGAGGTTATTATAATGTTACATAGCCAAGCCGTGGATATGAGAAGTACAGAATAATTATGATCGTTACTGCAATCTAATACATGCCTCTAAAGAATAGATAAAAGTTAAGTCATGAACTCATACATCACATTGCTTTTGATACTAAGTAGTTTTAAGTTTCAAAATTCCCATTGCCTATAGTGAATTTTGGTATGAGCAGAAGCCCACCAACTGACTTCCAGCCAAAGTCTCTGACAATTGTTGCTTGAGTAGAAAATCAGTGTTCTCTGATGTCTCTAACATGCATTGAGCAGAATAAAGGAAAGAAATTAGACCATGCTTCCAGCAACTTAAAGCAGAAAAAGGATTCAAGATAAAGAGCTTAATTCTGTAGCTATTTTGAATCAAGATCAAACAAAGTCCATTCTCAGAACATGGAAAATAGTGATATACATTTTGTCCCCTTCATGTATAAAGCTATACAGATGACTCACATTTCTTTGACCATACACCTGCAGTTCTTACTTTGCAGAGACTAGGTTAATCGAAAAAAAGATTATTTCCCACTGAGATTGTAAAAGTCAGTGAGCTGGAATGTTGTTATAAAGTAAGTAGATTGCAGCAAGAATAAAAAGATTCTAAAGAGAGTTTTAGCTTTGCTTGAGATCTGGTCAAATGGTCACCATAAAAGTGTGTTGGTAGAGGTATGGTGAACGGCAAGGTGCTAAGTTCCCCTGAGTAGAGAGTCTCAGAATAACGTAGAATAACACATATGTTTATCTTGGTAACTGTAAGATACATCATCATTTTCTCTGAATGTTATTAAGTAACTTGAAAGTTTATTGGCAGCAGATAAAAGCTGGTATCAGGACTGAGTCCATGTTGGTTTCTGCCATGCAAAGGAGATCTAACAGTGATTTTTGTACAAGAAGCATATGCCCTCTTAATTACACAAAGCATTAAGTTACTTACAGAAGAATTGTGAACCAGATGGCCCATTAGAACCAGAAGTCAGAAGGTAATAGAAACTAGGATTTCTGTGCTTTCTAACTACACAGAGACACTGTGCAATGGGGGATTCTTTTTATAATCTGGGAACCAGTGCAGAATCTCATCTTTCCATTTGGTTCATTCAGAAGCATTATTCTAAGAAAGGCTGGGGGAGTGCAGCACCCACTTTGATCATTTTTACCTAATTTATCGTATCTCTGAACAGCACTTACTAGACAGTATTATGATATCACTATTTGTTTATTCACAGAAATCTGGGCTCTTGCAGGTCAAGGACTTTATTTTATACAGCTGGGTTTATCTACTCCTCATGTTAGCCACCTCTCACTTGAGGCTTAATTGAACGTTCCAATATCTCTAAGACTAGATAAAGTTTAACCCAAAGCAAACACTATATTCCCATAGGAAAATCTGACATTGCATAAAAGAAAAATCTTGACGAATACTATTTGCCTGTTATATATACTGGATCCTAATCATAAAAAATTACTTGAATGATCAAAAAGTGTGTGCTTTTTTAGAGGATAAAAATAAACCAGGAGCTTTGCTTTGAAATTAATATCTGTACCAGGGTTAGTTTTTAAGACCTTCTCAAAACGATTTAAAAGTAATTTTAATTGCTAAATCATGAGAAATCTATATTTACTGTACATTCTCAAGTGCATTGTGTTGAAACAAATTTTGTTCTAGATTTTACAATATATATTTAGTACAGTCCTCATGAAGCTGCAGCTACAAGAAAGAACTGACTCTTGATTTTGGTGCTGAGCTTGGTGGTAGAGAGGCAAAAATGGTCAAAGTGGCAGCTTTCTATTTTGCTTTGGAAAGAATGTCAGGATAAGAGATAAGGGAGAATTTTAAACCTTGTTCCACATCACATAAAAGACTTTTTCTTCATTCTTGTATTAAATTCAAGGAGATATAAAAAAAGCCCTCCTGTGCCTTTATCTTATATATTAGGCTTCTTGGAAAAATCAAATTTTTCCTAGCTCTGAAACATCAGAATGTCATTTTTAAACAAAGGAGAAGATTTAAATTGATACCACTAATTCTTTCAGCAAATAAAGAATAAAGTCATTGAAAATGATAATTTTATAAAGCTGTGAGATTAAGTAGACTTTTTTTTTTTTTTTTGAGGCAGAGTCTTGCTCTGTCGCCAGCCACCAGGCTGGAGTGCAGTGGCGCGATCTCGGCTCACTGCAATCTCTGCCTCCCGGGTTCAAGCAATTTGTCTGCCTTAGCCTCCCAAGCAGCTGGGACTACAGGCGCACGCCACCATGCCCAGTTAATTTTTGTATTTTTTAGTAGAGACGGGGTTTCACCATGTTGGCCCAGATGGTCTCGATCTCTTGACCTCTTGATCCACCCGCCTTGGCCTCCCAAAGTGCTGGGATTACAGGCGTGAGCCACCATGCCCAGGCTAAGTAGACTTTTTAACATCAAAAATGTCATGGACCATCTCATGTAATAATAATAATAATAATAATAATTTTAATATGTATTAAATGTGAAAATGGATGACGAAAAAGTATATTATAAAATAAAAAGCTCTTTGAAATAAGTGTTTAATGTATTAACCATCATATCATAAAATATGTGTTTATACATTTATAAAAATTGTGTGTGCGTGTGTATGTATACTATGTAGTATATATACAAGCAGACAACTTTTAGTATGTATATACTTTTGGAGAATACTAGTAACAATTTTACTATCTGTCCCCTCACACTTTGTGGATTACATTTTATTGTCCATTGCCAAATGTGACTATCTTTAGTGACTGCATTTCACTGAGCTTGGGGTTATGAAAAGACTGTCTTCCTGAAATGAATTCTCAGATTCACTGAGACCATAACCACTTCATGGAAGCCCAGGGATCTCCAGGTGCACCTGTTTGTGTCTCATTTATACATATAAAGGAGAATGACAATTTCAAAGGCAGTGTGGATCCATGGTGACTTTACAGGCATGTGTGATTTCACGGTGACTTTTTTTTTTTTTTTGAAGTTCATCGTCTTTAGACTTAAGGAATTAACAGGGGTCAGGGAGATTATGCCAGGCTGAGGGTTTCTTGGCTTCTGGAGACAGGCCCAGCTAAAGCAAACAGGAAAACAGGGAAACAGGAAGGGGGCAGCTGGAAGGTTTGGTCTTGAACTTGGGGAGTGGAAAAGTGATGATCCCCATGACAGGAGCAGCAGAAAGAATCTGCATCTGAGGATCTGGGGAAGGTCTGGGCCACCCAGAGGGGCATCCCTGCCCTGGGGCTTGTCGCTGGGAGGGAAGGGAAACAAGCCCCTTCCCTCAGTGCTGAGGAAAAGGGGCTTGGCTCGGTCTCCTCCTGCCCTCTCTCCATCTGTGGAGAAACGGGGTCCTTGCCTCCTTGCCCCTTTCAGCCGCCCAGAGCCGGTCCTGGCTGAGCCTCTGGAAAAACCTTTAGCCGAACTCATAGGTGCTGATCATGATGGCACAAGAGGTGGCAGCTTTGATGATCAGAGGAAGGAAGCCTGCAAAGCATCCCCTGGTGCCCAACTCGCCCGGATCCGGATCCTCCGCAGCAGCAGCCAGGTGGAGTCTACATGCAGGGATGTCACTCTCAGAGCCTCCATCGCTCTCAATGCGACCTGGCTTTGGGTCTTCACCAAGTCAAAGGGTAGAGTCAGCACAGCAGCCACCGTCCCTGAAATGCCACCAGCCACAAAGCTCATGTCCACCGAAGTCTGGTCCTTTGGCCTGAGCCCATTCAGCCAGCTCTTCACCAGCTCATAGTTGAACCAGTACAGGGCTGAAAAGGGCACATCTTGAAGGGCAGTGGAGCCCCAGCCCAGCCGCAGAGAGCACCAGCCACCCTGAGCCACTGCAGTTTGAACAGTCACCCGGCTCCTGGTATGACATGTGCTGAGCCTGCAGCTTTGTCCTCATGAGCTCCAGGGGGCTGTCCCAGGCAGGCCAGCGTGCCAGCCACCATGGGTGCATAGAAGTCAGAGGTCAGGGCTCGACCACACAGGAAGGCCTTGATTTGGTGGTAAGCAGTGAAGCAGATGGTGGTAACTGGCACAGTCATCACCAGAGTGATGGGGAGGCTTCTCCAGAAGGTCCTGTTGCCCTCGTGCCTCCGGATCTTCACGAAGGCGTCCATGGTGCCAGTGAAGCAGGCTGGATCTTGAAACCAGGTGGGACAGTGGGCACCATTTGGACACAGATACAGGGGCTCCAGGACATCATTGTAGTACAGGAGGCACTTCCCTGTGGATTGGAGACAGGAGGGCAATTTGGTATAGGAAAGGTTCCACAGTCTGGAGAAAGGCTTAGATAAATGAGGAAAGATAGTGAAGAGCTGCAGAGGAGTGCATGCGGAAAGGGCTTTCTCAAATATAAATAAATAAACACAGTGTTTAGTATTAGCATTCTTTAGAATGAACAATTATGAGAAAAATGTCTTTGAAATTTAAGTAATTAGAAGAAAATAACGAAACCAAATAAGCACAGAATGTAAAGCATATGACAACGTTAGTACAGTAATATTTTGTAGGTACTATTGTACAATACAAATATTTATGGTGTATAAAGTCCTTCATAAAGTGGGCTGAACCCCGTGTTTCACTTCTGCTAGTATCTGCCATATTCTTCATTTTGGCTAGCCCAAACTACAAGTGGGTACCAAAATTAACCTCCTTATCCCACCTCCACACTTCCTGTGCCTGGAATTCTCCTGATAAACTCCTACTCATGTTTCAATCCCAGATCAAATGGCCCCATTTTATGAAGCTCATCGTGCTTCTGCGAGCACTAGTTGCTCTCCTTTGCCACACAGCATCTTACGCTTTCTTTACTACAGCTGTAGTGAGGAGCCAAGTAGAGATTGTTCATTCTCCTGATTTGATTGTAAGCTGCTAAATGTCAAGAATATACTTCATTTATCTTTGCAATTCCATTGCCTAACACACAGTAAACCCTTTAGAAGCCTGTTGAGTAAAGTGTATGTATTTGAGAACAAACTAGTCAATTTGTAATAGATAGAAATTGAATATCAAATATATACTATTTTTAACAAATTAAAAGTGTGTAGTGTTGGGAGGGTGTGGTTAGTGCTTATAACCCCAGCGTTCTGGGAAGCTGAAGCAGGAGGATCACCTGAGGTCAGGAGTTCGAGACCAGCCTGGGCAATATAGAAAAACCTCGTCTCCACCAAAAAATACAAAAATTAGCCAGGCATGGTAGTGTGTGCCTGTAGTCCCCAGCTATTCAGGAAGCTGAAGCAGGAGAACCTCTTGAACCTGGGAGGCAGAGGTTGCAGTTAGCTGGGACTGTGCCACTGCACTGCAGCCTGGGCAATAGAGCAAGACTCTGTTTCAAAAAAAAAAAGTGTGCAGAAAATTTTCAGCTCTTTTATTATAATATAATACAGTCATTTTCAAAGAAAAGACATCTAGCTCTTTAAATCTGCACACAAGTAAGGAAATCAGACTATCAGATTATGCCACTGCAATATAATTTTAATTGACACTTGTCTTTCTAATGTAAATCCCTAGTCTCATCCACTCTATAAGGCCCCTGAGAGCATCGTTCATGACACAGGACTCTGTATCCAGCAAACCAACCCAGTAGCCCACAAAAATAAACACCAAAAATACATAATGATATTGCTTTTGATAATATACACATTGACTTTATTCTCTAATTAATAAAGTGGTCTCCCCTTATCTGCAAATGGGGAAGGCAAGAACCCCAGTAGATGCCTGAAAATGAGGATAGTACCAGACCCCAGGATAGTACCAGACCCTATGTTTTCTCCTATACATACATACCTATGATAAAATTTTAATTCATAAATTAGGCACAGTAAGATATTAACAACAATAGTGAATAATAAAATAGAACAGTTATAATATGCCAGCACGCCTACTCTTTCATTTTGGTCACATTGTTAAGTAAAGTAGGAGTGACTTGAACACAAGCACTGCAATACCACAATAGTCGATCTCATGACAGAGACAGCTACTAAGTGACTGATGGGCTGGTTGCCTATGGAGCATGGAGATGTTGGACAAAGGGAAAATTCACATCTCATGCAGGGTGGAGCGAAATGCAAGTTTTCATCAAGCTGCTCAGAACAGCATGCAATTTAAACATGAATTGTTTATTCCTGAAATTTTCTATTTAATATTTTTGGACCATTGTTGATTATAGTTACCTGAAAACCATGGATAAGGAAGGAATACTGTATAAGGTAAATTACTATATGATGTTGTAGTTTTCTTACTCTGATGCCTCAGCGTTCTCTAGCTCATTTAATTGTCAGTGTATTTGTTTTGTTCAAATGCCCGTTCTAGCCCATTTTACTGAGAACATTTTACTTAAATTTAAAGGTTTGACTTATGCCTTCCAAAGCAAATTTTCTTGGGCCATTTCTACTTTCCAACCCAAACTAAGTTAGACATTCTCAAGTTTGTCTTCACTGAACTTAATATGTAATATACACATCATATTGGATTGTAATTGCCATCACAAAATATGACCTTCTTCCTTCAAAAAGATCATGAGTTCTTCATTTGTATGTTCCCAGAGCCTAACACAGTACTCTGCACACTGTAGATTCTCAATAAATGTGGGTTTCATAAATGGATGATGTTAATTATAAGCACATATGTCAATTACATCACTATGCTGTGGTTGATTCAGTAGCATCACATGAGCATGTAATTAGAAAACTATGCACAAGATCAAATGTATAAATGTTGCTCTCAAATTACTCTTTGATGACTGCATACCAGCTGAGTCTTAAACATAAGCTGACATATCCTGAACACTGCAGGAACTCAATAAATAATTAGAAAAATAATTAAAAAGTTGATTTAACCAATTGATGATTCTAAACCTTGATATTTTTGAGAAAAATACATTCACATCAAAGTAAACATTATTGATGTATTTAAAATTCAAAGATCAAAAATGTATTCAGGGTTAGGTTCTTATATCATACATTATTAAGATATAAATAACCCTGCTTGCATGTTGTGCTTATAGAAATTGTGAAGGGAGTTCACATTTACATATCAGTGTGTGAGTCACCAAAAGGAGTAGTTATAGGAAAAAAAATTTATCATAAGAGGAAAAAGAGAAATTCTTCGAAGCCATATTGTTTGTTAGAAATGAAGAACTGGATGAATAAAATGGAATGTAGTTAGTTCTCAAATATACTTATTGTTAAAAAATAAATAATATGACTTTCTCTTTCCTAATTGAATACCCTTTATTTCTTTTTCTTGCCTGATTGCTCTGGCCAGAACTTCCAATACTATATGGAATAGGAGTGGTGAGAGAGGGCACACTTGTCATGTGCTAGTTTTCAAAGGGAATGCTTCCAGTTTTTGCCCATTGAGTATAATATTGGCTGTGGGTTTGTTATAAATAGCTTTCATTATTTTGAGATACATTCCATCTATGCTTAGTTTATTAAGAGTTGTTTCATAAAGGGGTGTTGAATTTTGTTGAAGGCCTTCTCTGCCTCTATTGAGATAATCATGTGGCTTTTGTCTTTGGTTCTGTTTATGTGATGGATTACGTATATAGATTTGCGTTTGTTAAACTAGCCTTGCATTCAAGGGATGAAGCTGACTTGATTGTGATAGGTAAGCTTTTTGATGTGCTGTTGGATTCTGTTTGCCAATATTTTATCGAAGATTTTCACATCAATGTTCATCATGGATATTGGCCTGAAATTTTCTTTTTTAGTTGTATCTCTGCCAGGTTTTGATATCAAGATGATGTTGGCCTCATAAAATGAGTTAGGAAGAATTTCATCTTTTTGTATTGTTTGGAATAGTTTCAGAAGGAATGGTACCAGCTCCTCTTTGTGCCTCTGGTAGAATTTGTTTGTGAACTCATCTGGTCCTGGACTTTTTTTGGTTGGTAGGCTATATTAATTACTGCCTCAACTTCAGACCTTGTTATTGGTCTATTCAGAGATTCAACTTCTTCCTGGTTTAATCTTGGGAGAGTGTAAGTGTCCAGGAATTTATCTATTTTTTCAAGATTTACTGGCTTATATGCATAGAGGTGTTTGTAGTAATCTCTGATGGGACCTCTTCAAGGGAACTACACACCACTGCTTAAGGAAATAAGAGAGGACACAAACAGATGGAAAAACATTCTATGCTCATGCTTAGGAAGAATCAACATTGTGGACATGGCCATACTGCCCAAAGTAATTATAAATTGAATGCTATCCCCATCAAGCTGCCATTGACCTTCTTCACAGAACTGGAAAAAAACACCTTAAACTTCATATGGAACCAAAAATGATCTCACATAGCCAAGACAATCCTAAGAAAAAAAAAAAAAAAGAAAGAAAGCTGGAGGCATCATGCTACCTGACTTCAAACAACCATGCAAGGCTACAGTAATCAAAACAGCATGGTACTGGTACTAAAAAGAGATATAGACTAATGGAGCAGAACAGAGGCCTCAGAGGCAACACCACACATCTACAACCATCTTTGACAAACCTGACAAAAACAAGCAATGAGGAATAGTATTTCCTGATTAATAAATGGTGTTGGGGAAACTGGCTAATCATATGCAAAAAGCTGAAACTGGACCCTTTCCTTACACCTTATAAAAAAAATTAACTCCAGATGGATTAAAGATCTAATATAAGACTGAACACCATAAAAACACTAGAAGAAAACCTAGGCGATATCATTCAGGACATAGGCATAGGCAAGCACTTCATCACTAAAACACCAAAAGCAATGGCAACAAAAGCCAAAATAGACAAATGGGATCTAATTAAACTTAAGAGCTTCTCCACAGCAAAATAATCAATAGAGTGAACTGGCAACCAAGAGAATGGGAAAAAAATGTTGCAATCTACACATCTGACAAAGGGCTAATACCCAGCATCTACAAAGTACTTAAAAAAATTTACAAGAAAAAAAAACAACCCCATCAAAAAGTGGGTGAAGGATATGAACAGATACATTTCAAAAGAAGACATTTATGCAGCCAACAAGCATATGAAAGAAAGCTCATCATCATTGGTCATTAGGAAAATGCAGATCAAAACCACATTGAGATACCATCTCATACCAGTTAGAATGATGAGCATTAAAAAATCTGGAGACAACAGAAGCTGAAGAGGATATGGAGACATAGGAACACTTTTAGACTATTGGTGGGAATGTAAATTAATTCAACCATTGTGGAAGAGAGTGTGGCAATTTCTCAAGGATCTAGAAATAGAAATACCATTTGACCCCGCAATCCCATTAGTGGGTATATACCCAAAGGATTATAAATTGTTCTATTATAAGGACACATGCACACGTATGTTCATTGCGGCACAGTTTACAATAGCAAACACTTGGAATCAGCCCAAATGCCCATCAATAATAGGCTGGATAAAGAATATGTGGTACATACACATCATGGAATACTATGCAGCCATAAAAAAGGATGAGTTCATGTCCTTTGCAGGGACATCGATGAAGCAGGAAATCATTATTCTCAGCAAAGTGACACAAGAACAGAAAACAAAACACTGCATGTTCTCACTCATAAGTGGGTGTTGAACAGTGAGAACACATGGACACAGGGAGGAGAACATTACACACTGGGGCCTGTTGGTGGGTAGGGGAACTAAGGGAGGGATAACAGGGGTGGGGAGATTGGGGAGAGACATTAGAAGAAATACCTAATGCAGATGATGGGGGATGGATGCAGCAAACAACCATGACATGTGTATACCTATGTAACAATCCTGCACGATCTGCACATGTACCCCAGAACTTAAAGTAAAAGGGCTAATATCCAGAATCTACAAAGAACTTAAACAAATTTACAGGAAAAAAACTAATAAGCCCATCAAAAAGAAGGTGAAGAATACGAACAGATATTTTTCAAAAGAAGACATTTATGCAGCCAACAATCATATGAAAAAAAGCCCTTCATCCCTCGTCATTAGAGAAATGCAAATCAAAACCACATTGAGATACCATGTCACATCAGTTAGAATGATGATCATTAAAAAATCTGCAGGCAACAAATGCTGGAGAGAATGTGGAGAAATAGGAAGAGTTTTACACTGTTGGTAGGAGTGTAAATTAGTTCAACCATTTTGGAAGACAGTGTAGTGATTCCTCAAGGATCTAGAAATAGAAATACCATTTGATTCAGCAATCCCATTACTGGGTATATACCCAAAGGATGATAAATCGTTCTATTATAAAAACACATGCACACGTGTGTTCAATGTGGCACTGTTTACAATAGCAAAGATTTGGAACCAACCCAAATGCCCACCGATGATAGATTGGATAAAGAAAATGTGACACATATATGCCATGGAATACTATGCAGCCATAAAAAAAGATGAGTTCATGTCCTTTTCAGGGACATGGATGAAGCTGGAAACCATTATTCTCAGCAAATGACACATGAACAGAAAACCAAACACAGCATGTTCTCACTCATAAGTGGCTGTTGAACAATAAGAACACATGGACACAGGGAGGTGAACATCACACACCGGGACCTTTTGGGGGTGGGAAGCTGGGTGAGTGACAGAGGGGGTGGGGGATTGGGGAGGGATAACATTAGGGTATGAAGTGAACAGAGGCTCCTGTGAGGAACAAATTAACCTGGGAACATTTATTAGGAACCACTGTCAATATCTGATTCATCCCTCATATGTGTTGAATTGGGAAAAATGAAGTTGATGTGACTATTAAAAAAGCCAAGGTCAAGACAGAACGAGTCAATGCTTATAGAGAGCGTCAGCTGAAGGAAGGTGCCTCAGACATCAGAGATCAAGAGTGACCATGACAAGCTGACAAAGCCAACCAAATCTACGGAGTGTGTAGCAGCTGAAGGTGATCACCTCCCAGAAGACACAGAAACCAAGAGACTATTAAAAAGTATGACAGCAGCCATCATTCCATGCAAATGAGTGGACCTAGAAATCCAAGGCAAGTTGGCTTTAATGAAAAGCTTCTTTTACTTTTTCTGCCCTGGGTATTGTTCATGTTCTAACAAAACTATGACATATTCTTGGGACTTGGCCCTAGAAGGCCACATGGCTACAGCACCATATCTAACACTGGCTAAAGACTGTCAGAATTCTCTGCAAGGAAAATTTCTCCAGTTCTTTTCTAAATTCTTCATGGTTAAAACTTTTAACTCAGTTGGCTACATTTGAAATGAGGAGGACTTTTGAGACCCTAATAAAAACCTGAAATGCATAGGCTGCAGAGGTAATTTGTAATTTTAGATTTTGATTCACAGAGAAGAGAAGAAAATGTTTAAAAAACCAACATTCAGCTGGCGTAGTGGCTCACGCCTATAATCCCAGCACTTTGGGAGGCCGAGGCAGTCGAATCACCTGAGGTCAGGAGTTCAAGACCAGCTTGGCCAACATGGTGAAATCCTGTCTCTACTAAAAATACAAAAATTGGCTGGGTCTGGTGTCACACACCTTAGTCCCAGCTACTTGGGAGGCTGAGGCAGGCGAATCCCTTGAACCCAGGAGGTGGAGGTTGTGGTGAGCCTAGACTATGCCATTGTACTCCAGCCTGGGGACAGAGCAAGATTCCATCTCAAAAAAAAAAAAAAAAAAAGCCAACATTCTACAAGGAACTGCACATTTTGTAACACAGTCATTTCCCACAACAAATATAAGAAACAAAATTTGAGCAGTGAATAGCACTGCTTAATTGGACATGTATGAAGAAGAACAGCATCTGCAGTTTTATTTAAAATGCATATTAACCTGGATTAATGTTACAATTCTCTTATTTCAAATAATATATTGAATACCAGCTATGTTAAAAAAAAATTACCTTTTGTCTCCCTACCAAGCTCTAATGTTGCATAATTCACCAGGTGCACAAGGGACTTGATCTGTCACTGGGGCACTGAGAACAGGCCAAAAACAAAAGCTAGACGTCTGAACTGAGTTCCAGCTTGGCTCAAAATAAGCTCAACTTGCACCCCAAACTGGAAGTAAATATTTATGACGGTATGGTTTTGTGCGCTCGCAGCTATGTACCTTTCTCATCATCCAGTTGGTTATCACAGGAAAACAAACAAACAAAATACAGAGAAGCCACAATGCCACATGGAAGTCAATTGAACTCATGCAGCAGGCAAGATGAAGGCAGATAGTTGGTGCAGCGAGATAACTGTCTCAGGTACAGAGATTTGTTTAAGCTTTTAAGTCAATTACTTGAATGCACAGAAATAATTCTATACCTAATAGCCCAGCCAAAGTTAAGGCATTTTTATCTATTAATTCAAACTGAAAGTTAAGAAGTCTAACTTTGATGCTTAGATCAGATATTTTGATTTGTATAGTGAGGCAGGAGTTTTGTTTTAATTTCCATGGTGTTAAATTTAACTTTACTGAAACTGAAGGGACTATAATTTTCTGATTCAAGTAAATAAATAACAGTCATAGAACTAAGATTTTAAAGTTTAAAAAACTGTGAAAAATATAACTTGAACTTCTATAATAGCAGACTTGTCATTTTTCAACCTCTTTCTTTATGCAAAACATTCGTGGAACTAACTGAAACACATAAAGTATTAGACAATTAGGAAAAATGGTTCAGGTATTGTTTCCCCTGGATAGAATGATGAAAATTGTTTCTCAGGCTTAAAGAATTTCTTTGATTTCTCAATTTAGGGTTTTTAGGTATCTAATATTCTAATAATAAAAATGGTTCATCTAATAAGACTCCCATAGTGTCAACATATGTTGTATTTTGTGAAACTTTTTTTATATTAAGAATCCTCTGCAATTTCAGCTAAACAAAGTAACCCTGTAGGGAGAAACAATTTTATTTTAAATGTCTGAATTTTTTGGAGTATTTGGGAAGGTAATCAATACTGCGTAATTACATTAGTATCAAACTTTCTAGAACAACTGATATTTTTCATGATATTTTTAACATTCTGATTCTTCTGATATTTTCTTATTTCTTTTCTCTCTTTCTTTCTCTCCTTTCTTTTCTCTCATGTCCCCACCTATAATTAGACAACTTTGTAGTAGAAATAGTGAAGCTATGAACAGACTTGGTGCTGTTGAAAGTCATCTGTTTTTAAAAGTCTATACAAAAGTGTAAACCTGACTCCAGATTCCCCCTAAAAGAAGAAGAAAGCTTGGCCTAGACCAGATGTTCATTTTTTAAAAAATCAAAACTACAGTTTCTATCACTTGGAGAGGCCATGATTGAAGGGAGAAAACTTCAGAAGTTCTTGTAAAGTGACAAGTAGTAGATTATTAACTTTAAATTTACCTAACTGAACCTCAAGATAGATTTCACCACAGATGTTATCCTAGATAGCAAACTTGCATTTTGTGACCTTGCATGGCAGTAATTAACATGAATAGACTTTTTCAAAATGACTTCTGAACCTTTAGTTCCTGTGTAAACTTTTCGGAGACAGCCTGCTTTTAGTACAGGTGTCAGACTTCTGGCCCCTCACATGTTTTTCTTGGGTATTCCTCTTACGGTTAGTACTTGGGAACTACGTGTTAGATGATTGACTGATGGCAATAAAGCATCTTGCGTATTACTATGACAAATTACATTATTTTTTCCCTCAAAATTTCCAATGCTTATTTACAACATTGTTATTAACTCATAGTTTAAAGGGCAGCCCACCTTCTATCTTTTCATTAGCATATGCCTTGGTTTCTTGTCTCCCAAGGTTTTCAGAAAGAGCTGAGTAATAATTTTACATACCACATTCCTCGTAATCAAAAATTTACCTGATTAGCACATTCTTTAAACTAAAGAGCTATGAACTACCTCTAAATCCAAGACACACACTATCATAAAATACAGGTTTTTTCATAAACAAAATACATAAGTCACACCTACACCCACCCCCACCATTTGGTGCTAACTCGGGAGCCAATTCTCCTCTAATGGAAATGTGAAATATTTTACAAATGACATTGCTTTGTCAGCCCCATTCTCATTTTTGCTATGCCACAGAAATCCCAATCCATCAATCCTATTCCCTTCAATTTGAAAAGGAAACATGCACTCCCAGCTAAGTGCAACAGTTTCCGGACCAATCTTTCAGTGTATTTTATTATGAGTGTGTACAAACCTCTACATTTGACTAAAATTAAAGTTGGACACTCTGATATAAATTATTGCTGAACACGAGAAGTGTTCATAAAGCTTACAGAATATCATTAAATTATAAGAGTGATTTTATATGAGACATGATTCCTCTGCTTTAGATGCCTGATGTACATATACGTAAGCACAAATGTGATTTTAACATTTATTTGAGGAAACATCCATTGTTCTCAGTTCTGATTTTTTTTTTTTATTCCTAGTAGGTTCATATTTCTTTTTGTCTTTGCTCTGGCCTTTAGCTCTCTGGAGTCATTATTCAAATGATACTTAATAGCCCCAATAAGAAAGCAACATCTTTCAGTAATGCACATGACTGCTTAATGATGCAAGATCATCTTAATTCCCTCTCCTTGTGTTTTATTTTCCTTTAGGGGGCAACAATTCCAAAAGCTTAACTCTGTCTCAGCTGGTGAAAGTTGAATTGCTCTGCTGAGTGCTGTGGCATTCTTTCTCTCCTCAGTTGGTCAAAGGAATAAAATTCCTAGGCTCTTTTGAAAGTGAGCCATTTGAAGAGTGTTAGTGGTTTATGTCCAAGATTTTGTTGCTTGGAGAATTGAGTTAAACACAAGGGGACAGATAGGCTGCTGTTTCCAAAACCTCCTAAAAGACGTAAAATCACACCAAGTGATATGTCATTTTACAGATTTCTCTCTTTAACACCATTTTCCCAAAGGCGGACCTGCTAGTTAAATTAGGAAAAGGAAGTACAGCCAATCACTTTGAATATAAGAGGAAGAAACCCAGAGAACACAAGAGTGCTGAATTCCAGGTTTATTACCAAAGAATGAGTAATGGGCACACTGCAGGCTTGAGCAACCACTGAGTCACCTTTATATGAATCTCCAATTGCTCTAACTCCAAGCCTTGCATGTTTTACTATTGCCTCCCCTCCATCCCATCGGGATCTTGGCTTTCCAGGAATTCCCAAGTTCCCCAGTAGTACTCTCAGTCATTGTAATCACTCCCTGGCTGCTGAAGCAGGAGTTGACATGCCCACTGAGGCCAGACTGAAAACTCAATCCTGCCCCTTTCCCCACCGTGAGGTCGAGTAGCTCCAAATGCCTGAAGTCCTCCCAGAAAACAGAGTTGATGAGAAAACGGCATTGATGCTTAAAGCTCCAGCCCTCTGTTTTTCATGGGTCTCTAACCAGGCTACAGACTCTTTTCCACACAGAGAAGATTCTTGTTGGTGGCTTAACTCATTGTCTGCAGTGCTGGTGCTTGTGATCTCTTGGGTGTATGCTGCTTTTGCCAGGTCAACCTGAACAAAAGGCAGCTTTTCCTAAATCGTTGCCCTTTTTTGCCCAAGTGTGAAACAGACTCAACCACTGAGACTAGGTTCAACTTTACAAACACTGTTATGGAAGTACTATCAGATAGGATCTTTTCAGATCCCAGAGGCTTAGGGGCATCCTCATGGGTTGCTTTACAACACCAAGTACAGACACCTACCTCCCCAATCCTATCCCTCATTGCCAGAGCCCTAGAGGACGCCTATGTGAAAGAGTAATTATAGGTATGTGCAGAGTGCAGTTTAAATGCCTCAAAGGAGGGAAAAGAGATATTTTTAAAACATACCCCACACTCTTCCTGCTCCTATGAAAAAAGAAACAAATGAAGTGCTGCAGGTCTACCTCGGTCATATACAAGTTCTCCTCACTACACAGCTCCTATTTTCTCAGTCGGAAATAGCTGCTGCAGGTTAATTATGACTCATGAGCTGGAGCACTTTTCTCCTCTGCCACTCTGATTGCATGTGAAGGAATCTCTGTTTGAATAATGTCCCAGGCCTCAATCTACGCCCTCAGCACTCACTCCGTGACTGTCCAAATTGGTGAGTTATGCAAACGGGAAGAGAGAAGGGGTGGCTCAGCCCATTTTGGATATTTCATGTGCTGACCTGAAAATCTGCAAAGCCATCGTCAAAATGAAGAACCAAAGCTCTTGTTTAAAGAAAAGGAAGATAATATATGCCGTAAAGCTACTAAAGTATACATATATTTTTTCCTTTCTTTTGTAGTGTTTCTCCCAATCTATTATTGTCTTTTTTGTACTACTTAATGTTGTGCACCTTCAGATTATGAGGTACTCATGGCTCAGCACAGGCCCTCACCAGCTCCCGGTGGCCCAGTTCTACCTTGTGGCTCCATGAGTCCACACAGCAGCACATGGCTTGTGGGGTTTCCCTCTCTCCTGCTGCAGGACTGATGCTCTCTGCCCTGGGGGAGGTAGAGAGGGCAGTCAGTCTCTCCTTTCTGTGACCCACCACTTGCTATTTTAACTCATGTCAAGGGGTCACCAAGAAATATCTGCAGCCTCTGTTAAATTAAATAAGCAAGAGACCTTTGCCCTGAGACTATTTCTATATTTTGAGTTCCTATGTAACAAACTGTAACCTAACTCAGGAGGGTATAGTGGACAGCCACGCTTCAGCAAATCACAGGCAGACAACTGATCAGACTGCACCCAAATTCCTACTATAACCTTAACTTTCTCAACCTTGCTTCCATTTTCAGCCTATAAAAGCTCACACTATTGGACTGAGCTCTCTGAGCCTCTTTTGGTTCTGAGTGCTGCCTAATTCACAAATTATTCATTGCTCAGATAAACTCTGTCAAATTTATCTTGTCTACTTTTTCTTTTAACAAATCTAACCTCCACATGTGATATTCCTTTCTCCTCCTAGCACATTTACCAACCAACCAACCCCTATAAGTTGTATATTCCATATTTGTGGTGTGTTTTTGTTTTCAGTATGCCCTTTTCTTTCTATTCCTTTTATATCATCTTCATTATATAAGTGTATATATGTTATGCAACTCCTTGTTTTTAAGAGATGGGGTAGAGAAGCCAAAGTTGTCATCAAGAGATAATAAATTGATCAATCACTTACGCAAACGATTTACTCCCCCATGTTGCTATCTGCTTAGAACTAGTGTCTTGGTCGAGTGTAGTGGCTCATTCCTGTAATCCTAGCAGGTTGAGATGCTGAGGTGGGTGAGTATCCTGAGGTCAGAAGTTAGAGACCAGCCTGGCCAACATGATAAAACCCCGTCTCTGTGAAAAATACAAAAATTAGCCTGGCGTGGTGGCACATGCCTGTAATCCCAGCTACTCAGCCTGTAATCCCAGCTACTCGGGAGGCTGAGGCAAGAGAATCACTTGGACCAGGGAGGTGGAGCCAAGGTCACACCATTTCACTCCAGCCTCGTTGACAAGAGTGAAAATCTGTCTCAAAAAAAAAAAAAAAAACCTAGTGTCTTAGACTATACTTTACATTATCCTTTTGAATAATTAGCTTTTGCATATTTAAAATAGTTGCAAATATCTAGAGATACTATACAAATACCATGTAAATTGATTCCAAAATGATGTTGCTTATATTCCAAAAGAAAAGCGATTTCATAGAGCAGATGAAAGTATTCTTGAAGAATATTTCAAATATTCAGACAGTCACAAACAGTTGGGCAGGTCATGTGTTGCATAATTGTAGGAGCGGTATTGTCTATGTGATTATCATAGAGTTATGCATTTATTATGAAAGTTTTCTCTTCAGAAAGGGTTGATTTTCTTTTTTCTAATTTAATAAGGAGTCTCATGTGAATAAGAAGTGCGACTACAAATCACACACAAAGCCATTTCAGATGAGAATTGGTGAGGCCTAAGTCCTTTTGCAATTTTAGAAGATGAAATTAATGACGATTATGAAAGTGATGTGAAAACATTGGAAACAGATAATAAAAAGAATAAAATCTCCGGGTATACTTACACATTTGACCCTCCTGAAGTTAGTAATATTAGTCAAATGTAAATTTCAGGGCTTGAAATACGTTATCACATAATTTCATATGAAAAATGTATACCAAAAGTATTAAGGTTTACAGTTTTGTTAATTATAAGAATTACTGCATAGCTAAAAAAAAAAAAGAACGATTTAATATATAATGAATGTGTTTATATATTACTTTTTTTAAGATAACCACTATAAAATTGTTCCATTAAAAACGTGGTACTTAATTAACAATTTAAGTGGATTAACTTGAATTAGCCTTTTGTTTGAACTAGTTGTCATCAGCTGAGGAGGAATTACCCACTTAATGAGCTCCCCAGAGTGATTTATTTTTTAAATATTGACACATCACTCCATTGCTAAGTTCCTTCACTAGCTCATAAATGCCTTGTGGGTAAATATCTAAGTCCCTTGGTGTAGGACATGACAAAGTTCTCATGACCTGATTTTATTCACTTTCCCTGGCCCACTTCATGCACCAATATACTGCAGTGAGCTGAATGTTTGTGTACCTATAAAGTTTGTATGTTGAAACCCTAATTCCAGTGTGATAGTATTTGGAGGTCAGTGACTTTGGAAAGTAAGTCATAAGGATGGAGTCTTTATGAATAAGATTAGTGCCCTTATAAAAACAGACCAGAGAGTTGGCTAGCTGTTTCTGCCATGTGCAGACAGAGCAAGAAGGTGGCAACATCTAAGCCAGGAAGAGGACCATTACCAACATCTGACTTTACTGGTACCCTGTTTTTCAGCTTCTAACCTGCAAAACTTTGAGAAATAAATTCTTTTAAGCTACTTTCTAATACCTTGTTATAGTAGCTCAAACTGACAAAGACAATGCATCATCTTTTAGTCCTTAGCAATAGCCAACTACTTAAGATTTCTTGAACAAACCATACTGAATCAGGAGTTACCATTGCCTATGCACTCAGAATATTTCCTTTTACTTGAAGTTCACATTCATTATCCTTCAGAATCATCTGTTAGGCTTTACTAGCTCTGAGAAGACTTCCTTGATACGCTGAAGACACAACTCCTTCCCTGCAACCATCCAACATGAAGTTGTTCATTAGTCTTCAGAAAAATGTCTACACTGTTGCTGCATTTACCACTTTATAAACCAAATATCTGTTTAGATATTGTTTTCCCTACAAATCTATAAACATTTTGAGTAAAGTAACTCTGTGATTACACATTAAATGTACATAATTATTTTAAAGGGCCCTCAGAAAAATGGAAATTTGTAGTGAAAGTCTATTGCTTCCTCTAAGTGTGTCAGAGCTGACACAGATCAGAGGAAATGCCCTGCTGTGTACATTTACTGTTGTTTCTCTGGGAGACCAGCATATCCTAGATGCAAGATTCTGTAAAAGGAGAACTGAGGGATTCTGGGGAAATAAGGATCCCTGTAAACATGGAGCTAGAGAAGCATTGTGCTTGAATTAGGATGAAAGTTTAATTTCAGGCTACCCACAGACCACATCCCTAACAGACCACAAAACATGATTGTTATTTTTTTATTCTTGCTCTCAAAATAATTGTTAACATATTTCCAAGTCCAACTTTGTACTGTCAAAACAGGATAATATAAGTTTGATATTTGCAACAATGGGTTAAAAGAACATCACAATATATTTGTATTTTTAGCATCTTTATAGAATTCTTTATGAAGGTATATTTTTGCTTTTAGTTGAATTCAAAGACAGCTAACTTTTGCTTATTTTAGCCATCTGAGGAAATTTGTCCCCTGTCTTTCATGACTTCTGCACAGACACATCTGATAATTTTAAAACATATAGCCAATTATTCTCAAAAGTAAGAGGGTGAAACTATGTACAAAAAGTTGATCATGCCCATCAGCTTGGGGTAGGTTCCTGGGAGATAACTCATCTCTCTGGCTTTCAGACAGAGGAAAAGTCTCAGAAAAAGATTAGAGTCAATCTTAAATCTGAGTCCAATAAAACTTTTGGCAACATAAAGGAAGAGAAGAGAGCTCCATAATTTAATCACAGATGCTTGTTGAGGCTTCTAAAAATGGAATTGAAAGTCCAAGATCCATGATTTCAACAAGTCAAGGAGGCAGACAGCCAGCTATATTGTCAGTTGGTATGTGGGCGGTCACAGCACCAACCATACCTTAGTAGAAAGTTCCCAATCCCTATGTATGGAAAGCTGATGTCAGGAAAAAGATCAGCCATTGCTAGCAACGAATATGAATGTGAAGCAATTAAATACAGTGACTAAGATCCAGAAGCCAAAGCAGAATCCCAGTTACCTGAATGGTTGTATTCATAAATACAGGGTAATTTTATAGAACATAATGAGTTAGGTTTAGCAAAATAACAAAAGTAGTTTGCTTACATGCATGCGATAATGTGGAAAATGACAAAAACTAGTTAAATGTCTTCCACCAAAAGTTGGAATTTGCTCTACAGCTTGATGTACAGGTCGAAACTTTCTAGTACATAAGGTATGAGCTGTGTGAAAGAAGTAAAAAATAAATGAGAGAGAGAAATCACAATTTAGAATTTAGTTGATGTCCTCTGACATTTTCTTCAGTCAGAGATAAGGATATTTTAAAACAATGATGCTGAAATATTGAAGGATATTTGAATCATCAGTATGTAAATAGCTACAATTGAACTAAAAATAGTTTATGCAGATTCAAATTAATTAGCTCAATATATTCAGACAAAGGATGAACCAGCCATCTCCAAAAGATAATGGATCTAGTTGGTACTCAAGAATAAGGATAATCAGTAACATTATCACTTTCATGAATCTGTTCCTCCCAGCATCTTTCTCTTTGTTCTCCTCTTGCCCTCAGCTTACATCTTTCTCAACGCAAAACTTCCACTTCACAGGGGAGAAACAGAGCCACGACATCTGCTGTTCTTTATATCCTACTCCAGCTGCTATCAGCAGAGAACATACTTTGTCATGTCCTGGTTTGAAATTTTCTTAGGAAAGAAAACTTGAATTGGCAAAATTCAAGTCGGTTGATGATCCTTGAACTAAATTGGAGAGGCAGGCAGCAGATACCTTAGGCTAGTTGACTCTACCTGAATTGGCCAACTGTGGCCAAAGAGTGGAAATCAAACAGGAAATCAGTCCCCATGGCAGCGGTAAGATTGTGTTTGCACAATAGTTTAAAAAAAAAAAAGGTGTTGCTGTTCTAAGAATAAAAGTTTTGTTGAGGGTGGTAAGTATAGAAAGGAAGATGTGCTGGGCCAGTGGAAAAAAATATCCACTACAGAAGTTTAGCCAAAATTCTAAGACCTATCACGGGAGGCTTGGTTGTTTACATGAGTGCATCTATATGGTTAAAAATTTTACAGGTGATTCATTATTATTATTATTACTTTAATTTTGAGGATGCATGTACAGAACAGTCAGGTTTGTTATGTAGGTATACACGTGCCATGGTGGTTTGCTACGCCCATCAACATGTCATCTACATTAGGCATTTCTCCTAATGCTCTCCCTCCCCTAACCTTCCACTCCCGATAGGCCCTGGTGTGTAGTGTTTCCCACCCTGTGGCCATGTGTTCTCATTGTTCAGCTCCCACTTATGAGTGATAACATACAATGAGGTTTTCTGTTCCTGTGTTATTTTGCTGAGAATGATGGTTTCCAGCTTCATCCACATCCCTGCAAAAGACATGAACTCATGCTTTTTTATGGCTGCATAGTATTCCATGGTGTATATGTGCCACATTTTCTTTATCCAGTCTATAATTGATGGACATTTGTGTTGGTTCCAAGTCTTTGCTATTGTTAATAGTGCTGCAATAAACATATGTGTGCATGTGTCTTTACAGTAGAATGATTTATATTATTTTGGGTATATACCCAGTAACTAGATAGCTACAAACCACTGCTCAAGGAAGTAAGAGAGGACACAAGCAAATAGAGAAACAGTCCATGCTTATGGATAGGAAGAATCAATATTGTGAAAATAGCCATACTACCCAAAGTAATTTATAGATCCAATTCTATCTCCTTCAAGCTACCATTGACTTTCTTCACAGAATTAGAAAAAACTACTTTAAATGTTATATGAAACCAAAAAAGAGCCCATATAGCCAAGACAATCCTAAGTAAAAAGAACAAAGCAGGAGGTACCATGCTACCAGACTTCAAACTATATTACAAGGCTACAGTAACCAAAACAGCATGGCACTGGTACAAAAACAGATACATAGACCAATGGAACAAAACAGAGATCTTAGCAATAACACCACATTATCTACAATCATCTGATTTTTGACAACCATGACAAGAACAAGCAATGGGAAAAGGATTTCCTATTTAATAAATGGTGTTGGGAAAACTGGCTGGCTATATGCAGAAAACTGAAACTGGACCCCTTCCTTACATCTTATACAAAAAGTAACTCAAGATGGATTAAAGACTTAAATGTAAGACCTAAAACCATAAAAACCCTAGAAGAAAACCTGGGCAATACCATTCTGGATATAGGCATGGGCAAAGACTTTTTGACTAAAACACCAAAAGCAATGACAACAGAAGCCAAAATTGACAAATGGGATCCAATTAAACTAAAGAACTTCTGCACAGCAAGAGAAACCACGATTAGAGTGAACAGGCAACCTACAGAATGGGAGAAAAATTTTGCAGTCTATCCATCTGCCAAAGGGCTGATATCCAGAATTTACAAGAAACTTAAATCAAAAAGTGGGCAAAGGATATGAACAGACACTTCTCAAAAGGAGACATTTATGCAGCCAACAAACATATTTAAAAAAAAGCTCATCATCACTGTCATTAGAGAAATGAAAATCAAAACCATAGTGAGCTAATATCTTACTCAAGTTAGAATATCAATCATTAAAATGTCAGAAAACAACAGATGCTGGAGAGGATGTGGAGAAATAGGAAGACTTTTATACTGTTAGTGGGAATGTAAATTAGTTCAACCATTGTGGAAGACAGTATGGTGATTCCTCAAGAATCTAGAAACAGGTGATTCTTATCATAAACTAAGGTAAGAATCTATGGTTTACAGTTCAGACAAAGGATATTCTCTATGATCTATTGATTGACAGAAATGCCTTTTTCATTGTTTTCCTACAACTGTTGTGAACACCCAACAATATAATAATTTTCAGTTAACAATGATAGGTTAATTTTCAACTTAAAATAATAAAAATGATTGCACTTAAGAATGAAATGTGTAACATACCTCTGTGAAGTGTTTTATGAGTTTGGTATTGAGATTGGCAGAAATACCTTGATGTTTTCTTCAAATTTGGCTCTCCCTAACTTTCATCTTGTCAGAAATTTTAGTTGAATAGACATTCAACAAAATATTATGAAGAATAGAAAACAATCAAAGGCAATAAGGAAACAAGTCTTTTTTTTTGGCATCATAGAAAAGACAGCCATGGATTGTGATAAATCACCCACTAATGATTAAAATCCTAAAATTACTGCTCATGTTTAAGTCAAAATTGCTGAGATAAATGTCCATCCAATCTTATAGCTTAATAATAAAGAAATTGAATTTCTAGATAGCCTCACTGCAGAGAAATTTGATAATTTGATTTTAGTAAAAAAATCAAAATTTTTATTAAACTATTTTTACATATTTTTGTCAGGAATACTTTTTCTCTTCCTTTCAGGTAGAGCTTAATCATTCACTATATTCCCACCTTTTTACTTATGAATATTTTATATTTTAATGTAAAAACATTAGGGAGTAAAACATTGAGAACAAAGTGAATGAAAATAACTTCTTGTTCATCAGCATTAAGATATAAAATGAGTTAAATAGTTCTGCAAAATGCTAAATGGTGCATAATTTCTGCATCTGGGTAGTAACACGAAAGCAGAGTTAGAGGTCCAAGTTACCTGAGTCACAGCTTAATGGGATCACAGGTTTCTGTGGCCCTTTTTTAATGCATGTGGCAGATCGAAGGCAGCAGATTTTGTGCTACAGAGCACTGTGTCCAGATGCACTCACCCTGGAATTGCTTGTATAGACAGACTGGGTAGGGAAAGTGGCTGCAGCATCTAGGCTCCATTGATGTTGCAGAATAGGTATAAAATAACACCCATTGAAAACTGGCAGCTGAGAGCAATACTAATTAGAAACTTAAGGAAGAGTAATAGGGAGGGAAATGACACTATGAAGAAATGCCAAAATTCTGCATTAGTGGAGTACACTCTGCTGCAAATTAGGTATAAAAATTTTTCTATTATTAGTGAGTTGTTTGTCATGGATAATTCTTGCCAATAATAGAAAATTACATGCCCCAACAATACGAAAAAAGGTGCTACTAAGCATAGAAAATCAAAAGGAATCCAAGGTCAGTTACATTAAGTTGAAAATTTAGAGATAGCTTCATGTATCTCTTAATCTACGGTATTATTCCAAAGTCGCATTGCTATAAAGAAGTACCTGAGACTGGGTAATTTACAAACAAAGAGGTTTAATTAGCTTATGGTTCTGCAGGCTGTATGGCAAGCATAGGGGCTTCTGTTTCTGGGGAGGTTTCAGGAAGCTTCCTTCAGGTGGAAGGCAAAGGGAGAGCAGGCATGCCACATGGTAGAAAGCAGAAGCAACAGAGAGAGGGAGAAATGAGGTTCAACACATTTCTAAACAACCAGATCTCGTGAGAACTCATTCAGTATCACAAGAATAATACCAAGGGGATGGTGCTAAATCATTCATGAAAAACTTCCCCCTTGATTCAATCACCTCCCACCAACATTGAGGATTAGAATTCTACATGAAATTTGGGTAGGGGTGCAGATATAAACCACATTACCTACCATGTAAAATGTGATATGCATTGATTCTAGGTAGCCATAACCTTTGGGACATGGAAGGTTTAGCAAAATTGCTGTCTGCAATAGACACTCACAAGCTTAGATGGGAAGGGATAGCCCGACCTGAAGCAAATCCGCTATTAGAGCATTCACCAATCTTACATGGTTCTTGGTACCATGCCAGAATTTCTTAGGGGATCAGTAAATATTGAATTCAATTAACACTTAAGTGAATCAATGAAAGATAAATGAGTGAATATTCAGAAAAATCAGGAAGTTTCACAGGGGATTATGAAACCTTGGGCAGCAATCTTGAAATCATAAGGGCAAGGTGGTATTTTAGCTTTGCTTTGGATTAATACTGACTATAAGAATAGTGAACAGCTGGCTGAACAGATGTTTTTGAAGAATCGGATTTAGATTTCTAGTCCAAGCATAAACTGGGGATTGGAATGATGGGCTCTTGGCAAGGCATGAAGTAAATCTCAGGAGAATGCGGTTGAGCATATTTGTCCAGAAACAAAACTTCTGTGCTCACCAGGCTTTTCCCTGAGTGTAGATGGGAGGCCTCTTCTGTTAGATGAGTAAAAACAGTCATAATAAATCATGGGTATTCTTAGATATCATATCTGTGGTTCAACTATAACGAAGTAATGCAAAAGTCTATAATTTATAGAGATTTTACATATTTAGAGGTACACATGTGAAGAAATAGCCTTTTGAATTGCTGAGTGGCTCTGAGTCACCTTATGAATGAGGTAAGCTCCCTTGGCTCAACAGGACTTTGTTTTCCTACTTCCATGAAGCAGAAAACAGCATTCTCCTCAGTTGTAGGCCATGGAAACACAGCCTCTGAAGTAAGAGCAAAACTGGCAGAAATATCCCTTCATATCCTTAAATCTGAAAGACAATTTTCATTCTTTTTCTTTAAATAATTATTCAATGCATAAAATATAATCATAATTATTGTAAGAATTAAGGATGATACGAGACAATAAGACATGACCTCTTACTGCATGGAAATTAGATTTTAATGATGTGGTATCAGAAGAGAAAAATATGTGTAATATACCTTTAAAGCTAAAATATTGTTAAAGGCAGATAATGTATTACAGTCTTGGATGGGAAAATTATTTTCTTATAGATAGCAATAAGTAAGCCTCAATAATGAAAGTAGTATTTAGTGAACCTAAACAATAAAAGGTAAAGTTTGATTTTGCAGAAATTATATGGAAAGTAATTATTTATGGTGCTCTTACTGCATGGTAATCACTGTTCTTCTAGACTGTGAGGTAGACACTTGTATTAGTTAAGTAGTTAAGTTAAGCTAAGTTGTTATACTATAGAGACTGAAAATATTTATCTTTTTAAAGACCAGAACATTTCTCCTTCATATGTAACATGAATTTTAACATGACATTAGTTATTTCATTTCAAACAGAAGCTGAAATCTACATTTTTAAATTTTTCTTTCTTTCTTTCTTTTTTTTTTTTTTGAGATAGAGTCTCACTCTGTTGCCCAGGCTGAAGTGCAATGGCATGATCTTGCCTTACTGTAACCTCTGCCACCTGGGTTCAAGTGATTCTCCTGCCTCAACCTCCCAACTAGCTGGAATTACAGGCACCCATTACTATGCCCAGCTAATTTTTGTATTTTTAGTAGAGATGGGTTCGCCATGTTGGTCAGGCTGGTCTCAAACTCCTGACCGGAGGTGATCCACCTGCCTCGGCCTCCCAAAGTACTGGGATTACAGGCGTGAGCCACTGTACCTGGCCTGAAATCTGCAGTTCTCTGTGTAGGGCTCAGAGTTCCTCTGCCTTGGAAAACTTACTTATCATCTCTGTATCTCAGTTTTTCATCAATAAAATGGAAGTAATCATGTACAAGAAGATGAAATTACATCCTTGACTAGGGTGGCATTACTGAAATGAAGGAAAAAAATACACACAAACACACACAAATACACATATGTAAAATTTTAGGTATATATTATACATATATTGTATATCAATATTAAATATATATGTATTATAGCTGTCAAATACAATGAATTCAAGGAATAAAATGTATATATACATGTATATTTTAAATCCAAACTCGAGATTAATACAATGCAGGGTATACAGAACAGAAAGAAGAAAGCATGACAATCATTTCTGAGAAACACAGAGATTTATCAGTAAAACTGCAAAAATGAGTAGGTACCAAATAACTTTATTGTAAATGTTGTTAATCTAGTAAGTGAAAAATAAATTATAAATAAATAAATAAATATGAATGGATGATGGGGGTTACTGATGAGTGATAAAGGTAAAACAATTTTACAAGGATAAAAATGTTGAGTGTAAGATTCTCATGAATGTTCATGGGCAATATTCTCCTCTTAAAATATTTTAAGTAAAAAATTTACATAAGCTTTTCAAAAGATTAAAATTTTCCATTTACAATTTGCTCTTTGAGAACTTTCACAATTTATTTCCCTAAAGCTAGAAACCACACTCTAAATTATCCAGTTTTATATTTTTACAAATTTGAAAGAGTTCATTTAGAGTAAACCCTATTTTCTTAAATAACCAAGAACTTTTTCCCTTATGAATTGCTTGAAGTAAAAACTCTCAAAGTCTACATTTCATAGCCTTTTAATGTCTATATAATACTCCAAAATAAAACATAACTAAATCACACGCTGCAAAATTAGAACCCACTTGAGCCATTTCTAAACTGTAAAATAGTTCAAGAAAGAATAAAAGTAAAAAAATCTTCACATCCTCTCATTTTGTAGGTTTAATGTCACTAAGGTATTTTACACTTTCTGTTACTGCCCTTTCAAGAAGCAGTCAAAAAAATGACCTCAGGCTTTGGACACCTTGGGGGTATCTGAAGTGTCTCAACTCTACAATTTACAGTTTTGTTTGCTTTAAGACTGCCTTTCTTAGACCTATTACTTCACTGGTGGGTGAGTTACAAAGGCTCATAACATAAGAATAGCTGTTCTGCAATTTCAGAAAGCTTGAGACAGTCACTCTTAGCAGCTTCTAAACATACTAAAACTCAGCAATATGTTTCAGTACTGAATTTAGGATTCTGAACTATTAAATCTAGGTAAAGCTCTCATACTTTAAGTTCAAGATGCCACTAATTAGGAATGAAAACAGAGGAAAGGAATTTGAAATCCAAAGAAAAAAGTCAATCATGTGAAAAAGTCATGGGGTTGGAAGTCATGTGTTATTTTTCTTGACCCCATCCCCAAGGGAAAAACAAATGTGCTTACATAGTTTCTAAACAACTGGTTGAAAAAGGAATTACTGATTTTCATACATATGCAGGTAAAATATTTTAAACGAAATTTTACTGCCTAATTCATTGAGCATTGTGTAAGCACAGGCAAATGCCATATAAAACTGTGAAGGGAAAAATTAAACTGATGATAAGAACTTATAAACAAAGTGATGAATTGATGAAGTTGAGAATTAAGATAGGCAAAGAGGAGTGTCTTGGAAAGGAAGAGAGAGTCAAGAAATAATAGAATAGAAATAAGGAAAACTACGGCTTCTAGTAATGAGTCAAGAGGGACCGATTTCTTAGTGCATTTATAGGATAATATAAAGTCACACAGTCAGGTAAAATATTAACTGCTATTGACAACTTTGAATCATTGTATGGTAAGATACTATATCTATCAAATAGAATTATGCAAGGAAGAACCAAAGTTAAGTATGGGTGAATGAGAAAAGAAAAAAAAAGTTGGAAAGAAGATCCCTACATAAATGCGGAAAGTGGCATATATACTGCCTGCAAAATGAGGGTGGATGAAGATTAATGGTCTGCAGATATTCTGCCAGTGCTTTTCAGGAGACGGTTTTGCTTTATTTATCTTGGCTGCCACAAAGAAGCAAGACTCAGGCGCATACAGACGCATTCCACATGGCAGTAGGAAGCATCTGCTTTCAGAAAAAAATTTCTGTACTCACGTTAAAGAAGCATATTATCTACATACATATGACAGATTGCAATTGCAAGGTAATTATGTTTCTTGATGTTAATTTGTACCTTTTATATGACACTGATTGTGGTTTTGTGCTTTCCATGATTCCTTTGGACAAACCTCTTCTCACAATTAAAAACAATCCCAGATATTTATACATCGCAGATACATAATATGCGGTGCTGTGTCTATAAAAGTCATCAAAGGGGATCATTAACAGATTCTAAAATGATTACTCTGCTGAATTGAGCAATCAGTTAAAAATGAATAATATGAAACCGTTATCCTAAATCTATAAAATGATTATCGCCCAGAGCCTGCAGAATACAGATGAAAAGAAAAGCCGACAAGGCCCAAAGCTGTGTTGTAAGAATCACAACTTGCAAAGAAGCTGATTCCAGGATTATTCTAGCCTAAACACGATATACTAAGAATAAACAGAATGGATTTGAAGGTATCCATAAGGCAGATTTATCAGCCACCAAGTATTAATCTGTGTATTAATCATTTTAAGCTTCATTTTATAGACAATTTTGAAAGTGTTCAATGATAAAAATAAATCACGTGCATATTGCCTTACAGATTTGAAAGCACTGAAATTAATGTATCTCATTTAATCCTTAAAAAACAAATCTGTCAAATGGGAATTATTATCTATCATATCTTTGGGGTAAGAAACTAAAACTAAACTTGACCAGAAGACTTACCTAAGATGTTTCAGGTAAGAATTGGAAGAGTTAGAATACAACCCAAGTTTATCTAAGCACATTCATTAGTTCGGCTGAGCAAATATGAATTCCTACTACAGACAAGGTACAAACTATGCCCAGGTAATAGCATCATGACAGAAATGATAATGTCTGTTCCCTAGAAGGAACTATATCTCAGCAAGCAATTAATTAAGCATTTATTTAAATATAATCTTGATAAATATCACAAAAGACAAAGGAAGTAAGCCAGTTTTATAGGAAAGGAACCAGCTGAATTTGTTAAGGTTGAGAAATGCATCCTTGAGAAAGGAAGCTAAGCTGAAATTTTTATGACAAGTTATTTAGCAGAAAGATAGGTGCCTGTGGAGGCAAAGTAGACAGGCTCTAAGAAGATCCTGAAGCTGTCATAAATGTGCAAATGTAGAATGAAAGATAGCCCATGTCTTAGGGACACAGAGAAGCAGCATGTGGTTGGTGCCAGCTGAGGCAGGTGATGTGAGCACAGCCAGATAGTGTTGGTCTCTATTCCTAAGAGCAGTGGACAGCCATGGATAGATTTTACTCATGGAGGCAATATAGCAATAAGGTCAGATTTCAGTGCAAAGCAGAAAATGCACTGAAGCAGAATAATTGGGGAGAAGCCCAATTTAAAAATGAGCAAAATATGTTAACAGGCACTAAAGATGATATACAGATGGCAAACGAGCATATGAAAAAGTTCAACATCATATGACACTACAAAATTGAAAATTAAAGTACAATGAGATGCACCTAAACAACCTATTAGAATCACCAAGATCCAATTTTTTGCTTTTTTTTTTTTTTTTTCCTGAGACAGAGTCTTACTCTGTTGCTCAGGCTGGAGTACAGTGGTGCAATCGTGGCTTATTGCAGCCTTGACCTCCCAGGTTCAAGTGATCCTCTCACCTCAGACTCCAAGTAGGTGGGACCACAGGCATGATCCATCACACTGGCTAATACTTTCATTTTATTTTTTTAAGATGGGAAGATGGGATCTCCCTCTATTGGCCAGACTGGTCTCAAGCTCCTGTCCTCAAGCAATCCTCTGACCTCAGCCTCCTAAAGAGCTGGGATTTTAAGTAAGAGCCACTGTGCCTGGCCTGGCAGTTTAGTTTATAAAACTAAACATACTCTTACCATGTCATCTAGCAATATTGCTCCTAGATGTTTACCCAAATGAATTGAAAACGCATGTCACACAAACACTTGCACACAGGTGTTTTTAGTGTTTTTATCATAATTTCAAAAAAAGGAAGCAACAAAAATATCCTTCAGTAACTAAATGGATATATCAACTGTGGTATATCGGACCATGGAATGTTATTACACACTAATAAGAAATGAGTTATCAAACCATGAAAACACATGGAAGACTCTTAAACATATATTACTAAGTAAAAGAAGCCATTCTGAAAATACTACATACTGACAATCCAACTAAATGACATTCTGGAAAAGGCAAACCATGGAGACAGTAAAAGTGGAGAGAGTGGGAACATTTAGAAGGCTGGGATGACAGCATAGTAAGAAACAGTAGAGACCTGAACTAATTTGCCCATCTAGGGGAAGAAATTATCTGAACATATTCCTCAAAACCTCACCATAAAGCATGTGAAAAACTAGCTCTTTAAGTTGAAAAACAATTGTGTTTAAGTCACTGCCTGCTTCATCACCTTAACTTGTTTCTGCTTTTAAAAAAATCCCTGAATTTTTAACATGAGTACTTGCTGCCATCTACCTCTTGCCACTTCTCCATCTTACCTCTTCCATCTTGGCCCAGAGATATTCTTATTCAGCATCATTTCTCGCTGTTCCCCAAGCATCCCCACACAATGGTGGTTCAGTACATTTTCATACACCATTGCTTCTGGCTAGGATGCCTCCTTTATCTGGAAATCTCCTCCAATATAAATCAGTTCAAATACCACCTTTGCATAAAAAAACTCAAAGACTTTTTCCATCAAATGCATTTTTTCTTTTCTTAGAACTTCCATGATTTTACAGGTATTATTGTACTCATCCCACTGAATCATAACAAGGTTGCTTTCATATCTTTTCTAATCTGCTAATTTTCGACTCCTTAAAGTCAAGGTCATTCCTTACTCAACTTTCTATACTCAGTAGCTATTCCAATAGCTGTTATGACTTCAATAAATGTTTGTTGATTTAGTAATATTACTGTTTGTTCAGCCAATGCATGGAACAAATTGCTTAGAAATAAACAAGTGAGCTAGGTGTTATATGGATCTGGTTTTTAAAATGGGATTTCCTATACTGTATTCCATATATTCAAGATGTGACTTAAAAATATGCTTTCTAAGGAAACATAGTGGTTGTCATAAAGCATAATGGTGTAAAGGGGTTCACGTTGGCCCTCTTTTAAAACAATATTTTTGTAGAGCTGCAATACAATTTAACCTGTATAAATGGTGCCATGCATTAGCATGTGTTTTTACTCTTGTGGAGCAGGAGCTGATAAACTGTAGTCCATAAGCCAAATCTGGCTCACTGCTTGTTTTTACAAATAACATTTTATTGAAGCACAACCACACTCATTCTTTTACATACTGTCTGTAACCCCTCTGTGCTACAATAGCCAACTTGAGCTCCTGTGACAGAAACAATCCAGTCTATACATCTGAAATATTTATTATCTAAAACTTTAGAGAAATAGTTTACTGCTCAAAGTTTCTAAGATGAATGGTTTCTAAGATGAATTTACCTGGATTTCAATTCCGCTTCATTACTTAGTAGACAGGTGAGCTGGAGCAAATTATTTGACCGTTCTACTTCTCAATTAATTATTTAAAAATGAAATAGTCATAAAATTTAAGTCATGAAGTTATCTTAAAAAATAAATGATAGGCTGGGTGTGGTGACTTAACGCCTGTAATCCTAGCACTTTGGGAGGCCAAGGTGGGTAAATCGCTTGAGCCCAGGAGTATGAGTCCAGCCTGGGCAACATGGCAAAACCCTGTTTCTACAAATAATATGAAAAAGTTAGCCAGCCATGGTGGTGTGCACCTGTGATCCCAGCTACCCAGTGGGATGAGGTGGTAGGATTGATTGAGCCTGGCAGGTTGAGGTTGCAGTGAGCTGTGTTTGTGCCACTGTACTCTAGTCTGGGTGACAAGCAAGGCTTTGTCCCAAAAATAAATAAATAAATAAATAAATAAATAAATAAAACCTACAATGTAAAGTTTTTTAAAATGTAGTTTTAAAAACATTCAAAATAAATAAAATAAAAATTTAAAATATAAGTGAAAAAACGTTTCAAAAAATACAATATAGAAGTGGTCAAAAAATGTTATCCACTAACATGGGGGCATTATTTTAGTATTTTTTCTTTCAAGGCTTAATTAACAAATTTACAAGGATGGTAGAATTAGGAGCCATTGTAATACATGCAAAATGCTTAGCACAATGTCTGGTACATGGTAAATTTCAATAAGTGTTAGTTCATTAATCTCAAAATTTGGAAATATGCTCAAAATAGAAATAATTTCATTTAAGAGTCAATTATTGATCAATATATATTTCTCCAACATTTAAAAAGCTTATATATGTAGTTAGCAAATAGAGCCTGCGAGCACATTAATTTATGTGTGTTTATTATTCACAGTTTAGGAATATCATGAGCTTCTACACAAACAGGGAAAAGATGAAGAAATTAATTCAGATCCCTTTGTTACATTTTCTCACAAGAATGTGACCTATTTGCAGGCCTAATTGCTATTAAGATCTGATATTGTCAATTCAGTTCTGTTTGCCTACCCCAGCCTGCTAGGAGAGAAACTGTAATAGCTAGAGACAGAGTGTATTAAAAGTTTTGGGATTCTCTTGATCAGCAGGTCCCAAGCATTTTGGCACCAAGAATCAGTTTTGCGGAAGACAGTGTTTTCAAGGATTGGTGTGTAGAGGGGAGGTTTTTGTGATGATTCAAGCACATTTTACTTATTGCGCAAGTTATTTCTGTTATTATTAGACACTCACCATAATGTAGAATCAGTGGGCGCCCCAAACTTGTTTTCCTGCAACTAGAAGGTCCAATCTGGGGATGATGAGAGACAGTAACAGATCATCAGGCATTAGATACTTCTAAGGAGCCCACAACCTAGATCCCTCGCATGCACAGTTCATAATAGGGTTCCAGCTCCTATGAGAATCTGGTGCTGCAGTTGATCTGACAGGAGGTAGAGCTCAGCTCACTGCCGATCACCTCCTCCTGGGTAGCCCCGTTCCTAACAGGTAACAGACCAGTACTAGTCTGTGGGCCAGGGGTTTGAGACCCCTGTTCTAGATGATATAAAACTCTTCTCACTTAGACAATCTATCATTAATTTATACTTAAGTTAAATCCAGATTCTCTCTTTTTCTAAGCAACTGAACATAGTTGAAAGCTTGATCTTGTCACAATCCTAAAATTCCCAAACTTAATATACAAAGAGTAGCCTAAAACCAAGGCAAGTCACTCATGGAGGCCAAATATACTTCCTCTAGTTAAATTTTATGGTGCTCTCTCACAGGGGAACAATGAACTCCTAGCCTTTGCTCACATTATTTTTTTTTTTCCCATTTGAAATGCCCTTTCTATAAATTCCTCATGGTCAAATCCTATTCATTTTTCAAGGCTGCCACATCTGGGAAACATTTGCTCATAAGCCTCTCATTCTCCTTCTTCAGGATTTAAAACTTATAAATAATCAATTCTGAGTTGTTTTAGGACATATGGAGTATAATATATAGAATGCAAAGAATATAATAAATGCTATGTACGTATACATAGGTGGAAATACATGTATGCACACATGTGCACGGGGGTGGGTAGATGAAGTCTCCAAGAGTCATACTTAGAAGAAGGAGAACTTGACCTTCTAACACATAGAAATTGATCTTGGCCTAAATCACAACAACTTGAGCTCTGGAAGTCCATAATGCCTCCTGCAAACCTATGCTCATTCCCAGGGGTCTAATCTCTACCAGGTTCTCTCTTCTTAGCCATAACTTTCCATGACCTGCTTCTGTGAATCATTTTACGTGCCATCTAAGAAAATGAACTCAGCTTTTTGTCGCATTCCAACCACAGTCAATCCCACTGTGTGTTTGTAAGTTTTATAGCATTAAAAAAAAAGTTAACTTGAAGGAGTCATGAAGAGAGTTTGTGATGAACTCCACTCAGTGTTCTATAGCTTCCATGTCTCCTCCAGCTCAGTCTTCCTTCTATTTCTGCCCCCATCCCTGCTTCGTTCTCTTCTTCCCACTTAGTCATTGGGGAATACATTCTCTCACTCTTTTATTCAGAGAAATGTGTACTTTTCACGATTACTGTGAAACACAGGGTTTAATTTTCAAGGGCTCTGCAAAGCAAACACACTTCATTTAAAAGGATTCAAGGTGACCCTGTCTTAGCAAGTGGTCATGTACTTGGAAAATCATTCCTACTTGCCATGCCAATCATCATGCTACAATGACATAAATGCTCACATTTAAGTTTAAGGGATCAGCATATCCTTCTTTAGCAGCACAAAGCACACTTCTCTGAAACTGAGGCTGTGAATCTCTTGGTGTTTGTTGATTGACTTTGACTAACAAATTAAATGAATGAATCAATAAACAAACTACAAATTCCTTAGAGCCAGGGAATAGCTGTGTATTCATTACTCTGACACACTACTGGGCTCAAATGAGTGACTTTAGAAATGTTTGTTGTGGCTGAATACAGGGCTAAAATATTGGAACTTTTCTTATTTGTATTACTAGACACATTTTTGCCTAATTTGTAAATGTTTATAGATCAAATTAACTGTTTATGTCCCTCCACACAGTGGTATTTCATTGAGCTCTTTAGTTATCCTGGTTAGTTATCATTTATTTAGTTCTTTATGTTAAAAAGGATTTAAACAGAATAGCACCTTGCTGTCCTGAACATTATCAAATATGTGCCTGTTTCTTTGAATTGTTTGCAATCTATAATAATCCAATCTTAGATAAGTGTCACATAATAAAAATGATAATTGTGCTGTTAGCAGTTATATTAATGTCATTGAAGTTAGAGCAGGGAGATGAATTACTTACAGTGAAAGAAGATAACACATAAATATCAGGTAGATAAAATGACCCTAGTATTAAGACCTTAGAAGAATGACATTTCCAAGTATGAGTCTGGTTTTCTACAGTATCAATGTATTTAACTGGAAACTTTATTTTAAAAAAAATTATTTATTTGGGAATAATGAAATAATACTTTATATGAAGGTTTAAATAAGGTATTTTTCTATAAAATTAAGGACAATTTTAGACAAAGTGGATTTTAAAATATACAACATCATTTACTCTCAGTTTAAGTTGTCAAAGGTAATTTATGGTTACAAAACCTTGCTGATATGTGGCAGGGCAGGGATGGGGTAAGAAGACACAAAAGAAGGACTAAATTTGACTGACATTGGTAGAGTTACTTTCATTGAGTATGCATGTAATTTCAAATTTAAAAATACTGGGAGCTAAAGTTATCATAAAGGCTATGGGAAAATTTTCCCTTTGCTTCTGATGATTCACACAAAACTCAACTCACAAAGGCAGATTAATTGGAGAGACAGTATATGCATACACATGTATTTAATGTATATACAGAAGCCTTTAGAAGGAAGACCCAAAGCTACTGGGAGAATTGTCCATTTTATTCTTAGAATCAACAAAGTATAGATACCCATATAGAAGTATGATTTAATGCTAACAGATTGACTGGAGAAACATAGCAAGGCCTGGTTATCTAGGTTCCTCTTCCCTCTCTGAGCATGCATTCCTTCCTGCAGGACCTTTCTGGAATGTGGTCTTATGACCTATAGCCAAACAAGGTAGGTCAGATCATTTCTTTATGGCCAGTGGAGAGAAACTTTGAGTATTAATTTTAGGTTTTATAGCTGGCTTTGGGAAAAAAGAGTTCTGATATCTATGACCTACCTTGGGGAAGAGGGATTCTAGTTTCTACGGCTAACCTTGGAGGAGAATGAGGCTGAGAGATAGGAAAGCAGGAGAAGGCCAGAGAAAAACTTTGCTTTTAGGTCTGCATCTAAGGTTATTATTTCAGAGTCCCAACATTATGAATGCATCAATCACATAACAGAAAACTGAAAGTAGTCAATTGGTTAGGCCTGGTCTCTCCCTCTGTAAGAAAAATCGAGGCTCAGAGGGAAGAAAAGGAACTGAGCACTGAACTGAGAACAAAATCTCTGAAAGATCTGCCATGTGAAGGTACAGCAATAAGTCAGACATCTATGAACCAGGAGGAGGGTGCTCACCAGACACCAAATCTGCAAATGCCTTGATTTATGGACTTCCCAGGCTCCAGAAGTCTGAGAAGTAAATTTCTGTTGTATGAGCCAGGTAGTCTGTGATATTTTGAACTGAGTAAGAAAAAAATATACATATATGTGTGTGTGCACTTGCATGTGTGTGTGAATGTGTATGAATATATACAAAATGCAAAATTGAAGAACAAATAATTAAAAGCTCAAATACATTTCTAAAAAGCAAGAAAAAGGAAAGTACTGGCTAAAAGTAAGCAAGAGGGCATTGCAAGTGAGATACATGAGCCAAAGCAATCCTCAGAATAAGGTATTTGAAAGGATTGTCAGAGCTCCTCCGAAGAGAAGTTGATAGTGCTGGGTATTTTATAAATCGTAGTTTAAAATATAAGTACCATATAAAGGAAAAATAAGAAATTGTAGGATACCTTCAATGACATGCAACAGAGTTTATAATTGATATGGTAAGCAATATATACAGACAGTAGAAACTATTTATAATGATTATCTTTAAAATAGTTTAAGACCTTGGAAGGTAAAGGATTCTGCAGCTTTCCTAGTAAATTCTGCTCAGATTGGCTCAGGGAATATGTAGTCAGTTTAATTAAAATGAACTTAAAAATCATAAGTAAAGGGTTATGATTAATAGGTGCTGGAAACTTCTGGGAAAAATATTGAGTGGACTTCTTCAGGTTTAGTGATAATGATCTGCAACAGGGTGCAAACTGCATGTTAATAAAATTTTTTGATAACATTAAATTCGGAGAGGCTGAAACACATGTCAGATCAGAAAATTATCTCTTACAGGAATGGCTGTGTGAGAAAGTTAGGAAAACAAAGAAAACAGTAAAATTCCACCCAGAGGCACTAAATTCTATGTAGTATACGATAAGATTGATTTTTTAAACTAACCAAAGTAGAGGACATCAATGAAAGGATAACTGGAACTGCCTTAGTATCTAAGAATGAAAAAAAAAAAAGTATTCATAAGGCATGTGAGCAAGTTGGTTTCTATATAATTCACGGTAGGAACTCTAATTATTGGGTACTCAAAGGAAGTAAAATATTTTTGAGGTGCATGAAGGCCTATTGATTGTGTTGGAAGCTATTAAAAGCAAGGAAAGGCTGCTGGAAAAGGAAATATCAAATTTATCTTCTAGAATCTTTCTTACTATATAAACATATGCATACATTTATTCCAGGGAGGCAAAGTGAAGGACACTGGTTCTATGAACAATCCTTTGTGTTCAGGGAGAAGTATAGCCTACTAGAAGAGTAAAGCATCATGACGTAACTGTGTTTTCATATTATGATAATCTGAAGCCTAAAAAGGAGAGAAAAATAGCTGGGCTCATTAATATAGATAAAGGAAGTAGAACAGACTACTTCTACAGAAGTCCCTAAGAATAGAAAATAGCATCATGTTAAATTCCAATTGCATTTCTTTTTTAACTAAAAGCTTTTTAACATTTTCTTCTCATAAATATACCAATAATGACAAATGATGTGAAGTAACTCATTTTTCACATATAAAGAAATATTATTATTAACAGAATTTTCAGAAATCTTAAGTTAATATAGCATTGCAATTAAAAGTAAAGGTTCTAAAGTCAAATACGAACTCAAACCCTAGCTCAAAAATCATTTGGATATATGATTATGAGCAGGTAATTAAATATGTGCTGCTCAATGTTTTTATTTGTACACTAATAAGATTATTGATCTCTAAGACTCAAAGACTTTTTGGACAATGTAAAAAATGCATATAAAACCCATAGCATAATGTATGGACTAACATAGATGCTCAGTAATGTTTATTTAAATTGTGTTTACTAAACATAGAAGCATCCTATGTTAAGGTTTGGAGAAACTTTGGCAATTCATTATAAGCCCAACCTTCTCAATTTGCAGATTAAAAATCTTATAACAGAAATGAAAACCCTTCTTTACAATTACAGAGATACTTGGAAAAAGAATGAGAACAAAATGTAGGCATCATAATTCATTATCCAGGGAGACCTTACAGCTCTATATGAAACATGCTCCAGTGATATTTATGGCTGATTCTGGAAAGTTCATATGGATGAAATGCATGAATTTTATTCTTTTCTATGGCTTTTCTCTGATTTTATCTTCTATTTCAACACCAAGAAATAATCAGCTCAATAGAACAGCAAAATGGCTTTTGAAAGTCTCAGTTAAGAAATCAGCTCAGTGACAGTATTCTGTGGAAAGAATGCATTGTCCACAGTGCAGTGTATACACTGAGCAAATGAACAACAAATGATGCTCAGGCCCTATAATGAGAACATTCATGTCCAGGAAGCAACAGAAAGGTCTAAGATTAACCTTTTACACTGTGACTCTCAGTGGCATACAGTGGAATTTATGCTTTCTTTCTCCATCTTGGGTTCCACTGGGCTATATCCTTGAAATGCTTTCACCATGAGACATAGTAAGTGTCCCATTGAACTTGAAATTAAAACTATCCCTGAACATTTGGGTTCCTCTTTCCAGTGATCCCACAAACAAAGAGAAGTTTTTTTATGCTGATGAGAGATATCAATCCTGTTTACCAGAGAAGACAGTGTTGCTGCTGCATATGGAGCCAAGAATGGCTATGTCTAAAAATCAAGGATGTAATTTTTTATGTTACCTGTAACAGTGGTGAATGGGTAGTTACATGGTCCATGGTCCAATAGGCGCAAAGCAACTAAGCCTTCAGATCCCTCATGATGAAGATCTCAATTAATCTTTCAAGTAAGCAACCCACATAGAATGAAATAATGATCTAGGTTGAAAGAAACCTAAAAATTAAAGGAAAATGGATGATGAAGAATATAATCATGACTTAGGATCAGCTCCATCATGAGAAGGATGTTTCTTCACTCACCCTTTAACATTAAGTATTTGCAGAGATTGCAACCTTCAAGGGGCTTCTAATGCACAGCGAATTTAAGGAAGAAACAAAAATATCTAAGTTGTGAAAAGGGTGACTTCTTACCACAAAGGGGTAATAATAGGATTGATGTAATAACAGGACTTTTACGGAAACCCAGACCCATTCAGTAATCATGCATGCACATTTAGAAGCCCAGAAACCCAAATGGTAAAACCTCAATGTCAAAAGGGAATGGCAGCCCATGGGTATTTGCTTACTCTTTTTTCTCCCAGACCATATCACTCTTAGATAAATTTCAAGCCATCTCTCAGATTAAGAAACAAGTGATCTTTACAGGTGGCCAATTAAGCAACATATTGAGTTTTCCCTACTTTTTTCTGTCTCCACTATTGTTTTCTGATCAAACTCTCCATGAATTACTTGCCTTTACAACATTGGTGCAGTTTTATTTTCTGGAGAATCCAGGCTAAGACAACATCTGACCACAAACTCCAAATATAGTTCCACCTCCCCTTTTCCTCAATTATCTCTGTCTCATAAAAGAGCAACTCCAGCATTCCTATTGTTTATGCCAAAAAATTTTGGAATCATTTTTGCCTTCCCTTTCTCATAGCTTGTGTCCAATTTGTCATCATATCTCATTGGAACTACCTTAATATATTCAGAACATAACCACATTTTACTTCTCCACTATTATGATCCTGGTCTGAGAAACAAGGATCTCTTATCTGGATTAGTGGAAAAGTTTCCTAACTAATCTCTGTGTTTCTGGCCTTATTCCCGATAATCTACTTTCAACACAGCAACTACGATGAATATTTAAAACTGTAATAAATTGCTTCACTCATCTCCTGAAAATCTTCCAAGGTCTTCCCATGTTGTGCTGAGTAAAGGGGAAAACTCTTTTGGTGATGCATATCTATGACTTTGATTTCATCTTCTCCTACTTTTCCTCTGTAACACTCTTCTTTAACTAGATTGGCCACGTCCTCCTTCTCTCAACAGTCCAAATGCATGTCTCTTTTATGATCTTTGCTGTTTCCTCTGCATGTAATATGTTCCCCCAAATAGCTATATGCCTCACTCCTCTATTTCTCAAGTTTTCCACACATCACTTCTTATTTACTAGGATTCCTTCCCTTTAATATGGCATCTGCTATCTTCTTTCTTGCTTCATTTTCTCCATGATGTTCATTGCTATCAATGATTAAATGGTTAACAAAAAAAATAGCCACAATAGTCTATCCTGTCCTTGTATGCATGCTCATTATCAGTGTCACTTTTTTTTTTTCACCAATGGGGAAGTCTATTTCTCCATTCACTGAATATGATCTAGCCTCATAAATTGTTTTGACCAAAAAAAAACATTGTAGAGGTGATCTTTTGGGAACTCCTATGCTTACTATTCAAAAGCCTTCCCAGTTTTACTTTTTCTCTCTTGGAATGCCTGCTTGAGTTTATACGATGTGAAGAAGACTACTGGAGAATGAGAGGTCTTACAAAGTACAAGCAAGCTTTCCAAAATAAGGCTTCCTAGACCAGAAGACAACAGCTAAATCAAAAGCAAGACATGTGAGTCAGATTACCTTATACCACACAGTTCAGCTTGAGCCATGGGATGACTACAGGTTGCATTACTGACTTCAGGGGTAATGAACAGAAGAACCACACAGCTGAGTCCACCCAAATTTCTGTCCACAGAATCAGAAGCAAATAAGATGATTGATTCTTTAAGCCATTAAGACTGTGATGATTTGTTACACAGAAATAAAAACTGATACTGTCTGAATTACTGTATCTTTTATATTTGCAAATTATTATCTCTCTCTCTTCAAAATAGAATGTATCAAAAACAAAAATTTTTACCAGTGAGTTTATTTGCTTAGCTTCTATATCATCAGAACCTAGACTAGTATTTTTGTATGTAATATTTATAATATATATTGATTAAACAAATAACTATTTATTGGTAAGGACACAATGATAAGAGAAGAAATGCCTAAAAAGTATTTCACAATCTATTAATATTATTTCTAGGATGAATATTGGTCAGGAACAGAGTGGAGAGTCTCCTTTGTCTTGCTAATCAGTGAAGTGGAGAAGGGTTTAGGGAACTTCTGTTGTGTTTATGGCATTTATGGCATGTCCCTCAACTCTCCAAGTGTAAAATATTCACTTAAACAATTTCTGGATTATTTTGTTTATAATTCTGATTTATCCTGGATGTGGTTTATGATAACAAACTTTTTCCATGTTGTCTAAACAACTATATTATATCAGTTTTGAAAAAATTAACCATTCAAGGAACAATGCATCTTTTGCCTGTTATCAAGGTGAAACATTCTGTTTCAGTGCAAAAATCCATAACCATTTGAATTAAGTAGAAGGAAAATTCATTAACCAGTTACATCCCTATCGATTAGAGACAAAGTGACCAACTAGGTAAATAAAGTCATTGATCTCAGGCCTCAACTAGGTATTAGTCTCTATCAGTCTCTGGAGAAATACCAGAAAGATGCCTGATTTTTGAGGAATTTATAAATTTGCTTCTTTCTTACACCTGGATAAAGCATGTTTATCTAATATTTTAGATTTTTATCAGTAGGGTGCACTTTATGATATAGAGATATGTTTATTACACACAGTTAAAAACTTACTTTATTGAATTTTAACTGCACAAAATAGCCATACAAACATGTTTAACCAAGTGTGTTCAGTTTACATAAAGTACATTGGAGCTATAGCCCATGTAATTGAAAGGATGATGATATCATAATAGCAATCTTGACAGATACATGTTTCTATTGGTATCATATTATTTTCACAGTTCTAATTTCAGCTATATTTAGCACTGAAATTATATTGAAATTGTATTCCCTATAGAACATAATTCTTCCTTTTTATTTTATAGAAGCTTATAGCTGAATCTGAGCTTTCAGGCCATTTAAATCATTCTTGTATTTCTTTAGATAGATTTTTGTCAAATTCTATATTGCAATTAGTACCAAAGAGAAAGTTACCTCAAAAAGAATGTTTCCCCCAGGTCAGGCGTGTATGCAGTAGTTGTTCTTTTGACAAACTTGACAAAAACAAGCAATGGGGAAAGAGTTCCCTGTTTAATAAATGATGTTGGGAAAACTGGCTAACCATGTGCAGAAAGCAGAAACTGGACCCCTTCCTGACACCTTACACTAAAACTAACTCCAGGTGGATTTAAGATTTAAACATAAGACCTAACACCATAAAAACCCTAGAAGAAAATCTAGGCAAAACCATTCAGGACACAGGCGTAGGCAAAGACTTCATGACCAAAACACCAAAAGCGTTGGCAACAAAAGCCAAAATAGACAAATGGGACCTAATCAAACTCCACAGCTTCTGCAAAGCAAAAGAAACAGTCATTAGAGTGAATCAGCAACCAACAGAATGGGAAAAAATTTTTGCATTTTACCCATTTGACAAAGGGCTGATATCCAGAATTTACAAAGAACTAAAACAGATTTACGAGAGAAAAACAAACAAGCCCATTCAAAAGTGGGTGATGGACATGAACAGACACTTTACAAAAGAAGACATATATGAGGCCAACAAACATATAAAAAAATGCTGATCATGAAATGCAAATCAAAACTTCATTGATATACCATCTCATACCATTAGAATGGCAATCATTAAAAAATCTGGAGACAACAGATGCTGGAGAGGATGTGGAGAAATAGGAACACTTTTACACTGTTGGTGGGAATGTAAATTAGTTCAATCATTGTGGAAGACAGTGTGGCGATTCCTCAAGGACCTAGAAATAGAAATTCCATTTGACCCAGCAATACCATGACTGGGTATATATCCAAAGGATTATAAATCGTTCTATTATAAGGACACATGCACATGAATGTTCGTTGCAGTACTGTTTACAATATCAAAGACCTGGAACCAACCCAGATGCCCATCGATGATAGACTGGACAGGGAAAATGGAGCACATATACACTATGGAATATTATGCAGCCATCAAAAATGATGAGTTTGTGTCCTTTGTAGGGACATGGATGAACCTGGAAACCATCATTCTCAGCAAACTGACACAAGAACAGAAAATCAAACACCACATGTTCTCATTCGTAAGTGGGTGTTGAACAATGAGAACACATGGACACAGGGAGGGAAGCATCACAAACTAGGGTCTGTCAGGGGGAAGTAGGAGAGGGACAGTGGGGATGGGGAGTTGGGGAGAGATAGCTTGGGGAGAAATGCCAGATATAGGTGATGGAGAGGAAGGCAGCAAATCACACTGCCATGTGTGTACCTATGTAACAATCTTGCATGTTCTTCACATGTACCCCAAAACCTAAAATGCAATTAAAAAAAAGAATGAAAGGAAATGTTCAATGTGGTAAAGCTGTGATTCCAGGAAAGGGTGGAGTAAAAACAGAAACAATAAGCAAATACTTTAAAAATATGTCTATAGGCTAAATTTGAGGGAAAATTAGCAGTAAGAAACTCAAATTATCAATAATCACCTGAGAGGAATAGTGAAAGGCTCATCAAGCAGATCTTAAAATACTGTAAAAAGCTTGAAAAATTCCATTTGACAGGAAGTACACTATAAGAGTGCATCATTCTTTTGTCTGATATTTTTGTTCCCAACGAAAAGCAGGAAAAAAGAAAGAATCAGAATTTATAGGCAAAATTAAATAATAATAATTTGTATGATTCCTTAATACAGACATGCCAACTTAAATATTTTTTTGTTTCTCTGTTTACTTTTAACAATAAATGAGTCACAGCTCAGGAAATAATCCATCATTAGTATCACTAATGGTCGTCTCTTGCAGCAACATAATATGTCATCTAAAGAAGAGATGTGGTTTTTACATTGATGGTAGAAATAGCTGCACCTTCTCACTGTTAATGCCTCTACCCCTTTTGTATAAGTTTCCATTTGTATCTTATATAAAACTTCCAGTTAAGTGATCATTAAATACAGCTTCATTATCTTTACAACGTTCTCTCTCAATTCAGGACTCTACATGAGTGTGTTCCCTTGGACGGTTCAATGATGTGATACAAAAGCCAAGTATAGCTGTCAGGTTTATAACCATTCCCATCATATTTACTATTCTGTATGTATAAAAAAGACCCATTTGCCTAGTTAATTTCAAATCAGAGGGAAAAGAGAGCTCTCTTGTTAACTGCACATCCCAAAACACACGCTTGTATCGGAAAGATGCTTGCATATTTGTGTATGCTTGTAGAATCATGCCTGTACAAACAGCCCCAGATATCAGGTGGTTTCAAATGATTAACTGCTAGCATTAACCAAAGCTTTCCACACAAAAATATCAGTAGTAAATAATTTTGTAGGACAAGACCAAGTCTATTTGAAAAGGAAAACCAAACCAATCCAGATAACGAATATGCCTTTTTTCATTCAGGTAGCTTCCTCCCTATTGGGCATTTAAAAGTGCCAAACTGGGCCTGGCATGGTGGCTCACGCCTGTAATCCCAGCACTTTGGGAGGCTGAGGCGGGTGGATCATGAGGTCAAGAGATTAAGACCATCCTGGCCAACATGGTGAAAATCTGTCTCTACTAAAAAATGCAAAAATTAGCTGGGCTTGGTGGTGTGCACCTGTAGTCCCAGCTACTCTGGAGGCTGAGGCAGGAGAATTGCTTGAACCCAGGAGGCAGAGATTGCAGTGAGCCGAGATTGTGCCACTGCACTCCAGCCTGGCGCCTGGTGACAGAGCAAGACTCTGTCTCAAAAAAAAAAAAAAGTGCCAGACTGGCTCCTCAGTTATAAAGACAAAGCTGTATACTTGACAAACACACTATTCCTAAGTATATAAAAAGATAGTACTGGAATACCAAAAATAAATCATCATTGTAAAGAAACCCTACAAAAAGATGGCTTTAGTGAACCCAGGAATTAATTGATAAAAGTAATGATACTAATGAACAGTAAATGCTAAGCACCATAATATGCCAGTCAATGTGTTCAGAGCTATACAGATATCATTGGATTGTAGCTGTAGTTTCACAATAATCCTATAAAGCAGATACTATTGTCATTATCCCCATTGTGCAGATAAAGTCATAAAGTAGTAGAAAACTTTCTCAAAGTTGCACAACAGTAAGTCATAGAACTGCACTTTGAAGGCTACTATTGAAGTTTACATAGCCAGTACAGGAATTCTGGCCTTTTCATATATTCATTATTTTACTCATCTAACCAGTATTTATTGAGACTATCCACTTGGGGTTGAGCACTATGGACCTAAGGTGAGAACTTGGAGCCTGGCTACAAGCCCAGACAAAGGCAGTGATATCAAATTGCTCCCATCACAAGTGCCAACTCTGATAAATTGGCAAGAGTTGCCTGTAAAAGCATCTTAAGAGGAGTACTATGGCTCAGGCCAGGTCAGAAAGGAACCATGAGGTAGACAGATGAGCAATGTCCATGATGCATAACGAGGTATGGCAGTAGTAATACAGGTATCAAACATTTGACTTTCTTGGGCTAGAGGGTAAGCAAAAGAATAAGAGAAAATCTCAGAAGCCAGTGGTTAAATGATGTGGGGTAAATAAAATAAAAATGTGAGTAGTTTAGAATTGACATAAAGTAATATGGAGACTAATTAAGAGCAAAAGATAAAAACAGGACCCAGTGTGCAAGGTCAAGTAAAGAGTAGCTGTAATGTAAGGCAAATAATGGTTCAACCTAAGATAGAAAGAGGCAAGCAAGAAGTACAAAGAGGATGGCCGAAGTGCAGTCGGAAAATTAGCTGTCTCTAGAAACTTAAGCAGCAGTGTCAAAAATTCCAGAGAGATGTTTTTTACAAAACAAAGCAAAAAAGAACTTGAATAACTAAGGCAATGTGCCCACTTCAGGCTCAAGAGGCAAGAGCAACCACTCCATGATTTGCCCAGACTAGGAGATAATGGTACACTGGGCAGAGGTGGAAGAAATAAGAGTTGTTGGGTTTTGCCAGGACTTCCTCAGTATTTCCTAACTTACTTAACTAAAAAGTTGACTACACCCAGCAGTGGCCAACTTTGTTCTCTTCAAAACGTTTTGACTGAACAAGTTTCCATTTTTTGAAATTTTTTTGGTGATATCCCACTCTCTTCTCCCAGGCAGACCTCAGAGTTGACAGCTGTTAATCCCACTCCACTAGGAATGAATCCTGCCAGGGCTGACAATGAGCAGGTGCAGCCAATTCCATTCACCTGCATCAAACCAGAGTCTCCCGAGAACATAATCTGTGCAAACAGCCCTTATCCTATTTGGCAACTGGGGATTTAGCACAAATTGTAAAACCCAGAGCCTACAGTTTAAGACAAGTGGCCTGGAAGAGAGAGAAATACACACTTCTGAGATGCGCGTGGTAATTAGCTCCCAGCAGCGTAAAACATTAAACTCTGAATGATGAATTTTAATTTTATTTCAAAAGCCTTTTCAAGGGGAAAGTGTCAGAGCTTAACACTTACTGCTGGGTTTAACATAAGTGGCTACCTGCCAATTAGAATCTGTTTTCCAATCGTTTGTGATCTAATATGTGAAAGTGAATTATGTGGTTCAAGAAGAAATGAAATCTATAATTTCTCTGTACAGTGTTGAAATATTAAATCATGTTAAGGGTGTGAGCAGCAAAGGGGAGCACATTGTTGATTTATACATAAATAGTAAGTGTGTCACTCAACCAGATTTCAACTTGAGCTAGCAAAACATTTGGCGCATCTTGCAGGGGTGAAAACATGGATTTCTAAAAGTTTAGAGGTAAAGTTTCACACCTAGAAGATCAAGCCCAGCTATGTTTCTAGATAAAAGGACTAAGATGTTCAGTCCAGCACAGAGGGAAGATTGAGGGAATGAAAGAAGGAGAAACCATCAGCCTGCCCTCGCTTCTTGGGAAGTGCACTGAGTTTTGTTTTGTTATACAGAAGGCATCAAGTACAAAGGAACAGCTGATTTTGCACCTTGATCCAACATATTCCAAGGTAGATCCATTATTCATTAAGGCTGGAGGGGTAGGCACACTCAGCTATGCCTAGGCCATTTAACTATTCAAACTAAATTTAAAAAACTCTCAAGACTGTATGGGTTTGGGGAAATGTATTTTTTAATTCAGTTACTTTGAAAGCTTATTTTAGCCTTGGATGCTATTATGGATTGAATTATATACCCCTAAATGAAAAGTTCTGACTCCCAGTACCTGTAGCTGCAACCTTATTTGGTAATAGGGTCTTGGTGAAATGTAATCAAGTTGAGATGAGGTGATATTGAATTAGAGTGGGCACTTAGTCAAATATGACTGATGTTCTCATAAGAAGAGGGAAATTTAGACAAAGAGGCAGACACTGGGCTGTGGGTTGGAGGGAAGAACACCATATAACAATGCAGCTGCAAGACGGTGAACACCTGGGGCTACCATGAACTGGAAAGAGCAAGGGAGGATTTTTCTTTAGAGTCTTCAGAGGGCCCACAGCTCTGTAGACACCTCGATTCTAGATTTCCGGCCCGCAGAACTGTGAGGCAAGAAATTGTTGTTCTAAAGTCACCCAGTTTATGGTACTTTGTTGAGGAATCTTAAGAAACAGAATTCCCACATATTAAACAGATAAATAAAAAGTTGTTCTGATTGGAGTGTAAAGTCACAAATCACCACCTGGAAGATTTTCAATCCACTGCCCAGTGTGCCACCAGAGGTTCCTCTGAAGAACTGTGAGCTCTCACAAGGGCAGGAATTGACACCTGCTACATCTATTCTAATCTTTTTAAATGGTCACATATCATGAATGCTCATCTAAGCAAATTTTAATAAGCTGAAGAAACCCATGTAATGAGCATTCAGTTTTAGCAATGAAGCATCACTAGCACCTCCCAGCCCTTGTGATTCCCTTCACACTCCAAATTACATCTACTCTCCACTGCTACCTGTCCTGTCAGTTTTTGAAATAAAGTGAGTTTCTTAAATCATTTGGGAGGGAGGGTTGTTCTCTTGTTTAAAATTTCAACTGATTCTCTGTCAAATTTCTTAACCACTGAGTAATAAGCTTTGTGTTATTATAACACTGAGAAATGTTGATATCAGATGTCCCTTAGCAATGTCAATGCCATCTGTTAATTAAATTAAGATGTGTGACAATTTCATATAAAAAATTTTAATAATGATTTAATACCATTTTACCCTTTTATTTTCTTCATTTTAAATTATTGACACCCACAGTGGGTTGTGCCTGTTCTATCTCAAAGAAGTTACTATCTAGTTGTCTCATTAAAGTCAGGACATCATCCAAAAACACTTTTTAGCTTCCAATTTGTTTCATTAGAATGTTTTGCATGTAAAGAAGTTATTTGTAAATTAAAGAGAATGAACCTAATTGACTAATTTTTTAATCTTTTTTATCTGTAATGCCCTGTGTCCATGAAATTAAATGTGTATAACAAGGTAATATTATTATTGTATCCACATTGTTTTACAAAATTGATGAGGTGACTTCTAACACTCTCCAGCACTTGAGTAGTGTTCATTTGTATCAACTATTGCTCTAAATGCTTTTAAATATTTTAAATTTCTTAACTTCATAAAACCCCAATGAGATAGGATGGTTATTATTCATATTTTACCAATGAAGAAATAGGTCACAGAGAGGTTGAATAAATTCCCCAAGGTCACAGAGGAGTGAAGGCCAAATTCAAACCCTGGCTGGCTGACAGAGTTCATACTATCTTGTTATATGAGATTTTAACAGAATAATATTCAACAAAATGATAATATTATAGAAGCACAAATAAAAACAAGAGTGAAATAAATATTAAAATATGTAACCAGAAAAGTCAGTAAATTTTTGGCGTTGAGCTCCACAATGTTTTTCTTTGTGCCTTTTCAGAGTAAACATACAAATGAAACATACCTATCCAAATCACTTAGCTACACAGATCTTTCAGAAACATTATTTTTAAAAATAAAAGAATAGCAGCTTTTCAGAAAGCTTTTCCAAATATTGAATTTGAGGATTAATTCTTCAAATTACAAATACCCCTTTACGCTTTGACCCAGCAATCTTGCTTGAGGGGATTTGCCTAAGAGACATACACACATAGAGAAGTGATTCATGTGTGAGGTTAATCATTAGAGCGTTAGGCTTAGTAGCAAAAGGCTGAAAACAACTTTATTTTCTTAGTGGGGACTAATTAAATGTATAGATATAAAAAGGGCTCCAATCATATTATTAAATAAAATGAGTAAATAAATGTCCACTATAAAGTATATTCTATGATACATTTTGAAAAATAAATTACAAAACTAAGTATATCTATTTATATATTCATGAAGATACATTAAAGAATGAAAGAACTTGATCAATATAGTTAGGGAAAAAAATCAACTAAAAGCAAAAGACTTGTTTATATCTCACATGACGCATTTGCAAAATCCATTGGTTCTATTTTCAATACATATTCCAATTCTAACCATTTCTAACAACCTTCCACTACTACCACTCTGGTCCAAACCATCATACTTGGATGATTATAATAGCCTGCATCTTTGAACCTTCAAATAATTTCAATATGGCAGCCATGGTGATCTTCTTAAAAGGACCTGTCATTCCTGTACTCCATTTCCTCTCATCTCGGAGTAAAAACCAACCCACATTGTGACTTACAGAGCTCTATATCATTTGGGGCCAAATTACTCATTTTATCTCATGCATCCGTGTGTAAGTATAAGAATAAGAATAAGATACAAACAGAAAAATCATCATAATATCAAGCACAAAATAGGACTACACAAAAGCCTCTTTGGATAGGCAAAACCCTAAAAGCAACCTAGTGAATAAAATTCAATAGCTGTGTTTAGAAGAGTTACTGTCAAGAGTTAACAATCATTTGAGATTTTTCCCTCCTTTCAACTGTTTTACTAAATCTGCCAATGCTTCCAGACATGAAGCCATGTAGGATTCAGGAATGACAGTGAGGTATAATTTCTCACCTTATATCTTCTTCAGTGTGGAAATGATATTGAACCAAATTTTCCCCCTTGGGAAAAACTATTTTAAATTCTGAATACCTCTTTAGTGAAATGAAATAACATATTTCTGAAAAAATAAAACCTAAATGAAACCTCTAAGTTAACATAATTCACTTAAATATTTCTTCACTTGCCTGTGCTGAAAATTGGCAAATGAATAATACAACTGTAAGGATAAATAGCAGAAAATGCTTACTCCAGACACAATTTGAACTTTCAACTAAAATTATAAGTCCAGGCCATTCTAGATAATAAAATTCAGTCTGAGGAGTATTCTAGTTTAGTGTTGTTTAATTGCATGGAACCCTAATAAAGGCTTATTGTGAATAAGTAATAGGGCCAGGCCTACAAGGGGCTGGGGCTGAAGCATGGTTCTGGACCAAAGTAGCTCTGGGGATCCCCCCAATAGCAGTTGGCAAATCGTCCTTCTAGAGTTCACTATTAATAGGACTCAGACTTCAATTACATTTTTTCTTCATCTCTATGCCTTCGAGTGATAATTGTCTAAGAGTAAACATTATGCCTCAGCTCATCTTTTTTTAAGTTTAGTCTCACACATTATGGGTTTCTGTCCATTATTCATTCCTCATGATCTAGCCAGCTCCCACCAGGGAAGCAAGATAAAATGGATCATTGCCCAAACTATGACATAAGCACATGGTCTTTAAAGGGGCCATAGATTAAATAAAAATCTTAAATCTTATTTAAAACACTGCAAACAAATATGTCTAATACATGTTTCCCCCTACCTAGGAGAGTATCAAGCATATAGGTGATCAATAAACATTTGTATGATGAAAATTAAATTCATGCATGCTAAGGAGTATATGTCTATGTTCCTAAGACAGCTATTCAAAGCTGTTAGTGTACAACATAATCCAATGCTTGTAGGCACAATTAGAATGTAATTAGCTCCTTCACAATAGAGAATCACAATGATATCCAGTTGATGAAATATAGACAATGCCACAGTTTTGTTCCTAGAATCATTGTCAGTTACTGAGGTTTTCTTCTAATTCAGGGATTGGCAAATTTCAAATAGTGGGCCAAACCCTTCCCACTGACTGTTTTTGTAAATAAAGTTTTATTGGAATACAGCCACGCTCATTTATTTATGTATCCTCTATGACAACTTTCCCAAAATATATTGGCAGGACTGAGTAGTAGTGACAAGGATTTTACGACCCGAAAGCCTGAAACATTTATAAGTTGGCACTTTACAGAATATGTGTGCTGACCAATACTCTAATTCACTGATTCAATTTGTTCAGTTAATATTTAATGATTACCTACTATAAAGTTCAAAGCATTGGCCTAGCTGCCAGAGATTTAAAAATCAACAAAACAAAATACTTGACGTGCAGCTTATAATTTCAGGTGGAAGGGTAGTCGAAAAAATAAAATGCCAATTATGTATTTTAAGGAAGCTTTGAGTTTTATAGATAAAAAGTAAAACATATTAAAGAAGTTGGGCATGCATGATAGCTGGGGTCATGTTTGTTGGGTTGCTGGTCTTTCACCTTTTGTAAGGCTAATCATGAAAGGATCTTCCAGTAGCGTAGGTGATATTTGAGAATAGGCCTAAAAAAAGTGAAATCCATGTGGATTTCCATAGGATGTGTGTTCTAGGAAAGGTAGTAATGAATTCCCTTTCTAACAATGGAAAACCAGAATACTGGAAACAACACTAGCAGAAATCAAGGGATAGACAACTCAACAATAGTTATGTAAATACATAACTATTATGTAAATAGTTATGTAAATACAACACTAGAGTCTAGAGATGTAAATACCCTACATACATATATATGTTTTATTGCATTTTAGGTTTTGGGGTACATGTGAAGAACATGCAGGATTGTTACACAGGTACACACATGGCAATGTGGTTTGCTGCCTTCCTCCCCAACACCTATATCTCGCATTTTGCCCCATGTTATCCCTCCCCAACTCCCCACCCTCCACTGTCCCTCCCCTAGTTCCCCGCTAAGACCTCAGTGTGTGATGCTCTCCTCCCTATGTCCATGTGTTCTCATTGTTCAACACCTACTTATGAGTAAGAACATGTGGTGTTTGATTTTCTTTTCTTGTGTCAGTTTGCTGAGAATGATGGTTTCCAGGTTCATCCATGTCCCTACAAAGGACATGGACTCATCGTTTATTATGGCTGCATAGTATTCCATGGTGTATATGTGCTCCATTTTCCCTGTCCAGTCTATCATCGATGAGCATCTGGGTTGGTTCCAGGTCTTTGCTATTGTAAACAGTGCTGCAACGAACATTCGTGTGCATGTGTCCTTATAATAGAATGATTTATAATCCTTTGGATATATACCCAGTCATGGTATTGCTGGGTCAAATGGAATTTCTATTTCTAGGTCCTTGAGGAATCGCCACACTGTCTCCACAATGGTTGAACTAATTTACACTCCCACCAACAGTGTAAAAGTGTTCCTATTTCTCCACATCTTCTCCAGGATCTGTTGTCTCCAGATATTTTAATGATGGCCATTCTAACTGGTGTGAGATGGTATCTCAATGTAGTTTTGATTTGCATTTCTCTAATGACCAGTGATGGTGTTCATTTTTTCATATGTTTCTTGGCCTCATATATGTCTTCTTTTGTAAAGTATCTGTTCATATCCTTCACCCACTTTTGAATGGGCTTGTTTTTTTCTTGTAAATCTCTTTTAGTTCTTTGTAGATTCTGGATATTAGCCCTTTTTTAATAATGAGTAGAATGAAGTGGAAGATCATCAAAGAAATAGAAGGCGTGAACATTATAAACCCACTAGACAATGGAAAGATATCTATAAATACTCCAGCCAATAGAGGCAGAATACATATTCTTCTCCAGCACACCTGAAACATTCTCCATAATAGCCCATACACTAAGCCCAAAAACATATGAAATCTGTGAGCCCTGAAAATTTGAGACAGGCCTCAGTTAATTTAGAAAGTTTATTTTGCCAACATTGAGGATGCGCACCTGTGATACAGCCTCAGGAAGTTCCTACAACATGTTCCTAACGTGGTCAGAACACAGCTTGGTTTTGTACCTTTTAAGAAGGCATGAGACATCAATAAATACATGTAAGAAGTACAATGTTTCAGTTCAGAAAGGCCGGGACAACCTGAAGCAGGGAGGGTTCTTCCAGGTCACAGGTATGCAAGAGACAAATGGTTGCATTCTTTTGAGTTTCTGATAAGCCTTTCCAAAGGAGGCAATCAGAATGTGTATCTATCTCAGTGAGCAGAAGGATGACTGAACAGAATGGGAGGCAGGTTTGCCCAGAGTAGTTTCCAGCCTGAATTTTCGTTTTAGCTTAGTGATTTTGGGGACCCACGATACTTTACCTTCACAAATTTTAAAAAGTATGTTCTCAATAATAATGGAATTAGAATAAAAATCAATAGCAGAAATTTGTGACTTTCACAAATGTCTGGATAAATATCTGGATATTATGTAACACATTGCTACATAACCAATGGGTCAAAGAATAAACAAAAAACCATAGGAAATACTTTGAGATAAATGAAAATGAAGATATATTAAAACTTAATGCAGTTAAGGCAGTGCTTAGATGGAAATTTATAGCAGTAAACATCTACATTAAGAAGAAATATCTCAAATTAATAATCTAAGTATTTTCTCTTCAGAAAAGGGAAAAAAAACCACCCTAAATCCAAAGCAAGCAGGAATAAGAAAAATAAAAACTAAAGCATATTTAAATAAAATTGAGACTAAGTTCATCTAACATAGATGATTTCTTCAATGTATAAGTCCACAAATTGAAGAAATCATCTATGTTAGGTGAACTTAGGACAAAAGTTAATCATAACAAGCACTTGATGTATAAACTGATCTTTACCTCAGTCAGATTACAGTTGTATTATGGCCACAGATATTGTGTTGTCACAATCATGAGTAGATAGCTTATTTTTCTTCCTCTTGACAAAGATTCTTTGCTTGGCCAAACTTTGGTCAGGATTCTTCAACTTCCCAGGGCCTATCTTCACTTCTTTGTAAAATTCTGTTTTAGCAATCCTTGCTAAGTCAATTCAGTAAGAGCCTCCTACGCTCAATGTCAATTACCCCTGATACTTAATCAGATACCCTTATTCTCCACCAATCCCCAGGTAAAGTTTGATAATCTTCAGCAATAATCCTGTTAGGGCAGTTTAGCCAGAATCCCCTGACCTCTGATGTTTCCTCTAAGTGATTTTCTATCCACAAACACCAATTCCTTTCCTTGGCTATCAGTTCTCAGCTGCCCATGCTGTATTTGGCATTGAGCCTAATCTCTCTCCCTCATCACAGTGATTTTTGTACCTATTGTGATAGTCCTGAATAAAGTCTTTTTTACCATGTTTTAACAAGAATTATTGAATAATTTTTTCTTTAACGTCCCCAAAACAGACACAAAAATAAAAGATTACATGTCACACCAGAAAAGGCCACAAGAAACTTTCATGTATTGTTCTTGTAAGATTGGATGCCACTGCTTTCACAACTGCTCTTGAGATTGCATGTATTCAAAGGTTCTAGAACAATACATTAACTTATATCCAGAAACAATGAGGATACAGTGACTAGCATCCTGACTTGAATCAGAGGATCTGTTTTCAAGCCTGAAAACTTTCTCAATTAAAAAAAAAAAAAGACAAAACATAGTCCTCAGAGTAGAACTCTACTTAATATATTTTTTACCACTGATAATACTACAGTCCAAATGGGGGTGCCAGAAATCTCTTTATGTCTGGCTACTCTTTGAACCAAGATTATTACATCATTTTTATCTTGATGCTAAGTGATCATATCCACTTTACATGTGCCATTTATGCGCTTCTGCTAGCCCAAGAACCTTTTGATTCCTCTCAAATCTGTTGATCCTGCCATTAAGTCATTATCTTCCCCACCAGCATTCCTGACTGGAAAAAAAAAAGAAAGAATTGAAAAGAATTGTCAGAGTCAATTCCAGTGTGGCAGGGGCTTCTTTGACAATTGCTTGTGACAGTGAAGAAGAGAAAATACTGTGAGTAACATAATTCAGAGGCCAATGGACGGGGTATATAGGGTAGAGCAGCCTAACATTCATTGCTCCTGAGGTCTTTGAATTCCTTCATTTAAAATGTGATAATGTGTTCCAATCTTCTGATGTCAGCTATCATAGGCCAGCCTTGGATCCAAATTTATATCGATTGACTCAGCAAATTCTTCAATCCACAGCTGGCTGCCTACACTAGAACACTGAAGGCAGAATCGCTGGCATGAGACACCACTAAAATTAATTTGGCTGAATCTAAAATTATGGTCTGCTTTGGCAGTATATGTCAAAATGTAAAGGGTACATTCTCTTTTACCAAGAAGTTCCACTTCAAAGGATCCTTTCTTCAGACATTATAAGATCCCAAAGATGTATATAAAAATCTATTCACTGAAACATTCTTTCTGTGATAGAAAAAACATGAAAGCAAATGGTAAATAGCTTTAATAAATCATGACGTGTCAATATAATAGAAATAAAAACTGTTTTTAGAAAGAATAAAATCAATGTATACATACTGCTTTGGTAGGTGCTCATAATAAACATTTTACTAGGAAAAAACTTTTTAAGTTAAAAACATTATGAGCAATATACAATAATACATAAACAGTATAAAATTATATCAGTAACATAATACATGTGTTGCATATCAACAATGTTAGTAATGGCTACCTACTTCTGGTGGTAGGATTATAATTGGCAGAATTTTTTATTACGTAAGTTCTCTACTTTTATATCTTTGATTTTTACAAAAGCAGGAATTAATTCTATTATTAATTTATTTAAATGTGAAGATGAAACAATAGAAAATGACATAAATTATGGCTAGTTTTTTATAATAGAAGATACATGAAATTTCTTATTTATATATTTTACCTCTATATCTATGCTCCCCACAGTTTTTCTTAATAACTATTGCCACTCTCACATCTTTGTAAAATAGGAAATTTCTCTGAATTTAGGAGTGCATTCTTGGACTCTGCATAGACTAAGGAGATTGATCTCTTACTGTTTGCCTCTTTGGTACTCTGCTTTAAACAGCTGAGCTAACTTGCCAGCTCCAGATCTAATCTCTCTGAGATCATTTTGGATAGATCACGTAATCAGAACTGGTTGAAAAACTGCCCTATATTATAAATGAAAAATAATCCAAAATCCATAGAGGAATGATAAGTTTATTTGGCAAAAGATTAATTCTAGTTAATTTACTGAAGATGAATAATTAGAGGCTATATCTCGTAACTGAGCACATGAAATCATAAACATGTCAAACGGGGCATTTTTATAGTGAGGGTTTTTGCAGAGATACCAAGAAGCTGCTGCTCAGCTACAGCCTCAGAATTAGATTCAACATTCTCGATCTGAAGAACAGCTGTGTCAAGAGCTGTTGGGCACAGTGGCTCATGCCTGTAATCCCAGCATTTTGGGAGGTGGAGGTGGGTGAATCACCTGAGATCAGGAGTTTGAGTTCAGCCTGGACAATATGGTGAAACCCTATCTCTACTGAAAATACAAAAATTAGCCAAGTGTGTTAGTGCACAGCAGTGGTCCCAGCTACATGGGAGGCCGAGTCAGGAGAATCACTTGAATCCAGGAGGCGGAGGTTGCAGTGAGCTGAGATCACCCTACAGCACTCCAGCCTGGCAACAAAGTAAGACTCTGTTTCTCTCTCTCTCTCTCTCTCTCTCTCTCTCTCTCTCTCACACACACACACACACACACACACACACACACACACGAGTGCAGCTCTGTAATTGGGCCCTTTTACTTACTATTCATATAATAAGAGTGATGTTCCTAGGCTGTATAATGGGAATAATCATAGTAGGTACCTTGTAAATATGAATTACTTATGAGAACCAAATAAGTGGACATTAAAAGAATTTCACATGTGTGCAGGTTAATAAGTTGGAGTTGTGTGACTATTACTTTGTTATTATCTTAGATATAATAAAACCAGGGTCTGTGGGTAGGTCCTCAAATTTCAGTCATGTATTCAAGTAACAAAAATTATCAACATGGAAACCCTGCTGTCTCATTATTGACACACCTGATTATTTTCAAGATACTATGAATATGCACTTGAAAACATAAGTAATGTTCTTCATATGAATTTTCTAAAACTTACGGACGTTCCTTAGCAAGTAAGAAACCCTTTTCCATTATATAGTAGCATTAATAAATAGTTTGGCATCCAGAAGAATATGTTCTGGCAATCACATTTGCTTTCCTGAAACAACATTTGTTGAACAACATTCACTTATGTCATTTTGGCTGTGAATTAATTGCCACACTCTAATCATATCAGAGAAGGCTGTTAAATATTATGTGCCTTTCTGCCTATATTGGAATAGCCTAGGATAGGCCTCTGTAATAATTATACCACAAAAATCTCAATGGCTTATAAAAACAAAAGTTCAGTGATTGATTGATTGATTGACTGATTTACATGCCGTATTTTAGACAGCTCTTCGCCAGCTTCAGCTGCCGTTTCTGGAACAGGTGGCTTCTGGATTTTTCAGAGATAATTGTAGATGATCATTGAAGATGTTTCTAAAAATCAAAGCAGGCCTAAAATCAGTCTGTATCAGTTTGGCCACGTGTTATTTGTCTGAATTTAGTCAAGCAGGCTCACCGAATGGGAAGCTGCTGAATTAACCCAGCTGTGTGCTTCTGAAGAACAAGCAGAGTGGAGAACTCAGAACCTTCTCTCCATCTTGCAATCTATATAAACAAGTGATTTGGAATTCTGCATGATGAATAACCTCAAACTAAAAAACAAAGTTATCTTATTGATGACTATAATGGGAGTTGGCACACAGCAAGAGCTCAAAAAATTGATAGATTCACTAATGTAGAACTACATATGATTTAAAATGCTAAGCAATATTTAGTATTATCTCAACTACCAACTGATTACAAAAAGTTTCTCTCATTCAAGTGTTTATTTTAGGTATAAATTGTTTTTCTTTTGAAAACAACCAATTTACATATAATCATTTGCATTTCATTTTTTATTTTTAAATATAGCATATTGTGTTTACATTGAGATTATATTTACGCTTATCTCCAATTTCTGGGAAATGATACAGGTTTTACACTTTTGATAGTGTTATCCTTATTCCTTTTAAAACAAATAAGTTAAAAATAGGACAATCTACATATAACACATATTGTAATATATTAAATAAGTGAACATATAGGTGGCACACACAAGGCAAAAATTGTGAATGCATTCCTCAAATAACTGAACTTTGGAAATTGCATGTTCAGCAAGAATTCAATAACAACATTATTAGTCATAAATTTAAGAAAGGGATAATGCTTGCATGTAACTATTAAAAATAGAGTAGCTCATTTAAAATATAGCCAATGCTAAAAAGAGCAAAGGAATTCACAACTCATTTCACAAGTCTGTCCTTACCATTATGTAAGTTAGTTGCCTAAATTTACATGCAGTTTTCAGAATTAGTTTCTGTTTATGCTAACAGTTAAATTTAAAATAAAATGAATAAAAGCAATGGATAAATTGGCTACTTTTCTCTACTAGTCCTCTGCAAGTCAAAGTATTTAACATTCCTACTATTTATATTTGTGTATATATTTGTGTGAGTGTGTGTGTGTATGTATATGCATTTATGAAATGTTCCTTAAGATTGGAAAAATGCTGCTCTCAAGAAACCATATTTCAAATTACGTAGACTTGATACCCATTCACAAGCATTACTAAGAGACATGTATTATTGAAAATGTATCAATGTATTATTGAATTATTATAAGTAATATATACTATTGTAATTCAGGATAAATATCTGTTTTCAACTTATAATTTGACTGGCACATGCTAGATTACGAGATTACAGAAAAACAGCCCTTGCCCTTCAGTATAAGGGAAATGGCATAACTTACAAATCAATATGCTAAATGTCAGGGAAGCAGTGTTCACTAATTAATTTGGAGCAACATGGAGGTATTAGGTAAATCTCTTTGGTGGAATAAATGTGTGGGGTGCGGCCGGGCGCGGTGGCTCAAGCCTGTAATCCCAGCACTTTGGGAGGCCAGGAGGGTGGATCACGAGGTCAAGAGATCGAGACCATCCTGGTCAACATGGTGAAATGCTGTCTCTACTAAAAATACAAAACATTAGCTGGGCATGGTGGCACGTGCCTGTAATCCCAGCTACTGAGGAGGCTGAGGCAGGAGAATTGCCTGAACCCAGGAGGCAGAGGTTGCGGTGAGCCGAGATCGCACCATTGCACTCCAGCCTGGATAACAAGAGTGAAACTCCGTCTCAAAAAAAAAAAAAAAAATGTGTGGGGTGCAATTTTATCAGTGATAAATTTATGATTGCAGTATTTTAAGAATGAATAGGACTTTTCAAGGTATTCACGTGGGTTAAAATTTTACAGGTAAAAGAAAACCACAATTGTACAGAAATGGTATATTTGAGAAACTCCAAGCATAATATTTCAGTATAGTCAGAGAGTAGGCAGAGGCTAAAGAATGGTCAGAATCAGCTACATAATTTGCAAAGCTCAATGCAAAATGAAAATGCAGGGCCTTTGCTGGGAGTGTATGTATGATAGTGGGTTGAGAAGGGGTGAATCTCCCTTTCCCACTGGGCCTACTCTCCCAACCACCCAGGGAATTAAAACTCTCTCACTGCCTGGATAAGCTGGGTGCCCTGCATACCTGGATCCCTAGTGGGTGAAGATCCCCACAGAGAGAGTCATCTGCCAAGTCATTTGTGCTGCCAGCCCAGATGGGATAGTCACAGTCTTGCTCTGCCCTAAGTGCCATGGAAAGTCTGTTTGACCCCTACGTTTTTCTACTTTCCCTATACCAAAACCCAGGACACTATACAGGGCCAAAAATAAAGGCAGTAAACTTCAAGCCTTGCTCTGATGCTGCAACCCAGTCATCATTCCACACCATGGGCGGCAGAGTTCACCAGGTGGAGGTGGGGAGGAGAGGCTAAGAATCTGTCCCACAGATGGCAGGGTGATGGACCATATATGAGCCTACTGTCCCAGTCTTTGGCACATGCTCCACTATCCCATGGGACTTCGCTTACAAGAATAAATTCAAAGATAAAATTAGCAAGAATTTAAAAAAATAATTACAAAGTGTTAAACATTATGCTATACTGGTCACAGGCCAAGTAAGTGTTTTTATGCTAATGTGTTTGGACTTTACATTATAGTAGTTGATATTGAAGAATTATTTCTATATATAAAGAACAAATAACGGTATTATAATCATGTAAATAGAAGTATAGACTAAGAGGCAAGAATATTGTGGCGTTCTTAGATTAAAAGCAATATTAAAGTTAGTGAATACTAAGTCTGTTTCAACCATCAGTTTTATGACTGAACAAAACTAACAATCACTATTTTAGATCACAGTTTTAGTGGGTCATATTAGAGGAAGTATCTTAGGATTTCATTTCAAAATTGTCAAATGCTGGATCCTTGAGGCTGTAATAGGTTGTTCCCACATGTTTAATAATATAAAACCAGGAAATGAATAATATTATGATACAAAATCTCAATGTATCATCATCTTATGAATTGATATTTGAAATGGAAATTATCTTTAAAACTTATCTGTTATAAAATGTGTACAAAACAACTTTGTTGGAAACTAACACCAGAGGATCCTTGGCCGTGTCGATCTTAGAAATTATCTCTTGGAAAGTGCAGCTGTATGTCCCTCCAGAATTTTATAAAGTCAAGGTCATGATATTATTAAACAGCTTTGATAGCAATCTTGGCACACTAACAACCTGATTGCTCCAAAATTACATGTGAAAACATATATGCTAAATTTAAAGTCATCAACGTCACTGAGCCAGTCATCTACTCTAACATTTAAATGTTTTGTTTTTTGCAAATATGGCTACAGAGACTTGTCATAATATTTACAAAACACTTCTGAGCCAGATTTCTCTCATAGAATTTCAAGCTTAATTTGACTAGTTCTACAAACAGACAAAATAGAACAATATCATTTCCAATAGGAAAACACAGAAATGAATCAAACACATGTTTCAAGACCATGAGTTTAATCTAGGCAAATTTTCTGTGTTCTAGGCCACCCATCCATGCAGCTTTAATTGTGAGATAATGCTGTGATACATGTGAACACATCCTTTTCTCTCATCTCATTCTCTCCCTTACTGCTCCAGCTGTCAGATAAAACTTTTACAAAGTAAATGGAAGCTTCACTGGATCTAGACCTCCACTGCTCAGTCTCTTGCTGTCATACTTTATATTCCAACCAGTTAGTCTATATTTTCAAATCTACTAACCCTTATTTAAAATATTCACATATGCCCATGTTTTAAAAGATATTAACCAGACAAATTTCATCTTGCAGAAATAATCAACTTCTTGTCTAATCTTTCTCTAGTCAAAAGTTTTAAATACTATTGAATTAGGCTCTAGTTGATAAAAGCAGATAATTTTTCCTTGGATTCTTTAAAATGAAGAGTTCATGGACAATCTGATACACCATTTCTATCACTCTGAATTCTAATAACTAAATCAGTATTCTCTAAACTATGGGTAGAAAACTAATCCTTTTGAGGATGAATGATGAGTCTTAGTATAAAACAAGAGAGTGTTATAGAGAAATCAGATAACTGGAGAATACATACACTGTCTAAATTGATTTAAACCATTGTCATCTGAAAGCACTGAATTTTGATTAACAATTGCTAATTAATACATCTACCAACTTTATCTCCCCTAGTTTGTGATTCTCACTCTAAACAAATGTGAAACCCAATTAAAACACTAATCCTAGTGGAATAAAATTTGTTTCAACTAAATGCTTAATGCTTAGGCAGCATTATTTTTCAGCCACGACATAAGTTCTCGTAATATGCCAGGTAAAAATTCATTCCATATAATTTTTTTTTGCTGTACAACAATTAAAATTTCTGGTCATGGTTTGCAAATGATAGGTGACACTTTTTAAAATTTCTTTTTACCGACAAATAGCAGAGTTACCATGATAATTTGACCTTTTGCTATAAACTCACATATATTTCACATTATTTGTTTTCCCCAACCTAACTGGGGATGGAGAAAGCAATTTGAATTCAACATAGGTTTTAATAATAGTTTTAATATAAGTTTACATACTAAATCTCATTGCTTTAAACTGAACCTAATTACATAAAATATTATATAGCAAATTTCTTGTATTCTGCTTATGTCATGGAGACTACATTCAGCAACACATTCTTTCTATTCCTCATTCCACTCAGGCATATTGTGATCTTCCTTCACCCAGAGGCCATCTTTCTGCCACTGCCCAGCCATGATAGTCTCCCTGGCAAATTCATACCTACCAGTCAAGATCCAACGTAAGTATCAGCTAAATTAAACTTACACTGATTCATCTAGGCAAAATAAATCATTTCCTTCTCTGTGTTCCACTTTACCCTGAACCTGTGTCTTTATAGTGAGGAACCGTGTTAGAGAAACTTCACGGGCCTGCTAAGGGCCTTGTTTCAAGAGCAGGAATTTTCCTATCTCTGGCCAGCTAGGGACTTTGTTTCCAGTTTTCCTGCCTTTGGCTCCTAGGAGCTTTGAGGGTAGGGACTTTTCCTGCCTCTGGCCCTTGGAGGCAGAGGCTCAGTGACTCGGTTTTTAAACAGTAACCAATCTGGTAAAGGATTCAAAGATCAATTAATTCAGAGAAGGTTTGAAAAAAACCCTCTCATTGGACGAGAACAAGAATGGGGAGGGAATAACTGAGGGGTAAAAGCTCCAGCCGCCCAAGCCTGCAGCGGAAGCCCCTCCCGGGCCCCTTCCACCTCCACCTCAGGTGGAAGCCGTCCTTTCGCTCTGCCTAATAAACTGTACTACCATACTACTGCACACTCTTTGAATTCATGAGTTCCATCTGAGCTGTGGCACTCACAGCGACACCAGGGACCTCTTCCCCATTTTTCCCGGTTGCAGAGGCCTAGAACCTAAGTTCTGGAGAATCCGATTGCAGCTAATCCGGTTACAATAGCACCTATAATTTTTATGCCCATGTACTTTTAACATGTGTGCATCCTTCTACATACATTTCCTAAATTGAATGACCACTGTTTTACTCACCTATTAATACAAGCTCTGCAACATAACACAATACTTGGTCCATAGTTAGAAACATAATAAATGCATTTCAAGGGGTGAATACATTAATCCCCCATTTATTTCTGTGGCTATATCATCTTTATTCACTTTAGCCCTCATGTTAATCTGCGTTAGGTACCCTTAATTTTGTTTTCAAATCTGTGTAATATTATATGTAATACCATTTCCATTTGAACGTTATAAATTTGATGCCGTTACATCATGACCCATATAGGATGCAGTCTCAATACTATTCTGGAAATTTCCAGATAGGTTAAATTTTTTAGCTTGTTGTAAACGCTGTTCAAAGTATTTTATCAATTCTCAGTTATTGAATTGCCACTTAACTATCTAAATGAATGAGTAAATGATTTAGTAGGTCAAACAAAGCTCAAGTATTGTACTTGCTAAGTACTTGAAATATATACATGCAACTGTTTTGGATGATAGCATCATCTTTGATCAAAAATCACAACTATAATATTATCCCATTGGAAATTATAACCCCTTTGACAGTTATAATATTTTGATGTAATTTACTGGATAGAATTACAACAAAAATTCATCTCTTTATAAAAGAGACTATTAGATATTACTTTATATTATTTTTTCTACTTTATATTACCTTTAATTACACAAGTAATACCTTATTTTTTCTCACAAAAATGTAATCCATTCAAATTCCATTTTCCTTACCTGCTCTCTAGTTACAGGTAATTTAAGTTGTATATTTCCCTGTATAGCTACAGACTTATATGGTTAAGTTAAACTAAACTCTTTGTAGGTATGTACCTGTCATTTGCCCTGAGGAATAAAAGCAAAAATTTGTTATTATTATTATTAATTTTTTAGAGGCGGATCTCACTCTGTCACTCAGGCTAGAATGAAGTGGCAGGGTCATAGCCCACGGCAGCTTCAAACTCCTAGGCTTATGTCATCCTCATGTTTCAACCTCCTGAGTAGCTGGGACCACAGGTGTGTGCCATCATGTCTGCCTGGCTAATCTTTAATTTTTTTAGGGACAGCTATTTTTTTAGTTTCCCAGACTAATATCGAACTCCTGGCCTCAGGAGATGCTCCCATTCAGCCTCCCAAGTACAGAAGTAAAACTTAAATTATATTAATGGAATGAGGAGACATCAAATCTTAAATATGTATTTTCCTTAAGCACACAGTTAAGATAAAAAAATCTGCAAGTCATAATTTGGAATAGTGTTTTTTAAAGCTAACTTCATTTCTAATTGTATCTATCAGATAAAAGAGTCCAGCTGTTTATGTTTTGTGATAGCTCTCTTGGATGTAGTCCAAAGGTGAAGTTGGTGAGTTTATAATCTTCTGACTAGTAACATACTGAAACAGCATGGTGTAGCAGCAGCAATTTTAAGTTTTCTTGCTTGTTTTGCTTTTATCAGATATTAACATCCTTTGCATTGCAAGTGGGTCCTCTTAGGATTTGGAAGGATGGCTATTGTTTACATTCCAAAGCTCCTTCCTCCCACACCCACCCTCAGATGTCCACAGAAACCCTCCTTCCAGGGCCTCCTTGGCCTTAATTATAAGAACAATGAGGCTGTTCATAAGAAACCACTCACTCCAGCAGCCTGGCAAGCTCCTTTACAGTTTCTATGCAAGCTTGATTGATTACCCAGGGAACATATACTACACCTTGTCAGAATGCCTATTAAGGAAGCTGGGACTTGATTTTTAAAGAACCTAGAAGAATACTTTTGAGTCTTGCCTGTTCCATAATACAGTTCCTCTGGGCACCCATTACAAAAGACTCAAGGTGAGGCAAGTACCAGATTGCATTTAGGCAGAGGGAGAAAGCACTACACATTGTGATGAAGTGCTTTTAACATTTCACAGTTTAACATAATTGGATTCTAATGGGAGGTTTCTGTCAAAGTCTTTTCAGTCAAGAGTCCTATCAAAGAACTTGGTTTCACTTACATCTCTATTCAAAAGACAGATTTTATTCCAAATGCTATCCCTGGGGGTAGCTAAGTAACTAAAGGATACATTGACAAACCATCAGCCCAGCAAGGGCCCTATGGTAAATATATTTACATGGATTTTACAGAATGTATGTATATATAAATACACACTCTCACACACATGCACACACACACACATATTTGGAAAGTACACCGTTTATTACTCAACGATGGGAGCAGAAGAGATGAACACTATTCAGTTTTAATTTTCATTATTTCTAGAATTAAATGACCTCAAAGTATATAAGAACGATACATGTTAGACGTGTTAGATATGATTTATACTATATCAGCATAAGCATATATTTGCATATATTTTTCTATGCTAAATGGAAGCAGAGGAACAGAAGGTTCAGGGTAGAGTTAGAATGCCCAGGAATTTGTGAATGTATTTTAGATTTTGACATTAGCCTGCTGTGTGACCTTTTGCATCTTCATTAACTTTCCTCCATCTCTTCATGATTCCTCAACTGTAAAATGGGATCCAAATAGCAGATAGAGGTTGGCAAGTTCTGCATGAACCACTATATATGGCTTCTATAAAAGTAGAGATTTTCACTCATAAAAAAACTTTAAGTGCCGTACTTAAAAAAAAATTATTTAACTGTTCAATTTCTCCCAAGCAAATAAAAAGATGTCAGGTAAACAGTCATCTGATAATCAGCCTCAACAAGCCTCCTTCTACCTGTATACAAAGTTGTGCAGCTTTTTAATGTATTTGGAAAATTACTTCACTTTGCACATTTTGTAGTTGGAAAAACTAAAATGATGCTGAGGAGTTCTTATACTTTTTAGACCTTAGAGTAGAACAATCAGAGGGACTGATGTTTTTGGAACTCAGATGGAGATCCAGCTAGTGATACTTGATGAAACAACAGGATATAGTTAAAGACTCTTTAAGAAGAGTACTGTATGCTCTTCTGAGGACTTTTTACCACTTACTTTTCAGAAATTGTTAATTCTAAAAACTGGAAGAAAAGTATAAAACATTATTGCAGCAAAGTCAAAAGATTACATATATTTATTATCCATATAAAATGTATTTTTTTACTCTGTAATTAAATATGACAGATATTTTGAATATGAACTATGAGAATATCACTCTAATGAATCCTGCAAAACCTTAAGGAATCATCTAGTCATTTTTTTACCTAATTAGAAGAATGTTCAATTATGTAAAAGATCAGTAATATCATAAACAAAAGAGAATAATCAAGATTCAGTGACATGATTTATTTCAGATTTATTTGAATTTTCCAGATACCATTATTTATCCACAAACTATGTATATTTTAGACAGTATGTAACATTGTCATCTGAAAAAACATGGCTTCAAGTTATATGGGATTCAAGTTGTAAGACTCTTATTTACTAGCTTTGTGACCTTACACAAAGTGTTTAATCTCCCAGGTCCTAAGATTCTTCATTTTTTAAATGAAGTTAAAATTGATATTTGACTATATTAAAACTATAGGTCATTTTCTCCCAGAATTGACTAAGAATAGGAACCCAATAGATTTAAGAAGAGAAAACAGAATAAATGAGACTGATTTATCTTTTAAAACATTCTAGAGAAAGGGTAGAATGCTAAGTAAAAAGAGAAGATCTGGGAAACCGCAGAGAGAAAAAAATAGATTAACTTACAATATATATCAATTAGTCTGATAGCAGACTTTTCATAGCAATAGCTGAAGCCAAAAGGGAGTCAGATAATATCTTGAAAATTCTCACAGCACATAACTTTTACTATAGAATTCAGCCTGACTAAACTGTCACTCAAAATCACAGTGAATTAAAGGTATGTTTCACAAGTTCAATTGAGTGACTATGACTAAAAAACCTTGTTAAACTAACTTATTAAGAATGAACTTCAAAAAAAGAAAATTAAACTAGAATAAGATATTAAGAACAGTAATGAATTTTAAAAACTTATTAAATGTACTGGTAAATTTAATAAAAACAAAACACAAAACAGCCTTCTAGTTTCAGTTTTGACATGTAGAGCTTGAAAGGACTCCTGTCTTAAAATTGAGCAAAAGCTGAACAAACCAAAATTCAATCACGGATTCATCAGGGAACTGAGGCTGCAAAGCAAACTACCACCCAATCCTGGAGAGAGAAACTAGTGCTCAAAGTAAGGGCCAAGCTTTACTCATCTGGACCAGAAAACACTATTGCCATAAATGGTTAGGAATTACCATTTAAATGCTAATTTTGATTAATTGCTAGAGGAAGATTGTGAACTAGCATAAGAATGAAGAAACTCCCCATGATTTTGGTCTTAGAAGACTCTAGCTACTTTTGTGGGTTTTACCTTCAGGAATTCCATCAGTTTTACAATGAAGATACCAGAAAGATACGTCATGACTTTGCAGAGAAGGGGGCTGGGTGGTTATACTTAATGGTAAGAAACTGCTATGTTTTACCCTAAAACTGGCATCAAGGCAATAATGTCATCTTTCATCATTACTATTCAATATTATACTGGAAGTCCTAGCCAATGCAATAAGATGACAAAGAAAATAAAAGATATACATATTGGAAAGGGAGAATACATACATGTTGGTAAAGGAGAAAAAAATTATTTAACTATCCTTATTCAAAGATAACATGATTTTTCCTGGAGAAAATTCCAACTAAAGAATGGACATACACACACACAAACAACCTAGGGCTAATATAAGCAAGGTCACATGAGACAAAGTTAATATACACAAGTCATTTGTTTTATTGTATATCAATAATGAATAATTGAAATTGAAAATTAAATAAACAATACCATTTACAATAGCCCTCTGTACCCTTTCATTTTCATCTAACATAAAATACTGAGGTATAAATCTAACTAAACATGTATAAAATCTATATATGAACAATACATTTTTAAAAATCTAAACAAATGGAAACATTTCACATTGATGGATTACAAGACTCAACATTATTAAAATGCTAATTCTTTCCAAATTGATCTATAGATTTAATAAAATTTCTCAGCACAGATTTGGTAGATATGAAGAAATATATTCTAAAATTTATGTGGAAAGACAAAAAAACCTGAACAGCTAACATAATACCAAAAAGCAAAGTTTCTCAGACTACCCAATTTCTAGACATTGTATAAAAATACAGTTATTAGACAGCATGATATTGGTTGAAAGGACCAACATCAATAGAACAGAATAACATCCAAAAATAGACCCACACAATCATAGTCAACTGGCCTTTGACAAAAGAATAATGACAATTCAATAGAAAAATTACAGTCATTTTTATTATTAGTACTGGAAAAACTAGATGTCCATATGCAAAGTAGTGATAAAAATAATACAAAGATCTAACACTTTTTATAAAAATCAACTCAAAGTGGATCATATAGTTAATGTATTACATAAAACTATAAAACTTGAAGAAGAAAACATAGGGGAAAATCTATGGGAGTCTGAGTTTGATGATAAGTTCTTATAAACAGCATCAATAGCACAATCCATGAAAAAATAAATTAATAAGCTGGGCTTCATTAAAATAAAAAAACTTCTGCTCTGCAAATACATTGTTAATGAAAAAAATGAAAAAAAAAGCTGCTGAAAGAAAATATTTGCAAACATACATCTGATAAAGGCCTTACATCTGAAATATACAAAGGATGCTTAGAGCTCACTAATAGTAAAACAACCCAATTTAAAAAAAGGCAAAAGATCTATACAGACTTCTCACCCAAGAGGGTCCATAGATTGCAAATAAACATATAAATAGACATTCAACATCATTTGTGATTGAAGAATTACTAATTAAAACAACAACTAGATAATATATACGTATGAGAATGGCTAAAATGAAAAAATCAACAACACACATTGCTGGCGAGGATGTAATGAATGGAAACTCTCACTTATGTTGATGGAATGAAAACTGGTGCAGCCACTGTGGAAGAAAGTTTAACAGTTTTTTACAAAGCAAAACATATTATTATCATGTCATCCAGCAATTGTGCTCCTTGATATTTCCCCAGCTAATTTGAAAATATGTCCACACAAAAACCTGGACACGAGTGTTTTAGCATCTTTATTTATTATTGCCAAAAACTGAAAGCAAATAAAATGTCCTTCAACAGATGAATATATAAAGCAACTGTGATGTATCCATACAATGTAATATCATTCAGCAGAACAAATAAATGTGCTAACAAGTCACAAACTGACATAGATGAATCTTAAATGCTATTAGTGAGTCAAAGAAGCCAGCCGCAGAAGGCTGCTCTTCCAATTACATGACATTCTGGAAAAAGCAAAACTATGGGGCCAGTAAAAATATCCATGGTTGTGAGAGGTTCAGGGATAGGAAATGAGAGCTGAAGATGTGAAACAGATGGGATTTTTTTAGGTCTGTTAAACCTAATACTGTAATGATAGGTACAATGGCTCCATTTGTTGAAACCAATAAAACTTCACAACTCAAAGAATAAAGCCTAATGCATATGAATTTTTAAAAATGTATATTTATAAGGTTATGATATACCAGGATACGCTATAGAATGTGACAAAACAATCTAACTGTATTACAAATGTATGAAACAACGTCAATGAAGGCTATTTGGGAAAAAGCTGTTGACCTAAGTAAATTTGGAAATAAGTAGGGTGTTCAGGATTAAAAAAGCAAAAGAAACTATACATAAACATTGTATTCTAATTGTTAAAGGTGTTTCTCATGATGGTGTGGGTTAATTCTGATACTGCTACCCACATCTACTGACATTAAAAATCCTGTAAATAGAAGGCAGATTGTGGAGCCAGGCTTCTTTTTGACAAAATGCAAGTTTACAGATAATTAAGGGACAAAGACTAGAATGATCCATGGTGGTAATGCACTAGAGTTGGAGACAGCAGGATTAATTCATGTTTAGATGAACTTATATTTGTGGAGATAGTTACTTATAGAATTATGTGTAGCTATGCAGGCTATTATACACACATATATTTATCTGCTCTGTCAGCTGACAGGACATAGAAGCAAAGAATATCTTAGTAGCAATGAGCACACACCGCATCCAGATCTTGGTTTTTTAAGACCATTCTATAGAAAAAGTAATCAGAGACTTTTGGAGAAATAACTGATTCTAGGATTGTGGAAGGAAAGGGCAAGATGATCCCAGAGTGTCTTGCAGTGAGAAAAAGTGACCAAGTGCAAAAAAGAAATACACACCAATAAATGAATAATGCTGGGAGGCTGAGGCAGGGGGATCATCTGAGATCAAGAGTTTGAGACCAACCTGGACAGTATCATGAAACCCGGTATCTACTTAAAATATAAAAATTAGCCAGGCATGGTGGTGCCTGCTGGTGGTCGCAGCTACTCGGGAGGCTGAGGCAGGAGAATTGCTTGAACCTGGAAGGCAGAAGTTGCGGTGAGCTGATATTGTGCCACTGAACTCCATCCTGTGTGACACAGCAAGACTCCCTAAAAAGAAAAAAATTGAGTAAATATAGGAAAAGAGACAAATCTGCTGGCAGAAGACTTTCAGATAATTTACACAGCTATTCTACTCTCAAAAAGGGAAAGCATAATTCCCTAATTTTTATGTGAGGGTTGTACATATTGACTTACTTCCATAGAGTACAATGTAGAAAACAGAAGGTGGAAAAGGTGCCTTTTCAGGGGAGAAACGTTATCTTATTTAGGTAATCAAAGTTAACATCAAGAGTGACAAATTATTTTGATAGTGTATACACTCTATATGATGGGATGAGCAGAAATTTGCTGCTGTCATTTTCCTCCCCAAAACTCATAGTCCCAGTCTAATTGTGAAAAAACAACAACAACAACAACAAAAAAAAAAATCAGAGAGGTCTCATTTGGGAAACATTTTACAAAGTAACTGGCCAGCATGTCTTAAAACTGTCAAGGTCACCAAAAATGAGAAAAGCCAAAGCAATTGACATGGCTAAAAAGAGTCTAAGGAAACACGGAAACCTAATGCAATATAATATACTGAATGGAATCCAGGAATAGAGAAAAGACATTAGGTAAAATAGAATGAAATATGAATAAAGTATAAACATAAGTTAATAGTAACATGCAAATGTGTTCACTTATTATAACAAATGCCATATATTTATACATAAAATGCAGGATGTTAACAGCAGAATAAACAGGGAGTGGCATATAAAAAATTCTCAGCCTTATCTTCATAATTTTTCTGTAACTCTAAAACTTCTCTAAAACAGAAAGCTATTTTTACATATTTATTATAGAAAAAATAATGATAATAATTTAGGAAGTATAAAACAAATAATAACAAAAGAATAAAATGAAAGGAGTCACGTCTTTGGAGTTGCAGCAGTCTCAGTTCTCTGAAAATCCTGGAAGAGAATAAATATTAACATATTACCTGATCAACTAATTTTAAAGGTAACTACTATGCAATAAATAGGATATATCATCTCAAACACAGAAGATAATAAAAATGGGAAATAAAAATAATTTCATTGACTCATTTAATCAATCCAATGAAAAAGAAGAAAAAAATGTGACAAAGCATAGGATTATAAAGCATAAAACCAGATTGTGTATAATAAACCAAATAAAAATAAATGACATTTGGTAACAGACAATACGATGTTAGTTTTAAAATATACAGTCTTGCTACTGATTGCTCAAAATATACTCACATAAAATGGCAATAAATGGTTGATGCTACTAGAATGCAAAAAGAAACTAAACACTGTAAATGCTGTCTAGCAAAGAAAAATGGAAATGGCTGCATTATTATCCAAAGCGTATTTTAAAATTTAAAAATGTCTCTTAAATTTTAAAGTTAAATTAATTTTAAAGTTAAAAATATCAATAAGATTAATGTGTAAATGTAAAATGCAATATTTAATGGGAGTAAATAAATTCTAAATTTGAATGCATTGAATAACATAACCTAAATATATACAACAAATATTAACAAAATTGTTTGTAAATTCATCCTTAAAGTTGAATTTTTTTAAGCCACAAATTAGTGACACCACAGAAAAACTTGAAAAACAGAAACTTTTAAAAATGTTGTCATTCCAAATAAACCATCAGAAAGTAAAAAGAGTAAGAACAAAAATTAATGAATGAAGTAGAAAAAAGAGAAATAATTAAGAAAATTTCTGAAGCTTGTTCTTTGAAAAGACCAGTGAAGTCCATACTTTAATAGTAAGAGTATTGAAGACAAAAGATTGAAAATCGAAACAAAAATTATAAAAATGAAAAAGTATATTACTACATATACAATGTACACTAAGAATATAAGACTATCATGAATAACTTTATGCCCAAGCACTGCAAAAGTTACATAAAGTGCATAATATCCCAGAAATATGTAACTTAGCATAAGTAACTTTAAAAAAGCAATCAGTCCTAAAGAGGCTACCATTGAAAGTTTGAGTCAGTAGTTAAATATATACCTACTGAAAGGGATGAAGAACAAACACCCTCTTCAATCCAGATCATTTTTGAAATTGTTTTTTTCATAATCCAATATTTATATAAAGTCTTCCTAAAAAAAAAAAAAAAAAGAGCAGTTGCCTTCATTTATTTTAAGACAATCTTACCACACTGACAACAAAATCAGGGTAAAATAGTATAGCAAAAAAAAAAAAATAGTTAAGTTAGCATTAGCAAACTGAATTTGAAATAATATACAAAGTGTAATACATCTTTACCATGTTGAATTAGTCACTTAAATTTAAGAATTATCTCATTTCACAAAATCAGTTAATATAGAGTAACATATTAAGAGTTTAAAGGAGGAAGTCTATGATCATCTCAGAAAATGAAAAAAAAATCATTTGTAAAACTTCAATATCCATTTCTAAAGAAAAAAAAAATCATTTGTAAAACTTCAATATCCATTTCTAAAGAATGATCTAAAAAAGGAATGGAAAGCAATTTTTAACTTGATGAAGGTTGTAAAAAACTATCCAAGATCTGCAAAAAAATAAATAATGATAATAAATCCTTAACCCCCTAAATCCCTTAACTGAAGTACTTAGGCCCACAGCTGTCTCAGAATTCAGAAATACTGAGTTTTAGAAAGGCAACAAGGTGCATAACCATACATTATGTAACATTCTTAGCAGATTGGGAGCAGTATCACATAATCAAACACATTAATTTTGTCAATGAAACTTATGAATATTCACAGTAATTAAGATAAAGAGTGTAAACAGCCTCACATCTGTTCAGATGAAATTTGGCTTTGGAATAAGTTCTGGTGCCAGACTTACTTAAGAAATTCTCTGAATGTTTAGTTTTTTTAAAATTCAGAATTATGTATGAGAGATTGTGAAACTATTGCAAGTAAAGAGTTTAATATAATTGCTATATAAAAGTTAAATATTAAAAATAATCACATTCTTATATACTACTTACAAAAACCATAAAATATAATTTAAAAAATTATTTACAGACTGGGCATTTTATGTAAATAAAATTATTTACAGGCTCATGCCTGTAATCCCAGCACTTTGGGAGGACAAGGCGGGCAGATCACCTGAGGTCGGGAGTTGGAGAACAGTCTGGCCAACATGGCAAAACTCTGTCTCTAATAAAAATACAAAAATTAGCCAGGCATGATGGTGTACACCTGTAATCCCAGCTACCCAGGAGGTTGAGCCAGGAGAATAACTGGAACAACGGGGGGTCAGGGGCTGCAGTTAGCAGAGATTGCACCACTGCACCCCATCCTGGGCAACAGAGCAACATTCTATCTCAATCAATCAATCAATCAATACAAAAAGCAATAAAAATAACTAAGATAAATCCACAAAATTACCTACACATTTACAGAAAAAATATAGCATTTTAATTACATAAAAAATGAAATCCAGTTATTTGTGGATTATATTAAATATAACATGAAGAAACTTACATTAAGTACAGAAAGACTTGATGGTGCAAAGATCTTTTATACAAATTACTCTATGAATTCAATAAAATGCAATTGAAAATGCAAGGAGATTTTTATAGAACTTCATAAATAGACTGTAATATTTATATTAAAGAGCAAAAGGCTTTGAACAGGTAAATATATTTTGAAGTAGAAAAATGTGGAAAACATGACAAAGCAAATAGTAAAACTTTAAAAAAAAATTGAGTAGTTAAAAGGTATATAGATTGACCCATAGGTATCAAGTACGGTTATCAGAAACTAGTGCCCACATGGAAAAATGTGGCTGTTTGAAGCAGGAAGAAAATATGGATTATTCAAACGATAATATGAGCAAAATTGCTTGTATATATGAAATAAGTAGAATTTAATCTCCCAACATCCACATGTTAAGTAGAAAAAAGAAAAAAGATGAAATGTTAAAGGCATTTAAAATGCTAAGAAAAATGTATAATTATATCTTTACAATTGTGAAATAAGAAAGGATGTTATTAGTCTGATATTAAAAGTATAACACAATTGCATACAAGGATAACTATAGCTTCATTAAAATTAAAATTTTCTGAATTTAAAACACTCTGTAAAAGAAATTAAGAAGCAAACTGCAAATTAAGAGTCAATATTTAGGGAGAGGAGGCAGAGCCAGATAGCTCACTAGAACCCTCCAGCAATAGTGCCCCTGCAGGACATAGTGTGGTGAGAGAGAATCTGTGTGCTTGGGGATGGGGAAGCAAAGTGATTGTAAGACTTTGCATTGGAACTCAGTGCTCCCCTGTCACAATGGAAAGCAACACAGGGCAAAGTACAGCCAGCAACCAGGTAGGGGGCATTTAGATCAGCCCTAGCCAAAGTAGAGTCATTTATCCCAGTGGTCAGAACCTCAGTTCCAGTTAGACTTATCACTGAGGGCTACAGCACTCCGGAGTCCTAAATAAACTCAAAAGGCAGACTGGACCACACTGACTGCAATTCCTGCCCTAATCCTGGTGCTATGCTGGGTGTGGGGCCCATGGACTTGAGGTACACATGACCCAAGGAGACAGCATCTGTAGCAGCTGTCTGCAGGAGTGCTTGCATTACCCCTTCCTCAATTTTAGGCAGTGAAGCTCACAGCTCTGGAAGGAGAAAGAAGTGTAAAGAGGACTTTGTCTTGCAACTTGAGTACCATCTTAGCCGCAGTAAAATAAAGCACCAAGAAGAGTTCTGGGGCCCTCATTCCAGGCCATAGCACCAAAACGAAATTTTTAGTCACCCTGGGTCCCAAGGGAACTGACTGCCATAAAGGAAAAGAAAACGCAGTCCCTGGAAAAATTTACTGCATCTGATTAATAAAACTTTGGCCCTTGAATATACATCAGGGGTAGCCTGGCAGCAATTGCCACAGGCCTTGGGTCAGACATAGCACCTTGCTGGCTTCAAGTGACCCAGCACATTCCCAGCTGTAGTGCACATGTGAGGACTCTCTTTCTGCTTAAAGGAGAGGGAAGAGTAAAGAGGACTTTGTCTTATAGCTTGGGCACCAGCTCAGTCACATTAAAATAAAGTACCAAGCAAACTCCTCAAGTCCTTGATTCTAGGCCTTAGCTCCTGGAGGGTATTTCTAGACCTGATCTGGGCCAGAAAGGAACCTGCTGTCCTGAAGAGAGAGACCCAAGCCTGCCCAGACTCAGCCTCTACTGACAAAAGAGCCCTTGAGCTTGAATAAAGATCAGTGGTAGCCAGGCAGTAGACACCATAGGCCTAGGGAGCTGGTGACCATGGTGAGAAAGTCTTTCTGCTTGAGGAAAGGAGAGGCCAAAATACAGAGGACTTTGTTTTGCAACCTGGGTACCAGCTCCATTCCCGTCAAATAAAGCACCAAGCAGACTTCTAAAACCCCTGATCCCAGGCCCTAGCTCCAAAATGGCATTTATAGACCCATGCCAGGCCAAAAGGGAACCTGCTGCACTGAAGGTAGAGACTCAGTTCTGGTGAGATTAATCACCTGCTGATCAAAAAACCTTGAGCCTTGAATAAACATTAGCAGTAGCCAGAAAACAGTCACCACTGGCCTTGAGTGAGACCTAGCACTGTGCTGACTTCAGGAGTGATCCAGCATAGTTCTGGCTTGGTGGTCACAGGAGTTTTTGTGTCACCTCATCCCCAACTTCAGGCAACTCAGGACAGAGAAAGAGGGACTTTCTTTGTTTTGGGGAAAGCAGGATACAAGAAACTCTGTTTGCTAATCCAGGAAATTCTCCCAGACCTTATCCAAGACAACCAATATGATACTTTTGTGAGTCTATAAAAGTCACCGTACTACTAGGCCGAGGGTGCCCCCAACGTACATACACCTGCAGTGACCAAAGACTTATATTGCAGCACTTAATTCCCTTTGAATACATGGAAAGCAGTCTCAAGAAAGACAGGCAAAAACAAGCCCAGAGTGCAAAGATTGGAATATATTCCCAATTCTCCAGTTCTCAGATATCAATGACTATCCACAAGCACCAAGATCATCCAGGAGAATATGAACACACCAAACAAACTAGTATCCAATTCTGGAGTGACAGAGATTTGAAACAGTATTAAAAATAGCTGTTTTGAGGAAGCTCAACAAAACTCAAGATAACATAGAGAACAAATTCAGAATTATATCAGATAAATGTAACAAAAAGATTGAAATAATTTAGGAAAAATTAGAAATACTGGAGCTGAAAAATTTAAGTGATAAGCCAAAAAATACATCAGAGTGTCTAAACAGCAGAATTGATTAAACAGAAGGAAGAATTAGTGAGCTCAATGATAGGCTATTTTTGAAAATATACAACCAGAGGATTTAAAAATAATAATAATAAGGCATGCCTACAGGATCTAGAAAGTAGCCTCAAAAGGGCAAGTCTAAAAATTATTGGCCTTACATAGGAAGTAGGGAGAGAATTCAGAGTAGAAAGTTTATTCAAAGGAATAGTAACAGAGAACTTTCCAAAATTAGAGAAATATATCAATATTCAAGTACAAGAAAGTTATAGAACACTAAGTGGATTTAGCACTAATGAAGACATTTAATAACCAAACTCGCAAAGGTCAAAAATAAAGAAGGGATCCTAAAGGCAGCAGGAGAAGATTGAAAAATAAAAGTACTGTATAAAGGAGTTTCAGTACATCTGGCAGTAGACCTCTCAGTGGAAACCTTACAGGTCAGGAGAGAGCGGTATGATATATTTAAAGTACTGAAGGAAAAAACCTTCTATCCTAGAATAGTATATTAAGTAAAAATATCCTTTAAACCTAAAGGAGATATAAAGACTTTTCCAGACAAACAAAAGCTGAGGGATTTTCGTTAATACCAGACCAGTCCTACAAGAAATGCTAAAGAGAGCTCTTCAACCAGAAAGAAAAGCAAGCTAATAGGTAATGAGAAAGCACCTGAAGGGGCAATACTTACTGGTAACAATAAGTACCCTGAAAAATACAGATTATTATAGCACTATAATTGTTGTAGATAAATTAATCATATCTTGAGTAGGAAGACTGAAAGACAAACCTATCAAAAATAATAACTACAACTTTTTAAGCCATAGAGTGTATAATAAAACATAAATAGATAAAGAAAAATGTTAAAAGTGGGGAAAATAAATTTAAAGTGTAGAGTTATTCATTGCTTGTTTTAGTTTGTTTTTGCAATCTGAGTTAAGTTGTCATCGGTTTACAAAAATGTTTTATGTGATTTGTAAGCCTCATAGTAACCTAAAATCCAAAAACATACAACCGATATATGAAAATACATAAAGAAAAAAATAAAACATATCACAGAGAAAATCACTTTCACAAAAAACAAAGATAGGGAGAAATAAAGAAAGAAAGAGAAGGCCACTAAACAACCAGAAAACAAATAACAAAATTGTAATAGTAGGTACTTACTTATCAGTAATAACATTGAATGTAAATGGACTAAAATAAATCTCCATTCAAAAGGCATAGAGTGGATACATGGAAACAAACAAATAAACAAAACAAGAAAAAAAAAAAAAAAAAAAAAACAAGACCCAAGGATTGGTTACTTACAAGAAACACACTTCACCTATAAAGATACACATAGAATAAAAATAAAAGGATGGGAGAAAGAGTGCATGCAAATAGAAGCCAAAAAAGTGCAGGAATAGTAGCTATACTCGTATCAGATAAAACAGATTTCAAGACAAAAATAAGAAAAAGAACCAAAGAACATTATTACATAGTGATAAAGAGACAAATTCAGCAGGAGGATGCAACAATTATAAATATATATGCATTCAACATTGGAACATATATGAAGCAAATATTATTAGAAGCAAAGAGAAACATAGTCCCCAATATAAAAATAGTTGGAAACATCAGCATCCCACTTGCATCATTGGACAGATCATCCACACAGAAAATCAAAGAAGAAATATTGGACTTAACCTGCGCTATAGACTACATGGACCTAATAGATATTACATGATTAAGTAATTAACAAATTATTTGGTTACTCCATTATGATTTATTTTCTAATTTACCATGGACTAATCAGAATACAACATTGTAATCTATCACCTTATATTCTAAATGTTTTTAAGTAATAAAGAAAACATTTTGCTTTTTTTTTTTTTTTTTTTTTTTTTTGAGATGGAGTTTCATTCTTGTTGCCCAGGCTGGAGTGCAATGGCATGATCTTAGTTCACTGCAAACTCAGCCTCCTGGATTCAAGTGATTCTCCTGCCTCAGCCTCCTGAGTAGCTGGGATTACAGGCATGCACCACCACGCCTGGCCAATTTTTTGTGTTTTGAGTAGAGACAGGGTTTCTCCATGTTGATCAGGCTGGTCTCAAACTCCCAACTTCAGGTGATCTGCCACCGTGGCCTCCCAAAATGCTTGCATTGCAGGCATGAGCCACTGTGCCTGGCCTAACATTTTACTTCTAAATATTTCTATATGTACAAAGATCATGAAATGCATATTAATGAAATAATGTACAGCAACGAAAGTCAAAATGATTTTTCATATAAAATTATATATTTCATATTTTTATTTTTGTTTATTCCTCACAAAATATGAGTTATTACCCTTTGGCTTCATCACAAACTTATGAAGGAGAACATACTTTTCCCAATTTACAGGTAGGAAAGTGAATCTCTCAGAGATTATAATTTGCCAAGCTATTAAGTGGTGCAGTTGGGATTGAATAATTGCTTATTTTATTTCAAAGTTTATGTGGGGTATCATGATTTTTAAAAATATTTTTATAGTAAGCATATATCTTAGTTTGATCAGTCTACTATTACAGATGCCATAGACTGGGTAGCTTAAAAACCAAGCATTTGTATCTCACAACTCTGAATACTGGAAGTCCAAAATGAGGATACCAGAATGGTCAGGTTCTGCGTAAGGGTCCTCCTAGTAATTCACAGACAGCTGCCCTCTTGTTATATTATCATGTGGTGAAGAGAGAGAACTTTGGTACCTTCATTGTTTTATAAGACCAGTAATCCTATTGTGGGTATCCTCATGACTTCATATAAACCAAATTAACCTCCCAAAGTCCTCACCTCCAAATGCCATCACAGTGGGGATTAAAGTTTCAAAATAGAAATTTTGGAGGACATAAATGTTCAGACCATACCAATATACAAATGAATTTATTGATAGGAATTTTGGAAAAAATAGAATGTAATTTCTTTCTGAGTTAAAATACCACTATTAAATTGTTAAATAGTTGTCAAAAAGTCAGAGGCATAAGCAGGAGCAGGAGCAAGAGGAGGTAAAGGAGACAGAAGGGGAATTAGAAGAAAAGTTCTTCCATTAGCTTATTCATATCTCCGTCTTATTTGCCAATCCAGACTAACATATTTTTCTCTCTTGTTTAAAAATAGAAATCATGACTTCATAATCAGTTTTTTAATGGACTTAGTTTTGTGTTACTTCTTTACCTCTACCAGTTGTTTCTACATTGAGTTGACCAGACATAGTGAGATCATGAGGCTTAAAAACTTGTTTTAAAATGAATTTCCCAGGGGTAATGTAATATGGTGATTTGAAAACAGAAATGACTTATTCTGGAAACCTGATAATATTTCCCAGAGTACTGTTACATTATGTATACACTAGGATTATGAAAGTCCTACTCACTACTTTACTTTGTTTATGATAGGAGAGTGGTGTGTAACATTGAATTTATTTGACAGAATAACAATAATCACTAGCAAAGTTATAATTTCTTATCATTTATTACAAATCAACATCTTTTGAAAATAAAATTTTGATTTCCACATTTTAATTAATATCAATGTTTACTATATCTCTCATGAGTAATCCAACAAGGAATGTTCACAGACACTCAATGACCAATATTGAACAATTTAATACAACTACCGACTTCTGTTTCATGATCTTTATCTGAGAATATGTGACTAACTCCGGGTCACACAACAAACCGATTTAAAAATCAGCATGCAAACGTCTAATCCTGTGTTTGATCCAGCATACTAGCTATCTTAATTGAATTTTAAAGGTTACCATAGGAAGGAATCACTTTTAAACAAATATTATGCACCCTCTAAAATAGAAAAAAAAAAAAAAAGAAAAAAAGAAACAAACCAATATCTTAGAGAAGAAAAGATTCAAATCATTTCCATAACACTGACCTAGATTGAGACAAATCTGTCTTAGGACAAGGACTTTGAAGTAAAAACCTGAAAAGTCATTATATTACCAATTTAGAAAATAATTTCACCTCCTATTGAAACAATGCCAACCTGTCATGTTAAAATATCTTCCTGGTATTCCATCGTATCATTCAGCACAACAACTGCTTTCTCTGAGTCTTCCAGACTTTGGGGGCAAGAGTTAAGGGAAGGCTATTTTTTTCTGCAAGGAATCCTTTATACCTCTTTTTTAAAAATAAGATAGGAAATATACAGTTCATAAGCTGGAATGTACCCAGGGCAATTATTGGTTGTATTTCAGTAAGAGTGAAGAGTCTTCCAAATTCTAAAAAATAGAGTACTAGTCTTGTCAAACGGAATATGACTTCTTTTGGAGAATGTGGTTGTGATTCATTCTTCCTCAAAAACACTATCTTACTTTTTATAAAAATAATATCCATTATTATATCAAAATTTGCAATAATTCTATATATGACTAGGTCCCAAACTAGATCCCAATATTCTAATAATCTTGAACCACCCCTAAACTGTAGTGTTTTATATTCAGTAGGGGTTCCTTTTTTTAAAAATGAATGTTTAGATTGTACTCTGTTTTGTTTAAAATGACACCACTTTTCTTGCTATCTCTTTACTGATATTTTTGCAAGAAATTTAGATATTCAAGCTGATCTGCCATACAAATACACTATATATGTAATACATTCTCTGATAATTTTTCTGTCACTTTCTCACAAGTAAATTTTTTATGAACCTTGAGTGAGAAGAATGGGAAAGCATATGTGCTACTAATCATGCACATGCGCTTCCCCATTCAATATTAGAAAAGATATTCAGAGGAGTCAGGCTTTCTGTGATTTTATTTTTTTAAGACGCATGAGCACGCAGATCACTTATCTCTTCAATGTTGTAGGTGAGAGTGTGGATGTTCACATGTCTGTTTGTATGTGGCTTACTTCCTGCTGGATTGTGAGTTCCTTGAATGCAGAGACCATCCTGTGTAAGTCAGTGCTTTCCAGAGAAATGCTAATAGCAGAGAGAAAGAAAGAGGGATTGATTTTAAGGGAATGAGATCTGGAGAGAAGAATTCCTTCTTCCTTAGGGGACCTCAGTCTTTTCCTCTTAAGACCTTCCACTGAGAAGATGAGATTCACCTACATCGTGGATGGTAATCTGCATAACTCAGTCTACTGATTTGTGTTACTCTGATCTGAAAAATACCTTTATAGAGATATCTATACAGGTATTCGTCCAAAGCTTTGCAAGCTTGCACTGGGTTGGTTGTAATGACTTACCTCAAAGTGTACATTCTAAGTCAAATATCTGTATTTAAGTGCTCTTAAATGAATTGAAAGAAAGGAATATGCAGAAATCAGTCTTAGTTTTTTTTTTTCAGCTAAAGGTGAATAGTAAAGGGAGAAGCATTTGCAGATATATCTACGTATCAATAATTTAATAAGATTAATTCCTATATTGACATTAATGCTTATAAATTAATCATAGTATTATTAATAGTAATACTATATAATACAACTTGATCAGTTTTAAGATGGATTCATGTTGGTCTTCTATAATAAAAATGCTACATTATAGTGGTTCAATACAATGCAAAACCTGCATTAGATGGGCTCTGTTTATCTGTTAGAATTAATTATTATCCCTCCAGTGTCCAGAAACTATGTATATATATGAAAAGTAATCAAGATTTTCTAGTGATCAAAAATTATATATTAAGAGTTCAGAGATTTCTGACTAGAGTCAATGTGTGGACCACAAAGACATGGTTTTAGAGGTATTCTGAAACTTCTTAAACATGCTTTGGATTAAAAAAAAAAAAGTCTAGTACCAGCTCAAATATGGTGTGTAGATCCTTGCAGAGAAACATAATTGAAGCATCAGAAAACAAGATACGGCTGGGGTTTTGTTGTTTGATTTGATTTGGTTTTTTATTGTAATATATTCACAGAGGCTCAGAAGTCAAAAACAGTACAACACTCTGAAAAACCATCATTCTTTTAGTGAGTCTGATTCACAGGAATGGCTCTTTCAACCAGCAGTGTTTGCCTTTTGGCGGCAAAAGCAAAGTGGAAATTATTTAGTTACAAGACGGAGTATTTTTTTCATTATAAAAGAATAGACATTATGATTGGTCAGCCTTATTCCTTTTACTTTAGCCAGCCCCTTGCCTCTAGAACACTAAGAACTTCCACTCAAAAACCAATTCTGTAATGCATTACCTAGTGCATTAATAAATGCCAAGCCGTGATTGTAACAGTAATGTTTTGGGTTGTGAAAAGGCACACCTTCATTACATTGCTGATTTTGTTTGCAGAAGTTTTGTATTTGAATAAAGTCTGTTGGTCATGACATGTTGAGATTCACTGAACACGGAAACTCATGCAATTTCAATTCATCATTCATTCATTAGGCAAATATATTTAACATCTTAGTTGTAGCAGTCATTAAAGTAAATTTGGGCAAAGAAAGTAGAGTTAGTAATCTTTTCTCACATGGGCTATAGACCCCTTACAAACAAATAGATGAATATTACTCTTACCTTAGTGATATTCTACTTTGTTTGATTTAAGTACAAAATATAAATATTTTATCAGATAAAGGAGCTGAGAGTTGGACATCAAGCCAAAATAAAAGTTTGTTCAGTGTTTAGTAAGGAGGTTGTAAGAAAGATAATGTTAGGTTGTTATTTTTTCTTTCTCTCCTTTGCTCTGTCCCTCCAAGTTCATCTCTCTTCCCCTTCTCTCTGCTTCTCTCTCTTATTTCATCTTGCCTCTTTCGATAGCAATTTTCTTATGGGCAAAGAAAATGCTCTTTGTACAACAAAAACCTCAGGTAGGGAAAGACCAGTAAGAGTATTTTTCTAGTTGCCCTGGTGATTTTTTCTTCTTCTTCCTAAGAAAATTCTAGTGGCATCATAATTTATTTTGAAAAGAAATGACCCACTAACAGTAAACCACGTCACCTCTTGGAGCATATTAAAAATAATCAAACATCTGAATGGAACTTTTAAATGACTCTGAAGAGCTAAAATTCCAGTGGGACTCTGAGTCACTGGCATTAAACTGACGCTAGTGGTCTGTCACTTCCTCCCACATTGAGAGGGACAAACACTTAAGGAAAAGCAAAGAACTATAGGTAGCTGAAGGTTACATGAAGAGCATGCCATGTGCAGCAAGAATGGCGGCAAAAACATGTTAATTATTTTTGTTTTTTATACTAACTTAAAGGGAAAATAAACAGGAAATGTTGACAACCTGTTGATATTGTTTTTCCACCCCTCAAGGTGAAAACACATTTACACAATCAGATAATACAAATGATTAAAAAACGACATGTGGTCTTGCATGTGGTCAAAACTGATATAAAGCTTACTCCTGTAGGAGCTGAAGAAAATACTGCATGCTCATTTGCAGAGAAAAAAAAAAAGTAATCCTGTCGTATGAACTTCTGGTCAGTGAAGAGATTAAAGATGTGTAAACATACTCTAAGCATTTCCTTTCAGCATTAGTTAGCATGATATACTTAGCCAGCTCTCTAGGAATACATGGAAACAAGACAGATGGCACGAGATATTCCATTCCTCCCTCTTATTAAAATAAAATGGGTTAGTAAAATATGCTATATTTATTTTTTCTCTTGGGTACTATCTGCCTATCAGACCTTATGCTACCAAGCTCTCTAAACTGACAATGACTTTCTTACAAAACTAAGACATAACTCGGTAGTTCCTCAGTGGTTAATCTGTTGGATTTAACTCTATACCAAACCTAAGGACCAAGTTATGTCTGTTCAATATAGGAGGAGACCGAAGGAGCAGCTTGGGGCATCTGGATAGAAAATTTCCTCAGCAAACATGTGAAATGGTGTTTTGTTCCACATTAGAAGAAATTTCCTTTAGTTTATACTGCTAGATGCACCAATGGAAGAAGATAATATTGAATTTTGGGAGTTAGGAAAAACAAAGCAAGACTAAAACAGTCAGCAAAAATGTTAAATCGGGATCACTTTACCATCTTACATAGCATAGAAAGCTAACATAACTTTACATGAAAGTACATATAGATACCTGGAGTAGAGTATGAGTAAGGATCAGATAGTCAGTGACAAGCAAAGCTCAGCTTTCAAAGTTCAAAAATTTAGAGGTGGATATAATGGGAAAATCTGTTGCAAGCTGATAGCATGGTTATGACAAGGCCGTTTAACTCTTCAAAAAATGTTGATAGTTGTCATTCTGTGCCCATTGGTGCACTGAGTTGAGAAATACTTATAAATAATACGCATTTCCTACCATCAAAGAGTCCATAGCCTAGGTGGGACAGATCATCTAATACCTATTCATCATGGCAGCACTAGGAGAGGGTGCTAAGAGAAACTGCAATGCCTCAGCCTAGCCTGATGATGCTATTCAGGAGTGAGTAAAAGCTCAGGTTCCCTAGATGAAGGTTGGGATGCAAAATGCTTATTAGGAATCAGCATCTATGAAAAGAATGGAGAGTGTATCTCTCTGGGCTGCCATAACAAAATAGCAGAGACTTGGCAGCTTGCACAACAGAAATCTATTTTGTCACAGTTCTAGCAGCTAGAAGTTCAAGATTAAGGTGCCATTAGGGTTGATTTCTGGTGAGACCTTTGTTTAATAGATTGTAGTTGGGTACTTCTTGCTGTAATGCTTATATGGCCTTTCATTACTACATGCACGAAGAGAGACCTCTGATGCCTCTTCCTCATCTCATAACAACACCAGTTCTGTCGTATTAAGGTTTCACCTTCATGAACTTATTGAACCTGGATTACCTCCTAAAAGACCCCTTTTCCAAATACAGTCACATTGGGGCTTAGGGCACCAACATATCAATTTGAAGGAGAAAAAATTCAGTTCATAGAGGAAGAAAATATGAATGAACAGAAAAAATTGAAATATTATGTAGACTTCAGAAAGCCACGTGGGTAAGGAGTTCTGGAGTGAATGTACAACAGGATGTCCCCTACTGAGTCGAATTGCAGACTTCTGTACCCTCACTTCTCTGTCTCATATTCAGATCGACCCTAGAATGGATATGACTTTGCACAAAGCAGCTGTCCACAACTGAGCAGAATATGAAGTTGCTAACAATTGGAAGCCATCTGATGACCACATTCTCTACAGTTGGATGTCAAGTCATTCCTTTAGATGATCTGGGCAACACATCTCTGTGTCCAACACAGGGTACCCCCAACTACTTCATTAGATATTTAATTAAATTAGAAAATAAAACACTTAATATGAGACTTCAAGGGCAATTAATTAATCAGGTGAGAAAGCACCAAGATCTTCAATTCATTGACTCACGATGTTCACTTCATTCAAATCTTTCCACTTACCTTATTTCTTTCAAATCTAGCTCAGGCTCTGCAACTCATTATTACAATAACTTGCAAATATTTTAACTCAGGCGTCTCTTAGCTTATATCCTCGACCCTGGAAAAACTAATATATACGTTTTCTTTCAGCCTGAACTCAGCTAAATGCTATTAAAGAAAGATCTTGGATGACTGGTGTCACTGGACTCTTTCTCCAATGATTATTCACACCTTCTCATTGATCCTCAAATTCCCCATCCTGCCTCCACTGCTTGAGCTCAGCTGATGAGCCTGTCTTGAGGAAACAGGCACTATTAAATGGGAGTTCCCTTAATTTCCCACTACAAAATCAACACCCATTTACTTCCTTGTGTTGAAAGAAAAGGATTATCTTTCTTTCTAGGCCACTAGACTCTGTTAATGTGTTCCCTGAATAACATTCTCAAAAATGTTGTTCTGGCAAAATTTCATTTCTTTCCTGAGTCAATTATCTCTTCCTCACTCTTGGATCATTGTTATCAAACCACAAATGATGCAGAGTCTTTTATTATGAAATACCAGTCCTTTGACTCCATTTGCCTCTATAAAAATAGTTTTGTGCCTCTACAGAAATTGTTCTTTTTTTTCTCTACTTCCTTTTTAACCCAATTGTCTGAAATTAATACGTCAGGCTCTGCTTGTGCTTCCTCAACTCCCTTTTACACCCCACTCCACTCCAGCCTGGAGCCTGCAGCTCTCACTGTGCGGAAACTGAACTTGTTAAGGCCACCACCGAATTCAAGTTGCTAAATGAGTATTTTCTGGTCCTTGTCACTCTTAAGAGTGACGTGAATGTATCTTTCTTTTAGATACATTCACGTTTTTGCCACTCCCTTCTTCCTAAACAGCCTCTTGGTTTGACCTCTCTGACATCTTCTGTAACCTCCTCTTGAGACTCTCATCTGCTCATTTATTTCATAGCCTCACTTTGCACCATCTTCCTCCTCCTTAGCTTTCAGTTTTGGAGTTTTTCTTGTTTCAGGCCTAGACTCCCTTCCTTTATCTTTATACATCCTTAGAACAACTTATCCATTCTCATAGCTTTACATCATGTCTTTATTTAATGATCCTCTAATTTTTCTTTTTTTTTTTTTTTTTTTTGAGACAGAATATTGCTGTCACCTAGGCTGGAGTGCAATGTTGTGATCACAGCCTACTGTGACATCTAACTCATGGGCTCAATAGATCCTCTCATCTTAGCCTCATGACTAGCTAAGATGATAAATGTGACCATCATGACCAGATATTATTTTATTCATTTTTATTTTGTAGAGACAGAGTCTCATTATGTTGCCCTGGCTGGTCTTGAGCTCCTGGCCTCAAGCAACTCTTCTGCCACTCCTTCCAGAGTACTGGGATTATAAGTGTAAGTCACCTTGTCTGGCCATGATCCCAAAATTTGTAAACTCAGTCTAGAACTTTCCTCTGAGGTCAGTTTTATGTCACCAACTGCTTCTTTGATTCCTCTGCTTGCATTTCTCAGTGACACCTTAAATTTCACACATCCAGAACTGAACTCCCACGCAGGCCCCATAAAACCTCTTTTCCTCTTGATGTAGTCATCTCAATAACACCATTTTTGTCTATCAAGGTATTGGTCACAGAAAGCTGGGATTTAACTTTGAGTAAATTCAGGCTACTAGAAAACACACACACACACACATAGACATATATACACACACACGTGTGTGTGTCTGTATTTATATGTATGCATTTATTTTTGTTTGTGTTCTACAAACTTTTCATAATGAGTATTTGCAAATTTCTGTACCATAATCTCCAAATCCAACTCATCATCAGGCCATGCTAATTCTCTTTCTGAGATTTGACTAAATCTATCGACTGTTCTCTGTCAGCACAGCTACAATCTGAGTTTCATCCACCAACTGTGGCCACCTCAACTATGACAGTGCTTGCTAACTCATTTCCATTTCCAAATGTATGCCCTTGAACAATTCCCCACCAAGGTAACCTTTTAAATAAGTAAATTACACCAAGTTAAATTATGGTACTTCCTTGCTTAAGGTTGCTAACTATTTATAATGATCATCAATGAGGGCTTTTTACAACTTAATCTAAATGTCCCCTTATATCTGCTCTAAACTGGATTCAGCACCGCCACCCTCCCCCCACCACCGCCACCAAAATTCATATGTTGAAGCTATAACCCCTAATGTGATGGTATTAGGAGATGGGACCTTTGCAATTAATTAAGTTTAAATGAGATCATGAGGGTGAGGCTATCATGGTGGGATTACTGCCTCTATAATAAGAGGTACCTGGGAGCTTATTTTTTTTCTTTTTCTCCACAATGTAGTACACAGCAAAAAGGCAGCCATCTGCAAGCCAGAAAGGGAGCCCACATTAGGAACCTAATTGGCCTGAACCTTAGCTTGAATTTCCCAGCCTCAAGAACTGTGAGACATAGTTGTATTTCGTTATGGCAATCTATGTTAAGATAGTATCTATGTCTATCTATATCTATATTATCTATCTATTTTTGTTAAAAATCAAACATACATATGTGAAAATCAAACATACATATATATATATCACATATATATGTTTAATTTTTAAGCATCTATACCTCTGCCTCCCAGGTTCAAGGGATTCTCCTGCCTCAGCCTCCCAAGTAGCTGGGGTCACAGGTGTGTGCTACCACAACTAGCTAATTTTGTATTTTTGGTAGAGACAGGGTTTCACCATGTTGGCCAGGCTGGCCTCGAACTCCTGACCTCAGGTGATCCAACTGCCTCAGCCTCCCAAAGTTCTGGGATTATATGCATGAGCCACTGTGCCATCAGTATTCATTTTTAATATTTATTCCTAGCTAGGAACCCTCTTATGTAAATGTTTCCTGATTATGTGATTGATAGGCACTAAGTTAGTTTCAAAAGTTAATGAAAGACACAGTCTTTGTTGTTAGATCATCATATTGTTAACAGCCCAGTCAATTGATTTTACTCAATTGATATACTGTATATTTAATATTGCCTTATATCCAGGGTGAATTTTTGTTAATAAAATATATTTCCTGTATCCATTAACAAAGTTATCCAAATTATGGAAGATTTGTTGCCCAGTATATGAATTAGTAAATATAATGATTCAAGTGGTTCAAAAGTACTTAAATACTATTCAAGGCTGTATACGAGGAAAGAAAAATGCTTATCAAAGACTCCTAAGATGAAGAGATGATTTATATTTTTTTCTTTTATTTTCTTTAACCAAAAAAAATTATAAATCAAATTAGACTGTGTAGCAACTTTACAGAGTCAGTACACAATACATTACGATGAGGAAAAAATATTACTTCTTTTAAGTTAAAGGTATCACTCCAGGATTTAGAATTTTCATTACAAAAACCACATTAATTAGTATAATGAGTGTGTTTTTAAAATTATTATTATTGGATTGAAGAAAACACTGTCTTATGTTGGGGATTCCTGGCTATCAACGACTTAAGGCTTAATTAAACTGCTGAAGCAGAAAAAATAGAGTTTAAAGCTTGAGCAAGGTGATTGGTTACAGTCATCCATAAAGAAAGGAATTCAGGAAATTATACATAGAATTCTCAAAGCTCATTTAAATATTACTTGCAGACTAGAAATATCATTCCTTACAATACAGAAAAATATTTAAATCAACTCTAGGTATATTGCATTTTATATTTTTTCTGTGTGTATATTTAATGATGTGGGAAGAACATTCATGTAGACAGAGGTTTAAACAAAGGGAAGCAAAAACAAGCTGAAGACTTCATATTCTCGGTTGTAATTAGCAAAAGTAATATCAAATCTAAAACACTATAAGTGTGCATTTCAAGTTTTACTAAAATATACAGGCTACTGGTAAATGTGTACATATATATATGTGTGTGTGTGTGTCCATATTTACATGTATGCATTAAATTTTGTTTGTGTTCTACAAACTTTTCATAATGAGCATTTGCAAAATTCTAGGAAGGCAACCATGTTCTTGGATACAAACACGCATTGGTCATTAAGGAACTGCATAAAATATGAGCCAACTGCTTTTGATTACTAGGAATTATAAAGAAATCTATGTCTATGAGATCATATGAATCACTTTGAAGACAACATTCATAGCAGTAGTGAACACTCTCTGAGTAAAAATTATGTTCAATATTTCTTTTAAGTGTTTTATATTTAACCTTTAACACAAAGAAAGTGGTGCAATATTAACTCTATTTTATAAATGAAGAAATGGAAACAGAGTTGTTAAGAAACTTAAGGCCGGGCACGGTGGCTCAAGCCTGTAATCCCAGCACTTTGGGAGGCCGAGGCGGGTGGATTACGAGGTCAAGAGATCGAGACCATCCTGGTCAACATGGTGAAACCCCGCCTCTACTAAAAATACAAAAAATTAGCTGGGCATGGTGGTGCATGCCTGTAATCCCAGCTACTGAGGAGGCTGTGGCAGGGGAATTGCCTGAACCCAGGAGGCGGAGGTTGCGGTGAGCCAAGATCACGCCATTGCACTCCAGCCTGGGTAACATGAGTGAAACTCTGTCTCAAAAAAAAAAAAAAAAAAAGAAACTTACATAGAGTCTCATAGCTATTAAGTGATGAGGTTGGGATCACAAATGGTATTCTGGCTCCAGAGTATGTATTTCTTAACCACAATGCTCATGTAAAAGTGGGGTCAGGAGAAAAACACGTGTGGAGGAGTATTAAAAAAATGAGATGATGTTAAAGACATAGCATAGTGCCTGATACAGGATATTTGGAGAAAAATTCAATCTGGATTGCATTTTATCATGCTGTATTATAGTGTAACAGTCTGGCAAATAGTAAATATAACCCCTAGAATGTTCTCTTAAATGTAATAAGTATAAAAAAGACAGTATATTCAACAATTAGCTAAAATCTTGTTCTAAGGACAGGATGTATTAATCTGTTTAACTCTCACAACAATCTAATGAGGTAGTTGATATTTTTATTCCATGTAATGGAGAGAAAATTAAGGCATACAAATCCTAAGAAATTTATTCATATCATGTTACTATTATTTTTTTTTTAACTGGGCTTTAAATTAAGGTATCCTGACTCTAGAGTTTGGGCTCTTAACGTATATTTGACTGTCTGAGGCAATCTAAGTTTGCAGCCCATATTCACTAATGGTTTATTTGTTTATTTGTTTTCTTAATCAAAGTGAACCAAAAGTCCTTGTAAGCTCACAGACTTATGACTGGCATCAGTCGGAACCTATTGGGTCCAGGTTTCAAATTGTGACCTACTAATCACCATGAATTTACACCCAAGAACCTGCCTGATTTTCTAGAAGTTTGTAAAAACGCATTAACTATTTCAGCAAGCTCTTCTGTCTCCATTCATAGTTTGCTGCAAACTTCTGCTAAGGCATATTATTTTCAGAAGTATTTATCTATGAGCTCAATCACTCCTGAATATAAGGCAGAACAACAGAATGTGTTAGACACAGAAATTCTCAGAAGATAGATCTATTTTTAAGCAAAGTTAGTATGGTTTTTTATTTCTTCATTCAGTATGATTTTGGAAAGCAAAGTCCCCATGAATCCTTTTTCTGTTGTGTGTGCTTTCTAGAAACACTATTGTTAATTTATAATTTAGTTTAATATTTATGTGTGATATGGCTTGGCTCTGTGTCCCCATTAAAATCTCATGTCCAGTTGTAATCCCCACATGTTGGAGGAGAAGCCTGGTGGGAGGTGATTGAATCATGGGGATGGACTTCCCTTTTGTTCTTGTGATAGTGAGTAAGTTGTCACAAGAGCTGGTTATTTTATCAGTGTGTGGAACATCTCCCCTTACTCTCTCTCCCCACTGCTTCACCATAGTAAGATGTGCTTGCTTGTCCTTCAACTTCCATTATGATTGTAAGTTTCCTGAGGTTTCCTAGCCATGCTTTCTGTACAGGCTATGGAACTGTGAGTAAATTAGACTTATTTTTTTCACAAATTACCCAGTCTCAGTTAGTTCTTCATAGCAATGTGAGAACAAATTAATACAGAAAATTGGTGCCAGGAGAGTGGGCACTGCTATAAAGGTAACTGAAAATGTGGAAGCGACTTTGGAACTGGGTATCAGGCAGAGGTTGCAAGAGTTTGGAGGGCTCAGAAGACAGAAAGATGTGGGAAAGTTTGGAGCTTCCTAGAGACTGGTTGAATGGCTTTGACCAAAATGCTGATAGTGATATGAAAAATAAAGGCAAGGCTGAGGTGGTCTCAGATGGAGATGATAAATTTATTGGGAACTGTAGTAAATGTCACTTTTGCTATTCTTTAGCAAAGAGACATTGTGTCCCTGCTCTAGGGATCTGTGGAGCTTTGAAGTTGAGAGAGATGATTTAGGTTATCCGGCAAAAATAAAAATTTAAGAAGTGAAGTATTAAAAATGTGGACTGGTTGCTCCTAACAGCATACAGTCATGTGTGTCCACAAAGAGATGGTCAGAAATTGGAACTTATGCTTAAAAAGGAAGCAAAGCATAAAAGTTTGGAACATTTGCACACTAATCATGTGTAGGAAAAACATATCCATATTCTGGGGAGAAATTCAAGCTGGCTGCAGAAATTTGCATAAGAGTCAAATGGTAATAGCCAAGACAATGGGGAAAATATCTCCAGGGAATGTCAGAGATCTTTGCAGAAGCCCACCTATCACAAGTCTGGATCCCTAGTAGGTAAAAGTGGTTTCATGGTGCAGGCCCAGGGCCCAGCTGCTCTGTGCAGCCTTGAGACATAGCACCCTGTGTCCCAGCCACTCCAGCTCCACTGTGGCTAAAAGAGGCCAAGGTATAGATCAGGCCATTGCTTCAGAGGGTAAAAGCCTCAAGCCTTGGTGGCTTCCATGTGGTACTGGGCCTATGGATTCACAGAAGGCAAGAGTGGAAGTTTGAGAACCTCCACGTAAATATCACAGGATGCATGGAAATGCCTGGATGTCCAGGCGGAAGTCTGCCACATGGGCAGAATCCTCATGAAAAACCAAGAGAAGTGTGAAGGGTAAATGTGGAGTTGTAGCACCCAAAAAAAGTCCCCATTGGGGAACTGTCTAGTGGAGCTATGAGAAGAGGGCCATCATCTTCCACACCCCAGAATGGTAAATCCACTGCTTGTACCATGCACCTGGAAAACCTGCAGATACTCAATGCCAGCCTGTGAAAGCAGCTGGGAGGTTGGCCGAACCCTGCAAAACCACAGGGGGCAGAGGTGCCCAAGGCCATGGGAACCCACATTTTGCATTAGCATGACCTGGATGTGAGATATAGAATCAAAGTAGATTATTAAGGAGCTTAAAGATTTAATGACTTCCCCACAGGATTTCGGACTTGCATGAGGCCTGTAGACCCTTTGTCTTGGCAAATTTCTCCTTTTTGAAATAGGGGAATTTATTTAATACCTGTACCCCTATTGTGTCTTGAAAGTAAGTAACTTGCCTTTGATTTTACAGGCTCACAGGCAGAAGGGGCTTACCTTGTTTCAAATTTAACTTTCGACTTTGACTTTTGAGTTAATGCTGAAATGAATTAAGACTTTGGGAGGCTGTAGGAAGGCATGATTGTTTTTCAAATGTGAGGATGTGAGATTTAGGAGGGGTTGGGTTGAAATGGTATGGTTAGGCTTTGCGTCCCCACCGAAATCTCATGTCGAATTGTAATTCCCACATGTTAGGAAAGGAGCCTGGGGGGAAGTAACTGAATCTTGAGGACAGACTTTCCCCTTTCTGTTCTCATTATAGTGAGTGAATTCTCACGAGAGCTTGTTGTTTGAAAGTGTGTGGCACTTTCTTCCTCATTCTCTCTCTCTCCTGCTCTGCCATGGTAAGATGTGCTTGCTTCTCTTTCTCCTTCTGCCACAATTGTGTTTCCTAAGGCCTCCTAACCATGCTTCATGTATTCAACTGTGAGTCAATGAAACCTCTTTTCTTCATAAATTACCCAGTCTCAGGTAATTCTTTATAGCTGTGCAAGAATGGACTAATACAGTATGACATATTGTTCACTCTTAATGTAGTGCCATTATTTCTCAATCTATTCACCTCCCTCTCTTGGAGGGGGCACAGTTCTGGAAACCTCAAAACTACATTTCCCCAAATCCTTGGCAGTTCAGGGTTAGATTCTGCCAATGAGAATTTTTTCTAGGTGATTGGTCAGAAAAGATGCAGAAGCCATCATTGCTCCCAAGGGAGATGTAGGCTGGCTGATGAGCTTAGAACAAAACAGAGGGTTGGCTAAGGGATTCCAGATGTCCTCCTGCAGAGCAACTGGTTCTGCTCCTACAGGCATTTGAGATCAAAACCACTAGAGTTTCGATCAGAGTTTCTGCTGATTCCTGAAACTCTTTGGCCTCCTGAAGACCATTGGAAGCTTTCTTGACCTTTGATCCTCCAGCTTTCAGCAAGCCTCAACCCTCTTATATTCTTTTGAAAATCATTCTCTTAAAATACTTAGGATGGTTCCCATTTTCCTGACTGAAACCTGACTTAAAAATGCAAATTTATTCATTCTAAGAAAACTAGCATTACTACTGCCTCATGTTTTTTTTTTTTTTTTCCATATCAGCATACAAAGTACCGTCATACATATTTTCCCCCTAATTTATCCTATATGTGAGGTGGATAGTCATTATCTCAAATTTATAAACAATTAACCCAAGCCCCAGTTTCCCTGTGGTTTTGTAAATATTAAAAGAAAAATGTTAGATAAAATAAATGGAGCTTAATTAAGAAAGGATACAAACAAGCGAACAAACAAAACACAACTATTCACAAATTGGGCAGCCTCTAGAATAACAGCAGATTCAGAGAGACTCCAGGGATCCTGCATGGTTGCAGCAAATTTAAGAACAGATAAAGGAAAGTGACTACAGAAAATGGAAGTGAGGTACAGAAATGCCTGTTCTGGATACAGCTTGACATTTGCCTTCTTCCAACATGGTTTGAACAGTTGGCTGCTGTGAGTAGCTGAAGTATGGCAGCTGGAATTAGCGGAGACTCAGCTTTTTTGCAGAAGCATACCCCTAAAGTAGGTTTTCAGTTTACTAAGTTAAGTTACAGTTCACATGTAAGGATTCAAGGATGGGAGTACACAGGCTTTCTCAGGCACAATTTAGTTTGATTTAACATAAGGAATGATTTCAAGCAAGCTGGTAACAAAATCAGTATGAAAACCACACTCAGTACAACCAGAATGTTCTTCATTAAGAAGAAACTAAATTTTAAGCTGCAATTTTTTTAAAAAAGAAAATGATGAAGCATTGGGAGCTAGTGAAATTTGGAGATCTTTTAAAAAACTAATATAAACTCTAGGACCATTTCACAGCCCCACTCTGAATCTGTCCAGAAAGTTTAATCATCATTTTGTAGTGTGAGCTACACCTGCTTTAATTAAACACAAAAAAGCGAAGCTAGTGCCTTAGCATTTTATCTTTAATTTGTATATTAATATTTATGCTAATGTTATCCAATTTCTCTTTGAAAACAAAAATTAAGAAAGAATGGAACATCAAGTCAGCAGTAGCATTTCTTAAATATGACATCTTTTTAAAAAGTTTCTCCTTTTAAAAATATTGTTTGATTGCTTTCCTCTTCCCACTGTTTTAAATAGAATAAAAAACTATAAAATTGAACGCTTAAAAAATGGCTTTAATTAGCAAACATTTCTTGTTATTGTATTTTGCATTTCCATTAGAAGAGTTAGGCCCTGTGGAAATATTTTAATGCATATTTGTTTTTCCTTTAAGAATGTATTTGCTATTACAGCAAATGAATTTTTTAATAATAGAATTGCTTTTAAAATTATAATATACTGTATATCAAACTAGACACTCCACATCATCCTCATTGTATTTTGTTAGCTTGAAAAAGCTTTATAAAATAGATTATCAATTACCTATGAAATGTTCTGCATTTATCAATGAAGAGAGCTGGTAGTTTTGCTCTGTTTGTAAGTTCATTATTTTATCAGTGGCATGTTCTTCCTTTGTATATCCATTTTTTTTTCTATTACAGATATATTTATTTAAAATAATCCAGATAAGCTTTCCCCATATATACCTTTAGAAACAGTGGAAAGGAAACATATATTTTCCTCCTTGTTTTTCCCATTTTTATAATCAAAGAATATTAACAGTCTTCACATAGATCCCATCTATAAATTTGTCTCTCCCTGAGCTCTGGTAACCTGTAATCATATGTCTTTCTTTTCACTGACTTTTATTAATTTTTCTTTTAAATGTGATAATTTGCTTTCTCTTTTCTTTCTTTTTATTTTGAAATGGAGTCTCACTCTGTCTTCCAGGCTAGAATGCAGTGGTGTGATCTCAGCTCACTGCAACCTCTGCCTCCCGGTTTCAAGTGATTCTCTTGCCTCAGCCTTCTGAGTAGCTGGGACTACAAGCATGGGCCACCACTCCTGGCTAATTTTTTGTATTTTTAGTGCAGACACGGTTTCACCATGTTTGTCAGGCTGGTCTCGAATTCCTAACCTCAGGAGACCTGCCCGCCTCGGCCTCCCAAATTGCTGGGACTACAGGCATGAGCCACTGTGCCTGGAGGGATAGTTTGCTTTTCTAGAGCAATGGATTCTCTTTCAATCAATTGTGAGAATCCATTCTCAGCACAGAGATAGATAAAATAGCAAAAATATTGCCTTGTGGTTGAAACTGTTCTTATAACTTTTAAAGGTTTTTTTCTGTCCTATGACAAAAAAATTTTTAACACATTGAAATAACGCCTCAGTTCTCTTGATCTATCTATAAATATCAAACGTAAGCGTGTAAGCACAAACCAGTTGGGAGTTTACATTGCAGTCCTTATGAACTTTATAAGTTTCAATGAAAATTTAAGGTTTATTTTTAAATTTAGTGCTTTTTTAAAATTTGAGATCTATTTAGAATGCTAACTTTAAATGTGTTGCTTACTTTTCTCCTAATGTAATAATTATTATTTTAAAATGCCAACTAGAAAATAAGTGATATATTTCATTAATTTTTCACTTGACCTAAAATAGTTCCATCAAACTAAAACATGTAGAAGCATATAAAAAGTATTAATAACTTACAAATTACATATGAATTATGCTAATTTCTGATATTGAAAAAATTAGGAATTTTACTTAACAACCCTCTTGTTAAGTAAAACTTAAGATTTGCATTTCTCAGGTTCTGGCAGGGTAAGTAAAGACTGATAATTAAATGAAAATGCGGAGATGTAACATTCTTCTTAGTAGTAGAAGGTACTAGACATCAGAAGGACTGTGATATTGGTTACCACATTGATTGTCAGAGTTGAATTGGCCAATAGAGATCTAAATGAATATTTTTGTCCTTCACCAAGTAGGACAATACAATTTATTGAAGGAGATACCTTGGTAAGGCCTAGGTAATGTCAAAAATGTAAAGCAGAACTGGAAGGTGGAGGAGGATAGAGAAACAGGTTCACTTATTCAGAAACATTAAAAACCATAGCCAATAAAGTAATGGGGGACACTCATCCTAGTTAATGGCATACCACAGGAAAATTTAAGAGTTAGTGACTGCAATTTCAGTTTAGGATCTTTTAGAATTTTTATAAGCCATGTTATTTTATTTTATGTTTAAATTATCTTCTTTTTTTGGAGACATAGTCTTATGCTGTCACCCAGGCTGGAGTGCAGTGGTGTGATCTCTCCTCACTGCAACCTCTGCCTCTTGGGTTCAAGTGATTTTCCTGCCTTAGCCTCCCGAGTAGCTGGGATTACAGGCATGTGCCACCATGCCCATCTAATTTTTGTAATTTTAGTAGAGATGGGTTTCACCACGTTGGGCAGGCTGGTCTCGAACCCCTGACCTTTTAATAATGGAAGCGTCAAGAACACAGGAAGAATCAGGTGGTTGTTTTGGCCCAAGCTTAACACTGAGTTTATGTCTTTTCAAAAACCAATTTTGTTTTTACTATTCAGATACCAATTTTGTTTTTCCAGGTGAATCGCACAGTTTATTAAGTAGATTATCATAGGTAATTTGACTTGGATAAATCCTATGAAATTTATTCAAGGTTCATATCTTAACAATGTCAGTACTGGCTGACTTAGCGTGAAAACCTGCCAAATAGTTTTCTTGTTATTTAATTAAGTTTTATTCTGCTTGATGTTGGGTTAACAATTTTAAAAACCAGTGAGTTTCTTTGTTAGAGTTCTAGAAATTCTTACTGAGTTCAATGGCATGATCTCAAGTTATCAGAAACCTGTATTTGTCAGAATCCTTTCCATCAATCTCCTTTAAGATGAAACCCTTTAAGCTTATCATTGCTCAAGAAGGTACCAAAGTAAATAGTTAACCATCTGTGAATTACAAGACTTAAAATGGCCATGATTAAAGATCTGGTGAAAGTTCATTACAACAATTACACAAACTGACAAGGAAATTTGGCTATTTCTGTTGCACATAACATTACATGATAACTACTAGAATTATGACTGATAGCATTATACCAGGACTATTTGATTTCTGTTAATTTCATATAATTTCTAAAATACATATTGTCACATACATACAAATGTAACTCAAAGAAGATTTACTATTACTTATTATTTGACAATGCTGTCCATATAATTTAACATACTAAATAAACCACATTATCTCAATATCTCTGTTTTTGTAAGGAGAGATATCTTTTTGAGGTATCCTATGGACCTATATGGAAAATTCAAAAGTTAGTTCTAGGTCGAGACAAACACTTGAGTTTGATTTGAAGAAATTCATCAAAAATATAAAAGACTTAAAATACTTGATCAAAATAGAATCTTAGGTCACTGTGAACAACAGTTATTCATTTAATCAAAGTAATAATTAAAAGGTCTTAAAGGTTAATACAGAATGTGACCTGGCTGTAGAAAAACCTTAACACTTTTTAAAAAGGTAATTCAACTTTTTGCATGATCAAAACCTAATGGAGACATCATTAAGCATAGAAAATTACTTAGGTAAAACAGCAAATCTTTATTTCCTATCCAAATTACTCAGAAGTTTAAAAAAAAAAACTTTTCAAAATTTCCTATTAAGGGAAGACCAATACTCCGATAAAACTCTGTTGTTGTAATAGAGAGGACAAACTTCTGGTTTATAACAGTACCTTCTTGATACTGATACTCATCTTTTATAAAATTTTATAATTTCCTTCTAATCTTAGCCAGATTGATCACACATAAAATTCCTTTCAGAAGATTCATCTTCCACAAACCTTCCACAGCTTTCGCATCCATTTAGTTTTTGTCGTATACTTTCCCCTTCTCGTTTGGAAATGACTAATCATTCTACTTTAGAACAAAAATTTTGCTTTTTACACTCAAAATAATAAAACATCCTCATATCACTTTTTCTCACAAAAGCGCATCTTACCTTCCATGTATATTTGCACAAAGTTCTTATTATTTCTGTTATTTTAGTTACATACATTAATTAAAATTTTTAACTCTTAGTGATCTTAATTTTCACTGAACACCAGTAAGCAATCAAGTGTCAATTGTCTGTGGCATTAGAAATCTATAGATTGGCAAAATTTATGAAATAGAATTTCTAGAAGCATGTGCTTTCTCACAGTACAAATTTCTTAATGCAGCAGAGAGCATGCTTACTAATAGTCCCAAATATCTTTACTCTTTCTGTAATAAAGGAGGAAAAATGTTATCTCTATCCTGTTTACTTTTTTTCTTGGTGGTGGGGGCTAGGTCTGATAATTCAATTATTTGTACAGATTTTTCTTGGCCTCAACTACCCATTCTCAATGGTTAAAATGTAAAATGCTTCTGGTTTATGAAGGACATCTCTTACACGGAAAGTTTATCTTACATTTATATAATTCACTTATTTGTAATAATTATGTTTGAATTTCTGATATTGATAAAATATGAAAAAACCAACCATTATATTTTTATCATTATTCTTATTTTGCTGATGAATTTTTTAAATATAGAGATAACATAAGCTTATTTTACCAGTAAACATAGGTAGGAAAAATTGTGCATGTGTGTTACATTTAATGTTGAAAACTCTGAAGACATGCCTATTTTAATCAAGCCAACAATTTTTTTTAATCAAAGACTACCCAAGTCACATGAACTTGAAATACATTTGGGTTAGTTCCTATTTTTTTTGATAGAATACTTCATTCATATAAGCCTTATTTTTCTTAAAGACACCTAAACAGAGCTCCTTTGTAATTTAATTTGACAATATAATAGGAAGATAGACAAATATCACATATACATATATGTATCTATACATATCATACACACAGACAGACATAAACGTATGGACAGAAAGAGATTCTATAGCTTTCATTCTAAAATTTTGTCCATGCACCAATTACAATAACACAAACTTACTAATTTATTTAAAACTGTCTGCATCAAAATTATTTTTCTGGCCAATGGAACAAGATTTCCTACCCAGGCTGCTAAAAGTTTTAATTAATATTTGTGGAAAAAAAAAAAAACTTTCAAGATTTTTAAACTTGCCGTCTGTAAGGAATCTTTTAAAGAGGCAAGCTTTGATTCATTTCATCTCTTAGATGCCTCTGCAAACCGGTCAAAATCACATCCCGTTGCTTTTACAGGCTCTTTGATCCCTTCTTTTCTAATTTGCCCTACAAGTAAACAATTTTATCTAAATTAAAACTTCCCCATTGTAGCTGCTTTAAATCCAGCTCTTCTTTAGTAAAGTTAACTCATTTGTCTAAAAATATACAAGTTCTAGACCCATAATTATTATACATAAAATTAGCTAGAGTCCCCATAAGGTTGAGACCCAGACTCTTTGGATTCAGACAAATCTATTATCAAAAAGGAACCAACCTGAAGCCTCTAACTTGATCCAATTCAGTTAATTATCAGATTCAATCCAATCCTGGACCAATCCAGTTTAATTGTTCAAATAAACTCAGTGGACTCAAAACATACATTTGTGGAGCTCAGTATCTGAGCAAGAACCCACCTACAATCCCAGTTGCTATGAGAGATTAATGGGCACAAGGGGTCCCGGGAGGTACCTTTGCATGGCCACTCAGCATTCCTGGAGGTCACTGAGGATCTACTTTTGATTATTCTTCTGATGATGATAATAATGAGAAACTATATAGCCCTTACTCTGTGCCAGGCACCATTCCAAGCACTTCACCACTATTAACAGATTTAATCCTCACCACACCATCATAAAATAGGCACTATGATTAAGCTCATATTGTATAAGAGAAAACTGATGTCAGAAAGATTTAGTAACCAGCTCAAGTCCACAGCTAGCAAGTAGCAAAGTCAAGATTCAAATCCATGCAGTCTGGATCCAGAGACTGTTCCTCTAACCACCTCCTTCCACTGTAAATTCAATCAGATTATAATAAATATCTAACATAAAAATCATTGCACACATCTAGGGTATTCATGCAATGATGTACATTTCTACAAAGTTATTTGTACATCATTGTTTATTCTGTGACACAAGTTTTGTTGAAACTATAGCATTTTCCAACAACTACATTGATTTTTAATTCTTAAATCTTGTCTCTCATTTTCCCTTATGCTTTTCTCCATATGCTTGTCTGGTACATGGTGGGCTACAATGAAACATGCTTCCTGATATTCATACCTAGCATAATCTCATTTTATATTGACTATTGCCTTGCCAGGTGACTTGTGTTCTCTGTATAATGTGAGATACCAGTTAAGCATCTAGGGGTCTAGTCCTTTTAGGGTACTCCCCTGTTGAACGTTGCCACCATGTTAATACCTGGTCTAGGTTGATTAATGACCATGTGGGAAGAAAAACGTTGAGAATACAATGAGAGACATGTTCAGCCATCCCAACACCCTAACTGAGCCCAACTTCCAAGAGATATATTAACTGAAATCAGACATACAAGTAACAGAAGAGAACAGCAAACAAAATTCCCAGCTAACCCAACATTTTGAGAGAATTCATAGGTGTTGCCTTACGCCACTATATTTTGGATTGTTTTTGTACATAGCAATTTATAACTGAAACAGGAAGCAAGGCACAATCTACCTAGAGGAATTTTGCTGTTACTGGAGAAGTTAAAGAAATTGCTATATAGTCACCTCATCATTATTTTCTCACACAAATCCTGCCCTAATCATGAACTAGTTCTGCAAGAGACTTCTCTTTGTTGCAGAACACAGAATGCCAACTCATCTTGGGAATACACATGACACAGAATTTGCTAAAATAAGTAACCTAGTTTCCTTAAACTCCAGAAACCTGATGTTTGGGATACTGTCAAGACAAACTGATGAGCTTTTTGTAATAATCATGGAAGTTTGATTACCAGCGGGTATTTGACACATTTGTCCTCCTTCTTTGTCACATGTTCCTAAGCCAAATCAGAGGCATTGTTTGAATGGCTCCTGATTAATATTCTGGACAATGCCATAATCAGCTATCCAAATGAGCAGTTAATCAGAGCAGTGAGAAACACATGGCATCTTTAGACCACATTTTATTGCAGTAGAGAGTTTGTCCTCAGAGCTCTGATACCAGAAACAAAGTCACCATTAACCATGAAACTACACCATCAGCCATGAAACAACACCATCAGCCATGAAACACTTGACCTTTAGAAACAGATACATTTTCTTCAAAGAAATAAGGCAATGTTTCTGTAATCACAAGGAGAGAGTAAGAATGTTAATAAATACAACTACACATAGCCAGATGTTCAAGAATCCAGAGGTGGTGGCTGCTGCTGCTGCTGTTTCATCTTCTTTCTTCTTCTACCTCCTTCCTTCTTCCTCCCCTCCATTTTTCCCCTTTCCCCTTCCTCCTTCCTCTTTCCTTCTCCTCCTCTTGACATCTTTAGATCACATTTTACTGCAGCCTAGATAGAGTTTGTCCTCAGAGTTCTTATACCAGAAGCAAAATCACTATTAGCCATGAACCTACACCAACAGTCTTTTACCACTTGACCTCTACAAAGACATACATTTCCCTCAAAGAAATAAGACCATACTTTAATAATCACAAGGTATTCCTCCTTCCTCCTCCTTCTTCCTTTTTTGCTTCTTTTTCTTCCTTTCACTCTTTCTAAGGTAAAGTCTTATGAGAGCAGGTTTCATGAGAGTAAGCGTTGCCCTGTTACATTTGCTCTTCTCCAAAGTCTCTTCACGTGTCAATGTCAGAATAGAGCCATTCTTGCTTCTATTTTAACATCACCTAAGTTTTGTCTTCTGTGCCCTTTATAGCCCTGTTGTATGCCAGGAATTCCAGAAAGACTTAGAGTCTCAGAATATTGGAACTCCTGCAGCTGAGTAATCTTTCTGCTGAGTCAATACATTGGTTACAAAGAGCTCTAGGACAACAATCCCCAAAGCACATCAGATCAGGGCCAATCTGAGAGAAAGACTGGCACCTCCTTCAGATACCCAAATTTTAGAATCAAAAGACCTTAACCGTAAGCCTAGGCTTATGGCTAAATACTTTTCAAACTTCAAGCAAGTAGGGTAGAGCCTTAACATTAAATAAATGCTAATCAAAAGTTTTGACTCACCTTTTTAAATATACATTTCCTTCATCAAGCTCCCTGCCTTCTCTGTGCTTCCGTGTCCTCCGGTATAAAACAGGATAATAAGATTTATCACCAGGATTGTTGGAAGCAACAAACAAAAATATATTTAAAATAAAATATTTACCATAGAGTGTTGGGTTTAGACTATTAAGTTATAAGCCCTGTAGAACATAAACACTATCACAGATAAAGCATACACAGCCTCCTCAAGCTCTACAAATGTCTGTACTTTCTCCACATCAGAAAGTCCATTGTGGGTCTGCATTGCTCAGTCCCACAACTCCAGGGCTACTGAAGTTTGCAAGCAGAGCAGAGCCTTCAATGGTTCAAATCAACCTGACCCAATGATTCCATGTCTATATAAAAATGGAAAGTTCCTTAACACCAATATAAAACACTCAAATACTAAAATCAGTGACATCAGGTTACCAGAACTATGTAACAGTAAATTGTGGTAAAAGTATGAAATATCAAAGGCTGTTTTTTAAAAAAATTTTATTTTAGATTCAGGAGGGACCTGTGCAGATATGCCACCTGGCTATATTGCACGATGCTGAGGTCTGGGTTACAAATGATCCCATCCCCAGGTACTGAGCACGGTTCCCAGTAGTTTGTTTTTCAACACTTTTTCCCCTCTCCCTTCACTCCCTCCTCTGTAGTCACTGGATTCTGTTGTTGTCAAGGCATTTTTATAGCTTACATTCTTCATCTCACCTGACTGAGATGCCACTTTCTCGATACCCCAGTTTTTGGATCACCCAGAGCATAATCTGTCCCATGGCCAAGGTTTTGTTATTTATTCTAACATCAGAATGGAAGCTGACAAGGTGATTGTGGTCCTTCCATTACCTAGTTAAGAAAACATGTTTCCCTTTAATTTCCTTCTTCTGAATGGGTGTTTACTTACTGGCAGTTCATATCAGAATCATTGTTGTGGCTTTTCCAGGCTTTGCCTTCCTTCTTCCACATCAATGGGTATGAAATGGGAGTTGAGGCTTGTACATTTTTAAAAAGGCACACATGTAAATATGAAGTGCTCTGTGATTAAAATCCACTTCTAAATTTGAATTAATCTAATATTTGTAAATAGTTTTTAAAAGGGAAAGCTAGTTACAATTTCACTCAGTTCCCTTTGTAATAATTGCATGCTGTATATATTGCAAAAATCTTTAATTTTCAAATTTTATTGTCACCATGATTTTATTCTTGATTAACCATAAAAAGTCCAAAAAATTCAGTCATAGCACTGTAGAATTATAGAAGGAAGATATGGCTACTAGCTCCTGTACCTTAGGGGGTTACAAAACTCTTGTTCTCTCTTTAATTTTATTGCAGTAATATTGACATACGTAAACTGCATATATTTAGATTGCACAATTTTATAAGTTTGAAACCACCACCACAAACAGAATAATACACTTATCTAAAAATCCCCAAAAGTTTTCCCTTGCTCTTTTATAATACTTCTCTCTAGCTCCTCTCTTTCTGGCATAACCCCTGATTTATTTTCTGTCAGTATTTGTTTTATTTTTCTTGAAAGACATATAAATGCAATCATATACTAAGTGCTCTTCTTTTTCTGTTTTCGTTCATTCAACATAATTATTTTAAGACGTATTCATGTTGTGGTATGAATCCATAGTTCATTCCTTTTAATGTAAGTGGTATTCTATCATATGGATTATACCAGATTCTGTTTATTAATTCATGATTGACATTTGGGTTGTTTCCAGGTTTGGGCTATTACAAAGAAAGCCATTTTGAAGATGTGTACACATTATTGTTTGGTCATATGCTTTCTTTATTCTTGGGTAAATATCTAGGGGTAGAATGGATGGGTCATATGTTAGGTATGCATGTAAATTTTAGAAATCTGCAAAAACAATTGTCAAAAAAGTATGATTTTACCTTCCCATCAGCAGTGTGTGAGTCCTAGTACAGTACCTCCACATTCTTACCAAGACTTGATATGGCTAGTCTTTTTCATTTTAGCTATTTTAATGCCACATTCATAGTGAGATATCCTTATGGCTTTACTTTACATTTTTCTACTAACAAATGTTGAAATTTGCATGTTTATATTTGCCATCCATATATCTACTCTGGCAGAAGTGTCTATGGAAACTTTTGATCCATTTACAGAAAAAGGAAGTTTTTTTTTTTTTTTTAAGTTTGGGAAGTTCATTATGTATTTTGTATTCAAGTCTCACATTAGCTATATGATTTCAAATATTTTCTCCCAATCTGTGGCTTGTCTTTTTATTCTCTTTATTGTTTCTGGAAGACCAGAAGTTTTAAATTTTAATAAAGTTTATGTTTTTCTTATATACAGTTTGACTTGATGTATTTGCCATGAAATCTTTTCTTAATTCAAGATCCCAAAAGCTTTCTCCAGTGTTTTTTTAGAAGCCTTATAATTTTATATTTTATATTTAGGTGTTTGATCCATTTTGAGTTTCTGTTTAATACAGGATCAGATATGAACTGAAGTTCATTTTTGGTTTGCAAATAAATATAAAATTGTTCTAACACAATTTGTTGATAAAAAGCCATTCTTTCTCCACTTAATTATTAGAAATAATTTTTAAGTAAAAAGATATAAACATAAAGCAGATTATACCAACATAAATTTTTAAAATGCTTTTTTTAAATAAATGCCTAGATTGTTGAGGAGAGATTTGCCTTTTACTCCAAGCCACAGTGATGCTAAGCACAATGTAAGAATTAAAACATAAAAACAAAGCAAAGCAAACAAAAACAAATTGCTTTGAGGATTCTTTTGAACCCGTGGCCAAGCTAAATGACCAAAACGATTCCACACCTACTCCTGCTAACTGTGTTCTTTATCATTTAGTAAAATACCTATTTTAGATTCTGGATGGTAGCTTGTCTTTTGCTGATAACTAGGGGCTTCTTACATTATTAAATTTCTTTTCAAGGCATAGGTTACTAACTTGGGATCACTAGGTGATGAAGCCAAAATGTCATAGGACTGTAGAGAGTGTTATTTCTCCTAAATGAGATATATCCCATATTGAACTTAATTCTGCATATGAATTCCCAAAGCCCAACTAGTCAAAGCCTTTCCCTCTGTTCAGCCTATTTTGAAAGAATAAAATATATGGCATATAACACTTTTAACTCGGAAATTTCAAGGTCTTTGCTGACTATATTACATCTTTCTATTATCCAAAATGTCCACCCTACTTCTATAGACATGCAATGATATTTGAAGTGAAATGTTATGTTTTTCAGGTTTTACTTTATAAGAACATTAATAACATTTTAAATGTAATCACTCTGGTCCATTAGAACATAGTACTCCGATGTTGAAGAGAAGGTGTCATTACAGTGTAGCCAGTGAAGGCACTTGCACCACATGGCTTTCTGAGTCTCCAAGAATGTCTAGCAATTTAATCCTATGTATTTGGTTAAAGGAGTATCTAAGTAACTAACTGCATGAGGTAACTCTCCCCTGCTATGGACTGTCAAAACAGCATGTGCTTTCTCAACACTCTAATATTATACTTGGTTACAAATTACCTCTTTAATGCTTTTTATAACATTTTATCCATGCAAAAAGCACCATGGATAACAGGCTGTGTCTGTCTCATGTACATATGATAATGCCTGGCATAAGTAGGTATACCAGAAAAGCTATGTTGAGTGAATAGATATATCTACAAAGGCTCAAGTATTCCTATTTGACATTAACATATTTATTCCATTATTTAGAAAATTTTAATAAATCCCTACGATATCTTTGCTCATGGAGCTAGATTCTAGAGATACAAAGACATTGAGACATAATTTCTGATTTCAAAGAGATCAAGAATCAATTTAAATTTGGTTAATACTACAATATTTATTTTAAGATGATTTTTGGAAGCAAAGACCTATAAATGTCACCCATAAATTGGCTCATCTTGCGAATTTTTCAGTTTTAGAGCCTATCCACAGTGTCATAAATGTCATGTGGTAGAGACCATTAGAATTCTCTACCACACCTGGTTGTCATCGCTGTCATCTAAATGCTAGAGGGCTTTATAAGGTTCGGGCTCTGTCTAGCCTTATTGAATGTCAATATAAGTAAAAATATTGATATTTTTCATATTCATTTAAACCAAAATAAGCAGTGGAATAAATGCTTAAAGAATTCTTTTCTTATTAACTTTTAACAACAGTTTTTAAAAGTTCATTTTTCAAAAGACACAAAACTACAGTGGGTTAACTTACATTCATTTTGTAAACAAGTAATAAAATTGGGTAAAATTAAGCGGCTACATACAAGCACCACAGTGAAGGTAGAGTGGTGCTGCCGTCTGGTAAAAAAAAAACTACTTTTTTACGTAACTCTGTCATGATCAGAGAAGAGTGTTGGCCTTTGATTATTGCTGAGCCATTCAGGAGAGTATACAGAAATTGTCCTAATTAATGTAAAAACCGTAATGGTAAATTCTGGGCTTTGTATTGCTTTATGTGTTGAGTACCAGTAGGAGTTTGATCTGTGCTTTTAACTTGTCTTTTAATTAAAAAATCTAGACCACAAATGAAGGTCTTGGAAACCTCACTGTTGAAGACAATGCTAAATTACTCTTTAGGGTTACAACTTTGTAATAGCGTTATCGAGGTCAAGTTTACAAGAAAGGGACACTTAAGAATACACAGCAAAATTTCAAAGCAGGAAAGATTTTAATAGAAATATGGAGTCAGAAGACATCTGAAGCATCATTGTGGTTGCTCACATCATTTTACATCCCATATAATGATTCAAAGAGTTGCTATAATTTGTCAGCCTCACTAAGTGAGTCGGAGGCAAAGGCAGAACAAAATCCCAATTCCTAGTCCATGATTCTTTCCAATATTGGAAGCTGATTTTAGAATATGCTCCCCGCTCTTGATCCATTCTGAAAACTGAGAGTTTTTAAATCATATACAATTTACATTCATAGAGCCCCTGCTTCAAAGAACAAGTTCAGGAGAGGGAATATTTACACAAAGGAAAATAAATATTCAAGCTCTTATATAGCCAATTTAATATTTTGGTACTAAAAAAGAAACTAAAATATATGTGAATAAAAGAAACATTGTTCTTTAAATCCATCAAGAATTTCATGAAATATTTCTTATCACTTGTAAAATAAATTTGTCACTTCAATTCTAGCAGGTCCTCAGTTTTCTTTGCCTATTCATCTCCAGATTATTTTCTGTACAATCATCAATTTCCATTGGCTTCAATTATCACCAGTTTGATGATAACTCTTCCCATTTACATTTCCATTCCCCATTTTTGCCTTTGTCTTCCAAAATCAAATGAGTTATGCTCCTCTACATAGAATACCTATGAGCGCCTAAAGTTGAACGTGTTAGAAATGGATCACATTCTCAACTCCTTTCAAAGTTCCTTTCTCCCTGCCTTTCCCACCCCCTCAAAGAGCATCACCTTGTAATTCTACTACTGCCTCATGCTTCACATTCTTTTCTGTTAATTCTAGCCCTAAAAAGTTCTCAGAGTTCTTTTCTGCTCCTCACTTCCACCACCCCTTCATTACTACCACCTGATATCCTAATTTACTTCCGATTTTTCACACAATTCTTCTTTTTTTTTTTTAAACCCAGCTTGGAGCTAGGGCAATCATGCCATGCTTGTTATACGAGGGTTAGTCTAGTCCCTAAGGCTGTCAAAGGCCTTACCCAGGTTGGACTTTGGACTTTCTCACTGGCTGCATCTCACATCTCCCATCAACGACCCCAGGCTTTACTCTAATCATTCTGTGTCTCAGCCATTGTAACATTTTTTCAGCAATTACTAGATGTAGTTGGCCCTTTTATGCTCTGAGAATGCTTGATATGTTTCTTCTTTTTATGTGATAGAATTATATATATCCTGTCAGAATTGTTATTCTTTTCTATGTAAAGGCTTTATAAAATCTCCAACATAACTAATGGAGCTACTTTCTTCCTTTTCGATGGTCCTATAGCCGTCTGTTTATGTATCTATTGTGACACTCGTCACATCACTCTCTAACAAGCTATTTGTGTGCCTAGCTTTTCCAAATACTGTGAGATCCCTTAGGGCAAAATTGTATCATATTCCTCTTTGCAAACAGTCAATCCAGAAACAACCACAGTGCTTAGGGACCAGCTAGCATTTGGTATATAACTGCTGAATAAAGGAATAATGATGAATGAGTTAAAGCATGGATGAAGGTAGCAGTGATGAGTGAATCAAATGTGGCCACTTGATTTCCTATCTCGGGAACCAATTGCAACGAGAAATTAATAGAAAATATACTCAAGACTGACAATGTATATACACATACAATGTATATATGACATAGCTGTATAAAGGATATAATATCAAGAAATCACAGGAGCCATTGCTTACCTTCCTGTGAGCTCAATGATGCTTATAATTGTTTAAATTAGGAAAAAAAGATCTTTATTATATAATTAAAGAAATTAAACTAATTAATACCTCAGTCACCAATTTATAATGCAATTTGGAGTCAGAGGTCAATGTCATTGAAGCTAATTCAGCTCCTATGGAACATTAGTAGAGATCCAGGCTACCTGAGTTTAAGACACAGCTCATTAATGTGCTAGTTTTGCAAATGCATAGATTTATCTATGCCTTGGCTTTTCATCTGCAAAACAGAGGCTATAATAATAAAACTATTATCTTAGGAGTGTTCTAATGACAAAACTCAGTAAGTCAAATAGAGGTGTAATGCTTAGAAGAATGCCTTGGACTAAGACAATTTTTTAAAAAATTCTCAATAATTTATAACTGACATCAGGACTTACCTGGAGGGAATAATATAATAGCAGTTAGGGTGAGGTTTACCAGAGGGTAGGAAGGGTTGCTACAGAAGGAAGAAATGGTCAAGAAAGGCAGGACTGGGACTGTTAAATGCAGTCATTTTCCCCTGAAGTGTATTTGAGCCTTTACCCAAATCATAATGTGGTTCAGCAACTGTAATATCATTTCTTGGTCAGATAATAGTTTGATGCTTTTATAATAAAAAGGCTAGATATTGTTGGAAAATGCCTGAGTCAGTTTTAAAGTAACCTGAATTTTCCAGAGGAAAAAAAAATTGAGTAATGAATTTTAAGACATTCTTTCATGATTGCAAAAAGAGCAAAATAACCTCTGTTAAAACAACAACAACAGCAAAAACCTGTAAAGTCATCAATCTGTTAGTACATTGTGGCAAAAAGAAAATAGTTCTTCACCTAAGGAGCGTAATGCCATGCTCAGTTTTTTACTTTAAAATAGAGCGGTATCCAAATAAAGCAAAGAGAAGAAAATAAAAGTAAATAGATAATATTGGAACTGAACAGTAAACTCAGGCACTTTGCACTTGACTGGGATAATTACAGTAACGTGGATTCTAGAGCTATAAAATAACTTGTCAATTATTGTTACTTTTCCACCCCTCTCATTTACACAAATGAAGATAAGAAACAAGACATAAGCCTCCGATGCCCAGATAGAAAGGCCAGAATCGTTGTCACAAAGTTCATGTTTTAAGTTGGCGTTTATTGCACTTAGAAAGTCCTTTCAGAGAACAAATTGTTTTAACTTTAGATCTTTGTTATTAACACAGTTTGGACTTGTTTGCTGTCTTCTCATCCCACAAGGGGTAGATTAACATGAAATTATATCACAGGTTGGTAAAAATATATAAATAGAATCTATATAATATTTATTCAGTGTGTAATAGTCCACAAACTTATATGCAGTATGCCATACATTAAATATAAAAATCTGAAAAATATAAAGGTAAAATGTGACAAATAAATTCAAGGAAAAAAATCCTACAAAAATAAAAATTCAAGACACATAGCACTCTTTAAAATAGGATCTTTGAACTAACACCGCTAGCTCCAGAAGTGTAGTATAATACTATATTATTTTAGAGAATAATATGATAATGGATATTCACACTTATAAACTTAACACTTCATGAAAAGTTCAAATTATTAAAAAATAGAAGTCAATATATTTAAGAAAGACTTCTACTTTTCATCGTAAAGTTTTCTATTGTCCATCTAAGTTTTTGCTCCTGTTATTTGTATTGTCCGCTCCCCAATTAAGCTTTTTAAAGGGGGGAAAACATAGATAAAGGACAAATTCCATCTTATATCAAATTTACACTGGTGATAATTTCAAATAACTATTTGCGTAAAGAAGAATATCAACATTATGATTTCACCGCTTACAGGTCTCAAGTACACTTGACTTAGATTCACTACCAGCATGAGAGAGTGTGAAACAAGCGAGACCTGTCTCCTCTTTTTCTATACCTTTCAATAACAAATTATAACATGCCTTTGTCTGCATTCTTCTTTAGTTTTATTAGTGCTATTTTGGACTGCAAGAGTTTCATCCACCCTACCAGCTCCCCCCACCCCCACGCCTTTGCCTTTTCTTTCTTCACCATTGTTCTTCTCAACTACAAGACCATCTGTTCACTTGGCAGATGTAAGTCAGCTCCATAATTGTTGTCATTCTTAGCATAGTGCAAACCCCGCACAATCCAGAGGACGAGAAGTACTATATTCATGAGTTAGCCAAATGTATATTGTTGTCGAAATTACTTGTCAAAACGTCAAAGGGAACAATATTTGATTTTCAAAGCACAGCAGACATCTATCCAGATTACAATATGAGGGCTCTATTATGTTGTTACTTATGCAATGCATCATCCAGATTTTGACTAAAGTAAATGGCATGAGCTCTTGCAGGCTTTGATTTCTATTGTGTAAAAGGAAGATAGGAGTTAGTTACAAATTCCTTTGTTCACGAAGTGAATTGAAAGGTTTTCTGAAGTATATCAAATACATGAATTTGGAAGACAGAAATCCCTGGTATGAATGCACCTCACTTTTAAACAACCCTAATATATGATAATTGGGATTTAAACATAAAATATGTTAAAATAGAGAATTAGAGGATTTTCAAGACCAAAGACAATGAGACATTATGTAAGATTTTTACTGCTGCTGTAAAAAATTGTCACAAATTTAGTGGCTAAAAACCACACAAATTTATTACTTTACATTTCTATAAGTCAGAAGTCCAACATAGGTCACCTTGGACTAAAATCAAAATTTTGGTAAGTCTGTATTCCATTCTGGAGGCTCTAGCAGATAATTCATTTTCTTGCTTGTTCCAGCTTCTAGAAACAATCCCCATTCCTTCACTGTAGGCTCCTTCTTCTGTCTTCAAAACTCTCTGATCATTCTTTCACGGTGGCATCTACCTTTGTGATAAAAGTCAGGGAAGGTTAGTTCTCTGCTTTTAAGAAATCATGTAATTAGTTTGGGATCATCTGGGTAATGCAGGATAACATCACCAACTGAAGGTCCTTAACTTCAATTGCACCTACAAAGTCCCTTTTACCCATAAGGGAACATATTCACAGGTTCCAGAAATTAGGGTGAAGACATCTTTGGGGTGATTATACTTCCTAGCACAGAAATCAACCATCTCAATTTCCTGTATTACAGTTAATAAGTGAGAGACATAAAATCATTTATCAAAGTCAAAAAAGTAGTGGAGCATTAAGACTATAACTGCAAAACTCCAGTCCCCTGCTCTTGTAACCAAAATGTACTACTTATTTTCATAATTTTACATGACTCTTATGTTAAAAAAATGAACCAAAGAGGTCCTCTAAACAGCTGTTTGTGTTTTGCAGCTCAAATAGCAGACTTAAACTATTATTTGATGATACAAGTCAGTTATACACACAACTTTTCAGCAATGCATATACCACCCAGAATTAGAATGAGTAGGTGTTTAATTAACATATATATAGTTGATGGCAAAGATGATGATGATGCTAATCATAACACATTCCTGAAGGTTTCATAAACTGCTTTTAATTACCAACTGACTTATGAAGTAATCTGAGCATACATACATTGAAGACAGATGAGTAAGAAACCAATGAATTACAATGTCTATTCATGTGAACCTTCAACAAACACTTATTAAGTGGTGACTCTAGGCTAGATGCTGGAGATAAAAGATAAATAGGGCATGAAATTTGCCCTGAATTAATTCACATTGTGGTTAGCAAACATATATATATATGCATTCATACATGTATGTATAAATATGTATATATACAATGTATGTATGTTTATATATATATATGTAAATTACCATATATCATGTCTTCTCGTGGGCAAAAAAAAGAAAATAAAGGAGGAAGCTGCTATCACTAGAAGGAGTATCAAGGCCAGATTACATAAAGTAGGTAGTATTTTAGATTAATTTTGAAGGATAATCAGGATTTCAAATATTCAGATAAATGATAATAAGCTTTCCTTTATTTTTTTAGGAACCATAAAATGGCATCAGGTTAAACAAATTGAAAAAAATCTAGCAAAATTAGCTCCTAAGAAACATATATGCCAAATTATCATTTTTCTTCCCAAAACATTTCTTCTGCATTAATAAATGTCAGCCTGAAGATCAGCAACAACACACGTCACAACCAGGCCAAAGGATTGCTTTCTGTGGTGAGGAAATGAGCCCTGGACCTAAGTGTGTGGTGTCTTCACACTAAGTGCTTCAGGGATACAAGGCCCCCATATCTACAACCTGCAGCTATATAAAATAGAAGATTCAGCTCTGGAGAATTTCCAAGCAGATGCCCCTTAATAAAATGTTGAAGTTTTAAAGAACTGCTATGCCCTATCACAAGTAAGAACTTTAATTTGGGAATGCTAAATTCATGGTAATCTAATTTTAGACATGCCAGAAAAGGACTGCTTTTGTTAGGGCACATGCAGCCCACAGAAATTCATGGTGAGCTTAAATTCCTTAAATCTCTTTTCTTTGGCACTATTCATGGCTTTCCAGTAGAATCAAACTTAGAGACAAGGTAAATTCAAGTTGAGGGTTCTAGATTTTTTTTGTGTGAATTAAGTTTCCTTCCAACTTTCCTCAAGTGGGAGGCATAAGTGGCCTGAATTGTGATGTATTACTGGAATTACAGTCAAAGCATCAAGAATGACATCTTTGCAAGATGAGTGGATTGAGTTAGGTGATATCAAGTATTTTCTCTAATTCTTATACATATTACGATTCTAAAATGTTTCCATAATTATTACTCTCAAATACTTTACTTGTAGAAGATTCTATGTAGGAGTGGGTATTTTGGTTTTCAGTACTGAATTTTTTTTATCATTGAAGCAGTATCTTCAGATTTTAACATCTATATTCTATATTAGGCCTGTTCTTAGAAAAATACATTCTTGGGAATTTTTCATGAATAGGTGAATATGATGAAATAATTTTTTGGTTGTTATAACAACCAAAATGCTTGGCAGGATAGGCTGCCATAATTTTATGAAAATTTTAAATGCTTTTGAGAAAGTTTTGTAACATCCAAAATGTATATATCTGGGGAATGCCATTCATGCTTGAGTATCTTTTTCTCAGTTTATAGAGTTCTATTTATTTAAGGAATAGTCAATAAATAATAACAGCTGTTAACAACTAAGATTTTATGAAAATTTTTGGAAAGTAACAATATCTCAATGTGTATTCAAATCCAACAAGTACTTAATTAAGCTACGATGTCAGGTACTTTTTTATGCTCTTAAGAAGTAAACAAAAGAGTCCCTGCTCTCCAAGAGAGGTGAGTAGATAGTATGGCAGGTGATAAAAAGCATTAGAGAGAAAATCAGAAGTAGAATAAGGTAATAGCAAAATGATACAGTGGTATTACCACACATAGGGTGCCTAGAGTAGCTCTCTCAGGTAAAGGTTGGGCACTAAACTGAATGAAGTGAGGCAAGAAGCCACGCAAAAGGAACAGAAAAAAACCAATGTCTTAGGGAAGAGCAAACACAGTGCTGCTGATGGACAGCAAGCAAAGCAGGAGGGCTCGAACGGTGTAAGCGATGAGAAAAGTGGTAGAAGATCAGGGCGGAGAAGCAGCTGAAGATGCTTCCATGTGGGCCCTGGTAGATTTATTCTCAGTGTGATTGGAAGTGAGACAGACCAGGGACCCTTTATTTCAGGGGCCTGCAGCCCTGGAAATAAAGGAAATTCTCGAATTCCTTCAAAGAAAATTCCAGACATCTACCTATGCCTGAGATAAGCAAGAAGGTAACAGTAGACTAAAACAATAGCCAAGGAAGTCAAGAGTCAAGAGATGTTTGGTTCCCTACAGAAACTAAAGGTAACAACTTAAAATATGTCCCTGAGTTGTTTTTTCGGAAACCCAGATCCTCACTGAATAGATACACTGGCAGATAAACCTCAGTTAAGAGGGAACTACTGAAGACTGAACCTATGCTGACACCATTCTTTTTTCTACATTTCTTCCTATGGGGCCTTGAGATAGTCACACTCATGAGCCAGAGATAACATTCTTTTCTGCTGACCCCAATTTTTAACAAAGCTTCTCTTCCTATCCAACTGCTAATCAGAAAGTCTTTGAATTTATCCGTGACATGTAAGCCCCTCGCTTCAAGATATTCCACCCTTTAAACAAAAGCAATGTGTAACTTCCATGTATTGCTTTACAATTTTGCCTATAACATCTGTTTCCCTGAAATTTACCACTGCCTTTAAAAACCCTTACTGTCAAAACTTCAGAGAACTCAGGACTCAAGCATTAGCAGCCTGGCCTTTCTTGCTTGGTACCCTGCAAATAAATGCTTTCCTTTCTATTGCTGCAAAACCTTGGTGTGGAATCTGATCTTACTACACAAATGACCCCAGTTAAATTCTATAACAGAAGTTACCAGTGAGTTTTGAACAGAATTGTGACATGAACTGACTTATATTTTTAAAGGAATTATCTGGCTTCTGTGTGCAATAGTCTAACTGCAAGAGAGTAAGCAGAGAGATCTTTAGGGAGCCTTTGCTGTTATTCAAGTGAGGTATGAAGATGGATCCTCCACCAAAATGAGTTGGCAAACTGGTTAGATAGAAAATTTATGCCCTCAGATTTGAAAAAAAATTTATAGGTTATTGGGTGGTACAGATGGTATTTGTTTATATGAGTAAGTTTCTTAGTGGTCACTTGTGAGATTTTGCTGCACCAATCACTGAAGCAGTATACACTGCACCCTATTTGTAGTCTTCTATCCCTTGCCCTCCTCCCACTCTTCCAACCAAGTCCCCACAGTCCATTGTATCATTCTTATGCCTTTGCATCCTCATAGCTTATCTCCCACATATCAAAGAAAACAAACGATGTTTGGTTTTTCCATTCCTTAGAATAATAGTCTGCAATCTCATCCAGGTAGTTGTGAATGCTATTAATTCATTCCTTTTTATGGCTGAGTAGTATTCCATCATATATATATATATATATATATATATATATTCCATCATATATATATTCCATCATATATATGTGTGTGTGTGTGTGTGTGTGTGTGTGTGTGTGTGTGTGTGTGTAT
>NW_022436960.1:18096460-18111317 GCF_009761245.1 Sapajus apella | reverse complement strand
CTGAGTAGTATTCCATCATATATATATATATATATATATATATATATTCCATCATATATATATTCCATCATATATATGTGTGTGTGTGTGTGTGTGTGTGTGTGTGTGTGTGTGTGTGTATATATATACACACACACACACACATACCGCAGTTTCTTTATCTGCTCCATGATTGATGCCATTTGGGTTGGGTCTGTGATTTTCCGATTGCAAATTAGAACGCTGCATAAACATTCATGTGCAAGTATCCTTTATGTATAATGACTTATTTTCCTCTGGCTAGATACCCAGGAGTGGGATTGCTGGATCATATAGTAGTTCTACTATTAGTTCTTTAAGAAATCTCCACACTGTTTTCCAATATGGTTGTACTAGTTTACATTCCCACCAGCAGTGTAGAAGTGTTCCCTGATCACTGCATCCATGCCAACGTCTGCCATTTTTTGATTATGGCCATTCTTGCAGGAGTAAAGTGGTATCACATCGTAGTTTTGATTTGCATTTCCCTGATCATTAGTGATGTTTAGAATTTTTACATATGTTTCTTGGTCATTTGTATATCTTCTTTTGAGAATTGTCTATGTCCTTAGGTCACGTTTTGATGGGATTGTTTGTTTTTTCTTGCTGATTTGTTTGAGTTTTTTGTAGAGTCTGGAAAGTAGTCCTTTGTCAGGTGTATAGATTGTGAATATTTTTTCCCACTCAGCGGGTTATCTATTTACTCTACTGACTGTTCCTTTTGCTGTGCAAAAGCTCTTTAGTTTAATTAAGTCCCAGCTATTTATTTTTGTTTTTATTGCATTTGTTTTTGGGTTCTTCGTCATGAAATCTTTGCTTAAACAAAATGTCTAGAAGAATTTTTCCAATGTTATTTTCTAGAATTTTTATAGTTTAATGTCTTAGGTTTAAATCCTTAATCCATCTTGAGTTAATTTTTTTATAAGCTGAAAGATTAGAATCCAGTTTCATTCTTCCTACATGTGGCTAACCAATTATCCCAGAAACATTTGTTGAAAAGAGTGTCCTTTCCCCATTTGATGTTTTTGCTTGCTTTGTCAAAGATCAGTTGGCTATATTTGGCTTTATTTGTAGGTTCTCTATTATATTTCATTGATTTATGTGCCTATATTTATACCAGTACCATGCTGTTTTGGTAACTATGGCCTTATTTTAGTATAGTTTGAAATCAGGTAATGTGACACCTCTAGATTTGTTCTTTTCACTTAGTCTTGCTTTGGCTATGCTTTTTTTTTTTTTTTTTGTTTTGTTTTGGTTTTTCTTTTTTTTTTTTTTTTTGGTTGCATATGAGTTTTAGAATTGTTTTTTTTTTTTCCTAATTCTGTGAAGAATAATGGTGGTGCTTGATGGAGATTTCATTGAATTTGTAGATTGCTTTTGACTGTCTGGTGATTTTCACAATACCGATTCTACCCATTCAAGAGCATGGGATGTATTTTCATTTGCTTGTGTCAATTATGATTTTTTAAGCAGTGTTTTGTAGTTTTCCTTGTAGAGGTCTTTCACCTCCTTGGTTAGGTATATGCCTGAGTATTTTTTTTTTCAGCTATTGTTAATGGGATTGAGTTCTTGATTTGATTCTACATTTTGTCTTTTTTTGGTGTATAGAAGAGCTACTGATTTGTGTACATTAATTTTGTATCTGGAAACTTTCTTGAATTCTTTTATCAGTTCTAGGATCTTTCTAGAGAAGTATTTAGGGTTTTCTAGGTAAACAATCATATCATCAGAAAATGGTGAGAGTTTGACTTCCTAAAATTAGTTTGACTGATTTGAATGCTCTTTATTTTTTCCTGTCATCTAATTGCTCTGGTTAGGACTTCCAGTATTATATTAAAGAGGAATGATGAGAGTGGATATTCTTGTCTTGTATCAGTTCTCAGAGGGAATGCTTTCAACTTTTCCCCATCAAGTATTAGGTTTGTTCTGGGTTTGTCATAGATGGCTTTTATTACATTGAGTTGTGTCCCTTCTATGCTGACATAACCTCAATAAGAAATGAATCAGGAGACATTAAAACTAACACCACAAAAATACAAAAGATCATTTGGGGCTATTATGAACATCTTTATGCACATAAACTAGAAAACCTAGAAGAGATGGATAAATTCCTGGAACAATGCAACCCTCGTAGCTTAAATCAGGAAGAATTAGATGCTCTGAACAGACCAAAAACAAACAGTGATATTGAAATGGTAATTTAAAAATTATCAACAAAAAGGTCCAGAATCAGAAAGATTTACAGTAGAATTCTACCACACATTCAAAGAAGAAATGGTACCAATCCTATTGACACTATTTCACAAGATAGAAAAAGAAGGAACCCTTCCTAATTTATACAAAACCTAGGAAAGCACATAACCAAAAAGGAAAACTATAGACCAATATCCCTGGTGAACATAGATGCCAAAATCCTTAACAAAATACTAGCTAACTGAATTCAACAACATATCAGAAAGATAGTTTACCATGATCAAGTGGGTTTTATATCAAGGAATCAGGGATGGTTAACATACACGAGTCAGTAAATGTGATACCCCACATAAACAGAATTAAAAACAAAAATCACATGATCATCTCAATAGAAGCAGAAAAAGCATTAGACAAAATCCGGCATCCTTTATGATTAAAACTCCCTGCAGTTTTCAAAATGGAGATTCTAGACCTTTCTGTTCTGGGGTGAAATGATCATGAAGTTAAATCTCTGTGTCCAAGGAAAGTTGTAAACCTTCTGGAATTTTCATCAACTCAATATTATTATTGATTTTCACAAACATCTTGAATATCTTTAGATACAAATTATTAAGGTCATTATGATAGGAAATTGTTAAAGAAATTTCTATAGTCTATTAAATATCATACACTTTAATTAACTTCCATACTTTAAATATTTGTACCAAATGATTATTCATTAGCAACCATACATGTTGATCTATTTAGTAATATACTTATTATAAAAATTGTGTCTTAAAAATTACTGCAATTTGTGTATGTTTCTAGATAACATTTTCAGATATAACAGTAACTTGCTTTTTTTGGAAAATTAAGATTAATCAGCTATTATCATAATGGTCATACCCTAAAATAAGAATAGTATGTATCTATACAAGTTAAATGACATCCAGACATGTATACTTTTAAGTTACTAAGTAAGTCTTTAATAATTTCATATGTTTACAATCCCCTTGGGAGTCTAGTAAAATATTTTTTACATTTAGTTTTTGAACCATATGTACAATCACTTCAAAACCTTTTTGGTGACATAATTTTTTTTTTGTTTGAGTATTGGTTGCTAAGGTAACGTGCTTTTTCTCTCTTTTTTTCCCTTTGCTAATAACAGACTACATTACGTATGTAACATGAATCTCCTGGGCACTTAGAACCTGATCCCTCCAACTCTCATTTTCTGGGCTTTCTTTGTATCCAATGCCTAATTTTCAGATTTCTGCCCTTGTGTCAGCTAACCCAAGTCCTCTTACTAACTGTATCCATACATCCTTGTCCTCAATGAATAAGGACTTGATTGTGCATTGATTAAAGTGGCTTATTTTACCTTTAAAGCAAATTACACAGAAGTGGCATTTCCTTTCAAACAAAGAAAAATAATACCATAATAACACACAAACTTGACACTTCCCTAATCCTTTAAACTGAGAATCTCAGCACACTTAACAAACAGTTATTAATTAACCCTTACAACATTCCTGTCAGGAAAGCTGATTACACCCGTTTTACCAACAAAATACCAAGAGGTAACATAACTTAAACAAGGTTATACAGTCCTTGTGAACAGACTGGAGACCATAACTCAGCAGCTGTGACCCAGGCTCCCAGCCAAGCAGCAAGCAGTCAACAAGTACTAATCAGAAGAATATACTCTTTCTGCTTATACCACAAAAATTCCCATTTCATAAGAAATCCCTGCATGGCCATTCAAACAAAGGTGTTAGTATATTCAGAGGAAAAGAACTTGAAAATCTGTTAAGTGCATCTTGTCAAGGGGACTGCTGCCATTAAAAAAAGAGGAAGATGATGATGAAAAAGAGGAAGAAGAAGAAGAAGAGGAAGAAGAAGAAGAAGGAGAGGAAGAAGAAGAAGAAGAAAAAGAAGAAGAAGAAGAGGAAAGAAGAAGAAGAGGAGGAGGAGGAGGAAGAAGGAGGAGGAAGAAGAAGGAAGGAGGAGGAGGAAGAAGGAAGGAAGGAGGAGGAAGGAGGAGGAGGAGGAGGAGGAGGAGGAAAAGGAAAAAGCCCTGTTAAATGTAGCTAGTAAAATATAACCAAGGAGGAGATTTGACTTGATGGAGGAATGCTGGTGCCTTAGAGTGCCATCTGGATGAGTTACAAATTGTAGCAGTCAATTAATTCAATGACTTTTTATTTTCTTGATAAATTTACATACATATCTCTTAATTTCAAGAAGAGGAAACTTTTTTCTGTTTTTATGATTCACCAGCCTGTAAAGAAGACATAAAGCCATTTGAGAATATTGCTGGGTATATCCATCCAGTTAAGAAGCTCTTTCTTTTCCTGTAAGCAATAAGACTCTGTTTCCAGTTACATGGCCACATCAAAAACTGTGTTAAATTAGATCCCATAGTGTTTATGGAGATGGTGTGTGTCACACTGACATGGGAGCTAGTAAGTCTGTAATCACAACACTGCAGTCAGTTTCTGACATGAAGGGCAGAAAACTCACATCATTTCCCTTCTCATGCTGTTCCAGAATATATAAACTAATCAAGCTCCTCTTTAAAAGTTAGATTTTCTCAGAAGTGTCTTTAATGAGATTCTGATTTTAGCAACATTTTATATGGCTTTCCCTGCCCGAGATTCCATGCTTATTTTGACTGTGAATGGTCAACATCTGATGTGCATTTAGTCCATTATCATAAACATGTAATAGAGAAATATAATCAAACACTGCCATTCTTCTTCTTGACCACAGCTCCCTGTATTTCTACTTATCTGTCTGCTCTGACCTGAATGAGTTAGCTCTTCTACTTCTATAAAGATTTCAATTCTCGTGGTACTTTCTGATTTCCAAGTTCATCAACCCCTTTTGGGGACCACACATGCATTCAGAGCGCCAGAACCCTAAGCCCAGTCATTTCAACAATGTTGTCTCCGGCATCCTATATTTTCTCATTCTTCTGGGGATACAGCTGTGGTTACTTTTCCACTCTCTGATCTCAAGGAAACACTGTTATTTTCTGTGTTCTTTTCTCACCTCTCCACCTGTTCATTCTTCGATCTTTCATCAGACATTTATTCATTGTCCTTTACGCGTCAGGCCCTGAAGTGTGACATTCAGGGGATCAAGTAGTGGAGCTGCCATCGACTGCACAAAGGAGGGCACAATTCATACGTGGCCAAGTGTTGTGAAACAGCCAGGGTAGAATCCCTACATTCATGTGACTCCACATAGGCTATTCCAAATACTTTCCATTAGCTTGGACCCTTCCTCTGCTAGTTATGAATGCTTCCTACAGGTTGATACAAACCACAGCCACAACATTTCTCGGATTTCATAATTTCTCATATTTATTCGTTGTTTTCCATGCCTCTAGTGTGTCTAGCATAGCACCTTGTAAATAGTAGGAAATAAATTAGTGGGAGCTGTTGCCACATTCTCATTGAGACCTTTCCTAACAGCACTGTTAGCATAACCTAACAATCCCAGTTTCACTCATCCAGTATGTTTTCCTTGGCACTTCTCACCATGCAAGACACCAAACATTTGTTTTGTGTATCACCTATATCCTCTGACTAGAATGAAAGTTTCATGAGTGCAGGAATTTTGGACTGATTTGTGCACTCTTTGTATACATGATGTCGTCATAATTTCAGGGGCGCTTGCTGCATAAATATTGATCCTATTTCTATTTGTGACTTTGGCTCAAACTTGCTATTCTGAAACCTTAACTGCCTGATAAGCCAACTTGCTAAATTGCCCTAAAATCAGAGAAAGCAGAGAATTTTTAAAAATCAAATAAGTATACAATAACTAATAAATATAAGCTATAAGATCAGATAATAATATGTACAATGGTGAAAATGATTCAGGAGAAGCAAATAAAGAGGAATGAGTTTTGCTATTTTTCCTGAGGTTGTCAGAGCAAGCATTAGTAAAGAGGTGATATTTTAGTAGTCTCAACAGATACAACTCAGTCTGTCACAAATTAATGTTCTCAAAAGTTAGCTGAGGCTCTGGCTGACATGAAGTCTCTGATTCATTGGGTCTGAGGTGGGGCTGGAGAATCTGCATTTCTAACAGGCTGCCAGGTTATTCCCATATCTCTGCCTGTGGAACTGGGATCTGACTTATACATGAAAGAAAAATAGATTATGGAAAAATAGAAATAATGTTAACACAGTAGCTGAAATTCTTACTAGATGCATTGAAAAATGGAATATAACTTGAAGCCTCTTTGAACAGAAATAGGCTATTTTAATTATTTAACAGCTGTTTAGCCTAATAAGCATTTGATCATATTTTAAAAATAACATGACTTTATTATTTATGTTATGTTTATTATTGAAACTTTAAAAATATAGATTACAAAACCAGAATAAACTATTTATAAATCCACTTTTTAGAGACAACTTTTGGTTTATGTACTCCAGATTTTTTTCTTACATCTTAGAATTATGCTATATAGAATGTTGTGTAACTATCAAGACCCCATCGTCTCAGCCCAAAATCTCCTGAAACTGATAACCAACTTCAGCAAAGTCTCAGGATACAAAATCAACGTGCAAAAATCACATGCATTCCTATACACCAATAACAGACTTAAAGAGAGCCAAATCAAGAACAAACTGCCATTCACAGTCATCGCAAAGAGAATAAAATACCTAGGAATACAACTAACAAGGAATGTAAAGGACCTCTTCAAGGAGAACTACAACCACTTCTCAACGAAATAAGAGAGGACACAAACAGATGGAAAAACATACCATGTTCATGGTTAGGAAGAATCAATATCATGAAAATGACCATACTGCCCAAAGTAATTTACAGATTCAATGCTATCCCAATCAAGCTACCAATGACCTTCTTCACAGAGCTGGTCTTAAACTTAAAACCACCTTAAACTTCATATGGAACCACAAGAGAGCCCGCATAGCCAAGTCAATTCTAAGCAAAAAGAACAAAGCAGGAGGCATCACACTACTGGACTTCAAACTATGCTACAAGGCTACAGTAATCAAAACAGCATGGTACTGGTACCAAAACAGAGATATATACCAATGGAACAGAACAGAGGCCTCGGAGGCAATACAACATATCTACAACCATCTGATCTTTGACAAACCTGACAAAAACAAGCAATGGGGAAAGGATTCCCTGTTTAATAAATGGTGTTGGGAAAACTGGCTAGCCATGTGCAGAAAGCAGAAACTGGACCCCTTCCTGACACTTTACACTAAAATTAACTCCAGATGGATTAAAGACTTAAACATAAGACCTAACACCATAAAAACCCTAGAAGAAAATCTAGGCAAAACCATTCAGGACATAGGTGTAGGCAAGGACTTCATGACCAAAACACCAAAAGCATTGACAACAAAAGCCAAAATAGACAAAAGGGAACTAATCAAACTCCACAGCTTCTGCACAGCAAAAGAAACAGTCATTAGAGTGAATTGGCAACCAACAGAATGGGAAAAAATTTTTGCATTTTACCCATCTGACAAAGGGCTGATATCCAGAATTTACAAAGAACTAAAACAGATTTACAAGAAAAAAACAAGCCCATTCAAAAGTGGGCAAAGGATATGAACAGGTACTTTACAAAAGAAGACATACATGAGGCCAAGAAACATATGAAAAAATGCTCATCATCACTGGTCATCAGGGAAATGCAAATCAAAACTACATTGAGATATCATCTCATGCCAGTTAGAATGGCAATCATTAAAAAATCTGGAGACAACAGATGCTGGAGAGGATGTGGAAAAATAGGAACACTTTTACACTATTGGTGGGAGTGTAAATTAGTTCAACTATTGTGGAAGACAGTGTGGCAATTCCTCAAGGACCTAGAAATAGAAATTCCATTTGACCCAGCAATCCCATTACTGGGTATATATGCAAAGGATTATAAATTGTTCTACTATAAGGACACGTGCACATGAATGTTCATTGCAGCACTGTTTACAATAGCAAAGACCCGGAACCAACCCAAATGCCCATCGATGATAGGCTGGACAGGGAAAATGTGGCACATATACACCATGGAATATTATGCAGCCATCAAAAACAATGAGTTTGTGTCCTTTGTAGGGACATGGATGAACCTGGAAACCATCATTCTCAGCAAACTGACACAAGAGCAGAAGATCAAACACCACATGTTCTCACTTATAGACGGGTGTTGAACAATGAGAACACATGGACACAGGGAGGGGAGCACTATACACTGGGTTCAGTTGCGGGGAAATAGGGGAGGGACAGTGGGGGGTGGGGAGTAGGGGAGAGATAGCAAGGGGAGAGATGCCAGATGTAGGTGAGGGGAGGAAGGCAGCAAATCACACTCCCACGTGTGTACCTATGCAACAACCTTGCATGTTCTTCACATGTACCCCAAAACCTAAAATGCAATAAAATAAATAAATGGAAAACAAACAAACAAACAATCATTTAAAATTTAATATTATGTACAATTTAATGTCATAAACATGAGTCTACATAAACTTCTTTCCCATAGCAACTAACGTTTTTATTACCCAATACATGCATGTTTACGATAGGAAAACAGAAAAAAAAGCTAAACATAGAGAACACACTAATTATAATATTACTATCCAAATATATAAGAATATGTAATCTATATATTTGCATATTTCTATACTTTTTCCCATGCATATCTACCTAATTTAACTTTTAATTATAAAAAGAGAAACATACTATACATATGGTTCTGAAGTGTGCTTTTTAATTTCTAAAATATTATTGTCAAGAAAATGTTCCTTTATAGAAAAGTATTATTTTTATTCAAACTTTTATTTTTAGATATCCAGAGTTGCTCTCTGTTTGATAGACACATCTTTGAATTTGTAATTTACTTCATTGACTTGCTGATGGTAGCTGTTTCTGTTTTTTCTCTCTCCCTTTTTTAAATTGATCATGAAAATTTAATAATATGTTACATGGATACATCTTTCAACAATCACTGCTTTTACTGTCAGACACAAGATTTTTACTGTTCTGAAATATATAAATGTTAGTTATATTTTCTTCTAGCACTTCAAAAATTATTTTGCATTTAAATTTTTATTCCATTGGAAATGTATTATGGCATATGATGTGGGAAGAATTCTGGTTTTTCAAATAATTTATCCCTTCCACAATGATCTGAAGTGATCAGTTACATTATATTAATAATTCTTGGTTGTTTTAACTTTATTTTCTCACTCATCAATCTTTATAATTCAATATGTAGTAGAGCAAATTTGCCAATGATTCTTTTTTCTGAAAATTAAATTTTTATTTTTCTCTTATATTTTATTTTTAGAGACAAGGGCTCCCTCTTTGCCTCAGGCTGGAGTGCAGTGGTATGATTATAGCACATTGTAACCTCAAACTCCTGGGCTCAGGTGATCCTCTTACCTAAGCCTCTCAAGCAGCTGAGTCTACAGGTGGGTGACACCACACATGGCTAATTGTTTTTGTTTAATTATTTTGGAAGAGACAGGGCCTTCCTACATTGCCCAAGTTCGTCTTGAACTCCTGGCCTCAAGAAATCCTCCTGCTTTGGTCTCCCCAAGTGTTGGGATCACAGATATGAGTCACTGTGCCCAGCCTTATTTCTTAACTATAAAAAAGTGAAAATAAGCTAAATTTATCCATTAATTCGAAAAAAAGGGATATGTTTTTACTATGATTTTTTAGGTCCAGGAACATTGTTGATAATTCCACTTATCCAGCTGTTTTATTATGGAGTGCAGTTATATATTGCATTTTTTTTGTTTTTCATTTAGATTATTCCTAGCTGTTTATACTTTGAGTTGTTGTTATTACCAACTTATTTTCTTTATTAATTTTTACTTTCTTCTGGCTTCTCTGTAGCAAAAGAACTTACTTTTTGAAATAAATTTTACAATCAACTATCATTCAAATCTCTAATTACAGTATTTATCAATTGGTTATTTCAGTTTTTTTCAAGTAAGGCCATAAAATTAAAAAATAGTGATAAAATAAATTTACTTATTTGCAATTCTTATTCTCTAATTATATAAAATAACAGCTCTAAGGTAATGCTGAAGAAGCTGGGGACAGCAGATATCCATATTTTATCCATGTCCCTAGCGGTAAAGGATAGTGTTCTGCCACTGAGCCAAAGGTGGTTATTTGATTAATATGAATAACCCTTATCATTTAAAAACATTCCACTGGCTACATAAATGAATAATATAAATAAGTAAATAAAATAAAATAAATTTACTTTTATTCATACATTTATAAATTAAAATTCTAAATTAAGAAATAATTTTTATGTTTAACTTTTTAGTACTAAAAGGATATATTTTTTCTATCATCTTTGTAATATAATAGATATTAATACACTTTACAGATATTAGGTCACTGGAGAATCTATAGAATAAATCCTATTGCTAAAATTTATTAACAAAGTGTTAATATAGGTATTCACTAAATTATTGCATTTACTAAATTAGTTTTAATTCAATATTAGCCATATTAGATTGCTAATATATTTAATATATTTACATTTATATTTATGTGAGATTTTTTGTTTGCTTTATTATTTGATATCATTAGATTTATTTATATGGTTAACAGTTAAAAGGCTTTTCCTTTTTCCTCAAAATCTTTCACATGTCATGGAATGTATCTCTTGAGTTTATTTAAAATAATCTGTTGGGAGGCCGAGGCGGGTGGATCATGAGGTCAAGAGATCGAGACCATCCTGGTCAACATGGTGAAACCCCGTCTCTACTAAAACTACAAAAAATTAGCTAGGCATGGTGGTGCGTGCCTGTAGTCCCAGCTACTCGGGAGGCTGAGGCAGGAGAATTGCATGAACCCAGGAGGCGGAGGTTGCGGTGAGCTGAGATCGCGCCATTGCACTCCAGCCTGGGTAACAAGAGCGAAACTCCGTCTCCAAAAAAAAAAAAATAAATAATCTGTATTAGTTTCCTAAGGCTGCTGTAACAAATCATTACAAACTAAGTGGCATAAAACAATAGTAAATTTTTCACTCATAGCTCTTGAGGCTTTAAGCCTGAAATCAAAGTGTTGGTAAGACTGTGATCCCTCTGAAGACTCCAAGAAAGATTCCTTCCTTTTCTCTTCCTACCTCATTGTTGGCTCCCAGCAATCCTTCAAATTCTTCCAGTAACAGTCAAGTCACTCTAATGTCTACTCATATCTTCACATGGCCTTCTTCTCTATGTGTCTTCTTGAATAAGGACACTAGTCATCAAATTTAGGGCCTCTCTTAATCCAGTATCTTGTCATCTTATTTAATCACATATGCAAAGGCGCTATTTCCAAATAAACTTACATTCTGAGGTTCTACCTGGACATGAATATTGGGGAAACACTCTTCAACCCATTGTGTAGCCCATTAAATCTTACTGATATGGCATCTTGTCTGTATATAGATGAAAATAATATTATTGAAAAGAAATAGGCTGAGCACGGTGGCTCACACCTCTAATCCCAGCACTTTGGGAAGCTGAGGCAGATGAATCACCTGAGGTTGGGAGTTTGAGACCAGCTTGACCAACATGGAGAAACCCTGTCTCTATAAATTGTTCTACTATAAGGACACAAGCACACAAATGTTCATTGCAGCACTGTTTACAATAGCAAAGAGCTGGAATCAACCCAAATGCCCATCGATGATAGACTGGACAGGGAAAATGTGGCACATACACACTGTGGAATATTATGCAGCCATCAAAAATGATGAGTTCGTGTCCTTTGTGGGACATGGATGAACCTGGAAACCATCATTCTCAGCAAACTGACACAACAGAAAATCAAACAGAAAATCAAACCTCATGTTCTCACTCATAGGCGTGTGTTGAACAGTGAGAACACATGGACACAGGGAGGGGAGCACTACACACTGGGGTCTGTTGGGGGGAAATAGGGGAGGGACAGTGGGGGTGGGGAGTTGGGGAGAGATAGCATGGGGAGAAATGCCAGATATAGGTGAAGGAGAGGAAGGCAGCAAATCACACTGCCATGTGTGTACCTATGCAACAATCTTGCATGTTCTTCAAATGTACCCCAAAACCTAAAATGCAATAAAAAAAAAAGAAAAAAATACCAAAAAAAAAAAAAATACAAAATTGGCCAGGCATAATGGCACACACTTGTAATCCCAGCTACTGGGAGGCTGAGTCAGCAGAATTGCTTGAACCTTGGAGGTAGAGGTTGCAGTGAGCTGAGATCATGCCATTGCACTCCAGCCTGGGCAACCAGAGTGAAATGTGGTCTAAGAAAAATAAAATAATATCACCTGGGGTCAATATATTTACCCTATACCATCGGTGTTTATCTTATTAGCAGGTAAAGTAAGTAATTTTAAAATAATGCAACAGAATTGGCATGGCTTTAGTTTAGAATTCATTATACTGTCAAAAATGTAAAATTATTCAAACTGCTTTGTAAATGCAAATGGGACCTAAGTCAAAAACATGTTAAAATTATGCTTAGAATTTGTTCATTTTATTTGCTCAGGATTTGATCAGGAAAAGAAGCTGTCATGATATTCCAGATATAAAGGTTTTGATATTAATTTGTGCTTACATGATCCTTTTGAGAGCAGAGGAAGTAAAGTCCAGGAAAATTATCACTGAAGGTCATAGGAGAATTGCCATCAGTGGTCACAGGAGCTGACACTAATAATTTCAGCCTAAAGCACCAAAGTGTGTGGTTCTCAAGAGCTTGCTGGAAGCCTCTGTGATTCTTTGCTGGCAAGCCTGGCTATGATCAACTCAAGGAATAATGACTTTCTTTCACTTCTACCTTTCAAGTTTAACATGAGCTCGTTTTATGGGCATTTTGCAAGCCGGAAGCATACAAGGAAGAGGAATATGGGCAACAGTTTCCTTCCCTCTAACTCTAAGGAGTGGTGGTGGTGCCAAGTTAACAGTGGGAAATCTAGTGTATTTGGTGTCATATAGATTAACAATGGGCGGTCAGGGAACTAAATGGACAGGACTTTTGGTTACTAGGCTCTTGGTCATCCTCTATGCTTTTAAAAATTGTAAATAAACAATTGATTATCTTATCTCTTGGTAGCTAAATCAAACAGACACATATATTTTAAATCTAACATTCTATTATTTGCTGTTTAAAATACTGTTCTCTCTGCTGAGCCCATCAAAGTAAGGTACAGTTAAAAAGGAGGCAAGAAAGGTTCTAGGATTCTTATTCTTATTCTTATTTATTTATTTGAGAAGAGTCTCACTCTGTCACCCAGAGGTTGGAGTGCAGTGGCGTGACCTCTGCTCACTGCAACTCCTGATTCCTGGGTTCAAGTGATTCTCCTGCCTCAGTTTTCCGAGTAGCTAGGATTACAGGCATGCCACTATGCCTGGCTATTTTTTGTATTTTTTGTAGAGACAGGGTTTCATCATGTTGGCCAGCCTGGTCTCGAACTCCTAAACTCAAATGATCTGCCTGCCTTGGCCTCTCAAAGTGCTAGGATTACAGGCATGAGTCACTGTACCGGCCATTTCTAAGATTCTTAAGTGTGTAATTTCTGTATTCTCACAATTCTATTTGTAGACATGCAATGAAACAATAAAAGATATGACACACTAATCATAAGACATGTTTGATATGTACGAAATTTCAGGGCATCTATTTGCTTAAGTATAAACATTATCAACAATATTATAATTAATTATTATTTATTATATACACTTACCATTTACTAGTCACTGCCTTAAATCCAATGGCTTATTTAATTTTTACATACTGAATTGCAAACCTACCTTTTTGTTATGATGGTTGGAAGGATGTTAAAAAAACAAAATGAACTCAAATGACAGTGGAATTAATTCTTCTACTGAACGGAGATAGAGCTACTCTTCATTCAGTTGTAGAGCTTATGTTGTAATGAGTTAAAGGGTGAGGTTGCCAAATACAATTTTATGAAACTCTTCTTAAAAGAAATCTTGTGAGGAATGTGCATAAAATATTTATATTAAGGTTTGTTTATTCAAGAGTTTATTATATGCCCATTCTTTTACAAACTGAACAAATTGAATTTTATCACTAGTAAAGAGAGAAGAGACTCAAATTATAAAAGAAATTTAACTTCTTATTTTGGGATCTTGACCTCAGTGGAAAATAAACAGCTACTTTTAGCAGAAGAAGAAAAGTGAAGAGCTCTCATAAGTTAATGTCAAGTGTGTCAATTTAACTGGAAATGTTCAAATCTTACTAGACTGTAAACAAGGAGATCCTATAGCATAGTAATTGAGTTAACATTAGCCTTTCACCTTTATGGTTTGGGGCTGTATCTGACCTAGGTTAAGAGAAATAAATTCTATTAATTTTTCAGGTGTTTATTGGCCTTTGACCCGAAATTGCATTAGCCCCCATTTTGCTTAGAAATTGTGTATACTTAGGTGATTCTAAATACCTTGGGTAAATTTTAAAATCATTCATAGATGTACTGACAGTAGAAAGCATTAAGAAATTGAAGAACATGAATTCAAAGCCTATCATGGCTTTTAAAGCATATTTTTCAATGAATTTAGAAATAAAATCACTCAACAGAATTTTCAAGGCACGTTTTCAGCAAATATAATGTATCATTTTATTGTATTGTTTTATAGTGACAGAATTAAAA
>NW_022436960.1:18029891-18096360 GCF_009761245.1 Sapajus apella | reverse complement strand
TTTTTTTTTTTTTTTTTTTTTTTTTGAGATGGAGCCTCTCTGTCACCCAGGCTGGAGTACAGCAGCATGATCTCGGCTCGCCGCAACCTCCACCTCCTGGGTTCAAGCAATTTTCCTACTTCAGCCTTCCGAGTAAATGGGACTACAGGCACGCGCCACCATGTCAAGTTAATTTTTGTATTTTTAGTAGAGATGAGGTTTCACTATGTTGGCCAGGATGGTCTCAATAGCTTGATCTCATAATCTTCCTTCCTCCGCCTCCCAAAGTGCTGGGATTATAAGCATGAGCCACTGTGCCTGGCCATAATCTTTAATTTAATGTGTAGAATAAATGCTTACAACAAAGAACATATGAACCAACAAGTAAGAGGAAAGTAAAAGGGGCTAAAAGGACATGCAAATATCTTCAAAGTTATATGTCATCAAATAAATACACACTTAACCCAAAGGAAATGCCATATTTTAACAAGAAACTAATAATAATACTCACTGGTGTCTGAAGTTATAAAATACTCACTGGTGCCTAAAACCACCACTTTTATAAATTATTTTTATAAACCACTGAAATAGGTACTCAAAAAAATTAAGACCTTTTGAAAAAAATAATACAACAGTATATATCAACATAAATTGAAAATTTCATACTCTTCACCAAATTACTTTTAGTAGGAAATTTTCTTAAATTATCCAAAATACATACATATAGATGTGTGATACTGACACATACCCACCATACACACACAGACACACACACATGTAATGTTTAATTCAATGTTACTATAATGTTAAAAGTATGCAACAATCTAAATGTTCAAGAGAAAATTAAAATTAATTAAAGTACAGCTATGAAATAAAATATGTTGCCACAAATAACATGGAGTTAAGTATATTTCACAAAAAGAAAAATATTGGTAATATAAATATCACTGAAAAATGTAGAATAAAAATTACTTGAAATTGGGTGCAGCGGCTCACACCTATAATCCCAGCACTTTGGGAAGCCAAGGTGGAAGGACTACTTGAAGTCAGAAGTTAAGACCAGTGTGAGCAACATAGCAACATCTCATCTCTATTAATTTTTTGTTTTTAATTAGCTGGGCATGGTGGTACAAACCTATCGTCCAAGCTACCCAGGAGCTGAGGTGGGAGAACCACATGAACTCTGAAATTTAAGGCGCAGGGAGCTATGATCCTGCCACTGCACTCCAGCCTGGGTGACAGAGCAAGGCCTTGTCTCAAAAAAAAAAAAAAGTACTTGAAAAACATGATCTCAAATTTGTGTATAGAAAAATTCAGCCTCTATTAGGAAAAAACTAAAGGCAGCCGATTCAATTTTTAATAGCAGCTATTTCTGATTTGCTAGATTTTAGGAATGTTTACACTTTCTATTTTGTTTCAAAATGCCCCATTAGCTGAACTAAATATCAAAAATAGCATGATACTTTTGGAAAATGTATGTATAGCAGCAGATGAAATTTTATCAAAATTAGTCAACTCAAAAATAAGGGTTATCCTGCCAAAAAGAGTGAGTAAAATTTCATAAATAGGATTACATTTTCTTTATTCTAAATTTGTTATAAACTAAGTTTATAAATCATGAGCTAAATCCAAAAATTGTAAATTCTTTGGTTCATTATGTGTCTTCAGTTTTGCCCTTTCACATATGTAGGGAAATTCTTTGCTCTCCCATCCCTCCGTAACTCGAGAGTTGCATAACAAACTTAGAGTGAGCTTCTACTGTTTCAAAGACAACGATTGCTATTTTTTAAAAAAGATAAATCAGACTCCATGACTAATTCAGCCCTATATTTTCATGAAGTACAGGACAATTTTATTCTCCTATAGCAGAGGGTATATTGATATTATGGTTAAATAAGTGCAATTAGTCACAACTAACAGTGGCATGACACTAATTACGATGCACCCAATAATATATTTTATACTTAGTTTGGAGACATGAACTACCCAGAACTCAGAATGACAGGTCAGAAGGTCAGAAGCCAACAGGACATCCGGATAAGGACTCCATAATGATTTTTAAAATCACATTTACTCCTTTCACCACTGATTTAATCACTGGAAAATAATAAACCTATAAAAGAAATCACATGCCTTTTCCATATTTAGGCATCAAAACATTAACTGCTGAAATGGCAGTAGCGATGATGTTAGTGACAACCCTTGAAAAAGAAAAAGTAGGCATGGAGAGTGGGTATAAGAAAAAACAGTGGAAGCCAGAAATACAGAAAATGACTTTTACTTTTTCACCTCTTGACCTAAGATTTTGGGAACATGGGTAAAAGGAAGTTGGGAAAGAGAAGACTCTATTGTAAAAGGGGTGATTGAAAGAGGCCAAAAAAAAAAAAAAAAAAACTTTTCTGGTGAAGAGAATGGTTTTCCATATTTGAAAAACCTTTTTTTTTTCCTTTTCTGTTCCTTAAGAGTGCTTTTTTAAACAGCTCAAGAAGCTGCCTGGATGTACTTACCTGGTAACAGGTGGACAGCATTAGGTATTAGTCTCAGAATGTCACTGCATATTATGTTTCCAATGTGCTCTTCTAGTTTTAGCAAGTCAGCTGCAATAAGAGTGCAAAATAAACACATTTTAGTCTGTCTCTGATTAAACTAATGATAAGCCAATAACTGCTGTTAGGAAAAGAAAAAACCCTAAAATTCATGCTGTCAGGATGCATTCTTTCTGCAGTTAAAGATTTTCACGCCTGATAAGATTTCACTTAAAGCAAAGATTAAGCCATATGTCACTTTAGTCATTGATATTTTAATTTCCATATGCTGATCTCATGTATAGGAAACTGTTCTAAATCAGTAGAGTGGGTGGTACTTAGCAATTCAAAGGAAATGCAGATTGGTAGTCAAATGATTTATACCAAATCGATTTTACAGAAACCCAAGTGTTGTTGTGATTGATTTTGCCCTCTGTTCAAGTAATTCTGCTGCCTCAGCCTCCCCAGTAGCTAGGATTACAGGCGTGTGTCACCACTCCAGGAAAATTTTTGCATTTTTGGTAAAGACGGGGCTTCATCATGTGGCCGGGCTGATCTTGAACTCCTGACCTCAGGTGATCTGCCGCCTCAGCCTCCCAAAATGTTGGGATTACAGGCCTGAACTACCACACCTGGTCGGTGCTCTCTTTCTTTGAGTTTTATGCCTAACCACTTCCCACCAAAGCTGATGAAATGGGAGATTATGTGGTGCTTCTGGTAGAACAAGTTCACTCATTCCATGTATCCATTCATTCATCCATCCTTGCTTCCATTTATCCATCCATCTACCCATCCATCCATGTACCCATCCAACCAATATGTATTGAGAACATATTCCATTCCAAACACCAGCAGAGTTAGTGGTTAGAGATGGAAAAAATAAATAAAACACAATTAATTAGAAGACTTATTTAAGGTACAAACTACTTCTTTAGAAGGCTGAGCAATGCAATGAGAAAAGAACTGTGGCACAAGCAGAATACATCGTCAGCTCAAATCTGCACTAGCGTTAGCAAATGTTCAATTATAGACAAAACAAAGTGTTCTATGTTTTTATTTCAATAATTCAAGTTTTGTGTAGGGTAGGCTGATGAAGCTATAAAAACTTACAAAGTGGGCTGGGCACACTGCCTATAATCCCAGAACTTTGGGAAGCCAAGGTGGGCAGATCACGAGGTCAAGAGGTTGAGACCACACTGGTCAACACGGTGAAACCCATCTCTACTAAATATTCAAAAATTAGCTGGACATGGTGGCGCGTGCCTGTAGTCCTAGCTACTCGGGAGGCTGAGGCAGGAAAATCCCAGGAGGCAGAGGTTGCAGTGAGCTGAGATCATGCCACTACACTCCAGCCTGGTGACAGAGCAAAACTCATTTCAAAAAAAAAAAAAAATTAAGAAGTTTGTGTTTTCTGGCTGTTTGGGAGAAGTCTGCTTTTTATTATACTACCCAAACATGGAATTCATCTCCCAAGAGATAGGAAAATGTCTGCTATATTCTCTGAAACCTAGAGGCCATAGTCTATGTCAGAAATAATGGTGACTTTTTATATCTCCAGTGATAAATCCTAAATTTAAAATATGTATGCATATATGCATGTTCATATTCTCATGTATCTGTGTGTGTATATATATTTAAATGTATTCACCAAATATTTATGTGCATACCTGAATGTATAAATAATTAATGTTCCCTGAATATCTTAAAGCATGATTTCAAAGTGTTAAACTTGAGGCAAATATGATTGTTTTTTAAAACCATCCTTTACTAATAAATGCTTTTCTTTGGCCTCTCTATAGTTAGTTATATAATTAAGAATAATGGGCTCACTCATGCACTTACTTGGTTGTGTATGGCTTCATTAATAGTGCATGATGTTTTATGCAATAAAGTTGTGTATACATTCCTCACAACATTCATGTTTTCACAATTTCCTTTATTTGCATATGCAAGTTAAAAAAAAAAACAGGTAAAAAAGATGAAAGCCTATTAACATTATCAGACCCTACAAAATGTGATTTTGTTTTTCCCTCAAGAAAATATGACAAAGAAACATTTTCTCCATTGGCTGAATGAGAAGTAAGCTGATCTTTTTCTGTTTAGACACCTGTATTTTCCTGTATTGATGATGTCTGAGCTGTTGTCCTTGATACTAAGCAAACTTTAATTCAGTATGACCTCCATCTGGTCTGCTTTTTAATCTGTAAAAATTCCAGCCATAAAATCACTTACTAAAAGACCTCTGTTGGGGGAAAAAATAGTCACCTCACAGTCAGGATACATGGTGCAAAAGAATATCAACATGGCACCTGTATATCAGAGACCAAGTAGGCACAGAAACATTGGTAATAGCTTATGCCAAACCAAATATGATGGTCAAACATTTGTAACAAGAATTTTTACAATTTATATATGATATGGTTTGGCTCTGTCCCAAATCTCATCTTGAGTTGTAGTCCCCATGTCATGTAAGGGACCCAGTGGGAAGGGACTAAGTCATGGGGGCAGCTTTTCTATGCTGTTCTCATGATAATGAGTGCTTCTCTCCAGATCCATGGTTTTATAAGTATCTGGCATTTCTTCTGCTTGCACTCACTCCCTCCTGCTGCCAGGTGAGGAAAGTGTGTGCTTCTCCTCTGCCTTCTATCATGATTGTAAGTTTCCTAAGGCATGTCCAGCAGTACAGAGTCAATTAAACCTCTTTCCTTTATAAAATGCCTAGTGTCAGGCAGGTCTTTATAGCAGAATGAGAACAGACTAACACAATATATTTGCCAATTTGTCAAATGTTTTCTGTATTTGTCTTACATTTTTTTTTTTTGAGACAGAGTCTTGCTCTGTCTCCCAGGCTGAAGTGCCGCGATGCGATCTCAGCTCACTGGAACCTCCACATCCTGGGTTCAAGCAATTCGCCTGCCTCAGCCTCCCGAGTAGCTAGGACTACAGGTGCCCACCACTACGCCCGGCTAATTTTTGTATTTTTAGTGGAGACAGGGTTTCATTCTGTTAGCAGGGGATGGTCTTGATCTCCTGACCTTGTGATCCGCCCACCTCGACCTCCCAAAATGTTGGGATTACAGGCTTGAGCCACTGTGCCTGGCCTTGTCTCATGTTTTATAGCAAAGTAAAATATTTCTTTTCCAAAGAACTTAATAATGGAATTTTTGGAAGACTTCAACAAAGATACAACAAAAATTAAGTAGATAGGCAAATTTACAAATATCAGGTAAAGAGAACTGAATGTTGATTTCTAGTTTTAAGGTTTATACAGTAAAATCTATTATTGGCTCATGACCTCTCATCTCCGTTACATTCGAAAGCCCCATTATCCTCCCTGTTGGGCAGCGACTGCTTCCCCATTCTTTCCCTCTATGTCCAGTCATCCTCTGTCCCCTGATATTACTTACAATAAGTTCTCCATCATCTCTATTGCTTTCACCATCCTGTTTCTGTCCCGCTTTAGGCCCCACTGGTCTTACTTCAGCACAGACATTTACACTTTTCTTGTTCCCTGCCTTGTCTTCTTTACAGAGTACCAGAGTGATGAGAACACCTGAAAGGTCTCTAAGGGATATCAATGGCTTCCTACTTCCAAAATGCCAAGTTTCTTCAGATGGCAACAGACTTTTAATAATCTAGCCCCTGCCTACCTTTGTAACTTTATTTTTCACAGCTCTCTGAATCTCACCTTTTATACTAGAACATCATTGAACTGAGTGTAATTCCCTGTCTGGTTTAGTTACTCATTCTGAAATGGCCATCTCTCCACTTGCTTTTATTATTTTTATTACTCCTCTGAAAGCAAACCCTCTCTGATTTCCTTCACATTAAATTTTAGTTAAATTTCCTTCCTATGTGCTTTTATAATGTCACCTGCATCCCTATCACTGAATTGTTAGCTTGGATGTCTGAGCATTTTGAAAGCATTAATTAGTTTTTTTGTTTGTTTGTTTTCACAATTACATGTAAGAGTTTCTTGAAAGAATGGATTTCCCCATTGTGTATTTTATAAAGTATATTTTCTAATAGTCTTTAATTAATAACTAAAATTGTTAGAGAAACCTCTACCTACAGTGAAAAGACCACAATTCAACATCTGAAAGGAAAATCTGAAATATAGTACTTGATATCTAAGGGAGATCCAGGCTTGTGTATAAAATTTTCTCTTAATGAAGCAAGGAACTTATATAGCACAACTGGAGAAGAATTTACGATCTTTCAGATCTTCAAGAATGTGGTTCCTGGAGTAAGCTGTTGCTGATAGGTTGACTTTCAAGACATGGGCATTTGGAAGCATGATGAACTTTGTGAAGTCATCACAATTGATTAGGATTTAAAATCAGTATATTCTCAATTCTGGTGATTTTCTATTGCTATGGTCCAAAGGCAACCAGCCTTTTCCTCTCCTGAGTGCCTGAATGTTTTATTTTCATTACCGAAAATGACATTTTTTTTACACCTGCTTAATAATACCAAATATGTGCTTTCATTGTTCTACTTATAGATCATCCTTATCTACACACTGTAATAAATTTCCTAAGGATATCAAAATGGGTAATAATGACTCTATTTTGCTATGTATACTTAAGAGCAGAATTATTAAATTTTAAGAATGTAAGTAACAATGTATTTACAGCTAATTCATGTTATCTGTCTCCATTCTATTCTTTTAGTGGGGAGGTTTTATTGTTTTTCCATTGTTGCTCTTTGTTGTTGTTACCCTCAATACTAACCTACATTTCTACTTGTCCCAGTGTTTTTATTGATCACCTGCACAGAACTGACATGTTCCTCGCCCTTATCTTTTGGGATATTTTGGTTGCCTAAGGCTGGGACAGGTTTCCAGATCTTGACTTACAGGTTAACAAAAAGTGTCCATTCTGGACATGACTGTATCCTCCATGTGAAACTCACCACTTCAGAAACTCATGTTTCTTACTCTTACAATTCACCCCAACATGATTCTCTTGCGAGGCCTTCCTAGGCTAAGCCAACTCATTCATATGTAATGTAATACAAAACTTCTGGTAGAGAGAGAAAAATGAAGCAGAGATAATCACATCTGAAAGACCCACTACAAATGAAAACTTTTGAGAAATCCACTATTGCCATTTACAATCATAAATTCAAGATTTCTTGCCATTTATAAAATATTTTAATTTGTCATTCTTACATTTATCATTTTGTTGAACTTACTATTGAATTTGCCATTCAAGAGCTCTTGATTATACTATAAATAAAATGTGGGATTTGGAATAAAACAAGGGAAAACATCTTTAGTAAATCTTATATATTTTTCAATTTGGCATTAATTTTTCAAAAAAGAAAAAAGAATTATGCATAAGGCCTAGAATGGACACTTTTTGTTAACCTGTAAGTCAAGATCTGAAAGGCTGTCTCAGCCTTAGACATCCAAAATACACCAAACCATCTTCTAAAACATAACAAGTGCATTTACTTACAACTGAGTTATTCCACTTAATAATACAAGAATTTCAAAGCAAAAATCGAGGGGCCCTATAAATTCATGAAATCTGTTTTGTAATTTATCCAACTATAGAAATGTGTGTGGCTTATCATGATTAGTTTTCTTTTAAAGCAAATAAATTTTCAATAAATTAATCAACATACATGGCTTCAAAAATCATTGAGGGCAGATTTTAAATATGGACCCCTGCTTTGCTGTGTTTTTGCATCTGTGGGAAAAATGTATTTGAAGAAATTGAAATTATCTTTTAAGCAAAATGTGAACACTATTGGCATTTTCTCTTCCTGTCTCTATGCTGGGATTGTGAGATTTGACAAGCCTAATTTAACTTGTGTTAATCTCCTCCACATAGAGTTTGGTGGTTCTAACTTTATTTCTTGCTCATAATTGAGGAGAAATGCATGCTATTTGATACTGACTCAAAAAACTTGAATTGTTTAGGTTTATCTATGGTACCCGTTGATATGTTTATAAATGTAGACCCTTCATCTGCCACTAAAATGAAGCTGAAATTAGTTTGATCACATCATAAATTCGCATAATGATTCCCTCTCTTCCCTTAAACACCACTCAGCAAGAAAAGCAAATTGGAAACAGGCTCAAGTTTGATGTCTTTAAGAAGATGCCCCAAAAAGCAAACGGATACCTCAGTTTGTCCAAATTATTTTCCACCAAAATGCAACATAATCTTAAATGCATGAAAGAATGTCTTTTTGCCCACAATATTCACACATGCTGTGCCCTAAGGAGGAAAGATGAAAAGGATGAGGGTGAGAAGTCCAGGATCTGTTAGTTCTCTCACTTGGAAAAGCCTCAAATCAAGAAAATGACACGTAACTTCTTTTACAGTGGGATCAAAAGAAACCTACAGACAGCTGTGTTTGCATGCATGTGTGTTTTTTTAAGCAAGTTTATAGTTTGAATTTTAAATCTTGAAGACCAGATGTGAGTGATAATAAGAAACTCCCACATGTCCTTGAGAGGAAGAATGAAGAAAGATAAAAAAGGTACTTTACCAACTGAAAGTACATTTATTAAAAATAAATCGTAAACTACAATACTAGAATATTACACAACAAATAATCATTTTAAAAAATTAACCCTGGATTCTAAAATGTCTACAGTCAGAAACAGATATGAAAGGTAAGAGGATATTTGTCATAATTTAAGCAGGTGAGCAGAGTGGTCAGTAAGCTTGATGTGGAACTTGTGCATACAAAAAAAGACACATTTAGCATTTTATTAGTTTTTTGTTTTGGTGTTTTTACTACCAAAGAAGGAGAAAGATTTGTTAAGATTAGCAGAGCTATTTTTCATGTTTAGGAAGTGTCATGAGAGAAACTGGGAAGTGGGAGAGAGCAAGAAAATAAAATGACACACTTAGAGTAATGGAGTTGCAAAGGGGAGATAAGACAAATGGAAGGTAAAACGGAAGCAGCGTTTGAAAGGTGAGACTATCATACCCCACAAAGGATCAAGAGTGAGACAAATAACACCTTTGATATATATCATGGCTAGTTTTAAAATAGAAAAAAGAAATAACTATTTTCTAAAGGCTTAATAGTAATTTTTGTTTCCTCTCTTAAAAATATTAAATGTATCCTTACCTAACCGTATAACTAAAAAATGGAGAAAAAATATAGTAAAAATTACTCCTGGAATATATTACAAATTTAATTAGCATCATAGCCTTAGATCTTCACTTTGTCTTTCGTTGTATTCATATAAAATATCTGTGAAAATATGCCTTTTGGCAGATTAAAAATTGCCATATAAAACTATTTTTTAAAAATTATAATTTTTCACTGGAGGTCTGACTCTGGAATAAATAGTTCACCCAAAATTATGTCACTGTTTCACTTATGTGCTAGAGAGAAAACAGCATTCTTCAATAAGCACAAGTCAATACACTTGTTTTTAAATGTTTCCAGCATCATTAGCTTTGTTTGTCAAACTAACTCCTATAATTCTCTGAGCTTCAGTTTTGATATTTCTTAATTTGCTTAAAGAACACTGTATATACCAAGCAAGTCTGTTGCAAAGAGTGAGGTTTTTAAAAACCTCTGAAAGTGCCTTGGAAGCAGAAACCATGGTTATATTAATAACATTACTTATAAAGTATTTTTTAAAAAGCAAAGGAGAATGGTCATATATTTCTTGAGTAGGTTCCTGGGATAAGATGGATGGATAGATGGATGGACAAATAGATACACTGATACATCAATATATGCATAGACAGATAAATGACTAAATAGAAGGATGGATGGATGGATGGACAGATGGATGGATGGCCAGATGGATGGATGGATGGATACATAGATACAAAGATGAATGGGTGAACAGATGAATAATGGATAAATAAATAGAGGGATAGCTAGATATTGATATACATGTGTGTCATTTAACTCACATATATTATGTAGAATTTCACTGGGTAAACTAAAACCTAGGAGAACTCAAGTCCCTTCTCCATATCACACAGCTAAGAAATGAAAAACTATTCCTCATTAAAGCCTACTCTCTTCCCTCAATAGTATGTGATTCTGAAAATAGCTTTAAACTACATATGCTGGTTATTTCTCTTAATTCCATGGGTCAGCCTGGTGGCTTTTCTGGCCTGAGCTGGCTCAAATGGCATAAAGCAGCAGTTAGCTGGCTCACCTGGGGACACTGGGCCAGCTGCAATATCTAGATGCTCCTGCTATGTGGTCTGTCTTCCTCAAGGCAGCCTGAGCTTATTCATCTGACGGCAGAAGAGTTCCACAGAATAGCAAGACCAGTGAGCCCCAGTACACAAACACTTCAGAGAGTCTCTACTTCTATTACTTTTGCAAATGTCTCAGTAAGCAAACAAGTCAAATGGTCAATCCCAGATTCAAGGGCAGGGAAATAGACTTTACCTCATGATGGGAGAAGTGTCAAATGGATGTAGATGCACACATTTAGAGCTGGAAAGATTTATAGTCACTTCTGAAATCTATCACTCTATGAAATCTACACTACAGAAACCACGCATGCTATTTGTCTTTATATGTGGATGTTGTACATCTGAGTTTACATATTATGTCTCCATGTGAATTTTGCTTTCGTGCATAGAAAGCAATAAAAAGGAACAAGGAAAATATTTCTTCTATCTTGTCTTAACCTAAATAAAAGAAGCAAAAGCTATTTGAGAAGCTCAAACCTCATACATGGTACTTTATATGCCCTTGTAAATGTTTGTATCCAGTTTGTTTTTCTGCTTTTATTATTTCACCTGCAGAGAACTGGCCCCCACACTGTTTTAAATCTAAATTATTGCTGATGTTTAAAAAATATGGAGTGTGAATGAAAAAGAAATTCGGATTCCTGTTTTTTTTCTTGACATGTCAAAAGCTCTTGCAACCCTAGGCTCCTATGATCACATGACAATTCACAGAAGATGAGAGTACTTTAAATGGGCAGGAGCTCTCCAGCTTCCCAGTATCTACATGCCTCTCCTTGCATTTTCTTCCTCACAATAAGGCTCAATATTCAGTGAAAGGGAGGATACAAAATGAATGAATAGAGTTTGTGTTTAAACTCAGTATTTCTAGCCTCAGTGATCTTTGCTATAATTATCATCAAGACAAAGAGCTCCTTACCTCTGACTTAAGAAGTATTACTGCAAGGTTAGTAATTAACATCATTAACATGTCTTGAACTTGGCATCATCAATTAATTAAAAATAAGTTTTTGTTCTCTTGGGAATTTAGTTAATTGCATATAATAATTGTGGTGTGTATATGCCAATGGTAGAGGGAAGACAAAAATGACTTTATAAAAAGACAGGAGATGGGAGTTTCAACTAAATTCTGTCTCTAATTGTTAAATCTGAGCAAATCACTTAACACCAGCTTATTTCCCCACCAGTTAAAAAGGAAAAATAAAAGAGACTTCATAACCTTCCAGGGATGTCTTTGGTTTTAAAACTAAGACAGATGGAATGCACATATTTTTTAGGGGGTGGAAGGGAGGAGAGTTGAGGATCTTTTAAAGTATATCCTAGATTCTGCTAGGTTTAGTCATGCTATTTGGATGTAATAGTAGAATCAACACTAAGAATCTTTAGCAGCATCTTGGCTTGTCAAACCTGTACTAAGCAAAATACTCAGACTTATCTGATTGTAGGTAGACTAATGTGCACAGGTACCAAGTTGCCAGACAAGATCAAAGAGAATTGTTTTTTTCTGTTTTGGGCACATGCCATATACTTGGTCAGACAATTTCTCACCCCACCTCCCTTTTTTTTTAGCTGTGCTGTTTCTCATCTCAATGCTACCGAAAGATGGCAACATTCTAAGCCTAATGTGTGTGAGCTCATCCTCAAAGTCTATCTCAGGGGGAGAATGTATACATACTGAAATTTAAAAGATATTTTTGAACAATGTATTTCTTCCATTAAAACCAGCCTTTAAGACAAATAATATATATTACTTTGAGTCTTTCAATTTGAGTATGTGTACATTTTGATTCCATGGACTCTTTGACTCCTTAGTTTGTAGGGAAGTAACTACTCTCATCGTTCATGGAATTCTCCTCCTTGAAACCCAGTTATCATGCTATGAAGAAGACAAAGAGCCATGTGAAGGAGAATACAGACTGAAATGCCAGCCCATCACCAGCACCATCTGCTAGGTGTGTAAACTAAGCCATGTTGGAACTTTTAACTATCCAAGTGACGCCATACAAGCAGATGAATCACCTGGTTGAACCCTGTCTACCCTCCTGGCCCAAAGAATCATGGACAAGTAAAATAACTGTTGTTTTAGGTCACAGAGTCCTGGAGTTCATTACACAGCAATAGATAATAATAGAAGCACTTTCCAAAACATAATTATTGAGACTGGTGGGAAATTGGTAACAAGTGACATATTCTTATTTACATAAATACAGATGACAGTTAAGTTTTATGTTGCCTTCTGGTGATCTTAAGAAATGGGCAATCCCTATATGCTCAGTCTTAAAGTTAAGAATATGAAAGAGCTGGTCCAAGGAATTTTTATTTTGAGTTATGAAGGATATTTGCTTTTATTGACTCAGTCTTTGAACAGAGATATTCTTTTGTTATGTGAACTAGTTTGCTTTGGGGAGAGGGTGCATGTGGATGGGAGCAATTCGGTTCAGTTCACTCATTTCCAAAGAGTACTTCATTTTCAAAGGTCCTCTTAGCCCCCATCTGCAGTAACATGAATGAGACAAGCAAATTCAGAAATGAGCAGTCTTGTTTTCTTGTGCATTCTTTTGACAGTAGTTAATGAAACAAAGAGCCTTGTTAGTATTTCCTGTTTGAAATGTGTAAGTTCATTAAAAGGAATACAAAGCCCAGCAGAGGTGTTCACCAGCTGAATACTAGCATAATCTTTAGTTGCAGCCAGTAAAGGAATCACATAATCATCTTTCCTTTTATATGAACATTTTAATTAGGAATAAAACACACAGGGGGGAACAGGCAGAAATTCAGGATGTAACTTTAAAAAAAAGAAACCTGGTATCTCAGCCTTCATTGTGGCATCTGTGTTCACCAACTCAAAGCACACTTGGCAGTGAACACAAACACATTCACATATGCAGACGAAGCCACAAGCCTGAGTAGGCTGATTCAAAAGCAGGATTTTCAGTTAATGGGTATATTTGGCATAACGTTGACATCTACATTGTAGTAGAAACTGTCTTTGAAATTACTTCGCTTCCCTATCATTGTAAACTCTCTTACTTTGCAAAACCCCCAGAGTGTCGGTACTTGTAAAGTAGGTTTTAGATATTAACCATGCCTTGTAAATAATGGAAAGCAGCATCATTTTCCAAACCAGAAGGCTAAGACACACACAGATACCTGAAAAATGACCTGATGGTAACAGGGAGGGCAAACTCTGGGTGCTTACAGCAATTATCATTCTTCTACTTCATTAAATCTCAAAACTTGCTTTCCAATCAATCCTTTCTGATTCAAAGTTGTGCAATTATTGACTGATGGCTATAAATAACTTTCTACTTTTTTTTTCTTCCACCAATTAATAAACCATTTTATCCTCCCCATCCCAGGTGGTGCAATTCTTTTTACTTTCATCGTCAACTAAACTGGAGTTAAAATCAAGGATATAATTAGTCTTGAGCAATGATTTAGTTATAAATTAAAATAAAACATCCAAAAGAGAAAGAAGTTTAGCTTCGTTTTTACTTGTTTATGTTTTTAATTTTACAATAATGAATGAAAGAAACACTTCATTCAAATCCACTCAGCATTTAATTGTGTTGCTTAGGAATGCTTTAGTTTAAGAATTTATGATAACACATAACTTTTCTGAGTCTTTGCTATTTGCCAGTCACTGTATGTGCTTCTTTTTCCCCTCATGAATTTCTAAGAAGAACTCTCTTATTTAGATATTATGTTTATCTTTTCTTATCATTGAGAAAACTGAAGCTTACCAAGGTCAAGTAGCTTGGCTGAGTTTCATTCAGTAAACCATGGAGTTGGAATTTGAACTTGGGCCTTCCTGACTCCTGGAGCTTGCTGTCCTAAGCCTTGTATTTACTGCCTCCCCATTGCTGATACCGATATTATAAATAACAAGACTTTTTCAGGTTTGGTCAGCAAGTAAATGCAGTATTGTTTTCCACCAAAGGATCACTATTTGCTTATGGGAACCTGATGAAACCTGAGAGGAGTGATTCTAAAAAATAATCCTAAATTCATTAAGAGTGGAGATAGCAAGTAATTTGGAGACATTAGATTTTGAAAGTACAATGTCAATAATCGTTGCAGTGATATTTGTGAGCACAGATGTAGTTTCTGTGTTGTTTCATGAGTTTATATGCAAGTGCCTGTGATAGAAGGGTTGAAGCCTGCTGCTGGAATTCCCACAGACACTGTCTCCAGGCCCCATCATGCCACTACTGACATCATTCTAACAAGCTGTTGTGCAGCTCCACGGCCACGCTGGCCTCTTATCCCCGGGGCTAAGAACCACTTCTGTGTTTGACATCATCATTATTTTAGGCTTGGATATTTTTAGAAGGGTGGTATTGATCTGGGGAAAATTCCATTGAGTATGTCAGGAATCCTGACATCTATAGGCACTTGAAAGGAAGAAAACAGGCCAGCGTTGTGAAGTCTGAATGGTCTGGTGATCTCTCTCTCTTTTTCTTTTTCTCTTGTACACTCTCTCTTTCTCTCTTTCTCTCTCTCATTCTTGTTTCTGTGTGCCTGTCTGTCTTAAATGGAATGCTTGTCCTTATTTGCCCCCTTAATTGCTTCTCATCAGCAACATGAGCTTTTGTTCATCAGCCTCTTCTTATTGTCATTGCCTAGAAGTAGAGCATCCAGCTGGCAATTCCTAGCGCTTGCTGTTTTTAACCAAAGTTGTATTGCTTTTTGATGAGAAACGAAAAATAAATAAAAGAATAAAAAAAGCATAAAAAATGGCGTGTGGGAAACTAGTAACTCAACAGAGGGGACATCCATCTTTGGTGAGAGAATACAGCCCAGTTCTCAATGAATAGTCAAGGTAAAAAGATCTGAGAATACTAAATTAAATGTGTACAGTCACATACTTATTCTCCTATGCTAAACATTGACATGATTTTATTGTATGCTCATTCTCCAACCTTAATTCCGAGACTCAGAGATCCTGAGAATTACCTAAGCATCACCCACATGCTTAACTTGTTTCCAGTCCCAATCTCATCCTCATCCCCAAACTAGCAAATAAATTTGTGCCAATGAGCATGAGTTCTCGGTCAAATAGTTTTATTTGCAGCCATCTGCAATTTTAGGGCTTCCTATATCTATCCCCGACGCTGTGCTTGCCTTTGCTTCAGGCAACCTCAATTCTATAGTTGTCTAGGTATCTGGGTGCTCAGTTGAGGTACTGGTTTAGGTATTCAAAATCCAAAATGGCAACCCTCAGATTAACGCGTAACTCACAAAATTAAAATCAAAAGAGAATTTGGCATAGTGAATGACACAATTAAAGAATTTCAAAAGTACAAGTAGGAAATAGGTGAATTTACAAGTGAGCAAATAGGAAATTGTCCCCATTCTTCTTTGAAAGTAAGAGGGGAAATGAGTGAAAGCAGGAATGAATACTTTTGCAAACTGCAAATCTGGAAGAACAGCCAGCCAGCTTGACAGGCAGACACTGTTGAGGAAATAAAGCGTAACAGGCATTGCTTAAATACCTTGTGATTGGACCAGTCTAGCTCTTTAATATTCTAGAAAAAATAGACTACTTCTAACAATGATAGATTAAGTGGTAACTCAGCAACATGTATGTGAAATGATAAGCAGAGTTTTTCTGTTTAAACTTTAAAAAGTGACATAAAAGTAGAGGTTTTCCATGACTTACAACAGAACGATATCTTGATAAACCCATTGTGAGCTGAAAATACTGTAAGTTAAAAGTGCATTTAATAGACCTAGCCTACCAAAAATCATAGCTTAGTTTTGCCTACTTTAAACATGGTCAGAACACTTATATTAACCTGTAGTTGGGCAAACTCATCGAACACAAGTCCTACTTTATAAAATAGGTTAATGTTTTATGAAATTTATTGAATACAAAAAGTTTAAAAAAATTGAATGGTAGTATGGGTATTGGAAACATAGTTTTTACTGAATGTATTTTTCTTTCTTTTTGTTTTTCTTTTCTTTAAATTACACGTGCAGAATATGCAAGTTGGTTACATAGGTATACATGTGCCATGGTGGTTTGCTGCACCCATCAACATATCATCTACATTTGGTATTTCTCCTAATGCTATCTTTCCCCTACACCCTAACCCCCAACAGGCTCCAGTGTGTGATATTCCCCTCCCTGTGTCTATGTGTTCTCATTATTCAGTTCCCATTTATGAGTGGGAGCATGCCATGTTTGGTTTTCTGTTCCTGTGTTAGTTTGCTGAGAATGATGGTTTCCAGCTTCATCCATATCCCTGCAAAGGACATAAACTCATCCTTTTTTATAGCTGCATAGTATTCCATGGTATATATGTGCTACGTTTTCTGTAGCCAGTCTATAGTTGATGGGCATTTGTGTTGGTTCCAAGTCTTTGCTGTTGTGAATAGTGCTGCAATAAATATATGTGTGCCTGTGTCTTTATAGTGGAATGATTTATAATCCTTTGGGTGTATACCCAGCAATGGGATTGCTGGGTCAAATGGTATTTCAGGTTCTATTTATGAGGATTCTATTCATTCCATTGGTCTATATATCTGTTTTGTTACCAGTACCATGCTGTTTTGGTTACTCAGAGGCCCTGAAATGCTTGTAATATAGTTTGAAGTCAGGTAGCACAATGCCTTATAGTATAGTTCAAAGACAAGTAGCGTGATGACTCCAGCTTTATTCTTTTTGCTTAGGATTGTCTTGGCTATATAGGCTCTTTTGAGTTCCATATGAAATTTAGAGTAGTTTTTTCTAGTTCTGTGAAGAAAATTAATGGTAACTTGATGGGGATAGCATTGAATCTACAAATTACTTTGGGCAGTATGGTCATTTTCACGATATTGATTCTTCCTATCCATGAGCATGGAATGTTTTTCATTTGTTTGTGTCCTCTCTTATTTCCTTGAGCAGTGATTTGTAGTTCTCCTTGAAGAGGTCCTTCCCATCCCTTGTCAGTTGTATTCCTAGTTATTTTATTCTCTTTGTAGCAGTTGCGAATGGGAGTTCACTCATAATTTGGCTGTCTATTATTGTCGTATAGGAATGCTTGCAATTTTTGCACATTAATTTTGTATCCTGGTACTGCTAAAGTTGCTTATCTGTTTAAGGAGATTTTGGGCTGAGATGATAGGGTTTTCTAAATACACAATCAGATCATCTGTAAACAGGCAATTTGACTTTCTCTCTTCCTATTTGAATGCCCTTTGTTTCTTTCTCTTGCCTGATTGCTCTGACCAGAACTTCCAGTACTATGATGAATAGCAGTGGTGAGAGAGGGTATCCTTGTCTTGTGACAATTTTCAAAGGAAATGCTTCCAGGTTTTGCTCATTCAGTGTGATATTGGCTGTGGGTTTGTCAAAAACAGCTCTTATAGGTTCAATAAAAATATTATTCAAAAGTGAATATCAAAGTTGTTTCAGATAAATAATAGGTGAAAAAACTTGTCAAAACCAGAACTATTCTATACAAACTATCTAAGAAAGTTTTTCAGGATAGGGAAATGATAGACGGAAACCAACTTCTATGCAAAGAAAGAACACTAGAAAAAGTACATATGTTATCAGACAGCTTTTATTCTATCTTTATATACTGTACATATTAATTTCATGAAAGACATTTATTTAAAGTAATAAGAAACATGTATTTGAGAGGAGGTATAGAAATAAAATACATAAAATAAAAAGTGGGGGAATGCTAATTGCACATGTAGCACCATTTCTATATTGTTCTTCAATTATTTGTGAAGTAATAGAATAGATTTCAAATGTAAACTATGGCGAGTTACAGATTCACACTCTAAATAACACCAAAAAATACAAAAAGATATGGCTCTAAAATGCTATTAGAGGAGATAAAATGGAACACCAGAAATATGTCATTTCTTACAATGGCAGGGTCATAGAAACAGAGGGAAAAAAACCAGTTGTGACAAATAGAAATCAAATGCTAAAAGGCTGGAATTATATCCAAACTTACCAGTATTTAAATTAATTGTAAGTAGACTAAATACTTCAAATCAAGGAAAAGATTTTCATACTGGAGTTATAAAAAAACAAGAACCACGTATTTGTGTCTACCAAAAACAAAAACAAAAAACAAAATACACTCAAAACACATAAACGCATTAAGATTGGAAGCAAAGTAATGGAAAATACTAGGAAAACAGTTTTGACTATACCAATATCAAACAAAGAAGACTTCACAAAGAATGCCAAATAAAGGGTTATTTTACAATGATAAAAGAGCCAACTAATTAAGAAAATATAAACATTAAATGAGTATGAAACAAACAAACAAAAAAACAGCTCTTATTATTTTGAGATATGTTCCATCAATACCTAGTTTATTGAGAGTTTTTAGCATGCATTGAATTTTGTTGAAGGCCCTCTGCACCTGTTGAGATAACCATGTGGTTTTTGAAATTCGTTCTGTTTATGTGATGAATTACCTTTATTGATTTGCATATGTTGAACCGGCTTTGCATCCCAGGGATGAAACCAACCTGATTGTGGTGGATAAGCTTTTTGACGTGCTGTTGGATTCAGTTTGTCCGTATTTTATGGAGGATTTTCATATTAATGTTCATGAGGGATATTGGCCTGAAATTTTCTTTTTTTGTTGTGTCTCTGCTTTGATATAAGGATAATGCTGGCCTCCTAAAATGAGCTAGGGAGGAGTCCCTCTTTTTCTATTGTTTGGAATAGTTAAAGAAAGAAAGGCACCAGCTCCTTTTTATACCTCTGGTAGAATTTGGCTGTGAATCCATCTGGTCCTGGGCTTTTTTTGGTTGGTAGGCTATTAATTACTGCCTTAATTTTAGAACTTGTTATTGGTCTACTCAGGGATTTGATTTCTTCCTGGTTCAGTCTTGAGAGGGTGTATATTTCCAGGAATTTATCCATTTCTTCTAGATTTTCCAGTAGAGGTGTTTTGGCATAAAGGTGTTTGTAGTATTCTCTGATGGTAGTTTGTATTTCTGTGGGGTCAGTGGTGATCTCCCCTTTATTATTTTTAATTGTGTCTATTTGATTCTTCTCTCTTCTTTATTAGTCTGGCTAGCAGTCTATCTATTTTTCAAAAAAAAAAAAAAAAGAAAAAGAAAAACCAGTTACTGGAGTCATTGATTTTTTAAGGGTTTTTCATGTCTTTATCTTCTTCAGTTCTGCTCTGATCTTAGTTATTTCTTGTCTTCTGTTAGCTTTTGAGTTTGTTTGCTCTTGTTTCTCTAGTTCTTTTTGTTGTGATGTTAGGATGTCAATTTTAGATCTTTTCCACTTTCTCCTGTGGGCTTTTAGTGCTTTAAATTTCCCTCTAAATGCTGGTTTAGCTGTGTCCCAGAGATTCTGGTACATTGTGTCTTTCTTCTCACTGGTTTCAAAGAACTTACTTATTTCTGCCTTAATTTCATCATTTACCTAGTAGTCATTTAGGAACAGATTGTTCAGTTTCCTTTTAGTTGTGTGGTTTTGAATGAGTTTCTCAATTCTGTGTTCTAACTTGATTGCACTGTGGTCTGATACACTGCTTGTTATGACTTCCATTCTTTTGCATTTGCTGATGAGTGCTATACTTTCAATTATGTGGTCAATTTTAGAATAACTGTGATGCACTGAGAAGAAAGTATATTCTATTGATTTGAAGTGGAGAGTTCTGTAGATGTCTATTATGTCCACTTGGTCCAGAGCTGAGTTCAAGTCCTGAATATCCTTGCTAATTTTCTGTCTCATTGATCTGTCTAATATTAACAGTGGGGTGATAAAGTCTCCCACTATTATTGTGTGGGAGTCTAAATCTCTTTGTAGGTCTCTGAGAACTTGCTTTATGAATTTGTGTGCTTTAGTATTGGGTGCATATATATTTAGGATAGTTAGATCTTCTTGTTACATTGATTCCTTTACCATTATATAATGCCCTTCTTTGTCTTTTTTGATAATTGTTGGTTTAAAGTCTGTTTTATCAGAGACTAGGATTGCAACCTCACCTTATTTTGCTTTCCTTTGCTTGGTAAATATTCCTCCATCCCTTTATTTTGAGCCTCTGTGTGTCTTTGCAAGTGAGATGGGGCTCCTGAATACAGCACACTCATGAGTCTTGACTCTTTATCCAATTTGCCAGTCTATGCCTTTTAATTGGGGCATATAGCCCATTTACATTTAAGGTTAATATTGTTCTATGTGAATTTGATCCTGTCATTATGATGCTAGCTGGTTGTTTTGCCCATTAGTTGAATCAATTTCTTCATAGTGTGGATTGTCTTTACAAATTACAATTTGCTATGTTTTTGCAGTGGCTGGTATCAGTTTTCCCTTTCCATATTTAGTGCTTCCTTCAGGATCTCTTGTAAGGCAGGTCTGATGTTGATAAAACCTCTCAGCATTTGCTTGCTTGTAACGGATTTTATTTCTTCTTCACATATGAAGCTTAGTTTTGCTGGATATGAAATTCTGGGTTGAAAATTCTTTTCTTTAAGAATGTGGCATATTGATCCCCACTTTCGTCTGGCTTGTAGGGTTTCTGCAGACAGATCCGCCATTAGCTCAGTGGGCTGCCCTTTGTGGGTAATGTGACCCTTCTCTCTGGCTGCCCTTAATGTTTTTTCCTTCATTTTAACCTTGACAAATCTGATGATTATGTGTATTCAGGTTGCTCTTCTTGAGGAGTATCTTTGTCGTGTTCTCTGTAGTTCCTGAATTTGAATGTTAGCCTGCCTTGCTAGGTTGGGGAAGTTCTAGATAATATCCTGAAGAGTGTTTTCCAACTTACTTCCATTCTCCCCATCATTTTCAGGTACACCAATCAAATGTAGGTTTGGTCTTTTAACATAGTCTCATATTTCTTGGAGGCTTTGTTTGATCTTTTTCTTTTTTTTTCTAATGTTGTCTTCGTACTTTATTTCATTAAGTTGATCTTCAATCTCTGATATTCTTTCTTCTGCTTGATCAATTTGGCTATTGATACTTGTGTATGCTTACTAAGTTCTTGTGCTATGTTTTTCAGCTCCATCAGGTCATTTATGTTCTTCTCTAAACTAGTTATTCTCCCTAGCAATTCCTCTAACCTTTTTTCAAGGTTCTTAACTTCCTTGCATTGGGTTAGGACATGCTCCTTTAGCTTAGAGGAGTTTATTACCTACCATCTGAAGCCTACTACTCTCAATTTATCAAACTCATTCTCGATCCAGTTTTATTCCCTTGCTGGCAAGGAGTTGTGATATTTTGGAGGAAAACAAGCAATCTGGTTTTTTGGAATTTTCAGCTTTTTTGCACTGGTTTTTCCTCATCTTCATGGATTTATCTACCTTTGGTCTTTGATGCAGGTGACCTTCAGATGGGGTTTTGCGTGAGACCAGCACACTGACTAACATGGTGAAACCCCACCTCTACTAAAAACACAAAATTAGCCAGGCATGGTGATCCACACCTTTAATCCCAGCTACTCAGGAGGCTGAGGCAGGAGTATCTCTTGAACTCAGGAGGTAGAGGTTGCAGTGAGCCAAGATCATGCCATTGCATTCCAGCCTGGGTGACAAGAGTGAAACTCCAACTCAAAAAATAATAATAATAATAAAGAAGATGGCCAGATAGAAACAGCTCTGGCCTGCAGCTCCAGCAAGATCAACACAGAAGGCCTGTGATTTCTGCATTTACAACTGAGGTACCCAGCTCATCCCATTGAGACTGGTTAGACATTGAGTGCAGCCCATGGAGAGCTAGCTGAAGCAGGAAAGGGCATCGCCTCACCCAGAAAACACAAGGGGTTGGGGAACTCCCTCCCCTAGTCAAGGGAAGCTGTGAAGGACCTTGCCATGAGGAACAATGCAGTCCGGCCAAGATACTATGCTTCTCATGGTCTTTGCAACCTGCAGACCAGGAGATTCTTTCAGGTGCCTACACCACCAGGGTCCTGTGTTTCAAGCACAAAACTGGGCAGTCATTTGGTCAGACACCAAGCTAGCTGCGGGAGGTTTTTTTTTTTTTTTTTTTTTTCCATACTCTAGTGGTGCCTGAAACACCAGCAAGACAGAACCATTCTCTCCTGGAAAGGAGACTGAAGCAACGGAGCCAAGTGGTCTAGCTCAGCAGATCCCACTCCCGTGGAGCCCAGCAAGCTAACATCCACTGGCTTAAAATTCTTGCTGCCCGTTCAGTAGCCTGAAGTTGGCCTAGAATACTTAAGCTTAGCTAGGGGAGGGGCATCTGGCATTACTGAGGCTTGAGTAGGCGCTTTGACCCTCACAGTGTAAACAAAGCCACAGGGAAGTTTGGACTGGATGGAGCCCACCATAGCTTGGCAAAGCTGCGGTAGCCAGACTGCCTCTCTAGATTTCTCCTCTCTAGGCAGGGCATCTCTGAAGGAAAGGCAGCAGCCCGAGTCAGGGACTTATAGGTAAAACTCCCATCTGGGACAGAGCACCTTGGGAAGTGGCAGCTGTGGCACAGCTTCAGCAGACTTAAATGTTCCTGCCTGCTGGCTCTGAAGAGAGCAGTGGATCTCCCAGCAAAGTGCTTGAGCCCTGCTAAGGGACTGACTGCCTTCTCAAGTGGGTCCCTGACCTCCATGCCTTCTGACTGGGAGGCACCTCCCAGCAGGGATTGACAGACACCTCATATAGGAGAGCTCCAGCTGGCATCTGGCAGGTGCCCCTCTGGGACAAAGCTTCCAGAGGAAGGAACAGGCAGCAATATTTGCTGTTCTGTAGCCTCTGCTGGTGATACCCAGGCAAACAAGGTCTGGAGTGGACCTCCACCAAACTCCAGCAGACCTGCAGCAGAAGGGCCTGACTGTTAGAAGGAAAACTAACAAACAGAAAGGAATAGCACCAACTGAATGTGTATTTCTTTCACACCATCTTAATGTCAAAACAATTGTAAATGCAGCCTGGGCAATGGAGTGAAAACTTGTCTTTTAAAAAAATTGTAAGTTGAACTACTGTAATTTGGGGACCTGCTGTAATTGGCCCAGTGCTATAAAACTTAAAAAGGTCAGAACAACACCATGGGTTATTAAACATTTGCTTTTACAGAGTTTTACCATTTTCAATGAGCTAATGTATATTTTATCACTGCTGACATTCAAGTAACACAGTGAGATAAGCTGGACAAACATATATATCTTGTAATACGGACAAAAAAGTGCAGGTCAAGAACTTTGGAAATAATAGAATTGTGTTAGGTTGTGGCAATAGGGAAAGTATGAGTGGTGCTCTACTATTCATGACCAGAATAACAGGTGCTAGAGCATACACTAAACTTGGAAATACCTGAGGGTGTTTTAAAGGAGATTTTTGCCGTTCAGCTGTTGAAGGCCATAACAATAAAATAAATGACATGTTGGATCTAAAGTTCAAGGTGTTCTTTCCAAGGAATTCCTTAATAATAAAACAAAATACAAACATTTGTCCTACTTAATATGTATTTTGGTTCCCACCATTTCTCAACTCAAACCTATATTGGTTTTTCAACTCAGAGAGAAATTAAATATTCTACAAATTGGATACCTCTTACCTTTTGGAACTCATCTTCTGTTATTCTATATTTTTATGAGTACCAAGCAGTTACAAATATTAAACATTCATAACAACCCAATAAGGTAGATACATTATTTTTCCCTTTTTATAGATGAAGTATTTGAGATATGGAGCAATTATGAAACTTGCCAGAGTTCACACAGCAAGTGAGTGGTTGTCATCAGGCAGTATGTCTGCAAAATTCACTCTATTGTGGACCCAGCAATACTGTCTCTGCTGTATTCAGTCCACTTCAGCTACCCTAGTATTCTTGCTCTTATTCAGATATTATTAGGCTTCTCTCATCCCAACTCTCGTTCCTTATGCCTTGCAAGTTCTTCCCATTACATATCTTACTGAATTTTGCCCTCTCCTCCTTCATGCCTTGTCTCTATGATACATTACTTTATTATTTTATTTGAAATTGAAATCTCTTACTCCTCCTCTTCCTAATTGGAGTCCCTAATCCTTTGAGGTGCCTTATTTTTATCGGTAGCACTTACCACATCAAACATCATAATTATTTTTAAATTAACTTGTTCTTTGCTTGTCTCCCATCAAATAGAATACAGTTTTCTGTGACAGGTAGCAGTTGTGGTTGTCTCACTGGTCCTATAACAATGGATATTACATAGTAGACACTGAGATGTTTGCTGAATGACTTAATGAACTCACTGAAAATTCTTCAATAAGGGTCTCTCCCACAGAATTCTGATTCACTATGTCAGAGGCCACATATATCTGAGTTAAAAAAATAAAACTGAACAAAAAGTAATCAGCTCAAGTGACTCTGATGCAGGTGGCCCATGGAATGTTGTAAAATGTTACATTAAAATAATAAACTTTTTTAAAAACTAAAGCCTATCAAATCCACTTAGTTTTCCACACCTCTAAGCTTGCATTTTTTACATTGTATTTTTAAACAAGAATCTGATACAAAGAATTTATTGCTATGTAATAATGAAGTTATAGCTCTTGATTTGATATTTTCTGCAGAAAGTGTATTACAAGTTTCTGGTTGAATAAACAAAATCTGTGTAGTTGCTTCTCAAAATTGTTGAAAATTAATTTAGACATGCACAAATTTCTTACGACTAACTAGTTACATTGACTATCAAAAGAGGAAATCACAAATCTAAAGATTTGGTTGACTTTTATTTGTGATTCTGGAATTGGGCAACAGCTCTTTCTACAAAGTAGAATGAGTATTACAATAAGTTGAGCAGAAAAGTTTAGTTTTATAGCCAGAAAGTAGCTAAAGAAAACAGAAACAAGAAACAAGCAAATTGGTCGTTTCAAAGTTACTTTCCTTATAGGCTTAAAACAAAGGAAAGTGCCTAATTGTGCTGACTCTGATTCACTGGAATCTGCTTTTTCAAAAACAAGCTCATTTCAAAATTCAGTTTGATTACATGACACTTCACAAAAGTTACTCTGTTTTGGTTTGATCTGGAGTCAAACTTAGGTGCTAAGACCTAGGGCAGGAGCGTCATTGAAAACAATGACATCTTATAAACTTTGTCTAACAAGATTAAAGCTAATTCCACTTAGTGAATATAGAATAAAAACATCTCTGTATTAAAACTTAAATGCATCTAATACATTTGCAGTCAAGATTTCAAATCCATACTGTCTGAAATTGTTTGCAATTACATGAACTTACTTTCAGATTTTCTCAAAATGCGTAATAGGAACATGTTTGAATGTATAATCAAAAGAAATGAACAAAAAATCAGGAGGAAATGAAAAAGAAATTTGAGTAGACTAGAGAATGAGCAGACTAAGGAAGAAGGATACCAAGAACTAAGAAGTCTACTAGTAGAGGTTTTCTTAACATTATTTTAACTAAATCACAGTTTAATTCAGTAATATTATGATATTCAAGTATCATAAGAAATACCGCTTGACCAACCTCATCAATTTAAAGAAAATACAGTTGCTAAATAGTTGCTCTTGATCTGAGAAGCTATGGGCCTATAGAGCAGGGAACAGGAAATATTTACCATTAATCTCAAGAAATGATCATTTTTCTTTGCATTTGCCCAATCACAAATAGGAAGTGATGTCTCTCTTTAGCTCAGTATGTGAGGATTTCTGATCAAGCCAGACACAACAGAATTGGGAACATGGAGTGTGCATTCAACAGGAAGAACAAAAATTAATAGAAACAGAGAAAGAGAGAGAGACCTGTACTGTCACATACACATTTCTTTCACTGAGTACTTATTGAGTTTAAAAGCATTTTTACATCACATAGCAGAATGCGATGCAAAAATTCTATAACTAAGAACTGACATAAATACTTGATAATTATTGAGGAAGTGTACAATTTCAGAGAAAGGCTTACTGACACAATGTCATTTAAATGTCGCTACTCCAAACAGAAGAATAGTGGGTGCTGCACCAAGATAAAGATCATTATTAATTTTTTTTTTTTGGACAGACTGGTTAAGAGATATAAAAATTCAGTAGGGAGGAGAACCCAGAGAGATTAGTGTCAAGGTCCATTGAAGACTTATTTTGTGTTTATGAAAACGTGTGTGTGATCTAAAATATATATATGATTCATTCCAGAGTCTGAATTCTGTCTTATTCTACAAATCATCCTAGTAGCTTCTTAATTAAAAAGAAAACGTGTTTTTTTTTTAAGTTTCTAAGGTGGATATGGTGGCACATACCTTTAGTCTCAGCTATTTGGGAGGCTAAGGAGGATTGCTTAAGCCCTGTAGTTCTAGGCCAGCCTGGCAAATGAAGTGAAACCCCATTCAATAAAAAGAATAAAAATAAAATATTCCAAATTGTCTAAAAAGGTATATTTCAGAGGTGGGTATATTTTATATACATATAACCTTATGTTTATAAATTATATATGTTACATTTTTGTACACATTATATCTATATCTAGCTAACGTTATATTGTATTATCTTTTTCTTTCCAACAACTTAGCCTAATCCAAAATGAATTCTGTCCACAACCGATGAGTTTCAAAAAGGACCCCAAGAGACTAGCAGTATCAACTAACACCTTAATTTTGGTCTTATGAAACTTTGCTATGGGTTGAACTGTGTTCCTTCAAAATTCCTACATGAAAACCCTAAACTCCAGAATGTGACTATTATTTAGAGATAGGGATTTAAAGGGGTAATTAAGAAAGAAAGTGGTGGTAATATGGGTGGGAACTAGTCCAATATGATTACTGTCCTTATAAAAGGAGATAAGGACACAAGTGGAGGCAGAGGAAAGGCTATATGAAGACACTGAAAGACAGCCATGCACAAGACAAAGATAGAGGACCCAGAACAATAGCCCACATGTATCGGGTGCTTCCATGTGCCCAGAAAGCTTTGCTTTTTTAATTCTGGCAATAAACATATAGGTTTGACATCATTAATATCCCCACCTCTCAGATGAAGAAACTGAGTTTTAAAGAATTTAAGTAAAATTTTATTGCTGGTGTAGGTGGTTATCCAGGTATCTCCTCCATCTCTGTCCAATTACAAAGGCCTGATCCTAATGACAAGATCGTTGAAAACAGTAGATATGTGTCTGATATTTGGAAGCTGCCAGAATCTACAAAATGCATGCATATCAGATGATGACAAGTCATTCTGAGTTTGGTGCTAGGAAAAGCAAGCATCTAAACAGTTGATGAGCTGTTCCCGATTTTACTTGGTCATTGGCTTTTTGGAAGCCAAGTACATGAGACCCCATTAAACCAAAGGCTACATATCATTGTTCTTCTTTTAAACAGGAAGTTTCATTATATCCAGAAGGAAGGATATATCACCTGACTCAATCCAGCTCATCACACAGTTCTGAGAACTGTGGTGTCAGTTACCTGGAGACTTTAGTACTCAGAGAACCACTGTAAAACAGAATCTACCCTTTTCATGAATTGGTGAGACTAAATGTTGTATGTGCAGAGACTCTGTAAGATCTGGCCTTGAAATCTGGGTTTTTCTTGTATCACTTTTTCAAATTATCTCTTTTCTGTCTTTTGTTTGGAAAAGGTGATACAGACACTGTTCTACAGAATTTATTTCCCCCCTAAAACTTAAGAAGTTTTACCATCCAGAGGTGTTTGAAGGAAAGGTCATCCTGTGAAAGTAATCATTGTTCCCTTGGAAAGAAATAATTGTTCCTTTGAAATATATTTTTTTCAAAATTTTTTATTGCAGAAAAACTCACAGAGCATTAGCTTCTTTCTAAAGAAATTAAGGTGCTAGAGCTTATGAATTCAAATGTAATACAGCAGACTCAGAGAAATTTTAAGATCCATTAAGTTATCAAGACTGTCCTTCTGTGGCCTACTTTAAATTCTCGCTTCAAGGTGATTAAAAGTAACATTTAATAACAGGTCAGTTGACAAGTAATTATTTAGCACCCACAGGGTATAGAGCTTTCTATAAAATGTTCAGAATTAAAATCTCTAAAGTTAGAAAATGAAAAGGGAGACAATAATATCTTTTTCTCTGATCATAGAAGCAATATTCAGTCCACTTTCTCCCTTCCTCCCATATTTTAGAAAGTTAGGCTGTCAACACTTATGCCAAAAATTTAATAACTTACATTTTTGCAATATTTATTCCTTGGTCAAATTTCTTTTTCATTGTGTTATGTGATTAAAACATTATCCCTATGAAGTAGAAAATGCATTATGTTTTCATATTTCAAATTAGGAAACTGAGGCCCATAATGATAAAATCATTTGTAAATACACACAGTTGGGGGAACAATGTGAATGCTTGCCTAGTCTCAACTTCTCCTTCAATCTCATGTACCATTCAAAGTGATAGCATAACAGGAATTTGCAGATCAGTGAGAGTTTCATTTAACTTTTGCAACTCTTTTGGGACATGATTTTGAGCCTACTTTCTATACACAGTCACTCTGGGAAATATACCTCTGCTCTGTGGTTCAGCAGTGCTCTATGCATGTCCCCGCTATCTCCAAGATCACCCTCATTCCTACTGCCTCTACATTTATCTGAGTTTCCTGCAAAAACCTCTAGCCCATACCCTGCCTTCCATCTATCCTCTAATCCACTTTTGCTTCTGTGCTGCTGGGAAAGACATCTTTAAAATGCAAATTGGATTTCCAGGCCTTCTGCGTGAGTATTTAATGGTTTCTGAGAGATTTCATGAGAAAGACCAACACCCTTAAGGAAAACTTCCAGGCCCTCCTTTGCCTGGGTTTGCTGATATTGCCATCTTGCATCCCTCACTTCAGCCACACTCTGCTTCTTACAGTTCCCGGAGTGAACACTTCTCCTTACAGAAATCTCCACCACCAACAATAATGAAACAGGATAGTTCCCTTGATCCTTTTGCAGGACTTGTGAAGCAGGTGGCTCATTTACCCAGCCTCTGCGCTCAACCTCTTTTGGCAGGGAGCACATGAGTGGATGTGTGTGGGAACCCAAGGGAATGAATGCTGGAACCAGGCAATGGCTCCTCTCTGGTGGAAGTGGGCCCTGTGAGGGCCCCGCGGCAACGTCCAGTCATGTTACAATGCTCTTTTAGCTCTGCCCTCTGGGAAGCAGTGTCTGCGACTCCCCCCGCTCCGAGCCCCACAGGGCATGTGTTACAATAGTGCTCTTTTAGCATGTGTCATCCACAGATGGTTAAGTGTTAACCAGCTGAGTGGAGGGGCAGATGACAGCCTTTTACATCCTGCCCTCTTGGTACCCGAGTTCTTGTCAGGCATCTAGGTAGAATCAGGTCACATGAATGAATTGGAGGGTGGTGAATGTGGAGGACTTTATTAGTTGTGGAAGTTGGTCTCAGTGGGAAGGGGAACTGTAAAGGGGATAGAGTGGGAAGATCATCTTATCCTGGAGTCTGGCCATCCCCGGCTGACACTTCCCTGAGCATAGTCTTTTACGTCCAGCTCCTGTTTCTCCTGTTGATGTTGAGACACTTCTCTCTTGTGTGTGTGTGTGTGTTTGTGTGTGTGTGTGTCTACTCAGTCTGAGGTTTGGGATTCTTATGGGGACAGGATAAAGGGTGGGGTGGGCCAAAAGGCAGGATTCGTGTAGGAAAACAGGGATAGTTCTCATTTTGGGTTGCAGGTCTAGGCTTGAGGGTGGAGCCCTCGCCAGGAGTGCTGCTCTCTTTCATCCAATATTTCCCTGTCTCCTGTCCATATCCATAACACACTCACACAGCTTAATCTAGCTAATTCTTACTCAACCTTCAGTTAGTTGAAGTCTGAAGAATTATATCAGAGCTTCTTTAAGTTCCTTTAACACTGCTTTTTTTTGAAGTATTGATCTTGGTAGATAAATTTTGAGTTTATGTAACTAAGGTCAGTCTGAACTTCCAGAATATGATGTTTTATGTTTTGCTCACTATTGCCTCTCAGAGCCTAGTACAGCACTTGAAGTATCCTAAAGGTTCTGTAAATGTCATTTGAATGTTAAAACAATTTTTTGGCTATGTTGGCTTTCACTCCAATTGGATTCCAAGTGATTTGAGGGTATAAAGACCTGTTTTACATGTTCTGTACATCTCCTGGTGTTCTGAACTTTAAAAATCCTCAATAAGTATTCAATAAATTAATGTTGAATGCATTTTCCATGTATTAATAAAACACTCTAGTACACTATCAGAAAAGGACATGTGGCAAATTTGTTTGTGGTGAATTTCCCTTGAGAGGTATTATTTTCTTATTTTAGTTTATTTATTTATTTATATTGATTTGAAAAACATGAATTTAACTTTCTGGTAGATAAAAATTGTTGAATGTAATCAATTTCATGCAGTGCAAACTAATACTTCATACCACCAATTTCTTCTACCTGTTATAGCATATTTTACAATGAAATAGAGAAACATACACCACACATTTATTAAAACTCCAGGAACTGAAACTGAAAAGCTATATATAAGGAGGGGTTTTCCAATGTAACAATAGACTCTGCCATTATATTGTCATTAAAAATATGGTTTTAGCATTCCAGCACTTTGGGAGGCTGAGGCAAGTGGATCACTTGAGGTCAGCAGTTCGAGACCAGCCTGGCCAACATAGTGAAACCCCATCTCTACTAAAAATACACAAAAGTAGCTGGGAGTGCTGGTGGGTTCCTGTAATCCCAGCTGCTCCGGAGGCTGAGGCAGGAGAATTGCTTGAACCTGGGAGGTGGAAATTGGAGTGAGCCCAGATCACACCATTGCACTCCAGCCTGGTTCTGTATATAAGAAAAAGAAACTGAACTTGAGGTAATTGTGTGTGTGTGTGTGTGTGTGTGTGTGTATAAGAAATATATACTTACATATATCCATATATTATATGTTATATACATCTTTAATATATATAAAATATACACACATATACTATTACAATAATTATGTGTGTATCTGTTAGAACTATAAAAACTGTTTTATTGATATATAGATTTATTTTCAGGTGAGTTGATTTAGATTTCCTGTCTCCACAGGTGATATTCACCAGATAACTTTGTAATTTCACATTGTTTCATGATCTTTATTCAAATATTTTAATGTAGGTAGAAATTATCCCCCAGCTTTCATGGTTGTAAATTTCAATAGTTGTGTTTCCACACCCCCTTCAGTAATACTAAGGCTTTTCCATCCCCTCCAATAGCAGCTGATTGCTTCTTTTAATGTAGATTTAAACCCTCTAGCTCTAGCTTTCTGCCATGATTCATTTTCATACTAAAATAAAAGAGATGGATGATGCTTCCTAATTTGTATGCTTTCTAATGAGAAATTCAAAGTTTTGCTTTGAAAAATCTGTTATAAAGTAGGGCCAAGAAAAGAGAAAATAACAATCCACAGAAGTGTATTGGGTTGAATAGTCTCTCTAAAGCATGTCCACCTGAAATCTGCTTGCATAACTGTTACCAGTGGATGGTGTCCAGGTTCTTGGTGTTTTGATCAAAGAATTGGACAAAACGCACAGACAAAGCAAGTAAAGAATGAAGCAACAAAAGCAGAGATTTATTGAAAAACGAAAGCACACTCCATAGGGTGGGAGCGGACCTGAGCAAGTGGCTCAAGAGCCCAGTTACAGTATTTTCTGGGATTTAAATGCCCTCTACAGGTTTCACATGGTTATTTGGTGTATACCCTATGTAAATGAAGAGGCTGAAGTGAAGTTATAAAGTTATTTACTTGTTGTACATCCTATGCAAATGAAGAGGATGTTCCCATCATAGATGAAGTAGAGTTGGGAAGTCATTTAGTTGGACTTCGAAAGTTGGGGTTTTTCCCTTAGATTTAGTTCTAGGAAGCCCTTAGGTTCTCTGCTTCCAGACCCTATTCTCCTGCTTCATAACTTCATTTCCAAGTAGGATCTTTGCTGATGTAATTAAGTTAAGGTGAGGTTACAAGGGATTAAGACCAACCCTAATCCAATGACTGGGGTCTTTATAAGAGGAGAGGAATGTGGATACAAATACACACAGACAGAAGACAGCCATGTAAAGATGAAGGCAGAAATTTGAATTAAACTGCCCCAAATCAAAGAACAAGTATGGCTGATAGCCACCACCAACTAGAGGAGAAAAGGAAGGATTTCACCTGAGCCGCTTTGGAGGGAGTGCGACTGGGTCAACCCCCAGATTTCAGACTGCTGTCTTGCAGCACTGTGAGAGAAAACATTTTAGTTGTTTTAAGCCACCAATTTGTGCTCATTTATTATAATAGTCCTAGGAAACTAAAACAAGGAGAAAAAAGTAGAAATTGTGTTATTTCCTTTCCGTTACCCAGGTTCTTAAAGATAACATAATTCTGCAGCATGCCAGATCCTTCTCCATCTTCACAGATGAGTAGGAGCACTGAGAGTTAGAAGGTGGCAAAGGAACAAGAAAAAATTTTGACCTAAAGGTTAAAAAAGTGGATGTTAGAAGCTGTTTCTTGGATTGATGACAGTGCCTTACAATTGTGCAGCACCACTAATTTGACCCTCAAGGACCCCTTAGATGCAGATAAAGCAAATGAGAAAGATCTCAAGTGGCAAATGAAGACATTTAGAATCTGAGAGATTAAATAACTTATTCAAGTTGTTCGACAAATCAGTACAAAAGATTGAATTGGAGCCTAGATCTCCTTACCCAATACTTGATTTTTACTGTTCTGCCTTGAATCTTACAAACAGATATCACTAGCTTCTGATTTTCTGACATGATATTTGACCTTCTGTTTAAAACTCGGTACCAGTAACCCCATGGTCTTCGCTGGAGAGGCATTTGTGGTGCTACTGGGGGATTCAGCTTCAGTTAACTAGCACGTATTGAGTCCTTTTTATAAAATACACTTGAAAACCGCAGAAAATGTGTGTGGGTTGGGAATAAGATCCCTACGACAGGCAAAGGGCATTGAGGAAATGAGAATTTAGAAGAAATGAAAGAATAGAGTCTAAAAGTTGCTGAAAGTGCTCATGGGAATATGATTTATGACTTGAGACATAAAAGACCCAGAACAAAATACAGAATAAAGAACAGTGGCTCCCGACTGTCAGACCACAGAAAAGCGCCAGGCTGAGCAGAAGAATCCTCTAAAGAATTTATTAAAAAGAGCCTGACCAGAATTTCTGTGGAGGAAATTCTGACTCGACAGATCCAGAGCAGAGCTCTCTTGAGTGATTACAAGGTCTAGGCAAGTTTGGGGATTATTGGTTCTGAAGAGGTGTCATGTTTGCACTTGGAGTTTACCAAGTGATATGGTTTGACTGTGTCCCCACCCACTGTGTCTTGAATGTTCTTCCTATAATTCTCACATGTTGTGGGAGGAACCTGGTGGTGGATAAACGAATCACAAGGGAGTTTTCCCCCCATACTATTCCCATAGTAGTGAATAAGTCTCATGAGATCTGATTGCTTTATATGTGGAAACCCCTTTTGCTTGGCTCTCATTCTCTCTCTTGCTTGCTGCCATGTAAGACGGGCCTTTCACCTTCTGCCATGATGGTGAGGCCTCCTCAGCCACGTGGAACCGTGAGTCCATTAAACCTCTTTTTCTTTATAAGTTACCCAGTCTCAGGTATGTCTTTATTGACAGCATGTAAACGGACTAGTACACCAAGTTTTCTCAATAGTCAAACTCTTCCTGCCCTCATTAATACTACCCTGGTTTGCCTAGTATCTCCAGCAGAAGGGGCCCATGGAATGTCAGATACTTAATACAGAAGGAGGGGAGACTGAGGCTTAGGACTCTATCTGATTCCTCTTACATTACAAAAAGGCAAAACTTCCTTTTTTTTTTTTTTTTTGGTACAGTACCTTTACATGCTTTTGGTCTCTATATCACTAGGAGTCTCTTTTTACTTGAAACTGGAGTCTGCTGGTGAAATTGTAAAGCAGGAGATGTTTAGGATTTGTCTATGACCCCTCTCAATGCAGTTCATCTGTCAAAATATTCACTTGTTGTGGAATACCTGATTGGAAGACAAAGCATGGGCAGAGGACACAATATAGTAAGCTCAGTGAATTAGTTCAAAAAACAAAATGGAATGTTGTTGGCATTTGGAATTTCCTGGATTTAATAGTTGCTGTTTTTTAAGAATTAAGTATGATACTGGTGCCAGAATCTTTGTAGTTTTGGTGGCTTCTCAATCTCCTAATCCTGTCCATTCTTTTACTTTAGGTGAGTTGCCAATCACATCTTCTTGACTGCTCTCTTTCTCTCTCTCTTCTCAACTCTTTAGGTGTTCAAAATATTTCTACTCATTCCCAAATTAATTTTGGTTTCAATAGGATTTGATAAATTCACTTGGAATAAATGTTACAGGCTGCTTCTTTCAAAGATTGTTAAATCCCAGAATTTGGCATAAGTGGCAAGATCATAGTAGAGCTATTTTGGGGCCCTGTAGCTTTCCAACTTCCTCTCAAATTATACTCAAAGACAGCTATCTATTTTAGCTGTTATTGAAGACACTTCTGACTGGTGTAGTGTAGCCAAAAAAAAACACGTTGCTCTAACTTTTTTCTTCAATTTTCCGTTGTCCCTTTTACTAATGAGCTAGCTCAAACTGTGTTGGTTTATTCAGTGCTTAAATCGCTCCAGTTGAAGCTATGGACTACATTATTAATTATTATCCTCCTTCAACCTCCTTCAAAATTGCCTTTTCAAGGATTTGAAATGATTCAATAGGCATTCAAATGGTAACTTAGGCACTTCCAAATTTTCTGAGAAAGCCCTAATGCTTTAATGTTCTTCAGAATTTGTGGTATGCAGAACCGGTCTCTCTTGTGAGTTTCATAGTATCCGCAACCTTACTGGAAACCAGAATAATTTATCTTGCAGATTTTCATCGCCTTTGGCTGCTGGTTCTATTTAGATCAAAAAAACAAAGAACAGAAGATTTAATTTGGTGTTAAGAAATTCAAAAGAGGCATTCGGTTTGAGATTACAGAGACAGTCAAGGTTTTTTGTTTTTTTCTTTTTTTTTTTAATATTCTTTGCCCTTATTCAATTATACATACACACAGACACACACACATTCACACACTTTACAGTCAGGGAAGAATATAGTTAACATCTAACTGTGCCATGGACTGCAATTACTGTAAATATTAATAAGAGAATAAATTTATATCCTAGGTCTTCAAGTTTTGGAATCTCTCCAAGACAAAGTTAGCAACAGAACAATAGGTAATACTCTAAGGATGGCTAATTAGCCCCTGCTTTGGAATTTCATTTCCCATAGGATGTCTCTAATGATTATTTTCCACTAGCGTTACCTGTGGAGGCTTGTATAACTTGAAGAGCTGAATGTGATGAAAATAGCTCCTTCCAGACTCTCTGACTTTATTATTATCAATGGATATTTTATAGAAGTAAAGAGCACCTTTTCCTAGCTCAAACTTGAGGGAATAGAACAAGGTGTTTTTAAATGCACACATATAGGATCTCTCCGAGACACACATAATTGGAGTTAGCAAATTTCACCAAGAAATGACCTGTAAAGAAGACTGATGACAGGCATACATTTTGCCCAGTATATACAATGGAATTTGCCTCTTCAGATCAGAACAGGACAAACTAGTTAACCAGAGACCCTATAATTTACAATTTACAGTAGTTGTATTTAATGAGGCCACTGAGAGATTGGAGAATGTGTACAGAAAGCAGAGAGGGTGAAAGTCATTCTATAATAGAAAACAGAGGTTTCCACATGTAATTTAGGAAGACAGAGAATGGTATAGTAGAAATTAGCATAACAGCCATGTCTATAGAAACATTCTTTATTCCTCAGCTTCCATTAAATCAAATACCAAGTGCCAATTACTGAAATACAATGGGCACAGTCAGGATCTGACAACCCTTAACCTTTCTGGGTTTTATAAACCATTTGTCCCTGGTCACATGATGCCTCCATCACATGAGGTGACTGTTATAACATAGACTTCAATATCATGTGGAAAAGCCTAGCATCTTCTGAATGGTTCAATTATTTCAAGGTAATTTAAGACATCTTTATTGAGGCATCCAGTATTCAATGTGTGTTAAATAGACTCTTAGGTCCTGAAAAGCATAACCTTAAGCAATGTACAGGTTGTCCTCTGTTTAGGAGAGAATGGGGCACACTTACTGATTCAGAACTGTTAAATTGAGGGCACACACTTAGGACAGTGTACACAATGAAGCCCAAGACTGTAAATATTTATTACACAATGGGGTTCAGAGAAACCTGCACTAAGGAACTAAAGATTAGACAAGCTGAGTCACCCAGAAACATCACTAACATTTCATGTTTTTGTTTTCTAGCTATCTCTGCCATATCGTTAAACGTATAGTTATTTCAAATGACTCCTAAAATGTCTCACAGTCATATCAGGTTGTTCAGCAATTGCATTTGTATTTGATCAATTTGGAAACTGAGGCTCAGAATTAAAACTGGGTTACTGTGGATTTAGCCCTAAATTAATTACATTTCCTGGAGGTTTAAAGAAAAAATAAGATGGAGTAGTGAACAGGACAAGTTATCTCACCAGGTCATAAATCACCCTGATGTTTCCACCCTTGGGCTGTTTTACCAAATAGATTATTCTACATGGTGTCCTTAGAAACTGGAAGTATCAGACACATTGGACAGTGCTTCATAGAGACAGTTAGACAGGCCCTATTCAGGGGAGGGGCCTTACCATAGAGTGGACATTTTAAATGGCCAGACGTAATCTGAGTTCTTTTCTAAACCACCTATTTACAAACACCCACATATGCCAGTAACAATTTTCCAATTGCTAGCATAAAGGTGAACCAAATCAGAATAAACTTCTCTATGTGTCTGGGAAGAGTTGCACCCATTATATGAAAAAAATATTTTAGTGGCCAGGGCTTTTGTAGGTTTTATGATGGCTTTTAACTTTAGATGTTAAAGAAGCAGCAGATATGCCACTGGTAGGAGTGAGTGGGGTGAGTCGGGAGGATTGGAAACAAGGAGTTTCACTACTTGATCCTAAAGAGACATTGAAGCTTAGATGCTTGCCCATAGGACTTAAAACCCTGGTAGCATTTTCTACACATACCACTGCCCTTCTGCACAAGCCTGGCAGACTCTTCTGGTGAGAATTATTTTCTCATTAAGACAGAGCTTCGTGACAATACTTAACTATCTTAAAAAATTATTTTAGGACCCTAAATAGATTTATGAAAACGAAAGTCTTAAAATATAATTGAATCAAGATTTGGCAACCCTCTACATATCCTTGAATTCCAGAAGAATCTTTCCATCCCTCCTGTGGTCTTAGGTCCAGGATCCACATTCTTTCATTTCATATGCGTGCTTATCTCCAATACAGCGTAGCTTCATTAAGCCCACCGATTCTCATTTGAGCAGTTAAGTATGTAGTATTGTATCAATTGGTGCAATGAGAAAAGGGAAATGAGGGGAATTATGAAAGGGTTTATAAAATAAATACATTACAAAGCCTTCAGAGACCTGTAAGAACCTTAAGAGAATCAAATAGAAACAACATACCACATATGTTGGCACACCTTATCTGTGGGTTCCACATCTATGGATTCAATCAATCAAAGATCAAAGGATTCAGGGGATAAAATAGATGGTTTCATCTTCCTAATTCATACAGATTTTTTCTTGTCATTATTCCCTAAACAATACAGTGTAACAACCATTTGCAAGGCATTTACATTGTATTAGATATGCAGAAGGGTATGCATAGGTTATACACTTGTGCCACACCATTTTATATAAGGGACTTGAACATCCATGGATTTTGGTATTGAAGGGGTGCCAATCCCCCAAGAATCCCAACAGGTATACACATGCACACACACACCAACATAAGTACACACATATAGTAATTTACTTAAGAAAGAAAGTGGTACATAACTGAATTGTCTGGTGTTGGAAACAGATGCTCAGTGCTGCAAAGAAAAACCAGCACTGAGACAAAGTCTCTCTCAGCAAACAGTTTTTACTTTCTGGACTGCAGGAAAGGTGTCCTTGACAGCCATCTTGACACGAGAGTACAAGGAACAAAGGAAAAGCAAACATAAGTGTATGTATTTGGGGTCATCCTTATTGCTGTGTCTGATCTCCTTTGGCTGGAGACAGACCTCATAATCTAAACTAAAAATCGATTGACTAACAACTTAAAACTTTTCTAAACAGGTAAGGGGCACAGGCTGCAGGCTGAGACATGCCTGTGAGCATGTCCAGCGCAGATATCTTGGTTAAAGTACAAGGACATAGAATATATTATCGGCCTGTAAGGATGACATTTTTAACAGCTACATAGGATAGGGCTTAACAAAGAGTTATTAGCATGCTTATGACTTATTCTTTAACAAGAAAGGAAACTTTAAAGAGGAACTTTTCTACTTCCCACATCTGGATAAGTCTGCTTTTAAATCTGATGTGTGCAGAGACAGGAGCTCTATCTTTTCAGAGCCTCCCCCAGTACCTTCTGGAATTGCACTTAATTCAGGCAAAAAGTAAGCTACTGATGTTAATCCTGCCACAGTAAATTCTTCAAATCCATGTTCCTACATCTTAGTGTTGTTACTACGCACCAGTAGTCACTTGCATAAATATAATCACTTGAGAAGCATTAGAAAATTATTGAGAAGTTTCAAGCATATACAAAAGTATTTTAAAAAATTAAAATAAGCCCTACTCCCCCAATACGCTGTTACCATAATTCAGTTCTTCTAACCTTCAACTCACTTTCTAATCCCCCAAATATCTAAGATATTCTATAATTGTTTCCTCCAAAAAATATATCTAGGAGTACTTTCAAAAAGAAAAATTTTAAATATAATCACATACCATTATCACACCTAAATTTAGCATTAACTCTTTGACATCATCAACTAGTTTTAAAATTAACTTGACTGTATTATAAACCATTATTTTACAGCTCACTTGATTGAATAAAAATTAGAATAAAACTATGTATTCTAGTTGGTGGTTGACATCCCTATATGTTTTTAAGGATTTTAAAAATATATATATTTTTAGTAGAGATGGGGTTTCACCATGTCGGCCAGGCTGGTCTTGAACTCCTGACCTTAGGTGATCCACCTGCATTGGCCTCCCAAAGTGCTGGGATTACAGGCTTGAGCTATGTGTATGGTGGCAGGTGCCTGTAATCTCAGCTACTCAGGAGGCTGAAGCAGAAGAATCATTCGAACACATGAGGCAGAGGTTGCAGTGAGCCTAGATCGTGCCACTGCACTCCAGCTTGGGCAACGAGAGCTAAATTCCATCTCATTAAAAAAAAAAAAAAGAATTTTTCTCTCTCTCTTCCCTTACCCCTTCTCTGGGTCTCACTCTCTTTCCAGCTTCCTGCCCGTTTACTATTAAGCTGTTGCTGAAATTGGGTTGTTTTTCTTGTTTCCCACAATCTGGGTTTTGCTGATTACTTCCCAAGATGTTATTACACATTGCTTTGTTTCCTGTGTTTCTGAAAGTAAATCTAGATGCTCCACTAGTTTATAGTTTGAGATTTTGCAGGACAAAAGGCCTGCCATGTTTGGTGATTTTCTTTTTGGTGATGTTAGCAGTAGCTAAAGATAATTGTCTAGATCATTATGTCAATAAGAGTTGCAAAATATGATGGTCTAATTCTAACCTCCCTTCTTGCTTTATTGGCTGGACTATTTCTTTTAAATAAAATTCCTTCATCCAACTGATTTGTCATTCTGGGGTTCAAAACATATGGGAAAGGTAAGGTTAAATGTCTGATTTAAGATCTCTTTCCCTCTATTATCAATTTCTAAAATAATAAATTGGTGCCCTATCATCACTTTCAGATAACATCTAAGGTGTTATGTTTATGCTGTTTTGTACTTATCTTTTAAAAATTGGGATTAAAAAACAGATGTGGATGCAGCCATTTGTGCAGAAGGTCTAGTTTCCTTTTTTTGGTAAATGGTATTGAGACATGAATAATTTGGCACTAGGTCAGGCACAGTGGCTCACACCTGTAATCCTAGCACTCTGGCAGGCTGAGGCGGGCAGATTGACTGAGTTCAGGAATTCGAGACCAGTCTGACCAACATGGTGAAACCCCGTCTCCACTAAAAATACAAAAAAAATTAGCCAGACGTGGTGGCATGCCCCTGTAATCCCAGCTACTCGGGAGACTGAGGCAGGAGAATTGCTTGAACCAGGGAGGCAAGGTTGCAGTGAGATGAGACCATGCCGCTGCACTCCAGCCTGGGTGACAGAGCAAGACTCCTCAAAAAAAAAAAAAAATCAAATAAAAATAAATAATTTGGTACTGGTAATGCTAATTGCTGCTGGTTTTTAAAAACATTTCTCAAGAAAGAAAGTATGTAATGTAATTTTTTAAAGCTAAATACATCATGACTGAGACAGAATTTTTACTTAACCAACAAATTATTTATCTATATCTTACATTTTTACATTTTCAAAGTCCCAGACATAAGAATAATTATGTATTTACATTAGCTCATAATGCATATACATCAGTCTCAGAGTAGCACTATGATCACCAATATGATTACCAAAACCACAGTTCAATTGGTTACAAATAGTTATATACATGGTAAAGTCACTTGGAATGGATTCTGTCTTATGCCACCAACTCAAAAAGTATGTAGGTGTGGGGTTTAACCTGGCTTAGACTTTTAGAAACTACTATTTTAGTTTTGTTTTTGTAATTATATAAAATATTTTTATGACTCTCAACTGAATGATGTAAAACTAGTTATCATCACAGGTTAAGTGTTATCATACTCTGTTCCTCTATACTACTTCCTGCCTTCATACAGAGAGCCATTAAACATGTACTGCTTATCCTCTCAGAGAGTATATTTAAACAGACATATTCTTGGAACTTACTTTCAGTCTACCAATTTAGAATATCCCAGAGTGGAACCAGATGTTTCTGATGCATATCTTTGATTACAAACCCTATATGCTCATCTTTAAATATCTGATTCATTCCTTGGTCTCAAGTATAACTTAAAAGACATTGACTTAAAAATCTATTTCTAGCCTTCAGTCTCTTGTAGGTAACAAATTACTGGAGATCCTAATCAGATAATATGATGCCATCCTATTTTATTATATTCAAAATGATATGATTTGTTAAGGACATCCATGTTAACAAATTTTTAGAGATCCTTAACTTTTTCCTTTTCCTTACATTCTATAATAATCTTCAAATTTCTTCAAAATTGTTCATCAGATTCAGTCTTCTTCTCTGTCCCATCTGTCATAGACTTTTCCCAGACAAAGATTTCTCTACTAGGGATTATTGACATTTTGGACTGGTTACATTTTTGTTGTGAAGGACTTTCTTGTATATTGCAGAATGTTTAGCAGCACTACTGGCCTCTATCTAGATGCTGGTATCAACTTCCCAGTTGTGACAAGCAAACATGTCTCCAGACATTGCCTGACATTCCCTTCGTATAGGTGAGAGTGACCTCCCTCTGTTGAGAACCACTGGTCTGGTGTAAATATTCACCATGTTGCTGTTAGACTTCTGCAAATGCTCATGCCTGATTCTGCTTTTAATATCAAATCTTCCACATTTCATTTAAAGTTACCCATTATATTGCAAAGTATATTCTTGTTACTCTCATACTTGGTTTTCTATAGGAAATCCACAAGTTTTATATAAGGCTATAAACTGTTCTTCCCTGGGAATGTTTTATATTGTCATATTTTGTCTCTTACCTTTCCATCGCATTCTACATAGTTTCATTCTCTACTGTAGTGACAGCTGATTTATTCCACTTGTTTAAATCTTCAATTTTTTTTGTCTTTTATTTTTCTATAGACATGATTCTCCTTTTGCTTTATGTCACCTCTTTTCTTAAGATGGAAAGTCCCTAATCACTCTTCAAGGCAGTTCTCAAAAGTTGAATAGTGAGGAGAGCTTTTCCTGACACCCCGCATCTCAAACAACACACTCAACATCTTGCATTGTAATTCTTTTTTTAGACTGTATCCCTCTCATTTTTCAGGCAGCTTCTGGAAGAGAGCTGGATTTATTCCAGTGCCTTTCACAATGCACAAAGGAGTTATCCCCCTGTATCTTCACTCACACCCTTTCCTAGTGTATCTTACGTCCATAGCCATGGAGAAAGGGCTTGAGCAATGGAAGTATTTCTTTGAGGTTACTGGACTTAAAACGTGATTGACTGAATGTGATCAAAAGTACAACTTATGAAAAAAAGACCCACTTCTTTAAGGGTTACTCTTAACTTTAAAATGCATTTTATTACTGCTGGAATTTGAAATAAAAGTTAGTAGTCCTTAACATAAGAAAATGGTACCCATGACATTTCTAGAACTGACTGCAGAGGGCTCCTGCGGTGCCAGAAAAGGTCTGTTCCTCCTGACAGCACAGCTTCTGATCTGTAACTCTGAGCCTCATTACTCACCTGAGCCTTTCAGGGATGGCTGCTGTCTATTGGCCCATGCACGCCTTTGCAAAAATTCAGGAGAGAACCAGAGTAATATTGAGACCTTGGCTCTGCTAGCCTGTCTGCAGAGAAAGCTGCACTTTATCTGAGGGAAATTAGTGACCAGAAAGGCATAGAGAAATGGAGGAAAATAAACTGTATTTGAGTCTTTTGTTAAGCTTCATGTGGAAAAGTAACAACTGCAAAACTTATGGAGAAAAATATTAAAGAAATAGAGATTGACAATTTGTAAGAGGTATCTCTTGTTATCAAAGTGTATTCTTAATTTGAGCCTTTGCTCTTCTTGGTATAATAAGTTACATAAACTTCTTACATTCTAGATTAAATAGAAAGAAAAGAAAAGAGAAATGAATGTTCACTAAATATATACTATATATCAATCAGCAGCTCTTCGATTTTTCATATATGAATTTGTAATAAAGCTGAAAAGTATGTAGTATTTTTGTTTTATCCCATTCCAAAGCTGTGGCTTTGTAAGGTCAAGAATGTGCTTATGGACACAAAACTAGTAGGTCTTGATGTATGATTCAAACATGAGTTCTTCTGACTCAAAGTTCATGTAAGTTGCAGTTATCTCTTACATTATACTTATCGTTTTTTAGACTTGAGTAATCGTTTATTTCTACCATTTGTTTACTACATAGGACTGAGTTTACTATGTCATATAAGTAGATACTCAATTGTAAGAAGTCCCTTTCAATTGGTTGACATTGTTCTTCAGACCTGGCTGGGGTGGGCAAAACAGGTGAAAAGTTCTAGTACTTGTTACCAATTTGGGAATTATGAGGATTGAGAAACACCTGTTCAAATGCAATTATTCTAGAAATTGTTAAATTTAGAGTAGAATGTGTTAATTGGAAATTGAGTGGTTTTTGGATTACAATATATTTGAATTTTTTGCTCACTGAAGGAAGCAGAGAGGCATTTACCTGAAGGGCAGGATCCAATCCCTACAAATCCTTTCTTTGTCCTGCAGGTAAGACTAGGCAATGCACAGCTTATATAGTAGAAGAGCTGAGGATCTAAAATCAATCTTGGAGAGAAAATCCTGGCATTGGGGTTTGAGAATGTGAATTTAATCAGCCTATAGGGAGAATTTTTTTCTTGTATGTATAAAGAGATAGGTAGATACAATGAAATGGGAACATGGGATAAAATGTAAGATGGAGGAGGCTAAGTACCAATATTTTTATTAATTTTAATTCTTTCTAAAGCTTGATGAAAACCTTATATATTAGTCCATTCTCATGCTACTAATAAAGGCATATTCAAAATGGAGTAATTTATAAAGGGAAGAGGCTTAATGGACTCACAGTTACATGACTGAGGAGGCCTCACAATCACAGTGGAAGATGAAGGAAAAGCAAAGACATGTCTTACATGATGGGAGGCAAGGAGGCATGTGCAGGGCAACTCCCCTTTATAAAACCATTAGATCTCATGAGACTTATTCACTATCACAAGAACAGAATGGGAAAAAACTCACCCCCATGATTCAATTGCGTCCCACCAGGTCCCTCCTATAACATTTGCAAATTATTACAATTCAAGGTGAGATTTGGGTGAGGACACAGAGCCAAACATATCACCATAGTATCACTAAGAGCTACCTAGTGTGATGTGAAGTTTTTAGATTTGGCTCCCTCCCCACCTCCACTGCTCTGTCATTAATGTACATTGGTAGAATGCAAAGGAATATTTGCCCCATTTAAAAAGTTATTACTTCATGTAGTTGTCTATCCCAAATTATTTTACCATCATTGGCTATCTTCCCCAAATCCATTTCATGATATGTATATGGATTCACACAAAAATGTCTGTGCATATAATTATCTTCTTTTTGTAAAAGCAGAAATGGAAAGCTGCAGACATAGCCTCAGAAACAAATTGACCTTAACAGAATTATATAGCTTTCAAGGAGAAAAGTCAAGTCCCTTTCCATTTGAACACTGCTATTTCATACAACTGAAAATTTGTATTTCTCTTTGATGTGACTCTTCCTTCCTGATATACTAACATAGACATATGTCTCTAAGAAACTGGAGTTCCCTAGGACTCTGGTACTTGAGTTATTTACCAAGAATATCAGTTACTTGCTGAGTTATATTGGTGAACAAAGAAAATTAAGAAATAATATCACATCTTCTGATCGTTGGTGGGAGTAATGTTCTAAGGCACAATTCTTCCTTGTTTCATTCAGAATTTAATTTTGTTGAAAGTTACATTGAATCATAATGAATGCTACAAAAGCATGATTTAACATGAGCTTTGGGGTAGCATTTTAAATATAGAGTAGATAATTAACTATAAGTATACAATTTACAAATACATCTATTGATGACTTTAAACTACAAGTAGATATATCAATCTTTTGCTTGCAGTAGCTATTACATCATAAAAGTATTTTCAGTCATTTGCAGATATTTTAAAACTTTCATTATAGTTAAATAATGTACTTGAGACAAAATTTTTTCTTCCTTTAAAATGACAGGAAAGGACATTTAAGCTTTTGATAAATGTTACTTTATGATACTTGGAAACTAAAACTGACTGGGGATATAAAATGCTTATAAAATTCAAACAGAAAGTTTCTTCCAGTAACTGGCACTCTTTCCCAGCGTGGAAAGGCCCTAAGTTTTAATGATATCAACAGACAGAACACAATTATCTGTGAAGAAAATGTTTAAATAATGACTCTGCCTTTTACATGCCAAAAGACACTATAATAAAAAATTCTCACAGTGTGTGTGTTTGTGTGCGTGATTTGAGTTGCTTATTGTCATTGCATTTTCAGCACTTGAGAATAAGCATTTAGCCTGGTTTTTCTTTGTGGGCACAGCTCCTTACTTGTGCCAGCTCATAGTTTATGTTCAGTAAACATGTGCCATTTGATTAACTGGTTATCAGCTTGGCAGTTACTACAGTGTATGATGCCATTCAGCACCACTCAAAAACTCACATGACTGGAGAAGGAGTTGACATAGTAGTGACAATGCACAGGCATTACATACCTAAAGAAATCGACCTCTAAGTCTCTACCCCAATTTGGCTGTATCAAACTTTTTGTTTGTTTTTTAAACTTAAGGGTAGATATTGATTTATTGAGTTTATAACATGCAAACAGATTCTGAGTGAAGTGCAGAAAATATGTCATTTCACTTAAATTTGACAAAAACCTTGTATGGAAAGTATAATATCCCGTTTTATAGGTAAAGACACTTATATTCAAAGGGGCTAAGCAATTTGTTCAAGGTCAAAATTGCTTAATTCAGGGGAAAAAATGACAGCAAGAGAAAATTATGGTAGCATGGCCAGCCCACAGTTCCCTTTACACTCCATCAATTTCACCTCTTTATGTTAGTATAACATTTTCAGGATGATTCTGAAATGAGAGGTCAAAAGAAGAGGAGTCAATAATAAAGCAACCTGAGATCTTTAAATTCACTCTTACTTCTAGTGATTGCTGACTCTAACCATAATCTTATTCTACTTGTGGGTTTAACTTCTTGGGTTCCCTGGTACACCTTCCTCCTAGATTCCTGAGCACATTTTTCTGTTATGTCACCTGAGGCCCTTCAGACTAGGAAGACTACGTCCAATCCCATGGCCTGCACCAATTCCCGTGACATGGATTCATTGTTACTACTTTGTGTAATGTTCTGCTGTGGTTCTTAACATTGAGCATTGCACCAACTACAAGGACTTTATTAGTTTGGTGCAAAAGTATTGTGGTTTTTGCAATGAAAAGTAATGGCAAAACTGCAATTATTTGTGTTCCAAACTTTACAATGCAAGAGAAAGACTTAAAGTCTTTTTCCCTAAAATAAGCAAACAACAACAAGACACCCTGGCTAACACTGAAATTGAACGTTGGTTTTATAGCCGTATCTGGGGGATTTTGATTCTTGTTCTTAGTTGTATGTTCACTTTGAGTACTTCTTGCTCCCTGTCTGTATTTCTTCTCTCCCTAACATTTCGTATGTAACTATCCTGTTTTACTCCAATCTCTAGCTCTCTTCTTTCCATGTGACTTCTCCCTTTTTTGTGCTAATGACAACAATTTAAATTATTCAATTCTAGCAATAAAACCCAGAATATCAGGAGACTACTTGACAAAATCATTTTGTCCTTAGACAGAATTTTTCTGAACTAAACTCTGAAGTATTTACAGCAAGTCTTCCTACTAAGAATAGGAGAGAGGTGGTGATAGTAATCTAATAAACAACAAACATTTATTCAGTGACTTACTGTGTGCCTGGCACCCTGCTATGTATTTTATATGCATTCTTGTTTTTTAATTTGTGTAACTTCCAGATAGATACTACTTCTGTTCCAAAGCTGTGGAAACTAATTGAAAAAAAAAAAACTGGTTCATTGTCTAAACTCATCCAGTTGAGTCAGGATTCAAACCTATGCTTGTCTAAATCTAAACACAGAGCTATTAGCCACTAAAAGTGACCTCCTGCCTCTTAGTATTCCTCTCTATACTAGTGCTTTTCTTTCTTTTACTGGAAGAAAATAAGGCTGTGTATTTCTAGTAACACGTCCAAGACCGCACAACTAGTATATAATAGGGCCGGGATATCATTTTGGTTGTCTGCATCATTTCATAACAGTGGGTAAAAATATCCTGGAATTGATAACACATAAAGATATCATTGTCTTTATAAATTTGGGAGACATTGTTATAAAACATTGTACATTCCCAGAGAATGTCTATCTTTGGTTCAAAGAAACAACTTTTATCACTCCCGAGAGCCACTTTACTCCACAGGCAACCTGAGTTGTCTTAGTGAAGCAGCAGAACCTGCCATTCCCATGCTTGTCACCCGGTATGAGTGTCTTTTGCAGTCTAGCTGAGCACTCAAGTCAGAACCCTGCCAGACATGTTAATAGGCAAAGCTTCTTTGGGGAAGCCAATAGGAGACGTGTGAAAGATTGCAGAGCCTCAGCCTCACATTGCTCTAAATTGTCTGTCACAGTGATTCAGTCTCATCTGCCAGAAACAGAAGATAGAAGACCTAAGAAGAGAAGACAGAGTCTCACCCTATAAATATGATATGGCAGATACACATCTTTAAAGACCTATGCTTGTTGTATTTGTGTGTGTGTGTGTGTGTGTGTGTGTTTGTATGTGCGTGTGTGGTATCCCAACAACATCCAGGAAACATTTTGTCCTGGAATATAGATTATTTTAAAAATACATAAAATTTTCTCCAGAGATCTTAGCAAGTGGCCACTGAGTAAAAATCTGGGGAAATGCATAGTGTTTGATTCTTTCAAGGAATAAAAAGATTTCACAATTTCACACTGAAATTGAAAGGCAGAGGTCCTGGTATTATATTTGTTTATTTAAAAAAAACTTAATCACAACTTCACTCATTTTATCTTCTCATGATACTAAAGTAAGACATGATAAGGTTTAATGAATCAATGAGGATCTTAAATTTAGAAAAGGGCTGATGTGGCCCTTTAGAAATAAGATGTTTTAAGACTTTGGACAGAACACTTAATCTCTTTGAACCTCAGTTTTTCTATCTTTAGAAATGAAAAAGGAATCACTGTTTTGTGCTGAGTTTAAGGAATTGTCCACTTTAAGGCAAGCTATGATTTTTGTTTAAAATCACCAGCTCAAGACGAGGCATATCTTCACTACTCTAGTCCTTAAAGCTACAAACATGGGTCCCAGTAATACCTGGCACTCCCCTTGCCTCCGTTTCCTCATCTATAAGATGAAAATATCGGTAGCAATTATCACATAGAATTGTTGTGAAGATCAAGTAAATTAATATGCATAAAGTTCTTAGAACAGTTTGTGAAAAAACACTTAAGTGCTTCTTAAATAAGTATGAGTACAGTCATAGTACCATGTCCATAGATTCAACCAACCATGTATCAAATATATTCAAGAAAATAAATGGACGGTTGTGTCTGAATATGTAGAAACTTTTTTTCATCATTATTTATGATTTTATATTTATTATTTATAATTATTTCATCATTATAAACAATACAGCATAACAAATATATACATAGCACTCAAATTGTATTAGGTATTATGAGTAATGTAAAAATGACAACACAAGAGGAGGTACATAGGTAATATGCAAATACTATATACCATTTTATATCAGGGACTTGAGCATCTATGGATTTTTGTACCCACGAGCAGATCTGGAACCAACTTCCCATGGACACCAAGGGATAACTAGGGATAACTATATTTTTCTAATTTCTGGAGAAAGACACATGTTTCATGAAGCTGGGCAGAAGTTCTCAGAAGCTTTCATGTAACATGGACCAAAATGTTCTCCAATACCAGCTCACTGGACTCATTCTAGTTACTTTCCTGATGCTTGGTACCTGCAGGTGCTTGAGTTTATGGCGTCTTCCTAAACTATTGTACTCCTCCAAAGACATTGCATTTTAACTGAAGGAGATGTGCCAATATGGCTCACATAAGAAAAACTAGGCTCTTGTGTTGTTATAGCTAGTTTCTAGATATGGTGGGCTTCCCTGTCCATAACTTTGCACCTCATGGGCTGACAATCACATAGGTCATACTCACACCTATCTTGGCTTCCATTCTGCACAGGGAGTATAGATCATTAGCCCCCAACTACATACTTATCAAGGTGGTAGGGAGAATACAGGTGGGAAATGGTGAAGCAATAAAACACTAACAGAAAAACTATCAGTTGTTGTTACATAGAACTTCCATTCTGATAGACTCCTTGAAAAATCATGATGGCAACTCCTTTATAGCACTTGCCAGGTAGACAACTCCATTCTGTGATTTTCATTCATTGATCTTACAACTCCATGAGGTAGATATTATAATTATCCCAATTTTTCAGATGAAGAAAGTGAATCAGAAATCTTAGGATAATGTGCCAAAGTCACACTGCTGATCATCCTGATAAGCCAGGATTCAAGTCCAGAAATTCTGGTGCATGTGCACATGCAAATGTGTGCACACAAACACACACACACAAGAGATAAAATGGCTAAGTTGGCGATTGCTGTCACCAACTTGGCTGGAACCCAGATATCCTTCTTATTGACTGTGTGCCTTGTGCAGGATACCTAATCTCTCTTGAGTCTCAGTCTCTCCCTCTGTAGTGATTAAAAACAAAAAACTCTGTGACTTCTATGATTCAAGTAAGAATTAAGATGATGTACATACAATACACAGTAAATGCTCAAAGGTTTTTTGCTATGACAACAAGAAAAATAAAAGTATTAATAAACATATTAGCTATGATGTAAGTTATGTGTTTAAAGCAATACTCAGCTCTTAACTAGCTATCAATATATACTAATTTCACTCCCCATTCAAAGTGACATACTGAATACCACCATGACAGAAATGTTTCTAATCAAGATTATAGAATAACCTGAAGAAAACAGACCAAGCATCCCAAGGGGAGACAAACAGATGAGAATGCAAGAAAGGAATCACTTCTTCAGAGAGAATTTTTCCAGGGTGTGATATGAAATAAAGGAGCTAGCTATTCATGTTTTGCAGATGCAAACAAATTTTTCAGAATGAAGCAATATAGGAGTCAATACCTCTTATCTCTCAAGGGGTTTGCATTCTTTTTCAAATTGTTACATTCTGTTCAATTACTTTCTTTTCTTTCCAGGGTTGAGAAAAATCTATGAAGATTTCACAGGGTTTGGAATGCCAAGGCTGAAAACGGAAACCAAGCCAAGATAGCTGTCAAACCTCAGAGTGAGTCTTTGCGATCCAATTAATAGCACAGTTGTTCCTCCATTCTGTTGGAATCAATTTATAACTAATTTCATTATACTCTAAAGTCCTCTAGGAAATGGTCTTCATTGGTTAAATGCATTTTGGTTCTCACTGCCCAGTTCTGTTCTTGGTGCCTGTCACAATGCCTTTTTCAAAGCAGGTGTCAATAAATCATATTTATATTCACCATGTGGAAAAGAGAGCCAAATACTGCTCTTTTTGGATAGAGTGGAAGATAAGTCCATCAGAACTTAACTAAACAAAACACTAAATTTTGAAATATGTTAAACTATATTAAAATTAAAAATACATTAATATATACTGTGTATTTTTTGACAATGCATCTTCTACTAGCGATTGACATTTATAAATTAGAGATGCTGACAAAAGGAGTTGCTGAATTGTTCAGACAATGCGTAAACATAATGTCTTGAAATTAGTATGTAATTTTCTACCATCTGCCTGGAGGGTGGAGTGGAAGCAGATAGTAATTTTTTGTGATGGAAACCTACTTTAAATGACCTGTTAGCATTTGGAGGCTTTATTCACTGAGGGTAGGATGTTGGAGGTCATTTTAGAGTTTTGCCAATCAGGTACCCATACAGCTTTGCCAGATTCAGGATTTCAGATCAATTGTCGAAATATTAGTTAAGAATCCCTTAGCTACACAACTGAATATTGAAATTCAGTAATTGAGTCCGGCAGTAGTTGCATTCTCGATTTGAATTGCTGTTATTTATGTGCCTTCTTGAGATAGGTAATTTGCTCATTGATTCTCAGCCTTTCTTTCATTTTCTATTTTATGAAATTAAGTTTATATATTTAACTCTCAGCATACTATTGGCTGCCTTTCATTTGATTTGATATCACATTATCATTTGGTCCTTACCTATTTCCTAATTTCCATTATGAGTTCTTGTTGCTCTATTTATAATTTAGAAACATATATCTTAATTTCCAAACTTGAATTTTTCAATCATCTTTTTGTTTCTTATTTTACCTTAACACTGTGATCAGAGAACATACTTTGTATAATTTCAGCTCTGGTGAAATTCATCAAAACATGCTCAGGTCCAAGAATATAGTCAATTTTGTAAATGTTCTATTCGTATTTGGAAAGAATATGTAATCCCGCTTTCTTTGGGGTCTGTATATGGCAAACATATTTATGATAATCAGGTAAAATTCATTACTTCTATCATTGAACTCTTTTTTATCCTTAGTGATTTTTGCCTGCTCATTCTATCAATAACTGAAAGATCTCCCACAGTGATTGTGTATTTGGCTTTTTTCTGTTATTTAATTTAGATTTGTCAATTTTTGCTTTAATCATTTTGAGGTTGTTATAGCTACACAAATTTAAAATTACTAGGTGTTCTGGGTAGTTTTGATTTTTATGATCATGAAGTTTTATTCACAAACCTTAATAATGCTTTCTTTAGAAATAACATTATAAACTACTTTAATATTAATATAGCTATACTTTTTTTTAGTGTGTACATGGTATATATATTTTTTATTTACTTTCAATTTTTAATAATTAATATTTTAAATATGTTTCTTAAAGGGTATGTTAAACTTTTGTGTCAATTCGGTTTCATGTCTGACAATCTTTAAAATACTTTAAGGTATATATAAATCATATCTATATCTATCTATCTATCTATCTATCTATATATATATATAATTTTTTCAATTGTTTCTACCTATTCTATGTGCTTTTTTCTTCCTTATTCATATTCTCTAGAATTAATTGTATGGTAACGAAAATGATAAAAATGATGATGACTCGATTCCCCACGTATATTAAATTGATAGTTTTAATTTCATGTGCCATTACTTTAAATGTTACTCTAGTGATTACAGGGCATCCTTGTCTTTTCCAAAATAAATACTACTTGCTCCTTTTACTTTCTTTCCTAACAGTAAAATCCTTGTAGATCCTATAACTTTGTGCTCGATTTCACTTTGAATTTAATACTCCATATTTTGCAAACTTCACATTTTCTTATATAGCAATATTTCTTTAAAATTGTAAACCTGTTTAGCTTTTTCTATTGCCACTTATTGTCTCCTGTATCTCTCGACTTTCTATCTGGGATCATATTTATTCTTCCTAGAGCACCTCCTTAATAATTATTTCAGCGTGAGTCTGCTGATTTCCAATCCTTCTGGTTTTTACAGTGTGAAATATCCCCATTTTACCTTTATTCTGAAATTATATTTATGCTGGATATGGATGAATACATTGTTACTTCTTTCCCTCACTTTCAGGATATCTCATTTTTTCTAGTTTGCACCAATTCTATCTGGACGTCAGCTGACAGTCTAACTGCTCTTTGAACACATTGTTTTTTTTGTTTTGTTTTGTTTTGCTTTGTTTTTTTCCTGGATGCTTTCAATACTTTCCTCTTTGGCTTTCATTTTTAGCAGTTTTACTAGATATGTCAAGTGTAGTTTTCTTTCATTTATACCATTGGGTTTCATAGGCCTTCTTGAATCCGAAGGCGAATCTTTCCTAGTTCTCAGTGAGTATCACTTCAGACATTGTGATGCTCTTTTCTTTCTTCCCTTTACTTCTGAACATGAGCTATGCACATCGAACCTTCTCACATGTCCTCTTTTTTTATGCACTCTCATGTCTTTCCCTTCATTTAAAATCTCCATGTTCATTTGGCAAAATTTTTGTATAATCTATTTCTTTTCTTTTTATCTATGTTAAATCTACTTTAAAACATATCTTAAATACATAATAAAAAAAGTATTAAGGAGTATGTAATAAAACGTATTAAGGAGTCTTAATACATAATACTCTAAGAATCTTAATACATAATAAGATGTATTAAGGTTTCTAGAGTTAGCAGATAAAAGTAGAAAATTCCAGGCCGGGCGCGGTGACTCAAGCCTGTAGTCCCAGCACTTTGGGAGGCCGAGGCGGGTGGATCACGAGGTCAGGAGATCGAGACCATCCTGGTCAACATGGTGAAACCCCGTCTCTACTAAAAATACAAAAAAAATTAGCTGGGCATGGTGGCGCGTGCCTGTAATCCCAGCTACTCGGGAGGCTGAGGCAGGAGAATTGCCTGAACCCAGGAGGCGGAGGTTGCGGTGAGCCGAGATTGCGCCATTGCACTCCAGCCTGGGTAACAGGATCGAAACTCCGTCTCAAAAAAAAAAAAAAAAAAAAAAAAAAAAAAAGTAGAAAATTCCAAGTTAAAATTTAATTTTAGATAATATATACATTTTGATATAAATATGTTCAAAATATTGCATAGGGAATTTTTTTTAGCTCAAGCATATCCCAAGTAATACATGGGTCATTCTAAAATAATAAGTTGGTGATTATCTGAAAATCAAATTTTACTTGGTGTTCTAAATTTTGTCTAGTAACACTACATATAGCTGTTCTTAATATTTTTTTTTTGAGACGGAGTTTCGCTCTTGTTACCCAGGCTGGAGTGCAATGGCGCGATCTCGGCTCACGGCAACCTCCGCCTCCCGGGTTCAGGCAATTCTCCTGCCTCAGCCTCCTGAGTCGCTGGGATTACAGGCACGCACCACCATGCCCAGCTAATTTTTTTGTAGTTTTAGTAGAGACGGGGTTTCACCATGTTGACCAGGATGGTCTCGATCTCTTGACCTCGTGATCCACCCGCCTCGGCCTCCCAAAGTGCTGGGATTACAGGCTTGAGCCACCGCGCCCGGCCCCTGTTCTTAATTTTTTATTGCTTTATTTTTAATTTCCAGAATTTACATTCATTTCTTTTCTATGTTCATTAGCTTTCAGCCAAGATATTCAACTTGTTGCCTATATCCTTAATAATATTTTTGTTTTATTTGGACTCCCTCATACTTTCTCCTTTCCCTTGGTTTTCACCCAAGTTAGTTCTTTCAATACCTTCTTATTCATTTTTTGTCACTTCAAAATTTTATTTTATTCTTATTGATAAAAAATCTGTCAACTTTGGTTTTTGACATATCACTCTCATAAACATATAAAAAGTAAAATTGTACTAAAACAAATTGGTTGAAATAAATATTTCTATGACAATGCAAACTATATTACTTCAGACTGTCTTGACTTGAAAACGTAATGTGTGAAAAATACATAAAAAGTAAAATTGTACTAAAACAAATTTTTTGAAATAAACATTTCCATGACAATGCAAGCTACACCATTTCAGACTGTCTTGATTTAAAAACTGTTAATGTGTGGAAAATATTCAAAAATAAATACCTATGAACTGACCACCATGTTTATGAGAGAACAATTCCTAACACTATTGAAGCTCTTGTGTCTACTTCCCGGATAATATCATCCTCCTTTTCACCACAGAGGTACTTGTTTATCTCTAATTTTGCCAAGTATGTATACTAAATAATTTGTTTAGGCTTGTTTTTGAAATATTCTATAAATTAAATTATGGAACATCTTCTGCGACTATTTTTTACTCAACTGAATCATGAGATTCCTCCACATCAATATTTATGACTGTCACTGTTGTATAATATTTGTCTATCAATCTATCTACCCATGTACCTATTTACTATATGTATGATAACTTATGATGCATACAGTAGTCACCATTTATCTATGGGGATACATTCCAAGGCCTCTCAGTGGATGATGAAACCACAGATAGTACCAAACCCTATGTATGCTATGTGTTTTTTTCCCATACATACATGCCCATAATTAAGTTTACTGTATAAATTAAATATGTTACAAAATTAACAGCAATGCCTAATAATAAAATAGAACTAGTATAACAATATGCCAGCATCACTACTCTTGTACTCTGAAGCCATTATTAAATCAAATGTTACTCAAACATGAGTACTATAATACCATGACAGTTGATCTGATGACCGACATGGTTACTAAGTTATTAATGAGTGGGGAACGTCAACAGCGTAGGTAAACTAGACTAAGAGGTGATTCATATTCTTAGTCAGAATGGAAAAGAATGGCATGATAATTTATCACACTACTTAGAAAAGTGCACAATTTAAAACTTATCAATTGTTTATTTCCGGAGTTTTTCATTTAATACTTTTGAACAATGATTGACTGTGTGTGCCTGAAACCATGAATAGTGAAGCCTTTGATAATTTAAAATATATAATATATACACACATACATATATATGTGCATGTATACAACATACATATATATGTATATGTGTATATATATTATATAAGTTATCAATTCTCCATTTGGCAAGTTGATGGACATTTGAGACCATTTCCAGTGTTTTATTCTTATACATTATTTTTATAAATATCCTCATAGTTGCCTCTGGAAACACATGTTAGACTTTCTCTAGAATATACACCTAGAAGTGGAATTGCTAAGTTTAGATGAGAGCTCTTCCTATTCTAATTACTGACAAATGCTGCTTTACCCATCTTCCCTCCCTTGAATATCTTGAGAGAGCATGAGTTCTGTTCTTGCTTAATCTATGGAACAGACTTTACATCTATGTCTAGGTTATCTCAAAAAGAAATAGAAGAGGAGAAGAGGATGATAGTGCTTCTCAGCCCACTCAGAATGTCACTTCTGGTCACAGCTTGGAGAACCCATGACTGACATATTAAGGAAAGGCTACTGGCTCAGTTGAAGATGAATGTGAAGTTAGTCTCTGCTGACTCTAGACTGGAGTCTCAAACTGCAGCTTGGTTGATGTGACAGAATTTATGATGGAGTCTACACTACCTGTGAAACATAAATTCAGAAAGAAGATTTATTTGAAAGTAGGAAGACTAAATTAGAAATAGCCTGGCTTTCATCCTCTGGCCCTTTGTTTGTTGCTAAGCTTCAAAGATTACAATCACCTTGGTCTCAGGTGTTATGGCCCCAGTGATGTCTAGTCGTTCTCTATACTCTGTTAGCCACATAATGGCCTCCATGCTGCTCTCCTCTACAGTTTCAGACATAATATCCACCTCCGCACCAGACACAGCACTGTGGGCTTTGGGGTTCTTTAATAAAGAGCAGATCCTGCTGGATCTCTATCTTTCAGGACATTGGATTAGTGTTTGTGTGGTAGATCTGGCTGTGTGGTTTACTGAGAAAAATCCAGTACTTCTGGGTCTTGTCTTTGTAAAAGCTGGGGCAACATTTTATGCAGTGCGATAAACATTGAGGTTTGTTTTTTTAGCAATGATTCAATTCAGTCTAAGTTCTTACTTTCAGAATCTGGGACCATTGCTTTTGTAGTAGGATAGGCTTGAGGTTCAACAATGAGATCTTACAATCATAGAATCTAGAACCAATGGTTATGTATTGAATATTGAAGTTTATATAGAAGGAGCAAGTTCTGCTCAGGCTCTTAAACTGAAGACCCTGAGGTAGTTATAATTGGTTTCTCCTCAAATTTGAGATAACTTAGGCTCTTTTTCAAGGGACTGAGCTTGGCATTTTTGTTAGGAGGAGCTGTGTTCTCTGCCCACTAGGCTGCTCTGGACTTCCCTTTTTCACTCTTAATAATTCCACGGTGGGCTATCAAATAACAGAAGCAGTGTGTTGGAGTTGACTTTTCCTCCCTGTCTCATGATAATGGGAATGTCTTTTCGTGGAAGCTCTTTCCCACTGTGATTACACTGGAGGATTGATATGGTTTAAGTGTGTTCCCACCCAAATCTCAGCTTGAATTGTAGCTCTCACAATTCCCACATGTTGTGGGAGGGACCCAGTGAGAGGTAATTGAATCATGGAGGCGGGTCTTACCCCATACTGTTCTCATGGTAGCAAATAAGTCTCACAAATTCTGGTAGTTTTAAAAAGGAAACCCCTTTCACTTGGCCCTCATACTCTCTTGCCGTCACCATGTTAAGACGTCCCTTTCACCTTCAACCATGATCGTGAGGCCTCCCCCAACCACATGGAACTGTGAATCCATTAAACCTCTTTTTTCTTTATAATTAACCCAGTCTTGGGTAGGTCTTTATCAGCAGTGTGAAAACAGACTAATACAGAAACTCTCTGGCTTTCATCCCATTCACTTATATAGGCTTCACTTTGTAAGGTTGATATGAGGGAGTCCCACTTCTGGTTCTCTAGCTGTTTCTGCAACATGCTTGCAGGGAGTCTCAGCTCCTGCAATGACCACATGCATCTTGTGTTCTGGGGAGAGAGTGGCAGCTTTTGCTACTAAGCTGGAACTACCCAGTGAAGACAGGGACATGCTTGCTCCACTTGCTATAGCCATGTTAAGACTTTCTGAGGACATAGCCAAAGTGTCCCCATGCCCCTACTGGCTCCTTTTGCTCCTCTGTCTGTGGAGGCTGCCTTGTTGGTGCTGGGTTTATCTGTCTAGAGTATGCAGACTTGGTTGCTGGCATGTCCAAAGTGCCTGCTGTGGTGGCAGCCATGCTGCTGCCTCCTTGTGAAACAATGTTGTGACTCAGAGAGAGAATGTGTTTACATGTATAGGAATGTTGATTTTCTTCCCCACCAGTGTAACCAGAAGAGGGGGCGCTAAAGAGAAGCCATTGGAAGACGCCTGCTATTTACCTGACCTTGACAGCCTTCTCTATGAGCCTCCATGGCCTCTGGACATTTCTTATCTTCTGCCCCAAACACAGGTATGCTCATTGTTCCCCTAGCTGGGATGGTTTATACTACTGGAAGCTTCCACCAATGGTGTTAGGAAGTAAACAACTTATTCCCTGTAAATTCAAATGCCTTTTCTTGTGTCTGAAGGGGGATAAACGTGAGGGTAAAAAGAAGCAGCCAGTGGCAAGGTTTAGAGAGGGTGCTTGTTTATGATCATGAAAGGAGAGCTGCACAAGCTTTCAAGGAAGCATTCAGATTAGCTTTAAAGTCTTTGTAGGCCTTTGACTTCTTCCCTGGGTGACATGGTCATACCTGGCATACTCTTCACAGCTTTCAGCTAGTTCAACCAAAAAGATGATGTCAGATAGTGCAAAGTTAGGGACTGGTAGATGTGATGCTACGGTCATCATCTGAACATGATTGTATGGCAGTGGTTACCAACCACTCAATCTTTTGTGTGACTGTCTAAGAGACTATCTAAGTTCCTGGACCCTGGCAACAAAAATATGAAAGCCATTCCAAACAAGTTACTCACAAAACCTGACACCCCTGCTGACACATTGCCTTTCTGCTTCTTCATCCAGTAGCTGCTCTTCTCTTTCCGGAATCTTCATCTTGGCCTAAATAAGAACATCACCTTCCTGCTCAAAAGCAGTATCACTCACCCCACTGAGGGTTGGCCCTGTTGGGTTTTTTTAATTACTATTATTATTTTAATTAAATATTGGATGCTGGAAAATTATGGAGATAATTCAAGACTCTGTATGTTGTAACAGCTCAAAGGTGATTAAACTTTGCTTCCGACAAATGGTCAGGCTAAGTCAGCCTCAGTCCTTGCAAATGTTATTCTGCCTCTTCTTTCACTTACCCTTACTTCTATGACACATTCCTTCATGATTTCACCTCAAAGTAGAGATTATTTATTAAGTTCCTTCCACCATTAGTGGGCCCTGGATACCAATGCTTTTGCCTGCCTTTCCCTGTGAGACTTCCAATGCAACTTCTCAACTTTTTACCTTTCAGGCTACTTTTCCAGGGTAAGCAAGTGCCACCAGAGGAAGACAAACCCTTGTCTCTCACCGTCCAACCTTCTTCTCTTCAATCTTTGCCTTCGAAGTCACCACCACCTTGATTTCCTTTATTGGTGGCAAGCATTTCTTTATCTAAGAAAAATTAGGTAATTTAATCATCCAGTTAATAAGTGGGAGAACTAATGTTAGAAGTAAGATGTGCCTGAGTCCACAGCCCATGTTCTTTACCATCACACTACAGTACCTAAGGAGTAAGGTGTAGGCATCGGAAAAATGTATACAGCTATAGTCAAGAGCTCTGGACAAAGCTGTAGGCTTACAGATTTCCATAAAGCACTATCTTAAAAACAACTTTTCTAAAGAGCAAACTCTACGCCTTAGCACAGTTTAAGTTGAGAAAATATCAGTGGTTATCTTTGTAGAGTGACTATTCTAGATCTGTAGTTTATCTATGGATGATGGAGAACAAACTGCTATTGCTAAGATTGCTAAGGATTCCACAGAGATGGCTTAAATTCAGCTTGAACACCAACCTTCTCTTCAGTATTAAAAAGGTGTTCAGGACAACAGTGACAAAAGTGACTGGTACAAAGCTAAGAAGCATCATGAATAATAATCACACTCAAATCCTTGTCATTTTCAAGACATTGGAGAAATGGATATGGAAAAGAGCTAACAAAATATTAAGACAAATTGAACTAGTTAATAATGTAGGTGAACCAAATGAAGAGTCAAGCAACAAAAGTCATTTCTAATGCCCTGCTGGGTTTACATAAACAAAAGAATATTATCATGTGGAAAAACTGGGTCTAGAAGTAATGTGCATTTTTATTAGATAGATGATTGAATTCACGCAAATTGAAATCCTTCTCAGACATACATGGAAATATTGATAATTGAGTATTTGCCAAAAAGAAAAGCATTAAATCAACAGTGGAAACTGATAATTGATGTCTGAATTTTTTCCTAAACAATGAAGATTAAACAAGAAAACGTTTAAAGTAGAACAAGGAAAGAAGACTTGGCATCAGTGCTTAAGTTTCTCTCAAAGCCATGCTGCTCTGAGAACCAGCCTCACAGCTCTACATGGTTTTAAATACTTATTTTAAAAAATTACAAAGCACAATGTCTTAAATTTTCAGTTAAATATAAACTGAATGAATGTAAAATTGTACCAAAACAAGATTCCTCTATAAAAAACAGAATTCTTCCTTTCTGTGCTGCTGTGGAAGAATAGTAACAGAAAAAAAAAAGCAAAAGAATTTGCAAAGTGAAACCATCAGTAAAGCATTTTTCATACATTTGTTGTGGTATTTACTAGGCATTTTAAACATTTTCTCTTGGTGTGACATATTCATTTTGCACATATGGGTTATTTTATTATTAACACATAATGAAATAGGCAACTTCATGCATAAGCATGTGAAAATTAATCTAGCCTTTCAAATAAATATATGCTTGTGCTACAAATTCTTCTCCCACTTTGTAATTCCCATGCCTGCACTTCATGTTAAGTTTTGTCCTATATTTTTACAGACTGGAATAAAAGTAAAAATTACTCTATTTCTCCCCAAGGTAGAAAAATCTATTTTATCTGTTGGGCTATTCTTAGGCAAAAGCGTATTCATTTATTTGCAATTATTTTTAGAAATCAATGATCTTGAATATAATTTTATTGAGGTACCTTCATTCTCTAAATACTCCAAATGACCTTATCAATTTGTATTAATTTAGCCTTCTAACGACTGCATCATTATATGTTTGATAGATCTGAATGCTATCAAAAGTTAGTGTTGCAGGACTTTGCCTTAATGTAGCTAAAGATGGGATCCTTGTCCATCCCATAGCCACAAAAATTGAGGCTCACAGATGGCTTGAAGGATGAGGAAATGAGGCTTTTATTGGATGAAAAGGATAAGAGTGGGAACAGGGACTCTGCAAGGCCAGAGTTACTGTTGCTGTGCTTCCTACCTTGCCCTTTGAATCCCAGGCTCCGCACAGGAAGAGGAGGGGCCAGGTTCCTCCCCGCTGCAAAATGGGGCTGACTTCCGTGTCTCCCCCTCAGTGTGTAGGCTGGTTGGAGTTTTGCCAGGTGCCCCCGTCCCGCCTGGCTGTCTCATTAGCATTTGTCAAAAAAAGATTTCTTTCACATTTTTGCCATATTATTAGAAAGGCTCACTTTTGTTTCAGCCTTCTCACTCATGTTTTGTCTGTGGAAAACCATCATTTGAGAACACCTGGGGAAAAAGGACAAGGCCGACTAAGTCAACCATTAAGGCATGAATACACTAACCGAGAAATGTTTCTCGGATTACTTACAACATTTAAAAGGAAGATTAAGAGAATGAGTCTCAGAGCTTGGAGGTTGTAATTGGCATGTAAATACTGGGACCTGGGACTTAATGTTTTAAGGATTGTTCCAAGATTCCAGGATTGAAATGATGAACTTGTACCTGTTATTCTCCTGCTTAAAATTGCTTTCAAGCATCTCAAAATTTATTAAGTTCAAGTTCTTTCACATGGCATAAAAACCCTCCAAGACATGGTTCACATCCACTGCATTCCCTACCAATCTCTATCTCAGCATTCAACAACTTGAACACTTTAGTGATACACTGTTTGTTGTTTTCTTCTTGGCCAACTCAATCCACACCTCCCTGCTCTGCTTTCTGCATTCTCTGCCTGAAGAACTCTACTCTCACTCTTCAGAAAGACTTGGCTTGTTCTATCCATGCTGGATTATGTATCCTTTTCTACATTTCCATAGCTTTCAATGAATATTTCTGTCCTGGCAATTACTATATTTTATTATACTCACTTGTTTATTCATATGAACACTTCTTCCCCACAAATTATGAGCATACTGAGAAAAGAGACTTTCCTTTCTGTTCTACAACCCTTCGAGGGGTATTTTATAATTGTAACAAAGTGGCATTCTAGGCTGGTACTGGCAAAAGTCAAAGAGAGAAGTGAAGGGGAATATCATTTTTTTTTTTTTTTTTTGAGCTGGAGTTTCGCTCTTGTTACCCAGGCTGGAGTGCAATGGCGCGATCTCGGCTCACCGCAACCTCCGCCTCCTGGGTTCAGGCAATTCTCCTGCCTCAGCCTCCTGAGTAGCTGGGATTTCAGGCATGCACCACCATGCCCAGCTAATATTTTGTATTTTTAGTACAGACGGGGTTTCACCATGTTGACCAGGATGGTCTCGATCTCTTGACCTCGTGATCCACCGCCTCGGCCTCCCAAAGTGCTGGGATTACAGGCGTGAGCCACCGGGCCCGGCCCGGGAATATCATTTTGATTAGAAAACAGGGAAGTATGTGACTCTAATTCTGTTCAACATATACACTGTACCCTATATCTTGCTTGGCGAGATACTATGCTACTCCCTAGCAAAAACAGAGACAAAGTCCTGCCCTTAGGAAACTGTAACTCTTACAAGAAAACACTAACAAATAAAGCTGCAAAGGCTGGATGGGACCAAGCTGGCAAAGAGCCAGAAGGGTTAAGCAGTAAAGTGAAAAACTGAGATTTATTTTGTTGTAACTTTGGAAAGGATGTATGGAAGTGAAAATAATATTAGAGCTAAGGTAATTTGATGAAAGCATATGTAATAGATTGTGAAAAACAAATAATTCAAGTGTTAAATTATGAGCCTATTCGATGTGGTAAGAATAGAAGAAAAGAGATAAATCTAAAACATATTTTATAGAAAGAATATTTTTTAAAGGAAATGCCAAAAGAGAAATCATTTTAAAAATTCTGTTCAGGACAAGTAATTGTAATTTCATGGGCAATGAATGGATAGTTATTAAGAGAAGAAGAGCAGAGGAGTCATAAATTCATTTTAGGACATCCAAGGTGTTGTTTGGTGTGTATGAAGAAAATTAAATGTTTCTGAAAAGAAGAAAATATAAGTAAAATGTCTGAGCGGGTATAGAGAGAAAAGTAGAGGATAATTGAAAGGTTATCTTAGGGGGTAGGGGGAACTCATATGTGAGAAAAGATGTAAAGAAATGTAAAGATGAATTTTAAAAATGAGAACTAGAGTAGATGAAAGAGAAATAACAAGTCTAGCACATTATAAATTAGTTGAACTAATGGTCCCAATGTTTCCTGGTCTCTTTATAAGTCTCTCTATGATTTTTGTGGTGTCCTTTACTCTCACTCTGTGTTTAGCCACATGACTTGCTTTGGCCAATGGGATAATAACAAATTTCAAGCAAGCAGAGGCTTGAACAAGCACTGTGTTTCCACCTTTCTTCTTGCCCCTCAGCCTAGCCTGCTCAAAGATTAGATAACCGTAGCAGAACCAACCAGCTCAGATGTTCCAGTCACCATTCAAACATGTGAGAGAGCCCAATCAGAGTCAGCAAAGAAAACTAGTTCACCTGCAGCTGACTTCAGGAGTCTGAGAGTGAGACCACAGAGCCCAGCTCAGGTCACCAGAAATGACCAATCTTCAGATCTGTGAACCAAAATCCATATTTAGGATTGCATGTTATGAGGTTTTGTGATTGTTATGCAGCATTATTCTGGCTATAAATAACTGATACAATCTTCATGGATGCCAAAGAAGATACTTTCTGTAGAAACATATATTATGGGTTGAATTGTGTGCCCCCAAAAAGTTGTTCTAATACCAATACCTGGAATGAGATCTTATTTAAAAATAGGACTTTTGTAGATGTAATCAAGTTAATACGAAGCCATTAGAATGGGCCTTGATCCATTATAATTGATGTCCTAATAGGAAGAAGAGAAGAGACACAGGAAAGAATACCTCACAAACATTATGGTATGTGTATGTTGTGATGCACCTACAAACCAATGGTTGGCAAGAGCTACCCACAACCACCAGGAGCTAGGAGAGAAGCATTGAACAGATTGTTCCCAAACTCCAGTAGGAAACAACCCTACTGACTCTTAGTCCAGACTTCTAGCCTCTGGGACAGTAACAGAATAAATTTTTGTTGTTTTTATCCAGTTCATGTCCATGTGTTATCACAGTCCTAGGAAACTACTATAACACATGTTCAATGATCAACAGCTTCAGAAAAACCAAGGCTTTATAAGACAAATCTAAAATATCGGCACAATATTTGGCTAAAGCCTAGGAATTCTTATACTATCCTAAAGAAAAATACATATATTATACCTGATATTATCAGGAAGGACTCTAATCTCTATAACTAAGGATATATATGTATCATTTCTTCTGTGAAAATTTAAATTATGGTCAGAAATGAGATATAACCAGACATTTCTACTCATATTTTTCCCTTATTTTTAGTCTCCCAAAATCCATCTATCTTAATTCCGTCTATTTTTTCAAGGTTCTCTCCTTTTGCATAGAAATCTTACCTCAAAGTTTGAACTGTAAGCTATGTTTAAGTTCCCAAGCCATTTATGTACTTGTAGCACTAAAAATTTTGTAATTGATACTTTAATTTGTCTGTGTTATCCCATCATGCTCTAAACTCTGAATTCGGGTTTATGCCTATCTTCAGCTCTTAGGGCAATGCTTCAGACTGAAGAAATGCTCAATCAATATTTATTGAGTGAACTGTTATTAACTTACTATCCAGGATGGCTTTCCTTTAGAACCCTGTAGTTCTAAACTTGAGTTTTTCTTTCCTCTTCTATTATCAATCTATTAGATTCTAAATATGGTAGGAGAAAACCTTGAATACTTTGTAGGAGTGGAAACCAAGCTTCTCTTCTGGCCTCTCTGGAGCTTTGATGAAATGAGTGAAAGCAGGCAGACTAATAGGAGAAAAAAGAAATACAAACATATTTAACTTATGCAAGTTAAATAAATTGAGGGAGTTGCAGCAGAATGATTACCCAATAATCCAACCACGTCCAGATGCTTATGTACTCTTTTTCATAGAGGAGGGTTTAAGAGTAAATAATTTTCAGGGGAAATGAATGAGCTTATAGGACAATGGACTGGAACAAAGATCCTTTGAGCTCTGGGGAGGTGGCAGAAAGATGACAGTGGAACTTCGTTATGAACAAAGATTGTCTAATTATGCAGATAAAGTTTCCCAGGTAAGCTTTCAGAGCGACCTTTAGAAGAATAGTTGAAAAATCTGTCTGGGTGTTATCTTGACTCTCAATCCATTCTCTTCTTGGGTGGTTAATCTTTCCTGGGTATCCGATGAGATTCCTAGGGACAGGATTTTAAGAGAATTACATTTCTTTTGGGAAGAAGTTTTCTTAGTCAGATAATAAAATTCCAGAGATAGACCCTTCCAGTGCTTTAGGGGGAAAAAAATGAGGAACAGAGAGACAGAGGGTTGGGGAAAGGTCAGAGAGAGACCTTGGTTTAGGTTTATTTCTGAAGCCTCTTAATTTCCTTGAATTCACGTACTCAGCATGCTGAAGTGCCATATTTTGGGGTATCACTGCCTGAGCACTAACAACTTTAATTAACTGAAACAATATTATTTCTAGTAAAGCTATTGAGGGTCACCATTTGAACTACTCATTGCCAATCTTTTTGTAAAAGATAGGCACAGGCAAAGATTGCGTAGTGATGAAAAGAAATGTTTGGGAGTAAGAGATAGCTAGTTTCAATTTTTTGGCTCAGTAATTTGTAAGCTGTGTGAACATGGCAAATTGCTTAAGCTGTCTTTGCCTCTTTTCATCATAAATTCATGAATTAATAATACATGTATCGTAGAGTTGTCATAAGAAGCAAATAATAAGATATCTTGGCCTGAAAAGAAGAAGGTTGGCCAAAATTAATATAAGTAGGATTAATTACATTAATTTTTGTTTGTTTACTGGTACCAATCTTGAGGATTGCATTCCAGGAACGTAGATTCAAGTTTCCCTGAATATATGTTTCCATTAGAGGCAGTTGCAGGTGATTTTTTTTTTTTTTTTTTTTTTTAGATGGAGATTTCCTCTTGTCACTCAGGCTGCAGTGCAGTGGCATGATTTCGGCTCACTGCAACCTCAACCTTCCAGGTTCAAGTGATTCTTCTGCCTCAGCCTTCCAAGTAGGTGGGATTACAGACACCTATCACAATGCCTAT
>NW_022436960.1:17959394-18029791 GCF_009761245.1 Sapajus apella | reverse complement strand
TAGTAGAGATAGGGTTTCACCATTTTGGCCAGGCTGGTCTCGAACTCCTGACCTCAGATGATCCACCTGCCTCAGCCTCCCAAAGTGCTGGGATTACAGGCATAAGCCACTGCACCCAACCAGATTTTTAAAAGAAAAGAAGAGGTAGTTTCTTCATTGTTCACCAATAATTTACATTAAAATAACATAAGCTATTTATTGTCTACATATTGTTATTTGTGTCACAAATTCCAGGAACATGCTCTTCACGTTCCTGGGATTTGTGACACAAATAACAGGTGAGTCAGCAAGTCAAGGACAAACTGACCTTAAACAATTGCCCCAAGTGTATGGGGAAGTACATGACAAGTCCCATACTCATGTGTCTCTGGGCCTGTTTACCTCATAGATCTGACTGCTGTGAGCTATTTTCTTTTCTTAAAACTATGAGAACAGTGCTGATTTGATAAAAAAAAAAAAAAAAAAAGAAATAACCCTGATCACTGTGATAATCAATAAAGAATCACCTTTCTACACATTTACCTTTGTAGAAGAATTTCTCTTACAAAATTGAATTTGAGAGGAAACGTTCTGAAGAATGAAAAAACAGAAGAAAATTATGCATGAATCTCATTGTGTTAATTTGCTAGGGTTCCTTTGACAAAGTAACACAGACTGGATGGCTTACACAACAGAAATTTATTTTCTCACAATTCTAGAGCCTAGACATCCGGTGAGTAAGGTGTTGGCAGGGTTGATTTATCATGGGTCCTCTCTTGTCTTGTAGATAGCTATCTTCTCCCTGTGTCTTCACATGGTCCTTCTTCTGTGTGTACCTGTGTCCTAATCTCCTCTTTATAGGTCACCAGTTCATATTGAATTAGTGCCCACCACATTAAATCATTTTACTTTAATAATCTCTTCAAACACCCTATCCCTAAATATAGCCATATTCTGGGGTTGGGGGGCATGCGTTAGTACTTTAACACGTAAACATTGGGGAGATACAATTCAGCCTGTAACACGTGGCCTTAGCCTGTTTGTGCTGCTGTAACAGAATACTTGAAATGAGGTAATTTATCAAGATGAAAAATGTGTTTTCTCACTGTCTGAATTACCAGGTGAATCTGCACAGGTCTGCAGCAACCTAATTCTTGCCTCCTCAAAAAAAATAATAATTTCACCAAGGGTCATAAGGCAGCTTAAGAGACTGAGGCAAATTTTAGAGCAGAAGTGAAAGTTTATTAAAAAGGTTTAGAGCAGGAATCTAAAGAAGTACACTTGGAAGAGGGCCAAGCAGGTGACTTGAGAGATCAGGTGCCTGGTTTGACATTTGACTTAGGATTTTACATGTTGGTGATATGGTTTGGCTGTGTCTCCATCTAAATCTCATCTTGAATTGTAGCTCCCATAATTCCCATGGGTTGTGGAAGGGACCTAAAGGGAGATAATTGAATCATGAGGGCAGTTCCCCCACATTGTTCCCATGATAGTGAATAAGTCTCATGAGATATGATGGCTTTAAAAGGGGTTTCCACTTTCACTTGGCTCTCATTCTCTCCTGTCTGCCACCATGAAAGATATGCCTTTTGGCTTCCGCCATGATTGTGAGGCCTCTTCAGCCATGTGGAACTGTGAGTTCATCAAACCTCCTTATCTTTATAAATTACCCAGCCTTGGGTATGTCTTTATCAGCAGTGTGAGAATGGATTAATACATTTGGCATACTCTAGGGTCTTGCGTCCCTTCTCCCCTGATTCTTCCCTTGGGGTGGGCTGTTTGTATGTGCAGTGGCCTACTAACACTTGGGAGGGGTTGCATGTACAGTGTGTTTCCTGGAGTTGTGCTCATGCTCACTTTGGGCATCCTTCCCTTACCAATCGAATGTTCGCAGAAGGTCATATACCAGTTAAACTCCACCATTTTGTCTCAGTGCACATGTGTGGGCCCACTCACCCAACTCCTGAGATCTTATCAGAAGGGCACTGATCACCAGTTTCAGATGTTTCTGTCTATTCAGAGACTGCCTTTCTCCAACACTGACTGTGACCAGTTATCATTTTAGAGAGACAGTTAACAATTGCTTGATCATCACCTGATGGTGGGGGTAGTATGTGCTGCTGGGAGGAGCTGTCTCCTGCCATGCTTATCTACCTACTGTAACATGTGTGGGCTGAGAAGTCCAGGATCAAGGCACCAACAGGTTCAGTGTCCAGTAAAGCATCATTGATCATTGATGGTTTTATAAAGGGTTTCCACTCTCACTTTGCTCTCATTCTCTCTTGTCTGCCACCATGTAATATGGTAATGGTACCTTTTGCCTTTAGCCATGATTGGGAACTGTTACTTCATCTTCACATTGCAAAAATTAGAAGGGAAAGAAAGCAAGATAAAGTGAAGCAACTGTTTGAAGCCTCTATTATAATTATATTAACCCAGGGTGAAGTGATTAAGTCACGAGGGTGTAGCCTCATATGTAGCCTTCATGACTTAATCACTTCCCCAAAGGCCCCACCTCTTAGAACTCTCACATTCCGTATTACATTTCAACACATGAATTTTGGATGGGACACAGCTTTTAAACCATAGCTCATCACTATTCCAGTTTGATATTGTCAGACCAAAGCCATGTTTCTTAACATTCCATATCACACTTAGTTTATCATCCTCAAGCTTTGGTTGCATATTTAAAATGAGAGGTATTTAGCTATTAGTCTGTCATCTATTTCAAAAATGAACAGGGAGTATGACCTTCATTTTTGAACAAAATTCAACTGTAATCTTCCATTTTAAAAATAGATTTTGACAAAAAGTTATATAACTGTTGTTAGAATATTATCACTATACTTTATATGTCCCAATGGAAATAGAGTCTTTCTCTTTCCTTTCATTTCTATCACACTTTATTTATACCCTTCAATAATGTGCACTGGCACAATAGCCATTACAGGCAGCATGTGTCCCAGTGGGCTGCCTGCCTGTTTAGTTCCACAGAATTTCTCTCCCTAATTCCCCTAAGACATTGCAAAGAATGCTTCTTTATGGCAGCCAAGTCTAGGTGCATGCATGGATTGTGAATGCACTAAATGTGCTGCATTTGGCCAGCACGGTGGCTCATACCTGTAATCCCAGTACTTTGGGAGGTCTAGATGGGAGGATCATGAGGTCAGGGGTTTGAGACAAGCCTGGCCAATATAGTGAAAACCCCGTCTTTGCCAAAAATACAAAAAGTAGCTGGGTGTGGTGGGGCATGCCTGTAGTCCCAACTACTAGGGAGGCTGAGACAGAAGAATTCCTTGAACCCGGGAGGTAGAGGTTGTAGTGAGCTGAGATTACACCACTGAACTCCAGCCCAGGCGACAGAGAGAAACTTTGTCTCAAAAAACAACAATAGCAAAAATCTGCTGCATTTTAACGTTTTTAAATTCACATGAACTAAAATCAATACCTAGTTGAACAAAATTCATGAACTTTATTGCTTGCTAAATATTGTTAATTAAGGTGTAGCTCTAATAAAATTGAGTACTGGTATCTGACCTCAGGATGTCAGAATGTATCACAATGGGAATTATTTAGCAATTTTCTTTGTTACAGACAGGGATTGAATTGCCAAACCCAGTCATGTGAATTCAATCAATTAGAATGCCTTGAACATCTACCGTGTTCTGGCGTTCAATTCCAAGGCATGGGTCACAAGGGAAAATGATTCAAAGAAAATCCTTTTCCATCACATAGCAAATGAAGTCAAAGCCCATGCCTATCACATGATGTGTCAATAGCATCATCTTAGTATTCGCATGACAGTAATTACCAGTACTTTGTCAATAATTATTGCATAGAAAATCATCCTTTAGGACACAACATAAGAAATTTGTGTATGCAAATTTTTTCCTTTTGAGGAAAACTATAGCTTTTACTGAAATAAATTTTTGTCTTGGAAATTTAATTAGCACACACAATACAAAAGTCCTGGCAAGTTGAAATAGTAGTTTCAAATCTTTAAAATGTTAAATAGCTGTCTGTGGTTATGAGTTGTTTTCACATGGACTATTTTGTTAGCTATTTTGTACTGCCCACTGAAGAGGCAACAATAACTTTATTGAAAAGATAACTGATGCTCTGGGTGTTTAAGAAACTTTTCTCAATTTAACACTTCCATTCTCTGGAGAATGAAATAAATGGTGCTGGGAAAACAAGATAAACATTTGGAAAAAAAATTAAACTTGCTTCCTTTTCTGCCTTTCTTAGGCAGAAATCAGTTTTCTATGAATTAAAAATGCACGTGTAAAAACAATGCTACAAATGGAAAAGAATATTGTTGGCGTTACTTATTTATTTTTTTTTGGTAATCATTGTTTAGGATTAGCCTTATCAAACAAAAATAAATGCCAAATTGTCTAAAGGAATAAAACCTGTTAAATTTTATATTTTCAGTTTTATGTGCATATAAAATTTTTCCTTTAATACATCAGAATGTAATTGAGATAATTAGTTACTTAATTTTAAACATTAGCATCTTCACTTCTAAGAATTTAATCTACAGGTAAACAGGTATATAGGATGCTCACTGAAAAATTGCTTTAAATAGAAAATTATGGGAAATTTCTATCATAATTAAACACCAAAAAATCTTTAAACAACTCCAAAGAACAAACATTTAGACAAAATTTTATCTGATACAATTGATAAACATCACCTTTATTTTCTTTTTCCAAAATATGGCATGAATAAATACTAAAAAGGAAAAGAATGTTATCTTCTGTAACATCCTCACATTATGTAAAAAAATAATAGGATTATCTCTTAGAACACAAAAGAGATCTTAAACTTAGAAATTATTTTCTTCTTTCTTTGTAGACATGAATAAAAGCAGAGCTGCTATAAGAGTGGGTCACCTTTCTGCATTAAACAACATTAAAAAAATACCTTCATAGTAGAATGAAATATATTTACTTTGATCTTCTTACAGTGAGAGAGGGCCAGAGTGGATGTAAGGTCTCGTTTATCATGTATTTATGATGAAGGCATTAATCAAGATAACACCATGTCTCCTGTAGTGGAATCTGTGAATCAGGAAACATACGGAAACAGTTTCAGAGGAGTACATATTTTCTTGAGATCCTCTGCATTCACAATCAAAACACTCCCTGTTCAGTACACCTCGTATATTTCCAACCCAACATCTCCATTTGTGTTTCCCAGAACTGCAGTTAAAATGATATATTAGCTCATGTTGGATGATGTGTAAGAGCACCCCATGAAATATTCTGGCAGTGGTGGACCTTCTAAGACAGTGTGGGGAATCATAACACCTCCCCCTGGGGAAATAGTCAACTCCATCAACTGCAGACTGCTTGTACTTTTGGCAACTGAAAAAAAAAATGGTATTTTACTTACCAAATGGCATTTATTCGAGGTTCTTATAAGGGTGGTGATAATGGGGTATCATTGTTCATATAAATTACCAGACTTAGTAATATAAATAACATCCAGAGTCAAAACACTAGGAAAACTTCTACCTCTCTATGTCAATAGTCATAGTTTATTATCAGCTCCAATCTAGAAAAGACATTCCCCACAAAATCAAAATGTTATTACAGGCCATCCAGTTCCATTATTGCATTGTCATCAGTGATTCAGTTAAGTTGTTGGTACATTATTTTCAACAGCTTAGAGAAACTTCAGCTGTTTATCTGTCTACCTTGGACCATGCCAACTATTTGGCTTCTGTTTGGGCAACGTGCTCTTGGAGGCCACCAGTCTAGGACAGTAATCTCTAAGAATCAAATTTAACACTATGTGAACATTATATCTCTGTTTTAGAATCACAATTGATGATCTGGTTAGGAAAAGCTGCCGCTTTGGGTTTTTTATTCAATAATCTTCTATGAATATCAATTTTAATTGTTTTAAAAGGCTTTACTGTGAAAGTAGTTGCTGATAATGAGAATTTAGGACTACATTTTATCAATTTATCTACTTTTTACTACATTAGTTAAGGAATTAGAAAAATGTCCAAGAATTATTAGAAGATGTTCCTCTCACTCTCACACTAATTATTGATATTTTAAAATCCATTTTAGTGTTAATTGACAAATTATAATTTTATGCATTTATGGAGTACAATGTGATGTTATGATATATGTATATGATGGAGAATGGTTAGATCAAGCTAATTCATATCTTGAATACTTGTTTTTTTTATAATGAGGACATTTGAAATTTATGCTTAGCAATTTTGAAATACGTAATATATAATTATTAACTACAGTCACTATGCTGTGCAATTAGAGCACAACCAATGTATTCATCCTATCTAACTGAAATCTGATATGCTTTGACCAACATCTCTCAACTGCCCTGTCATCCTCTAGTCTCTGGTCAATATCATCCTAGTTTCTGATTCTTTGAATTTGATTGTTTGGGATTCTACATATAAGTGACATCATGCAGTATTTGTCTTTCTGTGCCTGGCTTATTTAATTTAGTACAATGTCTCCTAGGTTTATTCACATTGTTACAAATGACAGAATTTCCTTCTTTTTAAAGGCTGAATGATATTCCATTGCATATATGAGCAACATTTTATTTATCCATTCATCTACTGATGGACAATTAGGTTGATTCTACGTCTTGGTTATTGTGAACAATGCTGCAGTGAACATGAGAGCAAATATCTCTTGAACATACTGATTTCAAATCCTTTGGATAGATACCTAGAAGTAGAATATATATATATATATATATATATATATATATATATATCACAGTTTCTTTATTCATTCATTGACTGATGGGCATTTGGGTTGGCTCCATTATTCTGCAATTGTGAATTGTGCTGCTATAAATAATGCGTGTGCAAGTATCTTTTTCATATAACAACTTCTTTTCCTCTAGGTAGATACCCAACAGTGGGAATGCTGGATCAAATTATAGTTCCACTTTTAGCTCTTTAAGGAATCTCCACACTGTTTTCCATAGCAGCTATACTAGTTTACCTTCCCAACAGCAGTGTAGAAGTGTTCCCTTATCACTGCATCCACACCAACATCTACTGGAATACCACTCAGCCATAAAAAAGAATGAATTAACAGCATTTGCAATGACCTGGATGAGACTGGAGATGATTATTCTAAGTGAAGTCACTCAGGAATGGAAAAACAAACATTGTATGTTCTCACTGATATGTGGGAGCTAAGCTATGAGGACACAAAGACATAAGAATGATAAAATGGGCTCTGGGGATTTGGGGGAAGAGTGGCAGGGGTGAGGGATAAAAGACAACAAATACGGTGCAGCGTATACTGCTCAGGTGATGGGTGCACCAAAATCTCACAAATCACCACTAAAGAACGTATACATGTAACAAAATACCAACTGTACCCTAATTACTCATGGAAAAGTAAAATAAAAATAAATAGCTCACATTAAGTTATAATATTCAATAGTAGGGTAAGTAAATTACACTTAACAATTGTTTATTGTATAATTCAAAATAGTTAGAAGAGAAGTTTTGTAATGTCGCCAATACAAAGAAAAGACAAATGCTTGAGGTGATAGATATCCCAGTTACCCTGTCTTGATAATTACACATTGTATAAATGTATCAAAATATCACAGGTACTTCCAAATTATGCACAACTATAATGTACCGATGAAAATACAAACAAAATGAAACTCTTACGAAGCTTAGATCAAATAAATTTCATATTAGTAAATTAATGGAACATCTGTTTTTAACTTGATGGAACATTTAGAAAAAAATAAAAGTTTCTGCATGGTAAAAGAAATAATTCAAGAGTGAAGAAACAGCCTATAGATTAAGAGAAAATATTCACAAACTTTATATCTGACAAGGGGTAAATATCTAAATTACATAAGAAACTCAACTCAGTTGCAAGAAAACAGATAACCCAATTTTAAAAATGATTGCTGGATTTTTATTTGTCAAACTATGATAAAGTCACCAGTGTTCAAAGAATGGGCTTTTGCCCTAACTGACCTAGGCTTGATTCTTGCTTTTACTACTAATCAGCCATGTTATTTTGGATAATATATCTACCCTCCTTGATTTAAATAGGAGCAACTCTTCTAATCACAAATTGCAGAAACCTGACTTAATTACCTTAAAAATAAAAACTAAAACATAGTGGGTGACATGACAGAAACAAAGAAAGGCAGAGTGTAAGCTGAATTTAGAAATGTCATAATTCAAGGGCTTACAGTATCTATTTCTTTCTTTTGCTCAAATTCATTCACTTTTAATACATATAGGCTTTCACAAGACAGAAGAAACATGCCATGAATCACTTCATTTGTACAAACACAGAACTTGCAATCAGAAACATGGGAAAAAATCAATCCCTACCAACTGACACCCAAGAAATTCATGGGAATGGCCCTGATCCAGCTGAAGATGAATGCCTATCCATAAAAAAAATTCCAGGAAAATGAGGGGCTATAATTAGCCCTGCCTAAGCCCTGAAATGCTCGTGTCTAGTAATGATGCATCTTCTGTCTCCTGAAGAAAGACAGAGAAAGAAGTACTGGGTTGAGACAATTCCCACTTTTCTTTTACCTCAGTTTTCTCAACTGCAAATTGGGGATAATGGTACTTATTCTATAATTTTCATGAGATGTCATGGGTATAATGTATGTAGTCATTAGAACAATTCTTAATCAACATAATAGAGTTAACAACCTGTAGCTGTCATTAAGGTATTATGTTAAAAGAGTCATATAAAATCATTACTAGAACACCAGCTCTTCTATTACATGAAATGGGACCTAAATATTTAGTTTTTACCTACATTGGATCATTTGAATTCCATCATAAAAGACACATTTCTCAGTCTTAAATCTTTTTATTGACTAAACATGTTCTTGTGCTGTCAATAAAAGCAGTGTCATTGCTGAAGTTTACTAAATTTCAATAATCATGAAATAGTTGATTTCAGTTTTTATTCCAATTATTTTATTTAGTAATGTTAAAAATCATTAACACATTGAACAAATATTTATTTAAGAATATAGTTAGCGGCCAGGCAAAGTGGCTTACATTTGTAATCTCAGCAGTTTGGGAAGTGGAGGCAGCGGGATCAACTGAGATCAGCAGTTCAAGACCAGCTTGGCCAACACGGTGAAACCCTGTCTCTACTAAAAATACAAAAATTAGCCAGTTGTGGTGGCTAGTGCTTGTAATCCTAGTTACTCAGGAGGCTGAGGCAGAAGAATCCTTTGAACCTGGGAGGAGGATGTTGCAGTGAGCCGAGGCCCTACCACTATACTCCAGCCTGGTGACAGAGTGAAGACTCTGTCTCAAAAAAAAAAAAAAAAAGAATACAGTTATCACACCAAAAAGCAAATTAATATTTTAACATTAAATATGAAACAAAAGCTGATATGTTAGTATTTTTAATGTGAATATAAAACATCAAATAGACAAATCATTTAAATAAGGACAGAAATTAATGGCTTGCTTAGTATTAATGAATATTATTCATTATAAATACTTATAATTTGGGGACAGCCAATATTTAATCACTTCTCACTACACACAAGGAAATAATTATAATTAATAGTTATAAAACTAATGTCATCTTTAGTGAGCATGCTCTGTATTTCAGAGGATTTATACATATTCTCACATCTTTTTTTCTGAATTCCTACAGAATTAGGTATTATTGTTATTTCTCCATTTTGACATTCAACAAGCTGAGGCACAGAACAATCAAGTAACTTATTAAGTTCACACCATCTTGTTAATAGTACAGCGTGTACTTGAACCTATCTTATTTGAATGTAAAGCCTATGCTACTGACTACTAAAAAATACTGAGCAAAAACGTATAGATCAAAACCACCAGGGCTTGTACATCTGTGTGTTTTTTTGCAGCACTTTTCCTGTAACCAATTCTGACTACCTCTCAATTCAAACCACTCTGGCTCCAGGGAAGGTAATTAAGAGTTATGGCTTCAAGGGACTTCCTGCTAGGTCACCAGCTGAATTTCCACGTGTTAACAAAGATAATGTGAGATGTAAATACACAACATAATTAGGCAAAAATGGGTGTTTAAATTAGGAGCAAAAGGCCCAATTTGCTGGGAATATGCACAATGAAAACCAATTACCCATGTGGAATGTGCTGACACTATTATTTCCCACCATATCAGACACATGCCATTGCTTATAAAATTGTCTGTTCTTTAGTTTTTACATTGTTTTAAGCTGCCATTGCTGTTTAAATCAAAGTAACACTGACGTAATGCTTACCACTTTAGGATGGTCCTTCCGCTTGTAAAATTCCTGTGTATTCTCTCTAATTTCCTTTGACTACTAACTTGTCTTTCTTTTCCTATTACCAGCATATTAGCCCAGTAAAGTAAAAATGTATGGCCAGCATTCTGCAAAGTGTTTTTACAAAAGTTCTATAGGACACAATTGATATCACATGAGATCTATATTTAGGAAGTTTTAAAAGGATTGGGAGATGTTTTGAAATATTTTGCAGAACTTCTCAAGGATATTGATATGCAAATAGATATCAGAAAGAAGATAGAAAATCCAGTGTTTCCTCAATTTGGTTGATCCAGAAACACTGTTCTTTGGAGCATGTCTCTAAACTAGTGGTTCATTACACACAGGGGTCACACCAATAGGAAACATTTCAATATACTATTTTTGCCTCTTGTTCATTCTTTTTCTGTCAACAGATGTAGTTGCCTGTCTGTTAGTAATATCCATCAACATGTGTACAGCTAACACTTATTACACTATGTGATGGAGTCTGCCTTAGAAGTTTTACTTGATTTAACTCAAAGAATCCTTTAAAGTGTTCTTATTAAACCAATTTTACAGAGTACAGATAAGAAAAGAAAACCTGAGAGGTTATGGGAAATGCCCAAGGTCACTTGGTTAGTTAATGGTAGAACAGAGATAGGAATTCTGGCTCTCAGATTCTAGTGTCACAGTTTGAACTTTTTTAGCGAAGGATGTAAAGAAAGTCCTTCATGTCTCAAACACGATTTGCTTCTTTATTCTAATTCTGTGCCACACAGCCGCCTTATTCTATTCCATCTACGAATTACATGGTAATTGAACAATTTATAGGCTTTTAAAACCACGTTTCTAAATTTGATACTACTGTATGATAAGCAAGTTTATGCTTTAATAAATTTAAAAAATCTAGCAGATTTCTAAGTCATCTGGATAATCAATACTCCTAAAAATATTTTTACTGATATTTTATAATGATGTTGATATAATACCCTACAAACTAAATATATGTGCAGAAATATAAGGATTTATCTACCTGTGGAAAAAACAGCAAATAAGGTTGTGTTAACAAAAATATCAAGATCATTTTCTTGATCTCATCAGCTTTAACCACACTGGAAACAAATGCAGAAACTACTGTTTAATCCAAAATTTCAATAAGACAAATGGCAATATTTCTAGCCATGTATTTTCGATGTTGATTTAAAAACCTCAGGTATTTTAAAATACGTGATTTTAAAATATCAAATATTTCAGTTTGGGATAACATTTTAATTTGAGTCAGAGAAGCTACAACCATTACTGTAATATTGCTCAATATTTACAGAAAAAAGGAGCATTTGAATAAAATTCAAAGAAATATTTTACAAATGCATTATATGTCTTGGTCTATCATGAGATTCTTTTCAGGACAGAAAATAAGTTTACTTAGTTTAAATGTGTGTCCTCCTTTTTCTAATAAACATTAGTTGAAATGAAACTAATTGTGTGGAGTAAGATTGCTATAACTACAATATCTGTCCTGGGAATGCTTTTCAAATTAAGTATAAAACATACATTTAACATTTCTACCTATAAACACTACATATAAACTCTATGAGGGCAGAAAATTTTTTCTTGTGTTTGCTTGCTTCATTAAATTAATGAATCTCCAGCTCCTAGAATGGTGCCACCATAGAGTGGCATAAATGTTTGCTGCATTTGAATATTCAAGATAGACATAGCAGATTAAAGTAAAAATAGAGAAATTGTTAAAAAGAAAAATTATTAGTAGTGACATAATTTGTACTGAAATATAAACTTTGGAGGTCTGAGAATAAAGGCATCCTTAAATGCAGCGTTTCTCATATTTAGTCCCCACACCAGCAGTACCAGTAGCATCACTTGGGGACGTATTAGAAATGCCAATTCTTGCTGCACCCCTCAACCCTCGATCTACTGAATCAGATACACTGGAGGTGAAGACAATCAATTTGTGTTTAACAACCCAACAGGTGATTCTGAGGCACAAACATTTGAGAATCATTGCCTGCCTAGACCATAAACAACCACGTCCCCAGGGATCTCAAACTTCTGGCAGCAAGTGTTTTAAACTGAATCATCCCTAGAGAATGTCACTTGTCATCAGCTAAAGCAGAGATCTATGGTTGTCGTTAGGACTCCACAGTGAAATCAATCATGTGACTCGACATTTGACCTGAAAGTCTTATCATTTAATGATTCCGTAATTATGTTTTGGATAAGGACCAAAAGTCACTAAATATTGATCCATCTACTCCTTAGAAGAACTTCATAGAAAAGATTTATCTTTCTCTGTTTCTTTGGAGAAAGATTGACAAAGAGATATTTAATGTTACAGTATGCTCATGCATTCAGGATATGTGATAAACAGTCACTAAACCCAGTGTGTGCCTACTATGTCCTATGTGTAGTGATAGGTGCTAGAGTTAGAATTTTATGAAAAAAAAACAAACATGGTATACGCCTCAAGAGAGCTTATTATCTAATGGTAAAACCAATGTCAATTGAATAATTAAGTAGACACATGTAAAATCTCAACTGCTGCTTCAAATTACAAATGCTCTATGTCATAAGAATATGTGATAGTTGGATTTTCCATTTAAAGGTCAGAAAAGACTTTCTTGAGAAAAGATTATTATTCAGAGATCTGAAGGATAAAGTTTTTTTTTTTTGTCTTAGACTCATTAACTCCCCTTTCTCTGAACTCCTAATGTATTTGAGTTCAATAATACAGCACTTTTCCTCAGCATTTTATGTATGAATTGCAAGTTACCTAGGGAAGTCTCTTAATTCCCATTCTTCTTCCATATTCTTCATCTCCCATAATGCTTGATGTATTACTATGATAGGTTAGAGTTTCAAGAGGAATGAGATGGTATGCTCATTTGGTATTATAGAGAAAAATATGTATATGAAAATAATTTCTTAAGAATGATTGTACAGCATTCCAGAATTTTAAAAAGCTGGAAACTGATACCACTTCCAGATTTGAAGGAGAAAAGACAAGTAATCATTGAAACCCTGACAAAGTGATGGAGCTATAGGATAGGTAACTAATAGGTACCCTGGTCATCATTGACTGGAAACACAGTCGATGGCAACCTGTGACACAGCGGGTTGTGAACATGGAACAATATCCCCAAATTTATTACTTCACTCTCCTCCCACTGCCCAATTACTACCAGTGTTTTCCATTAACCTTTCCCAACTGCAAGCTAGAAGACAGGAGATCCCGTTGACAACATCCATAATGATTAAATGAGTGAATGAATGAAAAAAAGCATAAATCCAGGAACACAGTACAGGATGGAGAAGGGTAGGGAGTGAGGCTGGATGGGCAAATGAATAATATTCAATATAATCAATACACATGTACTGTTAGAAAAAATGAAAGGGAGGAAGGGAGAGAGGGAGGAAGAAAGGAAGTAAAGAACGAAAAGAGGAAAGGAAGAAGGGAGATAGTGAGGAAGTGGGGGATAAAGGGAGGGAGGGAGGGAAGAAGGGAAGGGGGGATGGCTCTTGTGACTTGGACAGCCTTTAATCATAAGCTAAGGTTAGATGTCAGTCAACTTCTCTGTACCGATGAGATTTATGGTGTTAAAACTCTAAAAATTGTTATTTTTAACCTTTTTCAAATCACCAGAACTCCTCTGTTCCTGGGCTTCAAATTTTTACCATTTAGCTAAATAGACAGAATTTCTCTTTCAATGATGGTTGGGGAGCATGGTCATTTCATACTTAAGAAAAGCAAAATAGGAAAGTAGTAGTAAGATAGATTCATTCTTACCATCATGTTAAAGCACAATAAAAAATAATACTATAATTTCAAAATTCATCAAATTCCTCATAATAGTTGAACACAAAAAATTACTTTAATCATGTGACAACATTCCTTAGAAAATTTTTTTATTTGATAAAACACAGAACATTTGAAAAAAATACAGTCTCTGCAATAACCCAATCAATTAATTCAACCCTATGAACAGGTAAAATGTATTCCATAATCCTAAATTCTCATAGCACTATTTTCCAAAGTAGATATTTAATTTCAATTTTCGTTTTTAATATTACAGCCAAATGAACTACTGTCTAATAAAAAAGTTTAATGTTTAATTTAGACTTTCAGTCAACAACTGACACCTAAAATCTACTGAGAGTAACTTATGTAGCAGATAACCATAAAGAGTGTTGTGTGATGAAATCAAGAGAGTATCATCAAGTAATATGAGATATATTTTGGAATTATTTTTTCCTTTAGAGTATAGGACATTTCACAGATATCCAGTATACAAGATGAAAAAAGCAATCACACTTTAAGTAGACGTGAATTAAGAAATCAGCTTTTATATGTTATTAATTACCAGTGTTTTAATAGTAGTTTACAGTTTAAAGATGTTTCCATATTTACTATCTCATTTGTACTCACAAGCATTGTAAGATGATTCATTTATGTATTATCTTTTGTAGATGAAATTATTTCTGTCATTTTGTACATGAAAAAAATAATGATTCGAATTAGGGAATCAGTAACAGGTTGAAACCAGGTTTTCGCTATGTTTTGTTTTAGCCTGTTAATTTATCCTAATTCAGCATGCTGCTTCACCTCAAAGAAAAGAAAGATTAGATCTGCTTGTGAGGATGAGAAAACAAAGAAATATGATAAATAGAGTGGATGGATTCATCCAGATTTGAGTCTGCCTACGTTAGTGTTAAAAGCTTATCTCTTCTAGGTTTTCTAAAACATTGGCCAGTTTCCTTCTCCTGTCTGGAGCAGGAAACATTCTCCTCTGCCACTTTGCACAAGAATGGGAATGTTAACCATATGTCAGGACAAATTCCAACAGTGGTAATGACATTTTTGTTTCTGCACATCTATTTAATTGCTGCCATGTTCCCAACCAAGGTGGCAGTCCATCTAGTGAGGCTGATGAAATGACCCTCAGCTTTCTATCTGTCTGAGTCTGTTACTCATAAGAGTGTTTGAGGCACACTGCCAGGTGGCAAAGAGTGTGTGTCCAGACAAGCCCATTCACTGTCAGCAATCAAGGGCATGGAAGGCCTTGTGCTAAGATTTCCACAAAGACAGTCTCCTTGGTAAAAAAAAAATGATTCCCTTCCCCCATCCTCTGCTTCCTGTAAATGTCTAAGGAAACTGGCATCTGGAAGAAAGCTTGAGTGGCATCTCTGAGCATCTCTGACCGGTGCTCTGATCCTACCACCAGTGGGACTTCTGTCAAGTTAATTACAGCCTTTTCGGTGGCCTTTACATTTCCTAAGGCTCCAAGGAGCAGTTAGCACCATTCACTGCCTCATATGGATTCTCAGTCACAGAGGCCTCATTTCTGAACTTGTCTATCATTATTTGATATCAAGACACCACTCTCCCTTCTTTGATTACTGGAATTGGCAGAAATATGAAGTCTGCTGCAATGGATTCATGGCAAATTATTGAATATGAATTTTTAAATAAACTTTTGATTGAAATTTAACATATATGTAGAACATTACACAGCTCTTCCTATCACAAAGTTAACAGATGTCATGTAACCATCACCAGGGTCAAGAAAGAAAACATTATCTCATGCTGGAAGCATTCTTGATGTTTCCTCCCCCTGACTACATTTAGGGTAATCACTATCCTCACTTCTAAATTCATAGATAATTTTAGCTATTTTTACTTTTATATAAACAAAATAATACAATATGCCATCTTTCATATATTGCTTCCTTTGTTCAATACTGTATTTTGGAAATTCATTTATTTCTCTTGTGTAGCAGTTAGGATATTCACTCTCTCTATTAAATATTGTAGGATTATACCAACATTCCACTGTAGGAATATGCCAGAATTTATTTATCCATTCAACTGTTAGTGGTCTTCCTGAGTAGCTTTCAGTTGGAGGCTATTACAACTAATGCTACCGTGAATGTCTTATGCATGACTTTGGTTAATCATGTGTGTTCAGATTTTTGAGTATATAATTAGGAATGGAAATAGTAGAAAAGTGAACATATGTATTTTTAGCTTTAGAAGATTCTTCCGAACAATTCTCCAAAGTGTTTTTACTAAATGACGGGCCAACAACAGTTTATGAAAATTCTAGTTATCCACCTTCTGTGAAGACTTGGTTTGGTCAGTCTTTTCTCATTTAAGCCGTTCTGTGGGTTGTGTGGTGATATTAAACTGTGAGTTTAATTTGCATTCTTTTGATGATAATGATATTGAGTATTTTTTCGTATGCCTGGTGGCATGTATGTATCATCTTTTGTAAACAGTCTTTAAGATATTTAACTCATTTTTATGATGAGAGGAGGCAGTTGGCTATTGTTTTATTAACAGGTAGAAGTTCTTCGTATATTTTAAGTCAAAGTCCTTGTAGTATGCATGTATAACAGCTTTCTTCCCCCATGCCTGACTTTTAGTGTCATAACAGTATTTTTTGATAAACAGGAGTTCTTCATCTTAATGTAGTCCATGTTTGTCATTTATTCCTTTATGGATGGTACTTCTCAATGTCCTATTTAAGAAATGTTTGCTACCCAGTGTCATGAGGATATTCTCTTATGTTTTCTTCTTAAGTACAAAGTAGCAGTCAAGAGTTTTCTTCCTTTAGCATAAATTAAAGGTCAAGATTCACTTTTTCTCACATAGACTTTTAATTTTCTGATTGACTCAGTCTTATTTATTTAAAAGAAAAAAGAAATCCCTTCCCTGGAGCACTTCGGTAAAGCCTTCTTCATAAATCAGGTGATTATATACATCTGAATCTGTTTCTTGACCCTATTCTTTTCCCATTGATATGTATATCTGTCCTTGCTCCAATACTACATGTTCTTAATTTTCATGGCAATGTAGTAAGTCTCAATATCTGAAAAGTCTTTCAACTTTGTTATTCTTTAATATTATATTGGTGATTTGGGCTCTTTTCATTTCCATGTATATGTTAAAATCATCTTATTAATTTCCACACAAAAATACCTGCAATGTATATTTTATAAGACATCCTCCTTCATCACCTCATAATTATTATTATTATTATTACCAAAGTTATTATTCTGCTGTTGTTGTCCTGTATAGGTATATTTGTATATGTTCACACATTTACCTTTATCACTGCTTTTTATTTCTTCATGTCTTACTATTTTTCTACCTCAGATCATTTTTCTTTGTCTGATTAAAAAAAATTCTTTTAGTATTTACACTAGTGTGAGTACACTGATGACAAATTCTGCTACCTTTCTTACATCTAAAATTGTATTTATTTTGTTGCCACTTTAAAATTATTTTATCGCATCATCTTAGAGATTAATAATGATGATAATCCCATTCACTCATTTAGTAAGATTAGTTCTACTCTTTACTGTTTCCATTGAAATGTTAGATGTCAGATTGGTACTGATTTGAGAAAATAAATCAATCTTTGCTTCCTATGGCTATGTGACATTGGAAGTCAGCAGTATTTCTCTAATGCCTTTGGGTGTGAATATGTTCATATTTAATCTGGTTGGGTTTTAAAACAAAATTTATAAATTAATAAATTTATAATTTAATGTCTTCAGTTTTAGAAAATTATTTTTTAAAAAATATTGCTTCTGCCTCTCATTTTTTCTCTCCTACACATCTGGAACTGCAAATACAAATATATTACATATTTTTTTACCAACCCCATATTATCTATTATGTAATTTTACACAGTTATTAACTTTTATGCTGTCTATGCTTCAGGCTGTAAATATTCAACTTCCTCTGTTTGTCTAATAATGTCTGAAAATTATCATTCAATTCATATATTAAATTTTGAATGTTAATCACTATAATTCTTCTAGATTTCAACACTCAATTCTCTTTCACTGGTTTTAATTCCCTCGGGAAAACATATCCATTGTCTATTTTCCTGAAGATATTAATTAAGTTATTTTAAACTTTATATTTGATAACTCCAATAACTGGGTCATCTGTTTCTTTATTTTACTCTTGGCCTTTATCTTTTATATTCTCAGTAATTTTTCATCGAATGCCAGATATTACATATAGTAACTTGTAGAATCTCAAGATGTTGTTATGTTTTTCTATGAGGATTTATCTTATTTCTTATAGATCAGTTAGAATAAGGGCAGATAACCTTAATTTGCTCAAGGTCAGAACTGACTCTAAGCTGTTTTACAGTTTTCATAAGACTAGACCTGCCTCTGGTTCTCCACTATACCTAAGCATAAGGTTTACAACTGATAGCCTGGGTTGTTAATAGGCTGAGTCCTTAACTACATTCCATGTAGCAGTCCCAAGCATCCCTCCTGACTGGAGATATTCAGGATTTGTTACAAACATTCCAGACCTCTATATTTAAATAAAAATAGCAGTATAAATATTGGGAAACAAGGGGTCAGTAGTTAAGGTTAGTTGCATATTGTTCTATCAAGGTAGTGGTAGAAATGTGAGTCATCCTATAAGTTAAACTAACAACAACAAAAAAGACTCTGGTATATTGATATCAAATTATGGAATTTACTTACATAAGTGAAAATAAAAAAGACAGAAGTTTTCTTGATTAGTTATAAGCATGTAACAATGCAAATGCATGCACTCAAGTGATTTTTCTTCAAAATTCTGTGTCAAAATCTAAGCTTGTAGAAATTTAAAAATTGACTTTGATCACAGAAATTTGTAATTTCAACCTCTGTTTTTTACTTCAATGAAAGGCACAAGAGGTTTCTTGTTTGTTTTGGGTTTTTGTTTGTTTGTTTGTTTGTTTGCTTGCTTGTTTGTTTTGTTTTGGTCAAAACCAGCAAGTAAAAATAAAATCCAAATTTCAGCATACTTCTTAAAGTTTCGTATGTCTACTGCAACTAGAATAAAAAGATGCAGGAAAAATGCACTACTCTGTCAAAATTTAATTCACCCAATAGAATGTATTTTATAAGTATGTAATTGTTGTATCATCAAGATTATCCCTGGCTAAATATAATAAGATGACTAATTATTTGGAAGATGTATAAAATGAGAAGCAGAGATGTCAGATACCATTCTTGGAGCATGAGATTGCATGGCCAAAAGCCCTTTAATTTTCTCTTGTATATGTGAAATTTTAGACTTAGTTTGTTATCTTCTCTAAAATTAATAACTGCTTTTCACATAACAAAAAGCCTTTTAAATTATATCTAATGATCATTGGCTCTCATCACTACAATGAGGAGAAGATGAAAAATAATAGATTTCATTTACCTGAATAAGAAATTAAATGAGCTAACATGTATGACCTCTCAAAAATAATAGGAGATATGTTCTCAAAAGAACAACCTAATGATGGTTTCAGGGATCTTTAAAATGACAGACTGACTTATATCCTGAATGAAAGAACCTAATTTAGTGGATGAAAGCATTTTGGAGGGGTTGGAAAGCCAGGGAAGGGGAAGGGTATGCATTTGAATTTGAAATTTGTTCCACTATTTAAAAGCTCTGTGACCTTAGGCAAATCACTTAAGGACTCTAAGTCTCAGTTTCTTCTGTTATAAGATAGAGCTAAAAATGACTTCCTTGTAGTGTTTGTTAGATGATTTAATGAATTGGTTTGCAGGGTTTGATGTATAATCATAGATAATATTTTAAAAGCTTATATTTAATCCTCATAAACACATTATTATAAAGGTATTATTCGTTTTTTGGGAAGAAACGAGGCATGTGCCCAAGGCCACAGAGCTACTAAGTAATGGGGCCTGGGTTTAAGGCAATCTTTAAGGCAATGTTGTCCTAAAGTCTGTGTTTCATGCTGTCTCTCTGAATGAATACTTGTTTTCTTATTATAAGTATGCTAAAAATAAAGGCACATGGATTGATTGATGGCAATATACCAGTTGGTTGTTGTTACAAGGGGATCTTCTTACATTTATGAGAGGAGGTGCTTCCATGCTACTATTTTCCTTTTGTAAGAAAGATACAACGTATTTGTTTACTCTCTTTAAGCTTATCCAACCCTGTATCAATAACTACAATTATTTGAAGCTTCTTTCTGTTATTCTATTTGCTGTCATATTCCACCCCTCATTTTAGAGTATTAAAGCTAAAAATAGGATTTCAATTCCGAAAACACAGTAACACATCCCATGTTATTCCCAAGGCTTACCCTCTTTCATTTGTGTTTTAGTTTCTTGATCTGTGACCTTTTACTTTATCACGTCATTGGATAACTTAGTTGTCTAAAACAGTGGTACCTATCCTTTTTGGCTGCAGAGACCGGTTTCATGAAAGACAATTTTTCCACAGACCAGAAGGGCAATGGGAGTGTTTGGGGGTTATTTAAACATATAACATTTATTATGCACTTTATTTCTATTATTATTACATTGTAATATATAGTAAAATAATTATACAACTAACCACGATGTGAAATTAGTGGAAGCTCTGAGCTTGTTTATCTGCAACTAGATGGTCTCTGATATTGTTTAGCTGTGTGCCACCTAAAGCTTTTCTTGAATTGTAGTTCCCGTAATCCAGATGTGTCATGGGAGGGATCGGTGGGCGGTAACTGAATAATTGGGACAGCTACTTCCATGCTGTTCTTATGATAGTGAGTGAGTTCTCACAAAATCTGTTGGCTTTATAAGGGGCTTTTCCCAGTTTTGCTCTTCACTTCCTTTTGCAAATGTCATGTGAAGAAGGACATATTTGCTTCCCCTTCCATATGACTGTAAGTTTCCTGAGGCCTCCACATCCATGCTGAACTATTAGTCAATTAAACCTCTTTCCTTTATAAATTACCCAGCCTTGAGTATGTTTTAGCAACATGAGAACAGACTAATACAGCCTCATCTAGGTGTGATGAGAGACAGTGACAGACCATCAGGCCTTAGTTCTCATAAGAAGCACACAACGCAGATGCCTCACATGCACAGGCAACAATAGGGTTTGCAATCCTGTGAGATCTAATTCCATCCCTGATCTGACAAGAGGTGGAGCTCGGGGGTAATGCAAGTGATAGGCACCTGCTGTAAATACAGATGAAGCTTCTCTTGCTTGCCCACCACTCATCTCTTGCTGTAAGGCCTAGTCACTAACAGTTCCCAACAGGTCTATGGCCTGAGGGTTAGGGACACCTGGTCTAAAAGCATTTCATGCCAGGACATTTAGGAATACTTCAATATTCATCACGTACTGGGTGTAATCATGCTTCAACATCCTGTGAATGTGATACAAACTTTTTTTTAAAACAAACTTTTATTGAAGTTCATAAAATGAATACTCTTGTAACCAGCACCCAGATCAAAGAAGGGAACACTACCAGCACCTAAAGACACAAGACGCCCATGTCTTGACCCAGCCACTTCCCCTCAAAGGTAAACACTCTCCTGTCTACTTTCCTGTAACGCTACAGGTTAGTTGTGGTAATTTTGATTTTATATAAATAGAATCATAGTATGCACTTTTAAAAGAGGTTTCCTTTGCACAGTTAGGTTTATCTATGTTGCTGTGTTTAGTTGTAGTCTATTCATTCTTATCGGTGCATAGAGTTTCACTGTCACTATACTATAGTGCCTATATATTCATTATACAATTTAAAGATTTTAGGATTATTTTCTAAATAAAGACATTAAAAGCAGTAATGCTATAAATATTGCTGTACATTTATTATATGAATATATATACATATTTCTATTTATTATATACCTAGAAATAGAATTGCTGAGACATAGGAGGGCTCATTATTTTTCATTATATTTTATTTTTCAGAATAGGTTTAGATTTGTAGAAAAATTGAGCTACTATTACAGAGTGTTCATATACTCTGTGTTCAATTTCCCCCATGATTAACATTTTGTTATGTTTGTTACAATTAATAAATAATATTAATGTATTGTCATTAACAAACTTTCATGCGTATGGTCCCTGACTTACTATGGTTTGACCTGGATGTTTTTCACTTTATGATGGTGCAAAATTGATACATATCCACTACAAATCATACTTAGAGTGCCTTTTTAATCATTCTGTTTTTCATTTCGGTACAGTATTCAATAAATTACATGAGATATTCAACAATCCATCATGAAATAAGCTTTGTGTAATATGATTTTGTCTAATGGTAAGCTAATGTAAGGTGTTTGGTAGGTTATATGTATTAAATAAATTTTAGACTTACAACATTTTCAACAAAAATGGGTTTATCAGAAAATAACCCATTGAAAGTCAAGGAGCAACTTTTTTTTTCTTTTTTTTTTAGATTTTCTTAACTCTAACCTAATGTATTTTTTCTGTTCTAAGTTCTCAGCCAAATATCAGATTATATTTAGTACTCACATCTACTTACATTCTTCCTGGCTATGGCAATTTCATAGGCTTTTTTGTTGTTTTTGAGGACTGTATTAGTCCATGCTCACATTTTTGTAAAGAACTACCTGAGACTGAGTAGTTTATAAAGAAAAGAGATTTGGCTCACAGTTCTGCAGCCTATACAACAGGTATGGTTGGGAGGCCTCAGGAAACTTACAATTGTGGTAGAAGGGCGAAGGGGAAGCAAGCACCTTCTCATGGCAGCAGGAGAGAGAGAGAGTGAAAGGGGACGTGTTACACACTTTTAAAACAACCAGATCTCATGAGAACTCCCTCACTATCAAGAGAACAGCAAGGGAGGATGTCTGTCCTCATGATTCAATCACCTCCCACCACTCTCCTCCTTCGACACATAGGAATTACAATTTGACCTGAGATTTGGGTGAGGACACAGAGCCAAACCATATTAAGGACTATGAGTGTTTTGAGGAGCATTGGCAAGTATTTTGCACAATACTCCACAATGGAATTTTTCTCATGTTTTTCTCCTGATAAGACTGGGGTTATGAGTTATTTGGAGAAAGCCCTCAGAAGTAAAGTGCCATTGTTATCATATCATATTAAGAATACAGAGTATCAACATGATATGACTGTTGGTGGGCTTTATCACCTGGATGATGTAGTGTTTGTCATTTTTCTCCACTATAAATTTTCTCTTCTTCTCCTACCCCACCCTAATTTTTGTATACTTTGGAAGGAAGTCACTGTGTTTAGTCAACACTTATAGAGAACAGAATTATGCCTCCCCTCTTTGAAGACAGAGTATTTACAAAAATTATTTTGAATTCTTCTATATGGGAGATTTCTTTTCTCTCCTCCATGTATAAATTTACTTATTCATTTATATTGACATGGACACATGATTATTTATTTTATACTTTGAGTTATAATGAGCAAGTTATTTTTTAATGTGTATACTGTAAGAATTTAATATCCACCAACTCAATGTGAGATTCTCAAACAATCCTGTGATGTCCTTCTGGGAGACAGTGCTCTGTGAGTCTCTCCATGAAATTCCTCACATATGTCAGGCAGCGACAATGTATTATTCAGGATTCTTCAAAGATACAGAACCAATAGGATGGATGGATAGATAGATTGATTGATTGATAGATAAGGGATAGAGATGATTTATTAAAGGAATTGGCCCATGTGATTATGGAGGTTAAGGAGTCCCATGATAGGCTGTCTGTGAGCTGGAGACCCAGGGAATCCAGTGACATAGTTCAGTCCAACTCCAAAAGCCTCACAAGTCAAGGAAGCAACTGGTATAACTCTCAGTGTAAGACCAAAGGCACAAGACCTCAGGGGAATTGCTGATGAATATCCTGGAGTCTGAAGACTAGAGAATCTGGAGTCCTAATGTCCACGGGCAGGAGAAGAAGGGTGACCCAGCTTCAGAAGAAAGGTCATATTTGCCTTACCTCTGCTTTTTATTCTCTCCAAGGCCCCAGCTGATTGGGTAGTGCTCCCCACATTGAGGGTGGGTCTTTCACACTAAGTCCACCAACTCATAGGCCAATTTCCTTCAGAAATGCCCTGACAGACACACCCAGGAATAATACTTTACCAGCTATCAGGTATCTTTTAATCCAGTCAAGTTGGCACTTAAAATTAACCATCAAAGACACTAACTCCCCTTTTGCTTTGGACTAAATTGTCAGGGATGTTTGGATACCAAACAGCCTTAGATGATAGAAGTACTATGTACCTCCAGGGCAGAAGGCTGTTGTGTTTACTGCTCTGTATAAAATACATGGGTCTCCTAAGGCCAGAATTACTCAGATGTGATGCTAACCCACTGTGTAAGTAGTGTCTATGTAGATTCCTGTACTTTGTCCTTAGGGGATGTGGGGACAAGGTTAATTGGTGCTCATGATTGTTTTTCTCTGAGTAATAAAGTCCTTTGTCTGTTACTCTGCAGTCTAATGAATTCTGCAAGCATTCAAAAAGCCATGCTATACTAGCATCTTAGCTTGCAAGCAAGATAAAATCTCAGGTTCTTCATAGTTCTTGACAACTCCCCACAAAAAAACTCACCAAAAATTTTTGTTTTTGAATTCTCACAAACAAATATGTCTACTACTCTCCCATGTCAAAGTTTTAATTTAATTTCTGTCCAACTGCCAGCTGCCCACCTCCCTGGGCTAATGGCAACTGCTCTCAAAGTCACTTGTAAGAGTCTCACCTTTGCCCTGGCATATGATGCCACATATTGAGCCAGTGTCTATGATCAGGGGCACTGAGTTTCATTGTTCACAAAGCTCAGGCTCCTGGAACGATACCAGTGCTGGGCTATGAGAAGCAGCAAAGAAAATGTTTCCCTCTCCAATTCAATGTTTTACACAGTCCGATATATGAACCCAAACTACTTCTTTAACCCAGAATCCAAAAACACTTTCTTTCTTTCTTTCTTTTTGAGACAGAGATTTGCTCTTGTTGCCTAAGCTGGAGTGTATTGGTGTGATCTCAGCTCACTGCAACCTCTGCCTCTCATGTTCAAGGGATTCTCCTGCCTCGACCTCTGGAATAGCTGGGATAACAGGTGCCTACAACTACGCCTGGCTCATTTTTTTTTTTTTAGTACAAATGGAGTTTTATTTTTATTTTAAGTATGTTGACCGGGCTGGTCTCAAACTCCTAACCTCAGGTGATCCACCTGCCTCGGTCTCCCAAAGTGCTGGGATTATAGGCATGAGCCATAGTGCCTGGCCCAAAAACACTTTCACATGCATGTGATTCTTCTTTCTGCGTCAAGGATTAAAAATCATTTGGGCATAGCCTAACTAAAGTTACCCATAATGCTTGCAGATACCTCTAAATGTTTTCTCTAATCAAAGCAAGGGTGTGAAATTTGGTTTCTGCAGATGTAGCGTTTGTGCAACACTCAGGGTTATTTTGGTCATGAATAATAGAAACCACAACCCAGATTAGCTTATGTTATAAAAAGAATTAATTTTCCTTCTTGACATATTGAATTAAAAAGGAAAAAAACAAAAGGCCATGCAAGGCTTGATTCGGTTTACGTACGTACTTAGCCTGTTGTTCTCAATGGCAATATTTTTTCAGCCTGCAAGAGTACAGTTTTATTTCAAAGCAGACCATGTGTGGCTTCAAGATGACTACAAATAGCTACCAGGAACAGATGCTCTCTCATTTCTCATTTTCTGAATAAGAGAAAATGTTTCTCCCCCCCCAATCAAACAACAAAAACCTTAGGTTTCACTTCGTTGTCTCTGTACATCTTGAACCCATTAATCTCTAAAGATCATTTTAGATCAGCAAGGGAATGTGTATAATTCCATGTAAACCAGTGGCAGATACATAATGACACAATAGGACATACAGCTAATGAATACTGGAGATGCAAAAACATGTATTATTGTGATATAAATCACTGGGAAGGCTCAGTTCTGCTACTAACTAGCTGTTGAATTGCATGTTCATCATTCAAACTCAGCTAAATGCCCACATTTGTGAGATGGAGATAATAATCCCTGAACCTCTCTTTGTATATACACACACACACACACACACACACACACACACACACCCCACTTTCCCACCAGGGCTCTCAGTGCTGTTTCATATATCAAATGATGTAGTGAAGGTTAAAATGTGCTGGAAATAATGAAGCATTATATGCATTTTACCTCCCGTCTAGCATTACAATATACTCCCCATTTGTCAGATCTATATTTAAATGAGGCCAATTGCTCATAAGTTATCTAGTAATCATCAGGCAGCTTCAAATATTGCAATATTGGAAGGGTTTTTTTTTTCCCTCCTTTCACTGTCCTTCTGAAATCTCCTGCAATTATCAGATATTTTCTACTCAGGCAGTACAATCTATTTCTCTAATGTCCAGGAAACAATTATTTAAAGCTTACCACACACGCTAAGAGACAACATGCTTATGTATGAGATGGGTAGAAGGCAGTATCAATCAATGTTATAATGCCAGGCACACAGGAGAAAATAAATATTAGGTGGTTTGATTACTCTTTTCTTCCAAGTATCAAATGCTCTTTAAAGTTTCTTACTGAAATCACTCTTTATCTTTCCCATTAGATAAGGTATGGGTGTTAGCCAAGAAAGTAATGGCTTTGTATGTGTAGCCCAATAAATAGAGCTTAAAAGTTTATTATCAAACATATTGCACACTGCAATAAAAGTGATCTATGCTCCTGAAGCCCATTCAACACATAGAAAAATGCTGAAGGGCCAATATGGGTGTTTGTCAACCCCCTGGTAAGGCAGCTCCACACAGACGGAAACATCAGCTTGCCAGAATACATTCTTCTTTCACTCTCAAATACAAAATCAGTTCCAATTGAAAATGTTTTAGAGAACATGCTATGCAAATGGAATGGATTTAGCATTTACCAAATGAATCAAATCTGGGCTCTGTGTAGGAAGGAGCCTGGATCTTGAACCACATACTGAACCTGAAGTCTAATTCCTTTAACTTCCTAAAAGTTCTTATCTTTGCAATTACATGGCACCCTTCTTTTCTTCATCAGAAGTTGCACTTTGGTGGCTAATGAGGGCATTCTTGCTTATAGATGTGCACTGTTTGACTTTACAGTGTTTCAAAAAGACTTGCAGCTTCTCCCATTGACAGAGAAGGATCCCAGGCAGGCTGGCTCCTTGTGCTTCATATTGTCTCATGATGGGAGGTCGAGTATCCATGGTGGCTTATCTACATGTCTGCTCTGCTGCTTTTGGCTTTGTTTGTTTGTTTTAAAGGAGAAATAATACTGTGAGCCTATGTAGCAGAGAGGAGAGGAAGAAGAGAAAGAAACAGGAAGACTTGTTTTTCTTGTGGAAGTGAAGAATATTTCACTTTCTTTAAAAATAAGCAAAATTTCTAAAAACTGAGAACCTTGAGGAAACTATACTCCCCAGCTTGCTCTTCTCATTTACATTACCGTTTCACCCCATGAGGAATCTGAGTTTGCCGTCCCTGTATTCGATAAACCAGAATCCAAGTGATAGTTGTTATCCTGCCATACTCAGCCCGCAACTTGTCTTTTCTCCCATTTATTTACATTGTTCTCAGGCCTTGGCATGACTTCCTCGCCCCCTCATCCTCTTAAATTGAAAGCCCCTGCACTGACAGGTTATGTCCCATTTCCTCTTTGAAGGCTCTATCATGACTATAATCGTAAAGCAATAGCTAAAGGTGACATCTCTCATTGCTATGCTTTAAATATCCCCTCAAAAACTCATGTTGAAATTTAATCCCCAATGTGGCCGTGTTCAGAGGTGGAGCCTTTAAGAGACAATTAGATGGTGAGGTTTCAGTTCTCAGGAATGGGCTAATCCATTCATGAATTAACAGGCTAATGAATTAATAGGTTAGCATGAGAGGGAAAACAGTGGCTTTATGGAAAGAGGAGCAGCGACCTGAACTGGAGCATTAGTATGCTCAGTTCCCTCACCGTGTGCTGCCTTGCACTACCTTGGAACTTTGCAGAGAGTTTCCACCTGCAAGTGGGCTGTCACAAGATGTACCTCTCAACTTTGGACTTCCCAGCCTCCTAAACAGTAAGGCATAATTGTGTTTTCTTTATAAATTACCCAGCTTTAGGTGGGTTTTTCTTTTTTGAGACGGAGTCTTGCTCTGTTGCCCAGGCTGGAATGCAATGGCACAATCTCACTGCACTCCAGCCTGTGCGAGGCTCACTGCAATCTCTGCCTCCCAGGTTCAAGCAATTGTCCTGCTTAAGCCTCCTGAGTAGCTGCGATTACAGGCACATGACATCATGTCTGGCTATTTTTGTATTTTTAGTAGCGATGGGATTTCACCATGCTGGTTAGGCTGCTCTCGAATTCCTGACTTCAGGTGATCTGCCTGCCTCGGCCCCCAAAGTGCTGGGATTACAGGTGTAAGCCACCACGCCTGGCCCCTAGATGTTCTTTTATAAGCAACAGAAAACGAACTAAAACACTCTGATGGATGACTTCTGTGTTATTAAATTCTTGTCTTATCACAACATCAAAATTGTAAACAGACAACAAACTCCAGTTGCTCTGTGTTTCCTACCTGCTTTGTACATACCTAATATTCTTCCGTTGACTTCCTGATTGATTCTGATCCAAGCAGTAAAAAGAGAAGATGTTGTCAGCCCTCAAAAACTGCATTGGCAAGTTTAGAGCAGAGAAGTCACTCAGCATAAATCCTCTCCTCCTTTCTTTTGTTCTTTTCCCTCCATCTTTGAACACAGGCTGAAATACCAACCAGACACTAAAGCCCCCCACCCACATCTTGAACCAGTCTGGTAAGCCACCTGGACCCAGACCCATATGCCTGGTATGAATTTTCTCTTTAATACACAATACAATGAGTAGTTAAATGTGTGTAAACATATAAATCAACTAGAGAAACGCAATCCTTAGGGATATAGACTGCTCAGGGTGTTTTGAAAACATTCAGCAGGAAGATAATGCCAAAGGGATTTCAGTAGAAAACTACACTTTATTTCTATGGCTTCTTGAGTAGCTGGGTTTTAAATATTTGGGTTTGGAGGCTTTACTCTTTACTCTGTGGCCTGCTATGTTTAGTGTCTGTCTTTTTATAATATGTCAAAATGAAGTTGTCAAGTTTATCTTAAAGTAAGCACATCCGGTAATTTTCATCTTTTGCTGAAGGTTTTGTTCAGGAGAAGAGCCTGCAAATCTCATAAGATGAAGAACTTTTCAGAACTCATAGATCTCATTTAATTCTTTGATCTAAAGAACAATGCCATCTTTCTTACTATATTTGAGTATTTCAGAGAATTCCATTCCTGGTTCCAAACAGGAATCATTGACATGTGCAGAAAAAAAAAAAAAAGCAACACTACTGAGGACCTCCCAAAAAGTTTGTAGTTTGGTTCTGTGTGGTTTATTTTTTATTCATGTTTTACTCAAGCTGGTTTGCCTATTTCACAAGCATATGCACCATATGCGAGCAAAGACTGCTAAAAGCTTTTTTAAACAGAAATCCTAAGAAGGAAGAAATGAAACTAAACAGAAATAAAATGAAATTAGCAGTTCTTTGCAATGTATGCTTAGAAAGGAAGGCTGACAAACGAGGATTCTTGTTCCTGAATTCTTAGTAGATGCAGCAAGACATTTATAAGGGGTGGAGGATTGAAGAGATACATTTAAAATTATGTTTCATTTAAAAACACATCTCCCTAAATGAGACCCAAGAATAAACAGAAATACCCACTGCCTTGTTTTTCTGATAGTTGTATTTGAAATGGAATCATCTAGTAGAATAAAAAAACACACAACTGAAATCATCTGACATTTTTCTTTGTTCCTTAACATATTGAATATGTTCAGCTTATGAATATAGAATTAAAGATCCAGAAGAAGCCAGATTTATCTAACAACCCAATAAATCAGTACTTCTTTGTTTTTGTCTTATGGTCAGGGAGGCAAGTCATACAATTCACTAACTTTCATTCCAGCTTGTTAAAAGAAAGAGGAGAAATAATATTTAAGGAATCTGCAAAGATTAATAGCACTTGGTACTGAGTAGGCCCTCATTAAATGAATTTTGAAATGTATTTTAGGTGTGTAAGCTAATATTTTATAAATGCTTACTATTTGAGAAAAAAATATTTTCACAGTCATCATTGTGTGGTACAATCAATAGATTTTTTTTTCAAGTTGGAAATTAAATAAAATATTCCCAATGTCACAAAAAAAAACTGAGGGAGAGGGCAACATGTGAATTTTCCGAGGTCATTCAAGTAAGGATAGTACCACTTCCAAAAAATAAATGTTGCTACTTTCAATCTACCTCTGGTCCTATCCACCAATTTCCCTAAAGAGTTCTAAATATGAAGTAGAGGACAACAACTAGCCTTGTTTTCATTCCTAAATTCATAGACACCGTGTGTTGATCTATGAGTTTATAGATCTCTATTAAGAACTACCCAAGAATGGGTAAATTGTACAGAAAAGAGGTTTGATTGGCTCACTGTACCATTGGCTGCACAGGAAGCATGGTTGGGGAGGCCTCAGGAAACTTAGAATCATGGAGGAAGGTGTAGGGGAAGCTGGCATGTCCTATATGGCTGGAGCAGGAGGAGGAGAGAGCAAAGGGAGAGGTGGTACACACTTTCAAACAAATAGATCTCATGAGAACTCTATCATGAAACAGCACTTAGGAGATGGTGCTAAACCGTTAGAAACCCCATCCACTGATCCAGTCACCTCCCACCAGGACCCATCCTCAACACTCGAGAAATGTTGGATTCCACATGAGATTTCAACATGATGAATTTGGATGGGGACAACTTGAGATTTGGATGGGGACAAAGAGCCAAACCATATCACACCTGGACCACAGAGTACATAGCTGTACAGCTGTGTATCCATAGGATAGCAGATACCAAGCTGCATCTTTGAGAAGCTGGGATGTCAGTGGATGTCACTATGAATGCAAACTTTAAAGACAGACTTCCGGAGTTGAAAACTCATCTTCACCACTCTATTAGTCTTCTACTGCTATGTAATAAAATATCACTTACTTACTGGTGGAAAATGCCGTATGTTTATTGTCTCCCAGCTTCTGTGGTTCAGGAGTCCAGTCACAGCATAGCTGAATTCTCTGCTCATGGTTTCACAAGGCTGCAATCAAGCATAAGATAGATGCATTATCACCTGAAGCTCAGTGTCCTCTTCCAAAGTCATTTAGGTTGTAGGCAGTTTCAGTCTTTGTGGCATTGGAGTTCATAGCTTGCTTCTTCAAGTTCAGCAGGCAAACTGCTTGCTAAAGGAAAGTTTCCAGTCCCTTGTTTAAAAGCTTTCACTTGATTAGACTGGGTCCACCCAAGAAAATCTGCCTTTTAAATTAACTCAAAATAAACTTGTCAAAGACCTGAATTAAATTGGCAAAACCCATTCAATATTGCCATATGCCATTGGTTAGAAGCAAACCACAGTTTCCACCCATACTCTGGGAGAGAAAATTGTGCAATGGTTTGACTCATTAGGGGTAACATTAGAATGTGTCTGCATCATTTGCCTCTAATACATTCAATTTTGTGCAAGCTATTGAACTTCTCCAAAGCTCCCCTTTCCAAATCTGTAAAAGAGAACAGATGAACCTGCCTCCTAGGATTGCTTTGAGGATTAAATAAAAGCTTATATGTAGAGCATTTAGCACAATTACAACACATTCTTCGAACGTGTTAGCTATTATTTTCAATGAGTATATTGTGCAGAAGATAAATGAACCATTATAAAGCAAGTTTGAGCTACCTTGAATTATTTTTAAAATAAGAAACTATGTATAGTGAATTAATAGAGTATGTGTGTGTGTATGCATTTATGTATATATACACATATTTTTATGTATGTGTAGGTGTGAACAATTTACATATCCCTTGTATATATATGAGGTAGCCTCGCCAAACTTTTAAAACTTTTATTCTCAGGTTCTTCTTTAAGAATAATTATAGGGAAAAGTGTATCTTTAATTAACAAATCACTACATCTTTAATTTCTAATTGTGCAGTCTTTCAAATAAGTGTTAGAAATTCATTTATAAGAACCTGGTAAATAGAAGTGTTTCCAAATCATGTTTTATAAAACTCTTATAATAATAAACTTTTATTTTATTAGATGTATTAGGTCTTGAAAGGATAACTCAGTCTAACAAATCCACAATATTTGAGTTTAAATAATATTTTAAAGTTTATTTCAAAATTTCTAAAGTGTTGTGGGACATGGAACCCCTTTTTTCCCTTGTAAGTTCTTCTAGTTCTCCTGTTTCTCAAAAGAACCTCTAGGTTAATTCTGGGCTGGAGGTTCCCACCAGGAGAAAAAATCTCAAACACATGCCTTTGATCGTAGCTGTTTTCCCTCTTTTGCTCCTATCTATCTCTGCATCATGATTCATGTTTCTTTTTGTGTTTGAGCTCTTGTGTTCCAGATGTAATCCATAAGATATTTCACTTCATTTTCACAATGCCACTAGGAGATAAATAATCCAGACTTCATTTTATGGAGTCTCATGAAGGCTAATTCACTTAAGCGTGTCCCACCCTTACTAGAAGCCAGTTGTCGAATTCAAGTCTTCCCATCTCTATGTGATTTCCATCCCATTGCTGATGGCTTTCTAGGCTGTTTAGTGTGGTCTAATGCTAAGATATAGCAACAAAGAGCATGCACAGCTAATTAAAACATTCTCCTTTACTAGGGAAGAGGTCATGAAAAAAACATTTTGCACTCTTGAATCACAAATATATGCCTTAGTAAGGCTTTCCTGCATACTGAATTCCACTATATAACTAGTAATAGTTTAATTCATTTTAAACACATTTTCACCTGAATGAGGTTTGGCATGATTGCTCTTGCAATAAGGAGGAAAGAATAGGAAAAAATTAGTTCACTAAATAGACAAGTCTTCAATTTTCAAAATTGCAAAATTGCATTGTATAATAAAATAACCTATAATGTTTTTAATTTTTTTAACTTAGGACTCATGGGAAAAAATATGCTTATATATTTAAGAATAAAGTGTACGGTGGCTCATGCCTATAATCCCAGCACTTTAAGAGGCCAAGGCGGGAGGATCACTTGAAGTCGGGAGTTTGAGACCAGCCTGACCAACATAGAGAAACCCATCTCTACTAGAAATACAAAATTAGCAAGGAGTGGTGGCACATGCCTGCAATCACAGATACTCGAGAGGCTGAGGCAGGAGAATCACTTGAACTTGGGACGTAGAGGTTTCAGTGAGCCCAGATTGCACCATTGCAGCCCAGCCTGGGCAACAAGAGTGAAATTCCATCTCAAAAAAAAAAAAAAAGGGAGCAGTTTTTCCAAGATGTCTCCTCTGAGGAGAAAACAAAAAACAAACAAAAGTAGCATGCTGATGGATTTTTTAAAATTAAATAATTTCTTTTTAAAATAAAAATTTTTATTTAAAGTTTCGGGTACAAGTGCAGGTATGTTATATAGGGAAATTAATGTCACAGTGTTTATACAGATTATTTTGTCACCTAGGACATAGTATATAACATGTTTTTTTTCTGATCCTCTCCCTCTTTCCAACATTCACCTTAAAGTAAGCCCTAGTGCCTATTGTTCCCCTCTTTGTGGCCATAAGTTCTCATTATTTAGCTCCCACTTATAAGTGAGAACATTTGATTTTCACTTCCTACATTAGTTTCCTAAACATGATGGCCTTCAGCTCCCTCTATGTTCCCACATAGGACATGATCTCTTTTTATATGGCTGCATAGCATTCCATGGTGTATATACACTACATTTTAAAAATCCAATTTGTCATTGATGGACATTTATGTTTATTCCATGTCTTTGCTATTTTTAATGGTGCTACAATAAACATATGTGTGTATGTGTCTTTTTTCAGAATGATTTATACTCTACTGGAGGCTGTGAGAGCTTATCTATTGCATCAGTGTGACCTGGATGTGAGTCAGGGAGTCAAAAAAGGTCATTTTGGAAATTTACGTTTTTACTGCCCCACTGGATTTTGGACTTGCAGCCCCTTTGTTTTGGCCAATTTCTTATTTGGAATGGCTGTATTTACCCAATGACTTTAATTCCATTTTTTCCAGAAAGTAACTAACTTGATTTTGATTTTACAGGCTCCTTGGTTGAAGGGACTTGCTTTGTCTCAGATGAGATGTTGGACTGTGGACTTTTGATTTAATGCAGAAATGAGTTAAGACATTGAGAGACTATTGGAATGACATGATTCACTTGAAATATGAGGATATGAGATTTGGTAGGGCCAGGGGTAGAATGTTACAGTTTGTGTTCTCACCCAAATCTCATCTAGAATTCCCACAAGTTATGGAAGGGACCTGGTGGGAGGTAATTGAAACATGGGGACAAGTCTTTCCCATGATGTTCTCATGATAGTGCATAAGTCTCACAAGATCTGATGGTTTTCAGAATGGAGGTTTCCCTGCACAAGCTCTCTTCTCTTGTCTGCCTCCATGTGAGATGTGCCTTTCACTTTCCACCATGATTGTGAGGCCTTCCTAGCCATGTGCCACTGTAAGTTCATTGAATTTCTTTCTTTTGTAAATTGCCCAGTCTCAGGTATATCTTTATCAGCAGAATGAAAACAGACTAATACACATTCCTTTGGGTACGTAGCCAGTAATGAGATTGCAGGGTTGAATGGTAGTTCTCTTTTATCTCTTTGAGGAATAGCTATACTGCTTTCCACAATGGTTGAACTAATTTTCACTCCTACCAACAGTTTATGTGTTCTCTTTACCACCTCACCAGCATCTGTTATACTCTGACTTAAAATTAAATAATTTCTTAGTGTTTTGTTGTTATGTTACATTTGCTCTTGGTGAAAATATACTACACTTTTGCAAATGGAACTTATGTGATAGTCAAAACTTCTGGAAGTTCCACCATGTTGCAATGTTTAGGTGTTTTAAGCCCTTATTGTAGGAAATAAGGCATGGGGTATAAATAAAAGAAAAATTTAAAAAGAAAGATAAGGAAAAAAACATTACCACAAATACTGTAAGTTCTTATGTATCTTATTATACCAAAGATAGCTTAATGCATTTGTACTTCACAACTTTTTTTACTATCCAAGAGTTGACCAAGATATATTTTATGCTTCATTTCCACTTCTTCACTTTTTCCCTGTGGGCATACTTTAAATCCCCTTTCACAGCAGTGTGAAAATTGTGGGGGATGGAAGACCTCAGAATTGTTTATTCCAGGTCCTAGATTAACCCCTGAAATCAGTTCCTATCCATGTCAGGAACAGTTATGTTATTTCTTGTGATATCTCGCAAACATTTAATTGTTTCCAAGTTTATTGTACATATTTTATTCTTTTCGTAGGTTTATTTGATTTATATAGTTAACTCAATATGCAGGATATTTTAAGATAAAGAAATGCAAAACTTTTATTATATATCTATTTGGTTACAATGAAGACTAACCTAGGCCTTGTCCTCTAAATCAGTGCTGTTCAATAGAAATTTCTGCAATGAAATGTTCTACAATTTCTTCAGTGTCCAACAGAGTAGCCACAGGGGGCTGTGGAGCACAGAATATGTGGCTAGAGTATCTCAGAAATTACATTTTACATTAATTTATTTTTAGTTAACTTAAATTTGAAGAGCCACATATGGCTAGTGGCCATCATGTTGGAAAGCACAAACATGTAACATGCTTGCATTATCACTCTTAACAATTAAAATAAAGTTTGGTTCTGTGTCATAGTTGATTAAACAAGGCAGGAGTTTACTTTCTTTCAAGATCAAAATTTTTTGTGGAAATCTGTCTGAAATTGTAGGAAAATGAAGTGGTATTTCAGGAATGTTAGAGATCCTTACTCCATCTAATATTTGGTTCTACCCATATGTGATCCCTACTCTTAGGACTATATTATAACTCAAGATGTATGGAGTTCCTTGTACCAGCTAGAAATTAGGTAGAGATTTTAAAAATAAGAAAATAAAGCAAATTTTTATTTTCATCAGTCTTTTATATCTCGTTTCCTGGTTCCCAGAACCTGGTCCTGACACCTGTTCACATTATGTTGTCTACAGTTAGTTTCAAGATTCCATGTGACTACAAAAGACAATTGGAAAAGTGTAGTCATTTGTTCAGAAAAAAAATAAAAAATAGGGATTTTATTGCTATGGAAGGAAGGGGAAATGGAGGTTGAAATGATCATCGGCCTGTTCTTCATCACTTAATAAGAAGAAACATAAACTTAAAAGAGGCAGAGAAAGAGTACATCAGGGGAAAGACTGGCTGCTGAAAGAGAAAGAAAACATTCTAAAGATGAAATAATATCACTCAGTGAAACTACCTAAGATGGCTTCCATTTTATATTCGTAGGTTTCACAAACACAAATTTGGAAACAAGTAGATGTAATTACCAGCATTTCAGAGTATGCGTATCTTTTGATGTTACTTTTGAAAACTTCATGAAGATCCCAGTTTCCGCCAGACTATGGGCTGTCATTCAATATAGTGCTGCGTGCGCACACACACACACACACACACACACACACACACACTTATAAATATGAATGGCTTTTTCACTTTTAAGTTCCATCAACAGCTACTATCTTACTGCCTAGAGGACAATTATCTTCTTTTAGATAAATCAGAAAGCAACTTAGTGCAGAGAAACAGTGGTAACCCTGATGAAACAAGGTGTTATATAAAGCTTTCTTTAAAACTGTATCATTTGCCTTGGGATTTCCTGACTGCTTTCAGAATCCTCTAAGCCAGTGCTACTCCAAATGTGGTCCAATGACTAGAGCCTTCCTCTGAAATATAGAGAGATAAGTACAGAAATTTTGAGTAGGCATTTAGGAGCCTTGATAGATGCTTGACAGAGAACAAATATGCCTGTTGAACTGATAATAAAAATTAGAGTCTTATGTTTTAAATGTCTTGTTAATTTTCTAGTAACTTTTATTATGTTTTATAAAAGTAGTGGTATAGATATATTGAATTTTTTTAAAAAAAGAAAACAATTTTTTTTTCTATCACCTCAGGTAGTCAGAAGCACAGATCTAAGCCCTTCTTTTCACCTTTCATTTTTGCTATGCAATGCAAATGCTATGAAACTTTTTCCAGCAAAGTTTCAACTGTGACCACAACCACAATCAAAGGGCAGTTGTTGTTTTACAAATGTTAAAAAGCACAATCTCTGTAAAGCACTCTTGAGTTGCACACAGAAAGGAGAGTACCCTTGTCCTATCTCTGTTCCTGGGGAATGTGCTCAGTGGCGGGCCAACCTTGTTTAACTTGGGACTTACTCTGAAAATTACAAGAGGAATGGAAAAATCCAGATTAGCAGGATTATGATTGTTGCACAGGTTTTGTGTGGTGGTTTTACACATTAAAATAGCACCGCAGAAAGAAAATTCCCAGAGCTGGCTGCTTACTAAAGGAAGACACTACCAATATGTGCCCTAGTTTCAGGACCATATCACCGCCTTCAATCCATCCTCTGTTGACTCATTCCCCCACTGATTAAACATATATAAGTTACAGAGACCCAGAATTCCCACGAAGTGGGATAGAGGCCAAATTTCTCATTATCACTCACAGCTTAGACTTCTTTGCTTGAACCCTAAAATAAAGTTAAAGACAGTAGAAAATGGTAAGCCTAACAACATTCCAAAGGCATAAAAGAAAAAACACAATTTAAAACTTATCATTTCCATTAAAGTAAAAAAAAAAAAGTAAATCAACGTGCAAGGGTAATCAATTTATCTTTCACAAACTCCATAAAATTTCTTTCTTCTATCATCTTTTTCTAAATATATATTTATATTCATTTATATATAAATATTAATGAAATATATATAGAAATATATTTATTTATATGTGAATTATTTGTATCTATTTCATATATATACACACACAAAATATAAGAAAAGTAAATCTTTTCATATAGATTTATGACTTTGTTACTTTTTTGAATATAGAAAAGAAACAAACAAAAAAAAGCATTAACGTCTTAGTTTTATAAGAAGTTATTCTAGAATTTGGCTCCAATATAGTTTCCAACCTCTCATGTTCCATATCCCTTGTTCCATCGTATCCTAGTTACTTAATACCACACAAACTTGTCATAAATGTTTTGCTTCTGTCTTCAATTCCTTATGCTGATTGAATTCTTGAGGACAAAAACGAAGTCTTCTTTATCCTGGTCTACCCAGAACATTGAATAGGATGTCACTCATAGAAGGAATTCAGTAAATATTTTTCAGTTAAAGATTTTCCTTATTCTCTCTTCCTCATCCAGTTGGTTAGACAATTGCTTCTGGGATAACTAAATTTTCAGAGAACCTCTTCCAGCATATCTTTTTTCTTCATATTATTAAAGCAATTAAGGGCACATACACATGCACATTCCCACTTATTAGATGTAAAGGAAAAAAATTAAAATATCACAAATTTTCTCTCTCTCTTTTGATACCACAGAATAATATCCTTCAAATCTAGGCATAGTTTTCTAAGAAAAGGTTGGTGCAGGCAAAAAATGTGATGTTAATGAACTTATTAATATTAAGAACATGATGGGTAAATATCCCTTTTTAGTTGCTTTGTTTACTCTTAGGGGGATCTTACAAGGGGTTAAAATGTTGTTTGAAGTATTCTTGGGACTCCAAGTTGTTTATATTATCAGCGTTAATTTCTTCCTTTTATGGTACATTCACTCCTATCTCTACATCTTGTCCATTGGAGTTAGGTAGCTTTACACGGGTGCATCTCCCCAAAAGGAATTAAATCAGACAAAGGAAACTTATCTCTCCTGTGGCTTATTTCATTCTAAGACATAGTAAGAGAACAAGATGTGCTGCTAATTTTAGCCGAAATATTTTAGCTTAAATCGGGAGACACATTTATTAAGTCACATTATTATAGATGAGTCATTTTCATCAGTTAAAAATTATTTTTTGACTCATAACATAGCCTGAGTCAAAACATGTTAACTATTTGAATACTGACTACTAGTTTTATCTTAGATTTTATCAATCAATATCTTTAAAGGTGAGTGAGGAGATAATAGGAAAAAAAAATCCTGACAGTCATGACCATTTTTTAACCCAGCCCATAAAGTAGAATATGCAATCAAATGTTCAATTTATACATTCAAAGCAACCAGGTTATTTGATATCCAATTCAATTTTTGATTCCTATATATAATTTTGAAGATATTTTGTTATTTGCATCACTTCAAGGGCTTTGCTTGCTTTCTCGCTTTTAGTGTGTCTCTGTGCTGAGAATGCCATCTGGTTTTCAGTCCTGGGGTAGGTCTGGAAGGCATGGTGGTCTCCTAAACCACTTAGCCATTATGAAAAACAAGGCTCAGAAGAGCCCTGTTTACTGAATGCCTGATGCAAAATAGACACAAAATAAGCATTCCATAAGTGGTGTTGACAGAATAATTTAAGCCATTTATCTAAGGCCCTCATATTCACTTCTGACTGAATGCCATCTGTTCCTTAGTTATAGCACTCACTAATGAAGGGAGTGACTGGATACCCCACAATCCAGAAAGTACAAAAATGTTGTTACTTTACTAACAAATTAAGAACATTACAGGGCAAAATCACGGGCAAGAGTATCAGACTGCTTAATGCCAACATGTTATTCTACCACACATTAATTGGCAGATCATCACCTGATTTCACTTTCTTTGCCTTGATTTAATCTTTAAAAAACATGGGGAAATTAATAGTATGTCCGTAGGAAGGTTGTAATGATTAAGCAAAATGTTTGGAACATGTTTAGAATCATGTATAAAGTAAGCTCTCACAAAATTGTTTACATTATCTGAATTAGTCTGTTCTCATGCTGTTAATAAAGACATATCCAAGACTGAGTAATTTATAAAGGAAAGATGTTTAATTGACTCACAGTCCAGCATGGCTGGGGAGGCCTCGGGAAACTTACAATGATGGCAGAAGGGGAAGCAAAATGTCCTTCTTCACATGGCAGCAGCAATGAGAAGTACTAAGCAAAAAGGAGGAAGTCCCTTATAAAACCATCAGATTTTGTTAGAACTCACTCACTATCATAAGAACAGCAGCATGGGAGTAACTGGCCCCATGATTTGATTATCTCCCATGGGATCCTTCCCACCCCACGATACATGGGGATCATGGAAGTTACAAGTCAAGATGAGATTTGAGTGGGAATAGAGCCAAACCATATTATTCCTGCCCTGGACCCTCCCAAATCTCATGCCCTCATATTTCAAAACACACTCATGCCTTTTCAATAGTGCCCCAAAGTCTTAGCTCACTCCAGCATTAGCCCAAAAGTCCAAGTCCAAAGTCTCATCTCAGACAAGGTGTGCTCCTTTCACCTATGAGCCTGTAAAATCAAAAGGAAGTTAGTTACTTCCTAGATACAATGGAGGTACAGGTATTGTGTAAATACATCTGTTCCAAATGGGAGAAATTTGCCAAAATAAAGGAGCTACAGACCCCATGCAAGTCAGAAATCCAACAAGGCTGTTAAACCTTAAAGTTCTAAAACGATCTCCTTTGACTCTATGCCTCACACCCAGATCACACTGATGCAAGGGGTGGGTTCCTACAGCCCATGTGTCTTTGCAGGGTACAGCCTTTCACAGGCTGGTGTTGAGTGCCTCTGGCTTTTTCAGGTAAACGGGTGTAAACTGTAGGTGGATCTACCATTCTGGGGTCTGAAGGACCATGATCCTCTTCTCGCGGCTCCACTGAACAGTGCCCCAGTGGGCAGGTTTTCATACAACCATGTCTAGGAATTTTTGCCTTAGCATTTTGTCACTGTCCTGAACTGAGGGATATTATTATTAAAAATCCTATTAAATTCTCTACTTTATCCACTTCAGAGGTGTTGTTTATCAGAGCACACTTGGTACGTCAGGAGCTGTGGTTAAAATCTTTACATATATTAGTGCAAGTAGTCCTCACTACAGGTCCATGAGGCACACAGCAACATCACTGTCCCTCTTATACATATAAAGGAACTGAGGTTTAGAGGTATTAAATACCTTGCCCAGGGTCTCACAATAAGTGATATGGCTAAGATGTAAATTCATCTAGGGTGTACTGGGTTGAATAATGCCTTTCCCTTCAAAATTAATGTCCACTAGGAACCTCAGAATGTGATATATTATTTGGAAAGAGAGTATTTGAAGATATAGTTAATATGATCTCATGCTGGGTTGTTCCTAATCCAATAACTGGTATCCATATAAAAGAAAACAGAGACACGGGGACAGATACAGAGGGAAGACAGCTGTGTGAAGACAGAAGCAGAAACTGGAGTGCTGCAGCTGCAAGTCAAGAAACACAGAGGATTGACAGCAACACCAGAAACTACGACACGGCAAGGAAGGATTCTGCCCTAGAGCCTCAGGGTGGCCCTGCTAACACTTTGATTTCAGATTTCTGGCCTTTAAAATTGTGAGAGAATAAATTTCTGTTATTTTAAGCCAAGTGGTTTGTGGGAATTTGTTACAGCAGTCCCAGGAAATTAAACATGTGTGTACAGAAAACAAATATGCATTTCCTATGTTATAAAAATACCCAGGATACATTTAATTGCTTATATTTTAAACATGTTTTGTCAAATATGCTATGTTGACTTGGGAGCTGGAATCATTCTCTTTGCCCAGTCCAAAAGCTAGTAGTAGTTATTTATTTATTTAATAAATACATACTGAGTATCTATTACCAACACAAATCTATATATAATACTGATGATGCAAAGAAGACTAAAACATTATCTGCTAACATGGAAGGGGAAAATTCTGAATATTGCAGTCTATAAAGAAATGCAATCCATTTAGTACTATAAGCAATTTATTTTGTACTCTTCTGTGATCGCTTCTCGGCCTTTTGGCTAAGATCAAGTGTACTCTTCTGTGGACACCCTAACACCAAGATTTTAACAATGACACATTAAAAAAAATATATGACTTATCAGACTGAATCGCCTTGAATTAGTGAGGCTTCACGCACAAATAGGCCAGGGACTTGATTGCTTTTCTATTTTTGAAATCCTATGCACACCCTTCCAAAAGTATTAGTTTGTTCTTTTTTCTTTTCTTACACTCACTGATGCATCGTTTCAGCGTTCCCTTTAAGGAACTGAAGTCCTATTTTGTCCACTGTTCTTGCTATGGCAAACAAAATGAGAATAAATCCTACAGTAGTTAGTGCTCCATTTTTTAAGGGACTCATTAAAAATGAACACTAGAGGAGAGGCAATTACTGTTAACAAACATGGGCATAAAAAACACAAATAAAGGACCATTAACACACAAAAAATAATTACTCAATCTTTCATCCAGATGCTTTTGTCAGTTACATGTGCTGACATTGACTAACAATTTCATGAGAGGCTGCTGCTGGCTGCAGTTCATCCGTTCAATATTTCCTCTCTTATGTCTCATAGGAAGAGAAAAATGATCAGTAATGTTACTGAATTCTACTAAAATCTACTTAATATATGACACTGACTCCTCTCTTTTTCTTTCTTTTTGTTTTTCAGATTTTAGGCTTCTTATGAATGCAAAGTGGTGATGTAAAAATTATCATTATGAGAGCTGTTTTATTAATGGATATAAGAAAAGGTAAAATAAATTTTCTTCCTTTTTAAGGATGTGGTGTTTGATAGAAGAAGGATTTGAATGTGGGAAAAAGCTAAGAAAATAACATGCAAGGTATGTTTCATCACCCCAGAGTGAACTATTGCAATTGCTTGACCTGACATATCTTGTAATTAATCCTCAAAAGCTACATGTGAGTTTGAGTTTGTGTGTATGTCTTTGAAAAAATAAAAATAAAAAAACAATATACTCAAGTTAATAGAACTCTAACTATCCAGATTATCTGAGGGATAAAAAACATTATGAAGTAAATTTTTTGGTTCATTTAATCAGCAAAATTGAACTCATAAAGACCTCACAGAATACAGTGTTATCACGAATTACACTGACACACTAAGTATTCCACCTGTCAATCCCTGCATTAAAGTCACCTTCATCATGGTCACATCACAAAGCAGAGCATCCTGTAAGAATAAACTCCTGTGCAAGTCTCCAAGTGATGTTATATCAAGACTTCCTGCCGGGCTCGGTGGCTTAAGCCTGTAATCCCAGCACTTTGGGAGGCCAAGGCGGGTGGATCACGAGGTCAAGAGATCGAGACCATCCTGGTCAACATGGTGAAACCCCGTCTCCACTAAAAATACAAAAAATTAGCTGGGCATGGTGGCGCGTGCCTGTAATCCCAGCTACTCAGGAGGCTGAGGCAGGAGAATTGCCTGAATCCGGGAGGCGGAGGTTGCGGTGAGCCGAGATCGTGCCATTGCACTCCAGCCTGGGTAACATGAGTGAAACTCCGTCTCAAAAAAAAAAAAAAGACTTCCTGAGGTTTGGCTACAAAAATACCATCAGCAAAGACTTTCATTATTTATTGATGAAAAAATGCAAACACTTGTGATAAAAATAATAAATATAACACACATACCATGGACAAGTTGCTCATTGTACGTACAGTTGTACTTATCTTTTTTCTAGCATGTATGACTCTCACTGATCATGAAATTCAAGTGGAGAAATTAGCCTTTTTCTCAGCATCAGTATCGTACATGTCTCCATAGAGAATGGAAATTCACTAGGAGTCAAATGCTCTGAATTGTACCACTAACTCATGATGTGGTCTTGAGCAAAGTGCATTACCTTCCAGTGACTGAATTTTCTCCCTCAAATAAGAAAATTGAATAAAGGAATCTTCAGTACTTTTTACAAGTCTCATATTCTGTGGTACTAACTTACAGCTATGTGTGCCTCCAACCCAACCTCTGCCCATCATTCTGGCTCCTGCTAATGAGTAACTTACCAGGAGAGTGCTGAGGCCTCATGATCTCTGCTTCAGGGCTGCAACTGCTTAGAGTAGCAGCTGAATGAGTAAACCTATACATTAAATCAAAACCTAAATGTTTATAGAAAATGAAAATGCAGATCACTTTATATGCCAGTCTGACTTAAACCTACAATAAAGGGCAATTGAAGCTTTTTAAAAGAAAAATATACTTTGCACATGCTGCTATGAAAGAAGTCTATGTACAGTCAAATAAACATCAGCACTGCTCCAACTAAGCACTTCGGCCATCTTATCATTGCATGATTTTGTCAGTTGTTCTACAGGGCAGTATGGGAAAAAGCAGAAATTGAGTTTGAATCCTGGCTGAACAATTTACTGCCTCTGTGACCTTGAGGAAGATACGTATTCTCATATATTTTCATCTCTATATCAGGAATTATTACAGCACATATAGTTAAAGATGACTTTGAAATAGCAAACTCTCAATAAGTGACAGCTATTATTGTTACTCTAAGTCTCTGATATGACTAGAAAAATGTTGCATGAAGTCCATTTACTCAATTATGGCCCATGGCATAGTTTTATTCTGCAGGGCCACAACAGAGTTATCCAAAAGTATCTGGCATTATTTTCAGCATTATTACGTGATTGTCTGGTACATCAGAAATTATTTTTTTGGCCTTTGAGTTCAGAATATTGGACTGTAAAAATTATCCAGTAATTTCCCAGTGCAACTTATTTTTTATTGTTTTCAACATTTCATTTTATTTAACTTCTAAGTGGTGAAAGAACTTTTAGAGTATGATACATGCAAAGATTGTCTCTCAAACTGAGGATAGTGGAAATTATTATTAAGTTATTTGAGAGAAAAATTAATATAACAATTTAATCAAGTAGCTGTCCAACAATAGAAAGAAAAGAGTGTAAGAGGGAGAAGAGATATTACATGGCAAGTTATATTCAATATTTTAACAGGTTGGAGTTTTCATGAATGCTTCTTTTGTGTTGACTTTGATGGTCTATAAAAATGGGGAAGTATCTTCAATGTCCAGAAGAAAAAGAAAGTGAGAGAGAGACAGAGAAAAAGATAGCTAACATTGGGTCAAATCCATACTACTATGGAGTTTATTAATAATTTGTGGTTGAAGCTTGTGACTATTACATAAACTCAGAGGGAAGTTACTGAGGGAATATGACGCCTTTGTTCAGCACAATCTTGGTGGAATGGACAATTTGTTGAGTCTAATTCTTCTGCTAGAAATAAGAAATCATTAGGCTGTCATTTCTAACTAGAATTTTCAGTTATGCAGACATATCACTTGTAATAATTAATTTAAAATTGTGTGTAAAATTATTTTTACTACTACCCCTAGCACATTGACAGGAGAGAAATTAATCTTTGCCTCAATTATTAGACAATAAATACGTTAACAAGTAACATCGTAAGTTTTAAAGCTTTATAAGATTTTCTTCCTTAAGAAGAATTTCAAAGTGATGCTCTGAGGAGGCTCTATTGTTCTGAGGAGAGGAAGAGTTACCAGGTCTCAGTTCTGAGAGATACTCGATATATCCTCAAGTAAGTCTCTCTCAACATAAACAAAAATCTTATTTCATTGTCCTAGCAACCAGAGACTTTCTCAATCAGTACTGGAGTCAATGTCTTAATATTCTCTGAAACGAGGATATTCGGTGACTGGCTTACATGGCTCTGCCCACTTTATAACCACGAAATAAAAGCTAACAATAAACTGACCAGTTCTGGCCAACAGACACAAGGAGAAAGACACGTGTATACCTATGTAACAAAACTGCATGATCTGCACATGTACCCCAGAACTTAAAGTATAATGAATAAATACTTTTTAAAAAAAGTCCGCTGGGCTCTGTGGCTCATGCCTGAAATCCCAGCACTTTGGGAGGCCCAGACGGGCAGATCACGAGGTCAAGAGATCGAGACCATCCTGGCCAACACGGTGAAACCCTGCCTCTACTAAATACACACAAAAAAATAGCCAGGTGTAGTGGCGCGCACCTGTAGTCCCAGCTACTCGGGAGGCTGAGGCAGGAAAATCGCTTGAACCCAGGTGGTGGAGGTTGCAGTGAGCCAAGATCGTGCCACTGAACTCGAGCTGGGCGACAGAGCAAGACTCTGTCACAAAAAAAAAAAAAAAAAAAAAAAAAAAACAACTTGCACGGGAGAATTTGAAGGACCAGCTTTCAGAGTGTCAAACGTCACTTTCAACCACATTCTTCTGCTCGCACTTTCTAAGATCACACCTATTTGCTAGGGAGACTGGAATAGGTAGCATGGCTATTTGTTAGGAGAGGAGAAAACAGACTCAGTGAGCTTCCAGTCCATCTTTGTCAGCATGATGTTCTGTCATTTCTTTTATTAAAAATAATCACCGGGTATCTAGTACAGGCTGCAGATGCCAAAGTTCCAATACTGAGAAAAACCAGCCAGTTCTTTCCTCGCCAGAGAGCTCAAAAGGAAAAAAATATAAAAATCCTTCACAAATGCTCTCAGATGTTTGGATTTGAGAAACAAGTAAAACTTAAAATTTGACAAGTTCAAAGGAATAGTGCTCCCTGGACTTACAAATATTTTATAAATAAAGGAGACGTTTTAACAATTGAATATTTGCCAAGTAGAGCTGCATAAGAAGATGTGGTCCTCGAAATCGAGTAAATTTAACTTTAAGAAAAAGTCACTTTGTTTAGTTGGTTATGGACCAGTGACACTTTACCACAGACATGCGCTGGTGTCCAGTCCTAAACTGGAAACTTATTGCTTCAGAATTTGCCATTTGAACCAAAGCTGTAGAGGTTGTCCTATGACAAACACAACACAATCTTCCCAGCAGTACAATGTATTCTTAGATAGTTCAGTTAGTTTTTCTGGATAGTTATCTGACAGAGTTAAACTGTAGGTGAGGAGCTGTTCAATCTCAACAAATTATATCATTGTCCACCTAACAACGTGTTGGAAACCAAGAGATCGTTTGAGATTGTCCCATTTCCTGTCTTAGTACAGGCAATCAGTTATAGAGTCTGATGGACCTTACATTTTGAATAAATTTTGTAAATCATATCCAGGACTATTGCTTTGTGGTCAGAAAAGATCACCTGTAAAATTTTGTCCTTGTTGTATTTATTGAGGTTCAGTTGAATGCCAAGGGCATTATTATTTGTGTGTGTGTATGTGTGTGTGTGTGTATGTGTGTGTATGTGTCTGTATGTGTGTGTAAATGATATCTGGTTAAAGCAGTGTTTGTGGTATAGTAATGTTCAAAAATATTCACTCCTCTTACCTCTAACTCACTTCCATTGGAGGAATTTACTTTCGCACTTCATCGGCGTTGAGTTTGGCCATGTGACTTGCTTTGGTCAAAGTAGGTAGTATATCCTTACCAGTTCTCTTGCATTTGAACTCAACCTTGTCTGACTTGGCTAGTGGAAATCAGATGGAAATGGCAATGAGCTATGTCCATTGTGTGTTCCCATTTGCTGCTTGTGCTGCTACCATTGCCATGAGAAGAAGATGTTCTGGCTGGTTTGTGAATCCAAGGAGAAGGGAAGACTTATGAAACAGACCTGACTGCTTGAAACCTGTTTCAAGTTGCCAATCTCAGTCAAGCTCAGTCTAAATTTGCCAACCTACAAATGCATGAAATCAGTAGAGCTGAGATTAGCACAGTGGCTCCAAGTGATCTAAAGAGACCTAAGAAATAACTGTATATTTTAATATAGCACTGAAATTTTATCCTGTTGTTAGGCAGCAATAGCTTACTGACAGAGTGCTGCAATGCTCTATTTGTGGGGTAGAGAGTTTTTGTACATACAGGCATGCTTTGTTTTATTGTACTTTATTGCATTTCACAGATGTTGCATTTTCTACAAATTGAGGTTTTGGGCAACACTACGTTGAGCAAGTCTATTAGTGCCACTTTCCTAACAGTATGTGCTTGCTTACTTCATGTCTCTGCATCACGTTTTGGTAAGTCTCACAATATTTCAAACTTTTTTTTTATTATTATTATATCTGTTATGATGATCTGTAATCAGGGATCTCTGACGTTACTATTGAACTTTATCGATAAATGCATATGTTCTCACTGTTACACTTATCAGTTCTTTCCCCATCTGTCTCCCTTCCCTCAGGTCCCTGTATACCCTAAGATTATAACAATATTGAAATTAGGCCAGTTAATAACCCTACAATGGCCTTTCTTTAAATGTTCACGTGAAAGCAAGAGTCACATGTCTCTCACTTTAAATCAAAAGTTAGAAATGATTACGTTACATGAGGAAGGCATGTTGAAATCTGAGATACCTAAAAACTAGGCCTCTTGCACAAAACAATTAGCCAAGTTGTGACTGCAAAGGAAAAAAGATTTCAGGAAGTTAAGGATGCTACTCCAGTGAATACATGAATGATAAGAAAGCAAAACAGACTTATTGCTAATATAGAGAAAGCTTTAATAGTCTGGGTTGAAGATAAAAGTAGCTATGACATTCCCTTAAAACAAAGCCTAATCTTTAGCAAGGGTCTAACTCTTTTTAATTCTGTAAAGTCTATAGGTGAGGAAGCTGCAGGAAAAAAATGTTTAAAGCTAGCAGAGGTTGATTCATGAAGCTTAAAGAAGGAAGCTATATTCATAACATAAAAGTGCAAGGTGAAGCAGCCACTGCTGATGTTGAAGCTTCAGCAAATTATTCAGAAGATGTAGCTAAGATCATTGACAAAAGTGACTACATTAAACAACAAATTTTCAATGTAAATGAAACAGCATTTTATTGTCAGAAGATGCCATCTAAAGATCTCATAATTAAAGAAGAAAAATCAATACCTGGCTTAAAAGCTTTAAAAAACAGACTCTTACTAGGAGCTAATGCCACTGGTGATTTTAAGTTGAGGCTCATACTCATTTACCATTCTGAAATCCTAGAGCCCATAAAATTATACTAAATCTACTTTGCCTGTGCTCTGTATATGGAACAACAAATCCTGGATGACAGTACATCTGTTTATAGCATGATTTACTGAACATTTTAAGTTCACTGTTGAGACCTACTGTCCCAAAAAGATTTCTTCTAAAATATTACTGTTCATTGGCAGTGCACCTGGTCACCCAGGAGGTCTGATGGAGATGTCAAAGGATATCAGCATTGTTTTCATTATTGCTAACACAACATCTATTCTATAGCCTATGGATCAAAGAGTAATTTTACATGGCCATAAGATCAAGAATTAAATTTCATAAGGCTATAGCTGCCATAGACAGTGATTCCTCTAAGGATTCTGGGCAAAGTAAATGGAAAATTTTCTGGAAAGGATTAATCATTCTAGATACCATTAAGAACATTCATCATACATAAAATTACTGAAATGGGCAGAAATTTAATCTGGGTATTACAGCTCATGACACACAATGCCAATCATTGAGATAACAGGTATTGCTGAGGAAGGTTTTAATGGGGTGCTGCTGCTGAGCATAGGAGATCAGTCTCAAATATGTCTCTCCAACCAATCAAAATGAGGGCTTTCTATAGCAGGGAAAAAGTTTTAACTATGTGTGGGAAAACAGGAATTAGCGGTGGGTATGAAAGAGAAGTTGGTCACAGGCTGCAAGTGGGCAGTTAAGCAATCATGACAGGTGAAAGTTCTGGTATTTATGTCCAAATGCAGTGATCTGGTAAGTTTCAGTTCTTTGAAAAGAGACATGATGATTGATTTCCTGAGAAAGGAATTCAGATAAGACCAATGTAAGCCTCAAACTTTAAGACTAAGATAGTCCATGTCTATATTTATCCAAAAAATACATAAGTATCAGCTTTATGGGAGAGTTGGGCCAATTTCAATGGAAGGTGGTAAAAAATGAACATTAGCAGGAGTTTGAAAAAAATTATTTCAACCCTCGTGGATGACTTTGAGGGATTCAACACTCCAGTGGAGGAAGTCACTTCACATGTGGTGAAAATAGCAAGAGAAATAGAACTAAAAGTTGAGCCTGAAGATGGAACTGAATTGTAATTTTATGATAAAACTTGGATGATTGAGTTGCTTCTTGTGTATGCACAAAGAAAGTGGTATCTCGTGATGGAATCTAACGGTGAAGATAATGTGCACATTGCCAAAATTACAACAAAGAATTTAGAATACTACATAAACTTAGTTGATAAGCCAGTGGCAGAGTTTAAGAGGATTGACTCCAATTTTGAAAGAAGTTATACCATGGGTAAAATGCTATCAAACAGCACATTGCCCCCATGGGAAAATCTTATTCAAAGGGAAAGTTGATTGATGTGGCATGCTTCACTATTGTCTTATTTTAAGAAATTGCCATCTGGATGCAGTGGCACATGCCTGTAATCTCAGGGTTTTGGGAGGCTTAGACAGAGGGACCAGTTGACACCAGTAGTTTGAGACCAGCCTGGACAACAAAGTGAGACCCCATCATCTCTACAATTTTTTATTTAAATAGCTGGGTGTGGTGGCAGGTGCCTATAGTCTCCACTACTCAGCAGGGGATGATGATAGTGCACTCCACCCTGGGTGACATTGAGAGACCATTCTCAAAAAAAAAAAAAAAAAATGGTGGGGGGAGCAGAGAGAACCCTAATGACTCTAATGACTTTAATCAGTCAGCAGCTATCAACATCAATGAAAGACCCTCCACCAGTAAAAACATTACAGCTCCTTGCATTTAATTAAAATGCTACTAATCATCTGATACCAGCTTAGATGATTAGTAGCATTTTAATTAAAGTATGTCCATTGCTTTTATAGACAATATTACTGTACACCAAATAGACTATAGTGTAAACATAACTTTTGTATGCACTAGAAAACAACAAAAAAATGTATATGACTTGTTTTATTGCAGCAGTCTGGAACCACTCAGTATCTCCAAGGTATGCCTATATATTAAATAAAATGTATTAATGCGATATTTAAATTCTCTAAATTAACTTTGTATATTTTATCTATAAGGGCTAAGAAAACTATATAAAACTCTTTAACATGTTTAGGATTATTTCATATGCACCTCACATTTCTAAAAGTTGTTGCTTTATGAATTTTTATGTCCAAATATTATCTCTTAGTGGTATTTCAAAGATTTTGGCCAATCTTAATTGTGTAAGTTGTAGACACTAACCTAAACAGATATAGTAACATTATACAAAATCCCCTTTAGTATTAATTGCATTTTAACAGTGATTTTTGAAACATGATGACTGTTAAGTCAAGAATAGATCTAAAATAATGTGATATTAGAGATTCTGCCAGGCAGATGGAAGATTTATTTCAAGGGTAGTGCCTTTCAATATCAGATCTCAAATTATATTAAATATGTGACTACTTAGCTTATCTTTTGGGACACTCCTAATTATGAAACCTGGAGACATATGTGAAATGGGACACTTTGGAAGCAGAAATTCATATGCTACATAAAATGTAATATTCAACTTTGTGAGGCACATATTGAAAATGTGGGCATTAACAGAGTATCATTTGTTTTTTCACATGTCTACCTATTTTTGCTTTGTTTATATTTCGTTGTGGCATTATAAATTAGAAATGGAACGAACTTAAAATTAAAAATTCAGTATTACCAAGTTATTTTTTCTGGTGAAATTTTCTCTTTAGATCTGTTTTATTGTAAATTGTTATATATATATAAGATAGATATTAATGTTTTCTTGAACTGTTGGCTTACATATAAGATAGATATTAATGTTTTCTTGAACTGTTGGCTTACGTGTTTAACTAGGAGTCTTTATTTGAGTCTTGAAATATTTTCTGAATTTTTGACATAATAAGTACAGCCTTCAGAAATGCAAAGACATTCTTCATGAATAATATTTATTAAAATTTCATAAAATTACTACAGCTTTTACTGAATAGCATTTTGGTTAGGATTTATTTCAGTTTCAAATGATTTAAGCATTTTATATTTGTTTACAATGATGAAGGATTATTAAAGCACTAACTCATGTAATTATATATAAGCACTAGAAACATAGATATTAGATTACTAGGGCCCAAAATGTAAATGCAAACTTCACTATGTGCTTTATAAATAGAATATTTTTGTTGTGTTAGATTCAGGCACACATTAGCAGGCAGTGATTACGAATTTGTGAAACTATAGTTAACTGTTCTCTTTGCTTTAGAAAATCAAGTTTGTCTTACTTGTTAGCAAGTTTACAGCCTGGTTTCTTTAATGCTGTAGTGCAATCGTATACTAAAATTTTATAATTCTTATTCTAGGTTTATAGTTTTTATTTAAATATATGAAGATGATTTTTCAGTAGCCTTTCTTTTGTGATATGTGACTCTGGGGAACAGCAGTAATTTGGGACACTCTTGTGGGCAAAGTTACTGAGTCGCACCTTGTGACTTTCAAATGATAGGTACTCCTAGGGGGAACTAAGCTACTGGGCCACTCATAGGTTCTATGCTTTCATTACCAAAATACCACCAAACTAAACAAAAAACATAAGATGGAGAAGACACAGTATGACTCTAGACCCAAACTTCTACATGATTTGTATCCAGAACTGTTGTGGGAGAGACTATTCCCCTGATTGCTACAATAACTTCTGATATCTGCAGTGTCTTTGGCACAGCAAGATTACATTACCATGGCTCTTTTTCAGTTAAGAAGGGGCAAGATGATGTTCTCTTCAATGAAAGGAGAATTCCATTCAATGGAACAGTGAAAACTATACTTTATAAAATTAAGTGTTTTAATCCTAAATTAAATATCAATGCTCAGAAATCTTATGGAGATTTCTGGAGTCACATTTTGACAGTGGCATTTTCACTCAGTATAATTCCCTGGAGATACATCCAAGTTGATGTATGCATCAATAGAGCCTTCCTTTTGTTGTGTCAAATATTTGAGTTTTACATTTTGACAAATCTTGGCACACATTTGGAATTGAGTTTGGGTATTACAATTATTATTCATCAGACAGTGTTATTATAATCTTAAAACAAAATGAAACTTTCTGTAAATAATAGGAAAAAATGGGAAGCAAATTTGAATACTCCTTGGTCTGGCCCATGAAAGTACCCGAAGCACTATCCTACACATTATTCTCCTATTAAGATGCAGGGTTTCTGTTGACTCATGCTAAAGCGATCTAGGAAAATGATGGAATTTCGAGTAGGAAAAAGCCTAAGTTACCATTGGAAGAGATTCTCCCCATTACACATGTCCATGAGAATTTTGAACTGCACAAAATTAGGAAAGAAACTTTCGGTCCTGGATTGCTTCCTAATCTCTTCCCAACTCTTTCCATGTGTAGATACACATGCAGTTGTAAGAAACTATACAAGGAAATTGCTTGTACATTTTCCCATTTCTCCCAATGGCAACATTTTATAAGATTAGGGTTTATCAAAGCAGGATATTAACGTCAATGTAAACAAACAATATTATCCAGATTGCATCAGTTTTACATCTATTCATCTGTGTGTGTGTGTTTGGTTGTATGCAATCTTATTTTACATATTCAGGTAACCAGCAGCACAGCTGATGTTCAGAACAGTTTCATCACCACAAGCATTGCCGCGTGTTGCCCTTTTATAAACACAATCACCTCCCCTCTCTCAACTTTAACCCCAGGCTCTGGCAACAACTAATCTGTTTCCTATTTCTATATTTTGTCATTTTAAGACTGTTTTGTCAATAGAATTGTATAGAAAGTCACATTTTGGCAGTGGCATTTTCACTCAGCATAATTCTCTGCAGATACATCCATGTTGGTGTGCTTCAGTAGATCCTTCCTTTTATTGCTCAGTAGTATTCTGTGGTGTGGATAGAGTTTGGTCAGTCACCTGATGAAGGACATCTGTTTTGTTTTCAATTTTTTAGTTATTCCGATAAAGCTGCTATGAATATTCTTGTACAGATTTTTGTGTGAATGTAGGTTTTCATTTATCTGAAATGAATGCCCTAGTGTGCAATAGCTTAGGAATACAGTAATTTGGTGTTTAGCTTTTTAAAGAATAGGCAATACTTTTTTAGAATGGCTGTACCATTTTACCTTCCCACCAGCAATTTGTGAGTGTGGCAGATTCTCTGCATTTTTGCCAGGATTTGATGTTGTCACTATTTTTTATTTTAATCATTCTGATAGATATGTAGTGATATCTCTTTGTGGTTTCAATTTGCATTTCCCCGATGGCTAATGATATTGAACACTTTTCAAGTGCTTCTTTGCCATCTGTACATCCTTTTCAGAAAAATGTCTGTTTGGATAGTTCTTTATATATTCTAGACACTAGACCTTTGTTAGATATATGATTTGCAAATGTTTTTTCCCAGTGTCTAGATTGTCTTTTCTTCTTTTTTTCAGGCTTTTGCAAACCAAATGTTTTTAATTTTAATGAGATCAAATTTATAACATTTTTCTTTTATAAAACATACTTTTGGTGTCAAGTCTAAAAACTCTTCGCCTAACTTTTGGTTTTAAAGACGCTCTTTTTTTCTCAATATTTTATAGCTTTGTGTTTTATATTTAAGTCTGTGATTTACTTTGAGTTGATTTTTGTATAAGCCATGAGATTTAGATCAAGGTTTATTTTTCATCTTATGAATGTCCAGTTATTTCAGCATCATTTGTTGAAAAAGCTGTCCTTTCTACATCGAATTGCTTTTCTACCAGTGTCAAAAATCTGTTGAGCATATTCGTGTGTAGCTCTTTCTGAGTTCTGTTCTTTTGTTATAGTTGTTTTGTTTTTGTTTTTTTATTTTTTTGAGACGGAATCTTGCTCTGATGCTAGGCCGGAGTGCAACCTCCACCTCCCGGGTTCAAGAAATTCCCGTCTCAGCCTCCAAAGTGAAGTTTTTTTAATAGATAATTATGTAAGATAGATAGCAATATTCATATAGGTTGTACATTTTATTTATTTTTTATTATTTTTTGAGACAGAGTCTCAATCTGTTGCTCAGGATGGAGTGCAGTGACATGATCTTGACTCACTGCAACCTTTGCCTCCCGGGTTCAAACGATTCTCCTGCCTCAGGTGTGCACCAACACACCCAGCTAATTTTTGTATTTTTGTAGAGATGGGGTTTTACCATGTTGGCCAGGATGGTCTCGAACTCCTGACCTCACATGATTCACCTGTCTCAGCCTCCTAACGTGCTGGGATTACAGGTGTGAGACACTGCACCCAGCCAATATATTTTACAAATTTTAAATACAAATGGTTCCCAACTCACCATGATTCAACTTATAATTTTTTGACTTTATGATGGATTTAATGAGGTGCTAAATGCATTTTTGGCTGATGATATTTTTGACTTATGATGGGTTTATTACCATATAGTCCCATCATAATGCAAGGAACAGCTATATTTTATTTAAGGCGATGGTAAAAACTAAACTTTCAGGGCTGAGAGCAGGGGCCCACACCTGTAATCCCAGCACTTTGGGAGGTTGAGGTGGGTAGCCAGGAGTTCGAGACCAGCCTGAACAACATGGTGCAAACCCATGTTTACTAAAGATACAAAAATTAGCTGGGCATGGTGGCAGGTGCCTGTAATCCCAGCTACTTGGGAGGTGAGGGAAGAGAATCGCTTGAACCCAGGAGGTGGAGGTTGCAGTGAGCCGAGACTGCACTATTGCATTCCAGCCTGGGCAACAGAGTGAGACTCTATTTCTATAAAACAAAAAAAAAAAAAAAAAAAAGGAAAGAAAAGAAAAAGAAAACAAAGAATCAAAAACTACACTTTGTATAATCCCAAGATACTTCAAATAACTTAATTTTAAATTAAAGAGAAAAATGTTATTGTGGCAAATTTCAAATCCCACCTATTTATCAGTGCTTGCCATACTTTTGGAACTGCGTTTCTAGAACTCAAATTAGTATTATATTTTGGATAGTGACATTATTACTTAAAGATACTTTAAAATCCTCAAAGCCATTTAAAAATAAAAAGCAAGCTTTTTATTTTATCAATTTCATGATTTGACAAGTAATGCAGAGTGAGGGAAGGGGTATGGAGAACTGGCTTTCCTGTACCCTAGGTATTGTAAGTAAAGTTCCATATGTACTGTTCATTCCTACTTAAACTATCAATAGTCCTTTTTACTGGAACTAATTCTGTAGAGAGCATGAATACAGAAAGGGTTAACATTCAAAAGTAATTAACAAGACCTTGGTTATAGTCCTAGCTCCGCCACTGTTTCCTTTTCAGCAAGTTACTTCGCCATTTTGACCTCCATTTTCTAATGAGTAAGGCTCCTTAAATTTATGTTTTCTAAAATAGTTCTCTCCTAGCCCTACAAAGGTCACACATCCTTAAAGAAGGCTATGGAATCTAAATTTTTCTGATCATAATTTAAGAAATTTTTGGGAAGTTCCAAGTGCTTTGGAATGCTTGCTTATTCTTTCCTATTTAATATGATTCTTACTAACAAAAAACTTTTTTTCAGATATCCCCAAATGTATATTTCAAATTTAATAAAATGTTAAGGTCTGCTTAATATATGGCGTGATGCCATCAATATTTTTTAATTCTTTGTGTATCATTTGAGCCTCATATTCTTGCATCCTTGTAATTTGATAAAATGGATATAGATCACCTCACCTAAGAAAATGGAGGCCCATCTGTTATATTTTAAATGCATCTGTTCATCTGCTGAATCCATTTGTCAAATTCATTTAAGTTAACAGACATTTATTCTAAGTACATAAAATGATATGTGAGAAAAAGAATTAAGATGGAGTTCTGTTTTACTAGATATGGGGGGTGGTGAAGGATGCTTAAATTCAACTATTTTCCCAAATGTTTTAAAATGTTTTTAATATAGTGAATATAGTGTAACTAAATGTTTAAAAGCATATTTAATCTGCTTTAAAAACTATATTCAAGTAAAAGTTAGAGTGGATAATGTTTAGGTAATAGAAATGTTTTGCATTTTAACTTTAAGGAAAAATTAAAATAAATATTTGTATTAAGACATATGGGGGAAAGAAGATTGAAAGGAAAGGATCTGGTCAGCTTTCTGAAGGTATTCTGCACTTTTATTAGTTTTCATTACAAGGAATTTATAAAACAATATGCATTTGTAGTGAATTCTACCTCTTTCATTTTAACATTGAGCCTTGTATAGAATGAGTGTTCTACCAAGGTCCACAGACTTTTGGAAAATATTGGGAAGGTAGTTCCAAAAGATACCTGAGGTAGTGAAACTGATTAGCTGTTCAGAATGTCTCTGGTACCTTAAGCAAATGGTCACTCTTCCTATTTCATTTACATTAATCTCACCCAGGAGAAATTTCTTTCATATTCTCATCCAACTTTGTTTACATGACATTTAATCTGGACCAAATCAACCTCTTCATATTGTGTATACCTCCTGTATTTTTTAAATAATTCTAAATCTATCTACTATTAATAAACAATGTGAACCTTTCTCTAAACCTCATTGTCCCCATCTGAACAATAGGATAATATTTCTACCGCCACATTAGGCAGCCATAAAAACTTTAAAAAATAAAAAGAGTAAAGCATGTAAAATAATGTATGAAGTCTAAATTTGCCATATCTAAGGAATTGTCTCTGATTCACATAATTCACATAACTACTTTCATTGCAGAATTCATCACAGTTTTCATAAATCTAAAACTGTTTTGAATGTTCTTTTCTCTGTTTGGATTATTCTTACCCTTCTCCATGTTTTTTACCTATATAATTTCTACTTATCTCCAAAGACCCAGATCTCCTGTCAACTCCATTTGAGAACCCTCTAAGACTGGGCTCCTCCTATCAGAACTTGAGCACTCTTTTCCTGGTTCTCCTTTACTATATTATGTGTGATTCTTCATTTATGTATAATCCAGCTCACTCCACACTCCTGTGCTGTGAACTGAAAAATGGTGGAGAAACTTTCTAATTTGACTTTATATCCCCCAAAATGCAGCATCTTAAAGGCATTCAAGAATTGTTTTCCAGAGAAAAGAAACCAAGAATTCTATTATTAGGTCATGTTGTTTTTATTTGAAATGTTTTCCAGATCTAGAATGTTCTCTCTATACTTTAAAGTGTGTCTTGTCACTTCTTTTATCAAACACACAATCATCTCTCAGCAGGAAGGGAAAGGGCCTCTTTTGTGTTCTCATGGTATTCTGTTTACAACTTTTATTGTCACTTCTGTATTTACCATCTTCCCTGTTCCCACTCTTTTATGTCTTTTTAAATTGTATAATTCTAAAGATACGTATCCCAAATTTGAATGTCAAATGGACCAGAAAACCATGAAAATAAAATGGAACAGGGTGGTGTTATAATAGTTAACATTTGTTTAACTTTTACTGCATTCCAGATACTAGAATCTATTAACTCCTTTTAGCCTCACCCCAACTCTTGTGCTGGAGAATATTTTTATGCCATTTAAAAATAAACTGAAACACGGAGAAGTTCAGTAATTTGCTGAAGTGGAAGAAGCAGGATTTGAACCCACAGAGGCCTGTTTCAATCGCTACAGTACATAACACTGTGAAGTAGGAGGGTGAGGTAGATACTGTGGCTACTGAAGAACAAGCACAAGCCCTTTCTAAATAGTTCCCTAAACTCACTTTCTTCACACAGTGAGTTACATTAATGATCATGCAAAGTTTATGCTAGTTGGGTGATTTCCTATGTGACGTAGCTTATCCCAATTTGATTATTACACAGGAAATAACTTCCTATGGGGGGAAAAGAAAAACCCTATTCTGAACTCAAAATCATAGGTTAATTAGATAAAGTGTCAGTGCAATAACCTGACACTTGCTCTATATACAAATGCCCCCATATGTTATATAAAACATTGGACTGTAAATTCAAAATTCATTCACTCTCATGAGTGAAATTCTTAAAGTTTCTTCTGTTTTTGAACACTTGTTGATCTAAAGAAAGTATTAAAAAGTTTTTAGATGAATACATAAATGAGTGGTTAAAGAGGAATGTTAAGGGTAATGTAGTCTATCCTAAAATTTTCACTCATTATTATTAGAATCAAATAATCTCTAGAATACCATATACTACTGGATTTGGAGCAGAATAATTTATGAAAAAGCTGTTATTCCACCATTAAAAGTACTAAACACAGATGTTACAATGTGGTGAAAAGAAATTAAAATAAGGTAATTCTTTAACATGGCATTGGTTCAAAAGTCTTTTTTGAAGTGGTAGATGTCACACCTAGCCAATGAATTATGGCAATTAACTCAATGCCTCAAGGGAAATTTCTCTCATACTTTATCTCTTACAACACAATTTATCCCAGATTAGTCACAGTTTGCAAAATGGAAATGGACAGATAATTATTATTTCTAGTTTAGTTGTTTTATTTTTTTAACAAAGAAGATATTTGAAGGAAAGGTATATGTAGAACCTAATAAGGCTTTAGATTTGTTTTTATGTTTTTTCCCCTTGAAATCTTATTTGGTGAAGGAAAAAAAAAAAGAAAGAAAAAAAAAGAAAACACTTTCCTGAACTCAAAATGAGATGTCATACACTAAGGAAAGATAAAAACTAGGGAAGGTTTCTACTATAAACACTAAGATGGTCAAAGGTAGTTAACCTATCTCACACATCATTTTAACATTTAAATTAAAACAGCATGATAAATGTAAAAATGTGGATAATTTAGATAAATTTTTATCATTATTCTGATGACAACAAATTATTCAATAATTATAATATCTATGCATTCTTTTGGTTTAAAATCTACCACAGCAATTGTCAATTCTTGATAAACAAAAATTAATGGACTTCTTATTCATTCTACTTTTTGTATTTTTCTTTTTTCTTTCTTTTCTCTCTTTTTTTTTTTTTTTTGAAATGGAGTTTTGCGCTTGCTGTGCAGCCTCGAGTGCAGTGACACGGTCTCAGCTTACCGCAACCTGCGCCTCTGGGGTTCAAGTGATTCTCCTACCTCAGCCTCCTGAGTAGCTGGGATTAAAGGTGCACGCCAACATGCCTGGCTAATTTTTGTATTTTTGTATTTTTGCAGAGATGGGGTTTCATCATGTTGGCCAGGCAGATCTGGAACTCTTGACCTCAAGTGATCTGACTGCCTTGGCCTCCCAACTATTCTAGTTTTTCTTTTGTATCTTGTTTGGAAATTCCTATGTGTTTTTTCTTTAAAATATTTGAAGGAGGTCAGGTGTGGTGGTTCAAACCTGTAATCCTAGCACTTTGGGAGGCCCAGGTGGGCGAATCACGTACCCTGGGTAAGGTTCCAGGGTACGCAGGTGAGGTCAAGAGATCAATACCATCCTGGCCAATATGGTGAAACTCCATCTCTACTAAAAATACAAAAATTAGCCTGTTTTTGTGGCACACGCCTGTAGTCCCAGCTACTTGGGAGGCTGAGGCAGGAGAATCACTTGAACCTGGGAGCCGGTGATTGCAGTGAGCCAAGATAGCTCCGTTGCACTCCAGGTTGGCAAGAAAGCAAAAACAAAACAAGACACAAAAGAAAAACAAGAAAAGTAAGAAGGACGATAAACAAAAATGTTTAAAGGGAAATTTAAAAACTTCTGAAAGACTATATTTTTATCTCAAAAAAAAAAACTTTTAAAGGAATTTTATTTCTAGTAATGTCTCTAACTTTTTATTGTGAGAAATAGCATTCTACAACAAATTCTATTTCACACATATATACATTATCTAAATGTTCTGGATAAAATGTAGACAAACATTTTTTCTTCAACTTTTATTTTAAGTTCTAGGGTACAGGTATAGGATATGCAGGTTTGTTTCATAGGCAATTGTGTACTATGGTGGTTTGCTGCATAGATCGACCCATCCCTTAGGTATTAAGCCCCACATACATTAGCTATTCTTCCTGATCCTCTCCCTCTCCCCATCCACCCCCACAGGCTCCAGTGTCTGTTGTTTCTCTCCATAAGTTCATGTGTTCTCATCGTTCAGCTCCCATTTATAAATGAGGACATGCAATGTTTGTTTTTCTGTTCCTGTGTTGGTTTGCAAAGGATAACTGCTTCCAGCTCCATCCATGTCCCTGCAAAGGACATGATCTTGTTTCTTTTTATGGCTGTATAGTATTCCATGATACATATGTACCACATTTTCTTTATCCAGTTGATGGGCATTTGGATTGATTCCATGTCTTTGCTATTGTGAATAGTGCTGCAATGAAGTTACACATGCATGTATCTTTATGATAAAATGATTTATATTTATTTGGATATATACCTAGTAATGGGATTGCTGGGTCAAATGGTATTTCTGCTTCTGGGTCTCTGAGAATTCAGCACACTGTCTTCCACAATGATTGAACTAATTTGCACTCCCACCAACAGTGTAAAAGTGTTCGTTTTTCTCTGCAACCTCACCAGCATCTGTTGTTTCTTGACTTTAATAATCACAATTCTGCGTGGCATGAGAGGTTATCTTATTGTGGTTTTGGTTTGCATTTCTCTAATGATCAGTGGTGCTGAGCTTTTGTTTTCCATGTTTGTTGACCTCATGAATCTTTTATTTTGTAAAGTGTCTGTTCCTGTCTTTTGTCCACTTTTTAATGTTTTTTTTTTTTCTTGTAAGTATATTTAAGTTCCTTGTAGATTCTGGATATTAGGCCTTTGACAGATAGATAGATTGCAAAAATTTTCTTCCATTCTGTAGGTTGTCAGCTCACTCTGATGATAGTTTCTTTTGTTGTGTAGAAGCTATTGAGTTTAATTTGATGCCATTTGTCAATTTTTTGCTTTTTTTACAATTGTTTTCGACATTTTCATCATGAAATCTTTGCCTGTGTGTAAGTCCTGAATGGTATGGCCTAGACTTTCTTCTAGGATTTTTTTACAGTTTGGGGTTTTACACATAAGTCTTCAATCCATCCTGAGTTAACTTTTGTGTAAAGTGTAAGGAAAAGGTCCAGTTTCAATTTTCTGCATATTGCTAGCCAGTTCTCTCAGGACCATGGATTAAAAAGGAACCTTTTCCATATTGCTTGTTTGCTTTTTTCAGGTTTGTTGAAGATAAGATGGTTGTAGGTGTGTAGTTTTATTTCTGAGTTCTCTGTTCTATTCCATGGGTCCATCTATCTGCTTTTGTACCGGCATCATGCTGGACAAATATTTTTTAATAGGACTTATTTTTAAAGCATGTGTAGGTTCACAAGTAAACATATTTTTTCATTAAATCATATAGGAGCTGTCACACAAAAAAGAAAATCCTCAGGTTTTCAAAAATAAAGAATACACACACACACACACACACACACACACACATACACACAACAATCAAAGGCTGAAGTTATGAGTTTTCTGAGGATACCTGTCAATTTTGGCAAATTGGGATTGGGTTTTAATGTTTATATAAAAGATTTAATAGAAGCCTTGGATCTAAACAAGATATAGATTTAGAGCTAGTATATCCCAATCCTCCACAAAACACACACAAAAAGCCAGAGCCCTTGAAATACTAAATCATGAGTGAAAGAATGTTAGAAAACATTCTTCTATATGCAAAATGAACCACTGAAGAAAATTAATGTTTTCTGCCACAACCTGTGATCTGGATGACAGGAAAAAAAATCTTCCTGAACATTCAGAATCTCAGTATAACAAAATGTAAGGCACTATTGGAAGAGCAAAAGCAAATTCTATCTAGAGGAAGAAATCTCAGTGCTTGTCTCACACGATTCTCATGTTAAACCCCACCAAACGTGAGTTCACGTTGTTAAATTACAATACAAATAGGAAAACAAGTTTTGCGGAGTTGAGATTAAACAGTTAAGGAAAAAGTTAGTGAACTGTAAGATCAAGCTTGGAAAAAATGATGTGGTATGCTTTACAGTGGGTCAAAGAAATGAAAAAGATGAAAGTGAAGAGATCAGAAAAGCTATGTCATGTCTAATCAGAATTCCACATGGAAAGAAGAGAGGAAACATAGAAAATATAACTTTTAAGAAGATAATGGATGATGATTTCTCAAAATTGATAAAATCCATGAATCCTTAGATTCAAGAAGCACAATAAATCCTAAGCAATATAAATAAAAGGCAATCTACATCTATTTATATAATGGTAAAACTGAAGAAGAGTTAAAGATTTGGGGAGGCATGAAAGTACATACACAGATCAACTGAGAGAGAAAGACTACATGAACATGTTGAATAATAGAAGAGCAGTCTGACAGTAGATGTCTGTGTCTGGCTTCAAAACTATTTCTCCAAACATCAATTTTTGTAACTTTGAAAACTTTAATTAACTTATCCAGCTTATGAAATATATTAGAAGTTTCATAAATGGAATAAGCTTAAAGATAATTAAAGTTTAGTTAGATGTCTTCTTTCATGTTAGATGTTTTCCATGAGAGCTCATTAAATTATTTCTTAGGCCTTGTCCTCTTTGAAAAATAAAAACTTGAAAAACATACAATTGCACAACTTTTTGGTAAACAAGATTTTTCTCATTCCAAAGCAATATGAACTTGCTGGCAGCACAGCATTGTCTGATTTTACTCCATCCTGTTCCAGGCACCTTAATCAAACTAGCCATTGGCTCTGTAGTTCAAGCTGTTTTTGAAATAATTATTATTTTTGACATTTGAAAGGAAATAAAATACTTTGTGTGACAAGTCCAGAAACTAAGTACATTTGAGCATTCTGAACTGCCCTGCTGTTAAATCTTACCTAATACACTGCCTTACATTTCCACACCTGACCTCCTCATTTTGTTTTTTTTAATCTCTTTGTGTGCTAAGGGCACAATGCCCATCAAACACTCTGGACTTGTTTTAGGAAGTAAGCTCCAAAGTAACTCCTGGGTGGTAGATGAGGACGCCTCCAAAGAATGGATCAACATTTAAGTTGTTGTAAGGAGACACACAACAAAGCATCCATCCATCCATCTCCAAAAACGTTATGCCTCTTGACTGTGCTTCCTATGGTGATGTCTTTTTGCTATTAAATGGCTGCACTGCCAGGGAAAGCATGACAGGTTTTATCAGCCTTGACAGCTGTCTAGAAGAAACAGCAGGCAACCTAAGCTTCAACGGCTGTGTATAGCTATCTCTTCAGGTCCTGCCAGAGCTCGCAAAGCTGAGTCTGATCAGTGCTCAAAGTGAAGCCCTCCCTGCTGAATTTCTACAGGCTTCTTCAAGGCATAGCTCTTTTTGTGCAAGGTTTAAGGTTATGGTGAGGTTATATTCATTGGGATTGGGTGATGACATTTAGAGCAGTTAAGAGTCATCCCAAATTCATGTATTTGTTCCTGGTATGTCAATGTGCCTGGTACTGGGGTAGGCCCTCCCAGGCAAAGGGAAATTGAATAGCAATCACGCCTGTAAGCAGCTTAGAGTCTAGGGTGCTACAACTTTGAATAGCCATAAGCTCCCTTTTACAGGACAGACACATGTTCAGTTCTTTTCTGTTGTCTCCTGCCTTGCCAGTCTTCCTTGACCCTTCCTTCAATTCTATCTACTAGCTTTTGCCTTTTACATTTTTTGAAAAAGGTATTATAATGCGTCTTCCCATACTTTCACCACTTTTTGACCTTTCAAACTGCAGAAGTGCCTTTAGCCTCTGTGATGCTGTGAAAGTGTTTTGCCTATGAGAGCTGTTAACTTTTTCAGCCAAAGGCAACATTCACCTGCCTATGTTTTGTATCTGTTCTAACCCTGAAATGTCTGCTACCATGACTTCTGAGATGCCAGGCAGCTTTGTGTAATAGAAATGGCAGAAACTGTGGAGTCAGGGTTTTGAGAGTCCTAAAGGTTATTCTTGGTACTGACACTAATGACCTGTAGCGTGACTTAATTTCCCAAAGCCTGAATTTTCCCAAAGTATAAAAACATTTTTGATATCGCCCTTGGAGAGTCACTGTGAATACACTGACAGTGTTTTAAAATGACTAATTGCACAGCGACATTGCATATAGGCTTGCATATGTTTTATTTATTATTTATCCTTTCTCTCTCTGTTTCTTTCTCGCTTCACTTTTGATTGTCCTGCTCTGTTGCTTATTCCTGAGTATTTTAAAATATAAGTCTGTCATTCATGACAAGTGTGTGCACTTCAGAACCAGAAGCAACTGGGTTCCTACTTTTAGAAAATTATACTTCTTTTAACATTTTTTGCAATAATTGAAGACTCTCAATAAGTTGCAAACAGAATATGAAGAAGTCCCATACACTCTTTATCCAACTTTCTTCAAAGATATTATCTTATAAAGCTGTAATACAATACTCAAATCCAGGAAATGAACATCAACACAACTATAGACCTCATTTATATTCCACCAGTTTTCACATGCATTCCAAACACTGCCATTTACTGTTTTGGTACCTATAGACAATATACTTAATCTGTCTGAGCCTCAGTCTTCAAAATGGAAATTATTCATCAGCACCCACCTCGTATTGTATTTCTGAAGATTATAGGAGGCTCCAAATAAAAATTCACCTACACCTCACCTATTATTGGTTATAACCTTATAGCTCTTAACTTGCAGTGTTCTGTGGTCAGGAAGAGCATATCAGCTCTCTACTGCCTAATTGGTAATTGCTAAGACCCTCAGTGTCTTCACTGGGGAAATGGGGATAAAATAGCACTTGTATAATTATGGTTTTTGCCAGATGGTTAGATAATATTTCAAAAGTATTTAAATGGCTGGGCACGGTGGCTCACGCCTGTAATCCCAGCACTTTGGGAGGCCGAGGCAGGCGGATCACAAGAGCCAACATGGTGAAACCCTGTCTCTACTAAAAAATACAAAAATTAGCTGTGCTTGGTGGTATGTACCTGTAGTCCCAGCTACTCGGGAGACTGAGGCAGTAGAATTGCTTGAACCCAGGAGGCGGAAATTGCAGTGAGCCAAGATCGCACCACTACACTCCAGCCTAGTGTCTGGCACAGAGCAAGACTCTGTCTCAAAAAAAAAAAAAAAAAAAAAAAAAAAAAAGGTATTTATATGATACCTGACATCTAGTAAGCACTGAATGTGTTAGATCTTATTATTGTTACAGTGCCTATCACTTAATAGGAGGGTAATAAATGTCAGCTTATATTTGTATTTTATTCTCCTTTTTGCCCTCTCTTGGTTTATTGAGTTCTTCCCTCAGCTGTCTTCCTTACTGAATATAGAGAATATCTATAAATTCTCAGGATTTCACTGATTCTCAGGTCAATAGCTTTATCTTACATCTTGTCTTCTGTTTCCAGTTTTGTACTATAAGCTGCAAACTGACATTTCTAAGTGAAATTCATTTTCTTTGTCTCCAAAATACTGTGGCCTTAGTAAGAGTTCAGTATGAGCTAATCTGCAGACAGAGGAAAAAATGTCTCACTGCAGGAATGGGACAAGGATCCCTTTCCCCCAAATTTCCCACCTTTCCCTGACCTCTCCCACCACCAATGCTCCCTACACCTGTAGCTCCCCACCATCATAGTTGGGGAGAAAGAAGCCATGATGATCAAAAGAAAAGGTGAGAGAGAACTAGTAAACCCAGAAAGAAGGATTGGTAGGATGCAAGAGCCGGACCTCTGGGCTGCAGAACATGAGAACTCAGTGTGTGTCATGTGGGTATTGATGGTGTCGGGTCAACAAGAAGTTCTTTAGTCTGTCCTTGCAGGAGCATTTATTTGTTTCCTAGGACTGTCATAACAAACACAAACTGAATGGTTTGAATAACAAACACGTATTGTCTCACATTTCTGAAGGCTGGAAGTCCCAGATCAAGAGGTCTCCTGAGAGCTGTGAGAAAGAATCTGTGTCATGACTCTCTTCTAGCTGCTGGTGGTTTGCTGGCAGTCATTGGTGGTCCTTGCCTTGTAGAAACATTACTCCAAATTCTGCCTTTATCTTCAGATGATGTTCTCCCTCTGTACTTTTCTATCTATAGTTTTCCCTTTTTTTCAAGCACACCAGTCATATTGAATGAATCAAGGGCCACCCTAATGACATTTTAATTTGACTACCTCTATAAAGACACTATCTCCAAATATCGTCACTTTCTGAAATGCTATGGGATAAGACTTCAGCACAGGAATTGATGGTGGGAGGAGGGGGCAAATTCAACCCAAAACAGAGAATGAGCCACCAAGTGGGGATGAAAGTGTTTCTTCTACTTGCTTCTCTTTGTTTCCAAATAGAGGAGTTCGTCTCTTTGTTTCTGTGATGGTTATTACTGTCAACTTGATGGGATTGAAGGATGCAAAGTATTGATCCTAGGTGTGTCTGTGAGGGTGTTGCCAAAGGAGATTAACATTGGATTCAGTGGGCTGGGGAAGGCAGACCTACACTTAATCTAGGTGGGCATGATCTAATCAGATGCTAGTGCAGCCAGAATATAAAAGGAGGCAGAAAAATGTGAAAAGGCTACACTGGCTTAGCCTCCCAGCCTACATCTTTCTCCCATGCTGGATGCTTTTTCCCTCAAATATCAGACTCCAAGTTCTTCAGCTTCGAGACTTGGACTGGCTTCCTTGTTCCTCAGTTTGCAGATGGCCTATTGTGGCACTTTGTGCTCATGTGAATTAGTAATCCTTAATAAACTGCTAAATATATATGTGTGTGTGTGTGTGTGTGTGTGTGTGTGTGTGTGTGTGTCTGCCTTCTTAATTCTGTCACTCTAGAAAACCCTAACTAAAACAGTTTCAAAATACAATACTTTCTTAGTGCTCTTAAAAGTAAAATATTATTACCCAGAGACAGTGTAAGTGTTCATGTTACAAATACTAGAATTTCTTTCTCTTTATGAATATTTTTGTGTGAGAAAAAGAGAGCATTAAACTTTTTGTTAATGAAGTTAAAGAAGGAATTAATTGAAATAGAGATGGAGAAGGAGAACTGAAGGGATGGGTCAGGATTCAGATAGCTGGGCCCCAGAATGAACCTACTGTCAGCTTGTAACCACCAATGTCCCCGGGAAAGGAACAAGGAAAGGTAGTGCTTCTGTGGGACACTCTGTGTCACCAGGAAGTGTGATAAAGTAAATCATCTTAACCAAGTACTAGGAATGACTCCACTGAGAAGGCAGCATATTTAAGTGGAAGAGGCCATTATCCTGCCTATGTCGTATGTCCATATCTACATATATACATACTTGACCCTACTCTTAATACTGCTTCTGAATCTCTCCAGCATAATCCTATCTCTAAGAAGCCTCCAGATGCCTTGAAGATCAGGCTAGACATTTCCTCATTTGCAACTTGGAGTTCTCAAATACCCAAACAGAAGACAGACGTATGATAATAGCATTAAATAGTCTGTCTGTGACAAGAAATTTGGATTTTACCAGAGTTAATGCAAGGGACACGAAAGTGAAGTGGAACGCTGAGGAGGGGAAGGGCTTAAAGGATGGAGGTAACTGCCTTAGTTTGCAATAACAAGATATAATAGACTGAGCAGCTTAAACGACAAACATCTATTTCTCAGTTCTGGAGGCAGGGAAATCCAGGATCACGGTGTCAGCAGATTGATGTCTGGTGAGGGCTTTCATCATAGTTTGCAAATGGTCATCTTTTTTCTTTGCCTTATCACATGGCAAGGAGCAGAGAAAGACAGCAAGCTAGCTCTTTCCTGTCTCTTATGAGGGCACTAATCTCATCAAGAGGGCTCAACCCTCATGGCACAATTATTTCCCAAAGGACTCATTTCCAAACACTGTCACATTGGGGATTAGGTTTCAACATATGAATTTCGGGTAGACACAAACACTCAGTTAATAACAGTGACTTAATAATCTCCTTCCTATTTTTAGGAGTTCAGAATTGGGTTCCATGTTAGAAGGATACGTTGGAACATTTGGACCTGAGCTAAATGCAAATTCAGAGAAGAAGAGCATGATGCAGGGAAGACTTAGTACACTCACGCTTACTAAGAGAGTCTTCTAATGAAAGAGGTGTTACCCTCTTTATACGGAATCATAAGTATTCTTTACCCATAGACCAATTTCTGAACTATACTCACAGAGCACACTGTTTCTGTGGATGCTAATAAGTATTATATGAAAACAGAATTTGATGGTCAGGAGAATGAGTTGATGAGTTAAACAGATCTCTCTAATGCATGATATCTCATAACATTTAGATACTGTGGGATTAAATTCATATACTATAATTCAAATGTACAGAAATAGGACTTTGAGTGTTTGGTATAGCTTAATCTTGTATTCTCCTGGTAACAGGTTGTAGTTAGTGGTTAAAGTGAGGTACAGAAAATGAAATTAAATGATGCAGAATCCTGTCTGAGAAACATGTCTTGTCCTTGGCCTGGTCTTACATATTGTACTGACCAGATTCCACTAAAACCAAGCAACTAATCGTAAGTGAAAATGTAGTTTGCCTGAGTTCTCAGTTGAATGATGAAATGGATTTGGTGAATATCAACCCAATCTCTGGCATAGTCTGCCCTCTTAGTCACCAAATAGCTTTACGCTTCTTCTATATGCACACCTTTTCCCAAATGAGATAAATCAAATTCCCATCCAGTCACTACCTTCTACTCAAAAGTCCAGACCTCTGGGTAACCACACAGTGCTTCACCAAACTCAGATGTGACTCCTTACAACCCAGTGTAGAATACAAAAAAGTAAATTACTGTATCTTCCCAGTCTATTTTGGCAAATGGTAGAAAAAAGACAAGGTAAGTATAACTGATACATACATCTGAAAAACAGAATTATGGGAGACACATAGTGGCCATTAACCCACAGCAAGGTGAACGAAACTGTGTCAGGCAGGCATCATGAGGCGTCTGTGCCCTAATGGTGGAGAAAGGTCCTGATTAGATCCTTATCCTGCTCTCTGGAAATAACTCTTGTGTCTTTTGTTCTTTGTGGCCCACAATCTCACTCTTCAGAAAGTTCTTTTTCCTCCACTCTCCTATATGCCTATACCTGAGGTGGGTGTTTATAAGTGTCTCTCCTTTTGATGATCTGGAGTTTTCACAGCTGACTTCTCGATACTGTAAGTCTGGGAATGTAAAAGTTGTTTTAATGATGAATCAGTCAATAGATTCTCTAATTCTTTAACTCAGGTTCATGGAACTTATGGAAATACCTTTAAAAAATAGACTTCCTATCTGTTTGTTTCTACTTGGCTACTTATGCCAGTGACTAAACACAAATTTTTCCTATATATTTTTTCTGAGTTCTTCCTCCTTCCCTCCCTCTCTTCCTCCATTTTGCCCTCCCTTCCTCCCTCTCTTCTTTACTTCCTTCCTTCCATTTGTTTCTTCCTTCTTTCTTTCCTTCCTTTCTTCCTTCCTGTTTTCTTTCTCTCCTTTTTTCTTTCTTCTTTCCCTCCTTCTTTCCTTTCTTTGTTCCCTCCCTTTCTTTCCTTCTTTCTTTCCTTCCTTCCTGCCTGCCTGCCTGCCTGCCTGCCTGCCTGCCTGCCTTCTTTCTTTCTTTCTTTCTTTCTTTCTTTCTTTCTTTCTTTCTTTC